>NC_143584.1:198359448-198984563 GCF_048544385.1 Mastigoproctus giganteus
TAAAAAATAAGAGATTACCTCATGGCCCCATAAGATTTCTTCTAAACAGTGTTATAACCTGTACTAAACACTGTTCTAAACTAAACACTACAAATTTCTTCTAAACACTGCTTCTCACATATCTGAGAGCTGAAAGGTTTCTTATATATGCACACTCACGCATGTGATTTCAATTGGGCTGATATTTTAAACTGCTTTTTGCATTACAGATTCTAAGATGACATTTGAAATTCCCTGAAAAGGAAAACTTACACATATTTTACAGTTGAAAGGTTTCTACTTTGTGTGCACTCACATATGTTATTTTAGGTCTACTGATGTTCTAAAATGCTTCTCGCATCTCTGACAGCAGAAAAGGTTTCTTCCCTGTATGAATTCTAAGGTGACAGATTCCCTGAACACAAAAACTTCTTTCCACATATTAAAAACCCGAAAGGTTTTTCCTTTGTGTGCAATTACGAATGCCATTTTAGTTCTACTGATCTTTTAAATTGCTTCTTTCTCATTCTGACAGCTGAAATTTTTGTCATTAGTGTGCACACGCATATGTGATTTCAATTCTCCTGATGTTTTAAACTGTTTTTCGCATTTCTGACAGCTGAAAGGTTTCTCCCCTGTATGGATTCTAATATGCCTTTTGAGATCCGATGAACCAGAAAACTTCTTTCCACATATTTGACATCCATATGGTTTCTCCCCTGTATGAATTCTGAGATGACCTTTGAGGGTCCCTGAAAGGGGAAACTTCTTTCCACATATTTGACAGCTGAAAGGTTTCTCCTTTGTGTGCACTCGCGTATGTAATTTCAGTTCTACTGATGTTTTAAACTGCTTCTCGCATTTCTGACAGCTGAAAGGTTTCTCATCTGTGTGCACTCGGCTGTGTGATTTCAAATATCGTGCTGTTTTAAACTGCTTTTTGCATTTCTGACAGCTGAAAGCTTTTTCCTCTGCGTGTACTCCTGTATGTGATTTCAATTCTCCTGATGTTTTAAATTGCATTTCGCATTTCTGACAGCTAAAAGGTTTCTCCCCGGTATGAATTCTAAGATGCCTTTTGATATCCGTTGGACAGGAAAACTTCTTTCCACAAATTTCACATGTGAAAGGTTTCTCTCCTGTATGAATTATAAGATGCCTTTTGAAATTTGTTGAACCGGAAAACATCTTTCCACAAATTTCACAGATGAAGGGTTTCTCATTTGTGTGCACTCGCATATGTGATTTCAGTTCTCCTGATGTTTTAAACTGCTTCTCACATTTCTGACAGCTGAAACGTTTCTCATTTGTGTGCACTCGCATATGTGATTTCAATTCTCGTGATGTTTTAAACTGCTTTTCACATTTCTGACAGCTGAAAGGTTTCTCCCCTGTATGAATTATAAGATGCCTTTTGAAATTCGTTGAACCAGAAAACATTTTTCCACAAATTTCACAGATGAACGGTTTCTCTCCTGTATGAATTCTAAGATGACTTTTGAGATTCACTGATCGGGAAAACTCCTTTCTGCATATTTGACACATGAATAGTTTCTTCTCTGTGTGTACTCGCATATGTGATTTCAATTCTCGTGATGTTTTAAACTGCTTTTCACATTTCTGATATCCGAAAGGTCTCTCGCCTGTATGAACTCTGACATGTTGTGTAAGACTTTGTGAACAGGAAAACTTCTTCTCACAGGTTGGACAGGTGAAAGGTTTCTCTCTTTTGTGAACTATGAGATGTCGTTTAAGATTCTGTAAGCAGGAGAACTTCTTCTCACAGGTTGGACAGGTGAAAGGTTTCTCTCCTGCATAAACACTAATATGCATTATAAGATTATCCGATAGGGAAAACTGAGTGGCACAGTTTGTAATGATTTTGTTTTTTTTTATTTTACAACAAGAACACTTTGCACATGTTAACACACACTATAGTTCTACCTTTAGCATTCACTTACCGTATAGTCATTCATTTCGATAAAGATACATATAAAGATTTCCATTTGAAATTTCAATCTTTATATTAGTCCAGACAGTGTAGTGATACAACGTGCATTCTTTGCTACTCTTTATTTTTAAATCAGTAATTTTCAGAGTCACTAGAAGTCTCCCTTATTGATGTTAGTCTTCTTGACTTATTTTCTTATAGTAAAATATCTGCTTCTCACTGGTTGGACAGGTTAAACATTTCTCTTTTGCATGATAAGATTTTCATATAGCTAAAACCGAGTTGCAGAATTAGTAACATTTTTGTTTTAAATTCATTTTATGACGAGAAATGTTGAATTTGCAGAGATTAACAGCCACAATAGCTCTAGCAATAGAATTCAGTTATCGTACAGAAATTCATTTCGATAATGGTACACAAAGATTTCCATTTGCAAACAGAAATTGTAGTGATAGTACATGCTTTCTCTATTTCTTGTTTTTAAATCAGTGAATTTTCAGGGCCATTTTAAGTTTCTTTTATTGATGTGGTTTTTCTTGAATTATTTTCTTATAGTATAATATTTATAAGTTTATATTTTCTAGCTATTCTTCAATTTTGCTTGAACAGACCTGTGAAAGAGGAAAAGAAAATATATAAAATATCATATTCTGTTAAGAAACTTATAATTTAAAATTTTCAATGAAGTTTGTGAAGCATTTGTTACCAGGGATAATGGAATTTGTTTCTGATTAAATGGATAGTTTTAATGTTAACTGCTTTATTTGTTTGAAGTGAGCAGCAAATTTCGATCCTATTTGTTAAAGCACTGGTTAATACATATGGGCTACTGCAAGACACTGTCATAGCTTCTGCAATAAAGATGGCCTTATTTATCTTGTAAACTTTGTGTATCAGATATTGCCTGAGAGGCCCTTGTATATTCCCAACATGTTAATTTTTTTGTAGTCAATTTTTTCCTGGATTGCCAAAAGAATACTTCAACTGAAGATAAATTCTTACACAAATCTGGACACCATTATTTTCTGTACTGTTACCAACATGAGCCGAACACTTACATACAAGGGATCAATGACTCATTCAATTTATAATATATTAACTTTTGAAAGCATGTTGAAATACTCGATGTATACTCTACAAATTATTGCGGTTTTCCCTTATACTTTTGGCCCACGTGAAATGCCATTACCCCTTCACTCTCTTTTGATTTCTTTTGCAGCAACCTATTTATGGATTACAAGGAGGTGGATTCCTATAGCACAGTGGTGGCCAACTTAATTTGTGATGCGACCTACTATTTTTCTTCAAAACGTGCCATGATCTACTATCTCAAGAATTTCATTGCACATGATTAAAAAAGCTAATCAACACATATTGAAAAATGTTTATAAATTTTAAAATTAAATACAATTCAGAATTCCTATTTTAAATTCATACGTATTTAAATTTTTAATTTATGCAAAGTGTGTCTTCATGTCATCTGCCAAGCTTTCAAAATCAGGGATATACTGTGATAAGGCAACAGTAAAGAATCTTCTGTATGCAAGTCCATAAGAGCAGAGCGATTCTTCATCTTTGTTTGTTTCAAATATGAAAAGGCTGATTCACATAGATATGTGTAACCAAAACAGGAATTGCATACAGAAGATTTTTATTGGCAAACATATTTCCAAAAGTCTCTTTTGGATGATCTGGTTTCTAGGAAGATATCGTTTTGCAATGTAATAATTTCATTTTCAAGTAATATTTTCTCCATGTGAAAAATCTCAGCGATTTTGTCTGCAATTTGTTTCATATCTAGGTTGACATTAAATGGATAAGAAATATATTGAACAATGTCTTCAATTGTTTTAAAATCACTGAATATGGTTTCAAAATCATCCACAACTTTAAGAATTTTTATCTGTCCTACCAAATATAAATATAGTAGTACACTGGAATGAGACAAATTCCGTTCACGGCAGAAAATTCCAGAGGATTAACATAAAATGAAATAAAAAGAATAGCTAAAATATAAAATGAAAGTCTCATCACTATATTTCTGTCTGGAATCCTGTCAGTTGTTAAAAGTTCAGCTTAACATCTATTGAAACAACCTATGCGAGATACATACTTTTTCAAATAATTACACACAATTGTTGACAGAAATACACAAAACTGCCAGGCAACAATAGCCTCTGCAAACTATATAAGACAAACACTGGTTTGTCTTATATAGTTCTGATCTTCGACAACCTTATCAAAGTCAATCTCAATTTCAGAAACATATTTCTCATTCAAACACAGGATATTTTTGCAAATGATCTTGCATATTTGCAAAATGATCAAATTTATTTTCTTTAAGATCCTTAGCCATTGCAAAAAACTGAATTTATATGAATAAATACTACTAATCATATCACCAACATTTTTTTCCCCCTTGAAATTCCAAATTCAGAATTTCCTGGTAAAATATACCAAAAAAGCCAGATCACACACCCACTCTGTATCTTGTAGCTGCTGATAACCAACTCCCCTTTGATCAACAATTTTTTAAATTTCATTCAGCAAATTTTGAAATCTCTGTAGAAACTTACTCCGACTCAGCGACCTCACATCTGTATGTAATATCAGATCTGGTTCATATTCATCGAGTTGCATTTGGAAAAGTCTCCTTTGAAGAGATTGTAGTCCTCTGATGGAATTCACAATTTTGAAAATTATGTCCATAACACTTTTAGTATTTAATCTTTTGCTGGCTAACACTTGTTGGTGGATGATACAGTGGTAACTCAAAAAATCTGGGAATTCATCATCATTTTTTCACAATGCAATGAATCCATTAAGAAGCCCTGTCATTGCTTTAGCTCCATCTGTTGTTACTGATACGAGCTTAAATAGTGGTAATTTAATTTTTTCAATAAAATTTTTGAATGTGTTAAATATATCAAGACCTCTAGTTCTTTCTTTTAACAAAACCACACCCAGCAGTTCTTCTCTAGTGGCAGAATCATTGAAAACCATACGAATAAAAACAAGCAATTGAGCTCTATCACTGATGACTGTAGAGCATCCAGTTGTAAAGAAAAGAACGCACAATTATGAATATGAGCACGCAATTGTTTACTTTACTCACATTTTTACTCACTTTTTCAATGCGATTTCGCATCACAGAATTTCGAGATAATTGAAGATCTTGAAGTGCACTTTTAATTTCATTTTTGTTCTTAAAATTTTCAAAAAGGGAATCTGTTATTTCTAAATATGCATCTTTGACGAATTGGCCATCAAAATGGTTTGCATTTTTTTGTAAGAAGATGCCCCACTTTAAATTTTGTTGTGTGAATAATCTTGATTTAAGTTCTTTTAATTTATTTTTTCTAAGGTTCACTATTAGGCTGAAAATCCGATTGGTATTTACCATGGAGTGTGTTTGAAGTGCCTTTCTAAATTTTCTTTTTTGGGTATAGCCATGGAGGCATTGCAAATCAAACATTTTTCTTTTATCATTACAAAAAGTATTCTAGCTCCCACTTTGATGAAAATTATACGTTTTACTCTTTTTCGTAGTATTCATTTTAAATCAAAGGATATTAAATTTACATATAAGTAATGTCCAGTCATTAATATTAAGTAAATTTGTGTGAATTTTCACTAGACAAGCCTAGCGGCTGCACGGCGATAAGAGTAGTCACGTGACTCAACGGATTTGTAATAAGCACACAGAGTAGTAGATACATTGTGGACACTTGCTCAATTACTCCCAGCGCCATCATTGTATGAACATGGAACTAACGCAGCCATAAAAACCTAGAGGGTACTAACACGCATGCCCAATGCTAATAAAGCCGTTACTGTATTTGAATTTGATTAGTGTTAATGGAGTTCGATTTACATTGCTTTTATCATTATTATAATTATTTGTGAGTTGTCTACTGACATCATGGACAGAAAGAAGAAGTATTTTTTTGGTAACAAAGCTGGAGTGTGATTCCACCGATTTCCAAAAGAACATTTAAGATAATTTATCATAATAATTGATACAACTAGGAAATATTTAATGAAATGTTAAAAAAAACAAAAAACATACTGTTAATAGCTAATTAATAACTAATTCATAACTTATTACATTAATTAATATGAATAATGTATTGATATTAATCGAAGTAATGGTTTATCAAATAGTTAAATAATTTAAATCTAGATATTTCTAGATGACAGCTCTCACTTGTTTTAGTCTAGTGAACTGTCCACAATAGTCTTAAGCATGTTTCAGTCTTTATCTGTATCAGTATCTTTCTTAAAACTCCAATATCAAAATTGTCTGAATTTTGATGCGAGTTGTAAGAAAGATACTAATATTTGTATTAGCAAAGCTTATCTCTCAGTAACAGCATGGAATATATGTCACAGCATCTTTACAGTTTATGAAATCAAGGATTGTATTAAAGACTGATGTACTGCTTTATTATCAATATTATTAATTTATTTAGTTTCGTTGCTTGTACTGGAGTCTTTAGTCTTGCTTTTAATTTTACGACTTAAATCAATATGCCCTTATATATACATATATAAGTTTGTATTAATACATTGAATAAAGTATGCATAAATGGATGTGAAAGTTACAGAAAGTGTCAGTAACTAGAAGGGTGAGGATAGTTGAAAAAGAAGTGTAGCAGATATGCGAAAGGTGTGAAAGAATGTTAATATCCTAAAAGTTATGATGAATTAAAGAAATTATGGGCTAAACTACTAAGCCAATAGAAGGTGGGCGAACTGTAAAGTAAAATTAGTACAGCAAAATACCAATAAAATAAAAGTAGAAAGTGGTACAGCTGTCATCGTGTATCAATATTTGTTTCAGCTGACATTAGATCAAGCACATTTACCTTACCTATATTCGACCATTATCTAAATATTTCCCCTCCCCATATCTGATGACAGCCATATACCACTTTTTACTTTTATTTTTGGTTTATTGGTAGTTTGCTGTACTAATTTTACTTTACAGTTCTCCAACCTTATATTGACTTAGTCATTCAGCCCATAATTTTCTTAATTCATTGTAACTTTTAGGATATTAACATTGTTTCACATATTTACTACAATTATTTTTCAACTATCCTCATCCTTCTAGTTACTGGCACTTTGTGTAACTTTCACGTCCATTTATGCAAACTTAATTCAATACATCAATACAACTTATATAAAGTATACTCTTGCATCCTGTAATGCTTCTTTGCACTTTTAGGTGCATCTGTCATATTTGACTTATTAATCTTTCGTTTACTGAAACCAATTTATGAACCGAATATATCCTATGTAACTTTTTAAACGTTACCTTTAATGAGTTACATTTAATATTCATGTATATATATATATATGTATATATACACATATATGAAAAATGCTAAATTACTTTTTTTTGTTAAAGATAATTAACTCAGTAATAAGGCAGTCAAAATTTAGTCACAGATAATTGTGTCCCAAATTTTCCATTGATTCCAGATTCTTTGTATTTTCCTGTAGTATACAAAAAAAAAATAAATAAATAAAATATATATACAGTATATATATATTAGTGGCTCTGGTTAACAGCTAAATGATGCACAGTTCGTTTCATAGGATGCAAGGTCTAAAATAATAAATAAAAAAAAGAAAAGAATTAAATAAAAATTAAAACCGAAGTCAAAAGGGAGTTCAGTTCATTAAATCAAAACCTAAAACAAGAGTTGAGATTAGTCAAAGTGACCAGATGTAGATAGTAATAGTAATAGTAGCAGTGGCATTTGATGCAAGAAAGCAAGTGTATGAGCTTATGCAGCATCAGCCAAAAAAAAACAAAAAATCACACCATTCCCTCCAAATGCCTGTCCAGTTCCTCCTTAAATTTATTCAACCTATCAACTTCCACAACGACAGATGGAAGTTTGTTCCAGCAATTAACCACCCGTTGGCTAAAGGCGTGGCCTGACCATTGCCTTATACAGAGGGATAATCACCTCCTTTTCCCTGCTAGCAAAATTCCTATATATCATTGACAAAATATATATAAATAATTTATATATATACTGTATATAAAATTGTGGGTAATCATAAAAGGTTTCAGTACAGTGAGACAGGGATACAGTGAGACCAGTGCCACTGTCTCACTGTACTGAAACCTTTTATTATTACATACCTGAACCCAGTAGTGTATACATAAAATTCTGTATTTATTAATGTTTACTGCAACTGGCACACATGACTGTCATCTTAATCTCCTTCTAGGCTACATTTTAGCCAATGTGTGGCCATTGTATTAAAAAAACCATTAAAAATATTTAAAAAATTGCTTATTAAATATGTGTGAAAACATAAGTAAATTACCACTTTATACTGAAGAAATAAATGGATTTGAACTGAGGAAGGAGAAAACTAACCGTTGTTTCCTTATTCTCGAAATATTTACTTGTGTTTATGTATATATTAAGTGCAGTAGCATTATTAATACACAGCCATTTCTGAATAAACAGAATATTTACAAGGCGGCATCGTTTTAAGTTATATCTCATATTGTGAATACCTTCACAACGAGTTGCCATGATATTGCACTACTTCGAATAAGTAACGGTTAACCTAAGGAGAAGACTTTTTTTTTTACTTGTGTTTATATTTCACGCTGTCTTTCACAGCGTCTTTTTTTGTTTAGAGATAATAAATTATTAATTAATAATTAGTTATAAGTATCTCATACTAATAATCAGTGAATCGATATAGTATCCATCACAACTACAAAACTGTAGAAAATTCTCCAAGTACTCTTCGCAATGTTCCGGCCTGTTTCCACGTTCATACAATGATGGCGCCACTTTCTATGCGCTTCACCATGTAAAAGGAATTCGCCTGGGGAGTGTCCACTACTCTGTGATTAATACGGTGGTGACGCGTGGTTCCGGCAGGATCTGGAGATCACGTGACCCTGGAGCGTACGGCGCAAAGGAGGAAAAACAGTGTGCGGAGCCTCGCCCTGTCAATCACTGCAGTGTCGCCGTGAGTCAGGTCTATATTAATGTACCCATGAACATAGACCAATTTCTCAAAATATATCAAAAGTTCATTGCTATCTAAATGATACTTTCACATATTTAATTACTTTTCAAGATATTTTTTTAGAAAAAACTATTTCTCACTAACGAAGACTTCAATTTCTAATAAAAAATGCACTACGTGGTGTAATATTTAGCATTACGTTCTGAGATGGATACTTGTAAACATAAAAATATGATTTCTTACCATGTTTTCACTTTGTTCTCTCTACGCTTGTCCAAGAAAAGTAATTGAATGAATTCTGTTAAGTTTAAGACTTACAAAGAATTAGTAAACAGCCTCTAGAAGAAAATATGCCGTGAGCGGAGATCTGCTACTTTAAGCCTAATGGCGGCACAGAAACACTTCTTGTAATGGCGCTTTTAGACGGCAGACTCTGGATCTAGTCACGTGACTTCTGCTTGTGCAAGGCGTCCACAAGCAGAAGTCACGTGACTAAATATTTTTACACTTGTTGATTTGTTCAACTTATACACAAAATTTCTCTTTGTGTCTCTTTAATACTAGGAAAGCACGTATACGATTATTTAAAACAGTACGATCTTTAGAGAAATTAAATTCGATAGCATTTGATATTTTATCCATTGTAAGAATTTGTGGTAAGGTAACTTGTGTATCCTTTTCTGCATTATGAAGTCCAATTATGTGATTAGTAATCATTATATTATCCTTATAGCAGTTTTATGTGTAAGGTTGTCTGATGTTTCTTTCTTATTAATGTAAGTAGTATTATATATATTTTTATTATTTATGTAATAAAAAGGTTTGTGAAAGGACAAGCAATAGAAGGGGATGGAAAGAAACCCCATGTTGGAATGAAAGCATGAGAGAGGCTGTGAAAATCAAGAATAATGCATTCAGGACCTACTTTCAGAACAGAAATGATTAGAATAATTAGAGATATGAAACCGTGAAGAGAGAGGCCAAGAGGATAGTTAATGAGGAGAGAAGACTGTGGTTGGAAGAATGGAGTGAAACTCTACGACAAGATATTGATGGTAATAAAGACACTGTATGGTATGGTGAGGAATAAGAGAAGAGATGGTGAACAGAGCAAATACTTGGTGGATGAGAATGAAAACCTAATAACCAAGGATGAAGAGATAAAAGAAACATGGAAGAAGTATTTTAAAAATCTGTTGAACATGCAGGACAGCCAGCAAAAGGGACAAAGGTTGATCATAAAAGAGGGGTTGAAAGAAAAGATATGGAGAAGAGCAGACAGACTTGACATGGAATGATGTAGTACAGGCATGGAAATACATCAAGACAGGTAAGTCTGCTGGTATGGATGAGATAAATGGAGAGATGCTGAAGGCTACATGTGAGGCAGGGATAGCGTGGACATACAGACTGTTCCTTAAGATCAGGGATGAGAGACAGGTGCCGAAGGACTGGAAAGAAGGTTTGATCATTCCGTTGTTCAAGAAGGAGAACAGGAAAAAGTGTTCTGATTATAGAGGCATCACATGTGCTTAAGCTGTATGAGAAACTGTTAGAGCAGAAGATAAGAGGAACGATTGAAAATAGGATGGCTGTGGAACAGTATGACTTTAGGCCTGGCAGATCAATGGTGGATCTAATTTTCTGCATCAGGCAACTGATGGAAAAGTGTTATGAACACAATAAAGAATTATGGATGGCATTTTTGGATATAAAGAAAGCATTTTATGCCGTAAAGAGAGAGAAAGTGTGGGAGGTTTTGAGAAACTTGGGGATAGAGGAACATTTAGAATTGGAATTTGGGGAGTACAATGTGTACAGAAAGGATAGACAGGACAGGAAGGGAGGAGGGGTTATGCTGTTAGTTAAGAAACACATAAAATCTCAGGAAGTGCATCCAATTGATGTTGGTGGGCAATGCAATGTTGAGTCTATTTGGTATGACATAAGCACTGGGAAAGGAAAAATGAGAGTAGGTGTGTGTTATAGGCCTAATGAGTATAATGAGCAATTGTGCAGAGAAATAGATTGGGCCAGTGAATCAGAGTGTCTTATAATGGGGATTTTAATTTCCCAGAGATTGACTGGAATTTGTGGGTTGGATTTATAGGATGATAGTTTTCTATAGCAGCATGTTCGGGAGGCAACTAGAGGGAGTAATACTCTTGGTCTGCTTATCAGCAGTAATTCTTCATGTATTAAGAACCTGCACATAAAGAACCACTAGGTGGCAGTAATCACAGTGTGCTGAAGTGAGATTTACCCAAAGAGGTAACCATCATCAGGAGTAAAGGGAAGGGTTTTTGCTTTCGTAAAGGTGACTACGGTGGTCTGAGACAGTATTTAAATTCTGTACAGTGGGACCAACTGATGATATTACCAACAGCAAATTCAAAACGGGAAGCATTCAAAGAAATAATCTTGGAAGCTACTAGGCTTTTCATACCAACTAAGAAATATTGTTCAAGATTTAGGCCTAAATGGATGTCAGATGAACTAATTAGGCATGTGGCAAAGAAGAAAAATGCATGGGATACATATAAATTAACAAATGACACAGAAGCCTATGATAGATATAAGCTGGTCTGTAATCAAGTCACAAAGGAGATTAGGCAGGCAAAGGCAGATTACGAGAAATCTTTGGCAAAGGATGCAAAGAAAAGCAGCAAAGAGTTCTTTACTTATGTAAACTCTAGAATGAGGGGGATGCATCAGATTGGTCCACTTGATATCGATAGTTCAACTGTTGATGATCCTGCTCAGGTAGCTAACAAACTAAATGAATATTTGGCATCTACATTCACACATGAGGAGTTATTCAGGGAGGAGAATACCAGAGGTGTATTAAACTCTGGCAGTAAGCTAGATAATCTTGTAATAACTGAGAGTAAAGTGGAGGAGAAATTATTGAAGATAAACATAAGAAAGGCACCTGGGGTGTATGGAATCTATCCAGTTATATTAAAGGAGGCAGCAAAGGAAGTAAGGAAACTCTTAGACCTAATTATGAGCGCTTCCTTGGACTCAGGGGAGGTACCCATGGACTGGAAATGTGCAAATTTGACCCCAATCCACAGAGGAGGATCAGAAGGAGATAAAGGTAATTACAGACCTGTTAGTTTAACTTCTATTCCAGGGAAATTAATGGAGGCACTGGTTAAAGAAGCATTGCAGGATCATATAGACAAGACTTCAGGTATAGCTTGGACACAGAATGGGGAACTCTTATCTGACAAATTTAATTGGATACTCTGATGTAGTCACAAAGGAACTGGATGCAAAGAATAATTCTGATATCATATATTTGGATTTGAGAAAGGCTTTTGATACTGTTGCACTTGGAAGACTGCTGCACAAATTGGAGCAGTGTGGCATTAAGGGAAAATTACTGCTATGGATAAAGGGATGGTTGAGTAGGAGGAAACAGAAAATGGTAATCAGTGGACACTGCTCTTCGTGGACTAATGTTATTAGTGGAGTCCCCCTGGGTTCAGTGTTGGGTCTATTGTTTTCTGTATTCATTAATGATATTGATGAAGGGATATGAGGCTTAATGTCCAAGTTTGCAGACGATACGAAGGTCGGCAGGGTTGTTAATGACAGTATGCTGCTGGAACAGGATCTAGAAAAGTTGAGCAGATGGGCTGAGAGGTGGCAACTGAAGTTTAACATGGACAAATGTAAAGTACTGCATATGGGAAGCAGTAACCCCAGAGTAATGTATCAACTGTGTGGTACCCTACTGACAGTGGAAGAGAGCAAAAAGGCCCTGGGGGTAATTGTGCAGGCAGATGTGAAGTTTTCTGAGCAGTGCAGACGGTCTGCAAGAGTAGCTCATGGTGTCTTGTCAATGATATACAGGAATTTTTCTACAGGGATAAGGAGGTGATTACCCCTTGCATAAGGTAATAGTCAGACCACGCCTTCAGTACTGTATACAGATTTGGAAGCCTCATTTTAAGAAGAATGTAGAGCTGTTGGAACGAGTACAGAGAAGGGCAGCAAGATTAGTGAATGGAACAAAGGGTTGCTCTTACAAAGAATGGCTTAAATTTTTCAAATTACAGAGTCTGGAAACTAGGCACCTGCGAGGTGATCTGATTCAGGTGTATAAAGCTTTGAATGGTTAGAGCATGGTCAATGCTGTTGGGAGTCTTCCTCAGAATAATTGCCTGAGAGGGTATAAATTCAAATTGAGGAAAGACAGTTGTAGGATATATGTGCAGAAGTTTGCCTTTAGCCAGCAGTTGGTTGATTGGTGAAACAAACTTCCATCTGTCATTGTAGAAGTTGATAGCTTAAATAGATTCAAGGCAGAACTAGACAAACATTTGAAGCAAGTGAATGGGTGAAATGAGATGGGGTGTATTTTTTTTTGGCTGATGCTATATAAGCTTGCTTTCTTGCATCACGTGCCCTTGCTAATGCTATCTGGTGGATAGAATTGAGAATACGTGCACCGATACAGTGAGCAAAGTAAGAACAGTGATGGGGTTAATGGGGAGCTTCAAAATAACATCAGGTTTGAGGCAAGGAGGCGTTCCTGTCACCACTATTGTTCATAGCTGTCATGAATGATGTGCAATGTAGAGTGGTGGAACAACTTGGACAGGATCATCTGAAAGTCATGTTCTTTGCAGATGACCTCTGCATATGGGGAGAAAGCAGGGAACAAGTACAATGGCAAGTTGATACATGGGCTAGTATGGCCAATGAATTTGGATTGGTTTTCAGTCAGTAGAAGAGTGAAGTAATGGTTCTAAAGAGGAGTGGGGAGCTTGACAGATACATTACAATGGAAGGGAAAGAGCTAAAAATGGTTAACAATGTCAAGTATCTAGAAAGCACCATTACAAAACCTGGAGTGATAGATGAAGAAATAAGTAGAAGAATACAAGCGAGCAGGAATTTTTATAGGAAGACAGGAGATCTGATCTGGAACATACCACTGAAGTGTAAAAAGGCTACATATCAGGCCTATTACATACCAATTTGATGTATGCATCTGAAACTTGGACTAAGAGAAAAAAAGGATGAAGCAGAATTCAGGGGGCAGAAATGAGATTTGTGAGGGGCATAGCTGGAAAGACAAGATGCAACAAAATCAGGAATGATGTGATTAGGGAGAGAATTCAGATTGAAAAACTCCAGAATAGGATTGAAAGGTCCCATCTGAAATGGTTTGGACATGTCAAGAGGATGAACAAGAGGCGTTTGCCAAGAAAAAGAATGTTTGATTTACAATTAAGGGACAAAAGATCAAGGGGAGACCAAGAATGAGATGGCAGGACATGATAAAGACCAGTATCATTAAGAGAGGAGGAAACTGGAGTGAAATCAACGACAGAGAGAAGTACATGGACAGGGCATGGTGGCAAGACTTCATACGTTGACCCATGGAATAGCAGAATGATGACATGACATGACAATGATATTTATGTAAATGTTTTATCGATTTAACTAAAGACCGATACGGAAAGATTGTTTGGAGAGTATGGGGTACAGTTCAACGGCGTGATCGTTCATGAAAATTATTTTATTTTTTGTAGTTATTTGAGTTATTTACTGTTCATAACAAGTTTGTATTATTCAATGAACTCTGTTTAAAATTTCTGCTAACTTGTAAAGCTTAATTTTATGCTAAAGGCAAGGAATTGTGAAAATTTTTGCTAAGTTTGCAGTGATATTGAAACATGCTGGCCACCATATTGAAGTGTTGAATAACTGTTGAAGTAATTGTAAGTACAATTTGTTCTTATTAGTGAGGAGGAGTTGTAGTCTTATTCCTAATATTGTAGGATTATTAAGTTTTGGAAGAAAGGGGAGAGATCATGGGACTGCTTTTTTTTTCTTTTTTTTTTTAACAAGTATAAGTTAGAAGAATATACTAATTGGTTAAATAGTAATTTGTGATATAATTACCTCTGGAGATTGGAAAGCAGCCTTGTTGATTTAAATTATTTGGTTTTAATTGCTATTGGGCTCACCTGCTTTCATATAAAAGCATGGAGAGTAAACATAGTACCAGGAAAGATGTTAGAAGTGTAGGTGGGGGAAGAGGAGTTGGGAGCTTTATCCTCCCTTTCATCTAGAGTTCCAAGGTTACTGGGTGACTCAGTGAAAAAGATATTAGATGGAAAATACATGAAACAAAAATCAACTAAAGGTAGTGTAATACCTGTTGCTAAAATGGTTACTGAAGGAGCTGGTGCAAGTGTTTCTACAAGTGTCACTACAAGGGCTAATGTTAATACTTTGCAGGATGCAGTTGAAGTCAGGGATACTAATTTTAGTGAACAAGGAGCTCAGATTATTGAGGGTAATATAGATGATTTAGAAATTCTTCCTGGGGCTAAGTTTTCTGATTTTTCAGGCTGATGATTTCAATGTGGAAATACAGTTTTTATAGTGACTCTGGAAGAAAGAGTGTGGGTATAAATGTCAGAGAGTGTCACATTGTGGTTAGCAATATCCATGAACAAAGAAGTAAATATTATGATGTATCAACCATATATGAGTTAATGACCAGACTTAAGAAGCAAATTATAGATTACATGATTAGTGAATCCAACAAGATTACCAAGGCTGCTTCGAATTTTGTCCTAGATAAGTTGACTGATATGGAGACCATATCTACTGCACTTGTTATAGATAATAAAAGACTTAAAACTAGAGTCGAGGAGTTAGAACTACATGCTGGATTGTTCGACGATATAATAAGAGCTCAATCTTATCCCATTGTGCAAGTTGATTAACACCAATGCTACTTATGCAGACAAGGTGAAATTAAATACTTCACAAGAAGTGCTGGAAGACCAGTCTAAAATGAAAAAGTTTATGAAAGTGATTTTGGAAGGGGGAGAAACTCAAAGCAAGGCAGAATACAACAATTATTTTAAGGGCTGGGGAAGGTGATCAATACACCTCAAGTCAGGATGTCAGGGATGCTACAGTAAGTACCTTAAAATAGGATTTTAAAGAAATTAAAAAGGAATTTCAGAATGGTGAGAAATAAAGGGGTTTTGATTGAAACTCAAACAACTAGTGACTTAAATAAATAAATTGGATCTGAGTCTTTATCTTCAAAAGGGATATGGCATGCCAAAATAAAGACTACAAATTCGACTGTTATAATTTATGACATTCATAAGGATTATACTCAGGAGCAGTTCTTGGAGGATATATTCTCTAAGAAAGCATGGTTTTAGTGAACAAGATGTTAAAGAAGGCGTGACTTTCCACTTCAACACTGGTTCTAAGATAAAAACATCAAATTGGGTTTTAGGACTTTACCTAAATTTTTGATGTGTATATTGGAAAATGACAGACTATTTTTGGGGTACTCTTCCCATAGGTACAGGCGTTTTACTGTTGTGAATAAATGCGTGCTTAGGTTATGGACATAGTTCTCAAATAAGTAAAAATGTATCTTGTGGACATTGTGCTGAGACTGGACATTTATTTGTTGACTGCCCACATAAAGAGCAGCAACCTAAATGTGTCAACTGTAAGAGAAGAAAGATGGAGTCTAATCATTCCATATGTGATTCTCATTGCCCTGAATAAACACAAGCTTTAGAAACTGCAAGGTTAAGGGAAAATTGTGGCTAAGCTTGGTCCAACAACTGTAGCTAGAGTATTACATTCCAGTACTATTGATGGAACTATTAACGTATTGCAATTGAATTGTCAAAGGTGATGTAGTGTTATGAATGAAATTAGGATTGTGTCTAGTGAAAGGAAAACTGATATTCTCTGTTTACAAGCACCATATTATTGTGTGCAGGGGGGGGGGGGAACATAGAGTTGTAGGTTTTCCTGTAACAGCTAATGTGGTGCAAGTTGATAACGGTAAACCTAAGGTGGCTATTGTTGTGCTTAACAGTACTTTAAATGTAACAGTTTTGTTTAGCTGAAGAAGTTTGTATTCATGTTTCCACACCAGTGCTTTCATTCTATTTAGTCTCACAGTATTGTCCTCCAAACAGTGACATACACCGATCAATAAATTACGTGGAAAATTCCGGCGCTTTCTGATTCTTCATTTTCTTCAACACACGTTCTACTTCATCAGGAAGGATATCGGGTATGTCGTATGTGTTACTAATTTGCGATCCATCTTCCCCACTGCTGGCATCATTCCCTCGCTCGTTGTATAATTCTCTATAGTAGTCTTCTGCTATTTGAATTATGCCTTCTCTGCTATTTATAAGTACACCATCGCTATTCTTCAGTTTCAGTATCAATTGTCTTTCTGCTGTGTTACTGCTCATGGCTGCTGATTTAAGTCCTTTGTTTTCCCTTAATGCTTGTTCTACTTTTCTTGTGTTAAATCTTCTTATGTTGTCTCTGACTCTGTTTCTAATGGCTCAGTATACTTAATTTTCTTCTTGTCAGTGTTTATCTTACTCTTCATTTGTCATCTTCGGTTCATCATGACAAGTGTTTCTTGACTAATTTTTTCTTCTTTGGATTTCTTTTTACCTATAGATTTCTTGGGCTTCATCACTTTCAGAAAGTTGTAATATTATTTGTCGATATCTTGGTCCTGAGCCATCTGCAGAAGCTAAAACTTGTTCTTAAGCTCCAGTACATACTGCTTTTTCTCCTCTTCTGTTATCTCAAAGACCTTCGTATTATTTACTCAAGTCAGTTTTTTCCTTCCTTTTCTTACATCTATATCAAGTGTGAATCTTACCATTCTGTGATCACTTCCAACATTTACCTTGTTCAGGACGGTAACATCATTCATGATATATCTTCTGTTAGTGAGGATGAAGTCGATTTCATTAGTTGTTAATCCATTTGGGTCCTTCCATGTCCACTTTCTGTTCACCCTTTTCTTGAAAAAAGTGTTCATTACCGAAAATTCTCGAGATTCTGCAAATTTCACAAGTGTTTCACCTCATTCGTTTCTTTCACCAATTCCAAAATTTCCTGTAGTTCCTCTTTCTGTGCTGTTTATTTGTCTCTTTCCAACCTTAGCATTGAAGTCCCCCATAATGATAGTGTAGTGGGTTTTCTGCTCATCTAGAAGACTCTCAATTTCGGTGTACATTTCTTCAACCTCTTCATCATCATGGCTCGATGTTGGTGCATAAATCATTATAACCTTTAGCTTGTACCTCTTAGAAATCCTGAGTAGTAGGCTTGATACCCTTGGTAATGTACTTTTGAATTCCAAAATGTTGTTTTTTATATCTTTATGGACCAGAAAGCCCATGGGGGAATAATGACCATGGGGTCTTATTTATAAGATTATGACAAATAAGTTAGCTAGTAATAATATTTTTAACACTATTATTGTTGACAATGTGGAGACAGTTGATTGAGATACCACTATTAATTTGGTGACTGGTAGCTGTTTCCTAATGATGACATTGAAAATGATACTCAGGAACTGGCTAAGACTAGACTGGATAACTTGTGTTATACTGGCCCTGAAGATGATTCTTTATTTAAGTATGATGATTTGAAAATTGTGGCTACACAACTTAAAGTTAATAAATGTCTGATCCTGACTTGATGGAAAACAGTACAATACTAAAATTTCTTGATCTATACTCTGTAATAATGCTAAATATGTACAACAAGTGTTATTTAGATTTTTGGTTTTTTGAATTTATTTGGATTTTGGAAGTTTGCATTGTTAAAATTATTACAGGAACCTGGGAAAAGATAACATGACTCTCTGTGATATAGGCCAATTTCTCTTTTGGGAAAGTTCTATTAAAGATTATTGTTTTTAAAATTAAGTTTGTAAACCAATTTGGTTTCTCCAAAGGTTTCTCTGCAGTAGATGCTATAAGAGATTTGATAACACATATTGAACAGTCTTCACATAAATATGAATTAGTCGTATTTGTTGACTTTGATGGGGCCTTTGACAGTGTCTGATTTCCAAGTATTTTGTATGCATTAAGATCTTTATAATGCACAAATTTGTTGTATAAAGTAATTTATAATTACTTGGAAGATAGACAGATAATGTTGAAGGCCCAGCATAAAGTTTTCAAAAAAAATTTATATGTAGAGGTTGTCTGCAGGGCTCAGTTTTAGGTCCTATCTTTTGGAATTTAATTAGAGTACCAGTTATCAAGGTCAGCACACATGGCAGAAATTTTTAAGGATAACCGGTACTCTAATTAAATTCTGCCATGTTTGTGGACCTGCAAGTTCAGCAAACATGGCAGAAATGAAATAACAAATATCATTAATTTATGTATTTAATTTAAAGTAGAATCATTTTAATCCTGTATTTAATTTAAACTATGAAATTCTGACAAACAATAAGCAAATTATAACATTTTTTCCAAAATCATTTTAATTCTA
The DNA here is from genome assembly GCF_048544385.1 of Mastigoproctus giganteus. Taxonomy (NCBI): domain Eukaryota; kingdom Metazoa; phylum Arthropoda; class Arachnida; order Uropygi; family Thelyphonidae; genus Mastigoproctus; species Mastigoproctus giganteus. The sequence goes on from NC_143584.1 coordinate 198,378,722, forward strand.
TAAGACATACAATAATATAGATGAAAACAAAGTGATTAATTAATTAATATACAAATATAAAATAGCAGAGATTATATTAATATTAAATAAATTTGAAAAAACTGTAAGTGAAAGTTCCTTTCACCAACTATTTATCCTTTCAGTTTATCCAAATAAGTCAACTTCTATTCAAGACCTTTTTATTTGAGAATGGTAGGAAATTCCAGACAGAATTGATTCTCAGAAGAACCATTCACTCAAACAAATCACAATGTTCTTTGTAGGGGTGCCCATCCGTCATGTTTGGACCATGGAGTGAAATATCCGGTTACAATTTTTCAGGTTTCAAGAAAAATGTAGATGTGACAAATCTTGGGAAATGGCACCTACCCGAACGAAGTTCTTGTTCACAGGAACAGGTATTCCAGGTAGTTCAATTTGTGTCTAGTTGACACATTTGTGTCTAGTTGACACAAATGTGTCAACTAGACACAAATGGATCACTGTTGAAATTAGTCTCTAATGTGGGTCGTATAACAGTCTCAGCAACTGCATGAGCACTACCAATTTTTGCAATGATTCTGCAATTTTATAAGAAGCAATCATTCCATCGTCATTTGTTTGTGTGTTATTCTCCAATAAGAAAGCAACAGTGTTGCTTTCTTATTGAAGTGACACTGCAGCATCCCCAGCTATTTAAATCTAGATGTACAGTGAACGAAGTTATATGAAATTTTGTGAAGCAACGCAATGAATATTTTCATTAACAGGACCCGCATATAGTATGCACATCCTCTATTTCCAGTAATCATTTCAATAATAAACGAATGAAAACACGAAATCGTTTTCAACGTTGAAGTTTAATTAACCGTAGGCCTCACTGGGTACCAGGCAGTGACATATTTTGCATTCCAGTGAATATCTGGTAGTTGGTTGCCATTGGCATATTGGCAACTAGCCAATATACATGTTTTTTTTATAGGCGAAACGAATCGAAGTCACTGTAAAGCGCGCAGTGCTGATTTCATCGTTGACCATGATGAGTGTGTAGCCACAATGTTATGTGACACAATGTTATGTGTGTAGCCAAAATGTAGATGTGACAAATCTTGGGAAATGGCACCTACCCGAACGAAGTTCTTGTTCACAGGAACAGGTATTCCAGGTAGTTCAATCTCTAGTCATTGGTTTGAATGACAATAATTAAAACCCAGGTGACGCACTAAAATTAAAAATTTTGACACATTCCATGTATCCATATTCCATTGTGTGGCTGACATTACTAGAGGCACAAATTGTGTGATTGACATCAATCAATGGAGATAGAGGCACAAATCTTGTTTCCTGCTATAAAGAAATGGTTGAAAGTGTTCCACAATGGAATTATATTTTAAATAACGTCAATTCAAAAGACATGATACACACGCATAGAAAACACTAATTTCAGGTAATTTTTTTGTTTGTCTATCAGCAAAGTGTACCACGATAGAATTGCAGTAAGGTTAATGTGTTGAATAATGTTTGTGGCTTTCAAAACACAATGCTGTTAGAATACTCTTGGTAGGAAAGCATGTTTTTATACTAGTATCATTTGGCAATATAAAACAATATAAGTCAGAAGTGTTGCACCTGCAGGTAAAGTTGGGTCACTGATTTCTTCCTTTAAGAATATGAATGCACACATTTGTGTCTAGTTGACACTTTTTTTTTTTATTTTTATTAATCCTCTTGTTTTTCTCCTTTTTATAAACCTGAATAATATTTTCATATTAATCGGTAATGTGGGATAAGCTTTTCACATCAGGTTGAAATGGAATCTTTCTATGAACTTTAACAGGAAATTCACTCACATAAAACAATTTTGTTCCAGAAGGCATAAGGGTAAAATATGTAATGCAGCTGAGATTTTCGATCTAACTCTCATGCAATTTACCATTAATTCCAAAGTAACTGCTGTTACCACATACTTTTAGTGCTCTCCAGCAAATGTGGAATTAAATCTATGGTACCATCACCAATGTTTTTTTCCTGTATGAACCGTCACAGAGTTCTTAACCTTTAGTATAACATCTAGCACCAAGAAGTATTTCCTTACATTCCCCAGTAAGGAATCCCAAATAAATAATTTGTAGCACCCCATTTGCAAAATATTCCTAGAAGCTATTATTATTATTATAATAACCTCTAGAATATTTTGTGGTTTGATAATACTACAACATGAAACTGCATGTTACAGGTTGTTAGACAAGTGAATGGTTTTAGCATTAGCATTAGCATTAGTAGAGGCATTTGATGCAAGAAAGCAAGCTTATGCAGCATCAGCCAAAAAAAAAAAAAAAAAAAAAAAACCACTTCCACTTCACCCCTCTGTTCGTTCAAAATACCTGTCCAGCTGAGCCTTAAACTTATTTAGGCTATCAACCTCCACCACAAGGGATGGAAGTCTGTTCCACCAACCAACCACCCGCTGGCTAAAGGCAAATTTCCGCACGTCTATCCTACATCTGTCTTTCCTCAGTTTGAATTTATGCCCTCTCAGGTGATTATTCTGAGCTAGAGGAAGAATCCCATCAGCATTGAGCATGCTTAAACCATTCAAGGCTTTATACACCTCTATCAGATCACCTCGCTGGTGCCTAGTCTCCAGACACTGTAATTTGCAAAACTTAAGCCTTTCTTCGTAAGAGCACCCCTTTGTTCCATTCACTAATCTTGTTGCCCTTCTCTGTACTCGTTCCAGCAGCTCTACATCCTTCTTGAAATGAGGCCTCCAGACCTGTATACAGTACTCTAGGTGTGGCCTGACCATCGCCTTATACAATGGAATAATCACCTCCTTATCCCTGCTGGAAAAATTCCTGTATATCATTGACAATACTCCATGAGCTACTCTTGCAGCCCGTCTGCACTGCTCAGAGAACTTCATATCTGCCTGCACAACCACCCCCAAGTCCCTTTCATTCTCTACCACTGTCAGTGTTGTACCATAGAGTTGATACGTTGCTCTGGGGTTGCTGTTTCCCATGTGTAGTACTTTACATTTGTCAATGTTAAACTTCATTTGCCACCTCTCAGCCCATCTGCTCAACCTTTCCAGATCCTGTTGCAGAAGCATAGTGTCAGTAGTGTCCTTGACAACCCTGCCAACCTTTGTATCGTCTGCAAACTTGGACATTAATCCCGATATACCATCATCAATATCATTTATAAATACAGAAAACAATAATGGACCCAACACTGAGCCCTGAGGGACTCCACTAATAACATCAGTCCACGATGAGCAGTGTCCATTGATTACCACTCTCTGTCTTCTCCCCCTCAACCACCCCTTTATCCATAGCAGCAATTTGCCTCCAATGTCACACTGCTCCAATTTGTGTAGCAGTCTTGCATGTGCAACAGTATCAAAAGCCTTTCTAAGATCCAAGTATATAATATCAAAGTTATTCCCTGCATCCAGTTCTTTTGTGACTGCATCATAGTCTCCAATCAAGTTGGTCAGGCAAGACTTCCCCTTAACAAAACCATGCTGTGTCTGAGCTATAACTGAAGTCTTGTCTAAATGATCCTGCAGTGCGTCTTTAACCAGTGCCTCCATTAATTTTCCTGGAACAGAAGTCAAGCTCACAGGTCTATAATTACTTGTGTCAGCCTTTGATCCTCCTTTGTGAATTGGGGTCACATTTGCACATTTCCAGTCTATGGGTACCTCCCCTGAGTCCAAGGAAGCTCTCATAATTATGGCTAAGGGTTTGCTTACTTCCTTTGCTGCCTCCTTTAATATAACTGGATAGATCCCATCCACCCCGGGTGCCTTTCTTGTGTTTATCTTCAACAGTTTCTCCTCCACTTTACTCCCAGTTATTTCAAGATTCTGTAACTTACTGCTAGAGTTGAATACACCTCTGGCATTCCCCTCGCTGAATAACTCCTCATGTGTGAATGTCGATGCAAAATATTCATTTAGTTTGTTAGCCACCTGAGCAGGATCATCAACACTTGACCCATCAATATCAAGTGGACCAATCTGATTCATCCCTTTCCTTCTAGAGTTTACATAAGTAAAGAACTCTTTGCTGTTTTTCTTTGCATCCCTTGCCAAGGATTTCTCGTAATCTGCCTTCGCCTGCCTAACCTCCTTTGTAACTTGGTTGCATATCAACTTGTATCTATCATAGGCTTCTGTGTCATGTGTTAATTTGTAAGTATCCCATGCATTTTTCTTCTCTGCCATATGCCTCATTAGTTCATCTGACATCCATTTTGGCCTAAACCTTGAACAATATTTCTTAGTTGGTATGTAAAGCCTAGTAGCTTCCAAGATAAGTTCTTTGAATGCTTCCCATTTTGAATTTGCTGTTGGTAACATCATCAGTTGGTCCCACTGTATAGAATTTAAATACTGTCTCAGTCCATCGTAGTCGCCTTTACGGAAGCAATAACCCTTCCCTTTACCCCTCATGGTAGTTACCTCTTTGAGTAAATCCCACTTCAGCACACTGTGATCACTGCCACCTAGTGGCTCATTTATCTGCAGATTCATAATGCATGAAGAATCACTGCTGATAATCAAATCAAGAGTATTACTCCCTCTAGTTGCCTCCCGAACATGCTGATGTAGAAAACAATCATCCAATAAATCCACAAAAGCCCTGCTAGTGTGTGAGTATCCAGCCCCCAAATTCCAGTCAATATCTGGGAAATTAAAATCTCCCATTATAAGACACTCTGATTTACTGGCCCACTCTATTTCCCTGTACAGTTCCTTATTATACTCATCAGAGTCATTAGGCCTATAGCACACTCCTACTCTCAATTTTGATCTCCCAATGTTTATGTCACACCAAACTGACTCCACACTGCACTGTCCAGCGATGTCGACTGGCTTCACTTCCTTGGTTTTTATGTGTTTCTTAACTAATAGCATAACACCTCCCCCCTTCCTATCCTGTCTATCCTTTCTGTAGACGTTGTACTCCCCAAATTGCAGTTCCGCATCCCTTATATCTGTGTGACACCACGTCTCTGATATCCCAACAATATCTGCCTTTGATGTTTTGAGCAATACCTCAAATTCATCAAATTTATTTACTAAACTCCTAGCATTGGTGTACACGCAAGTATACCTGCACCTGTTTCTATTCTTAGCTACCCTAACACAACCCATGTGTTTACTTGTACCACAATGGCTCCCAGCAGTCTCTGAAATACCATGCATCTTGTTTTTCAGGCTTCTGCTCATTCTAATAGAAGCAGTGCAAGAATCTCTTTCACCTCTGCCAGTGGCTACTGTCAATCTATTGGTCTTTGTCTCCCCCCAAGCTAGCAGTTTTCCGACCCACCTAACACTGCCTCGATAGCATCAGCAAATATTCTTGCACCCTTTCTATTTAAGTGTATCCCATCCCTGTAGAAGCAATCTCTCCTGTTAACAAGTACAGTCCAGGCTGAAAAAAATTCTACCCCTTGCATCTTTGATTTAACAAAGATTCTTACATGGCACCTGTGAGCCACCCATTTTTTTGTTTTAATCAGAAAAATTTAATTTTTTTCTAAACTTTATATCTTTCTTTCTTCCTCTCTCTCTCTCTCTCACTCACTCAGGGTACTTGGGAATTTTTTTTGGCTGGTGCAGCATAAGCCTTGGGCTTCCTTGCACCGTACAGCTGATAACAATAATACCCCAGACTGAAACACAAACACTTGCATGACATCTAATGACAGACATCTGTCAGTAGCATCTCACAGATGCCATTGGGAACAGAAATTGCCTTGAAAAAAAGATGGATGCTTTTGTGGCTGCTGTTATGAGCCAACCAAAAAAAAAAAAAAAAAAAAAAAAAGTCTCGTATTTCATAGTGCAGGGGATCCTCGTTATTCGAGGATAATTGGTTCCAGAAAATTACACTTAAAACAAATCGACGTAAAACGGGGACCAAATATTAGTAATGTGTAATATGTATTTGTACATAATAAAACATGGATTGAAGGAACCGAAAAATGAGACAATTATTTTATTAGATATTTTTTATTATAATATGTTGAACAATGTAAGGTTAAGAACAGTTAATTAAAGTTATACTATTTAAGTTTTTTGTAAAAAAATGAATCCAGAGGAGTTTTTTTTTTTTTTTGCCATATTTTTCATGAAATTGTGTCACAGAATTAGTCTAACTTTGCACAAAAATTTCAGTGCTTGATTAATTTTCTCAAGGGCTTTCTTTAATTCTTTAATTTTCAAATCCTCATAACTGCGGGGACTCGGATAATGAATACTCGGATACTGGGGACCCCCTGTATGTCAAAACAAAAACAGAAAATACTGTATAAACAGTTAGGGAATATTGCTGGGAAAAGGCACACAGGAGGATCTGATTTTATTTATAAATTTTAAAAATATACAGGGCCATACTTAGGTGTTTCAAGGCCAGAGGCACACAAATTTATTTTGAGGCTCCTAAACTTTTTTATCAATAAAGTAGGACAGTAAAAATTTTGCATTGCCAAAATAATTTATTTATATAACATAATAATTAAACACAAGTATTATACAAAATACAAGAGGTTAAGAGAATAATAGTTTTAATAATACCTGTATGGTACCAAATATTAACACGTTATTAAATATGAACTAAAAACATAAGAATATTTAATATATTCAGTCCAACCTTATAAAAATCCCAGACCATCTGCAACGCATATGCAGACAAGAATTTTTTAAATTTCACCAGAATCTAACACTGGTTACTAGTCGGTTAAAATGTTTTTTTCCTTGCTCTTAATTTTGCAAATTTAGCAATTATGTCGTCATAATTTATAGAGTTTGTTACCGATAAATAATAACTCAATAAATAATAATGATAAATCGGACATTTTGTCATGCATTAAAAACGCTAACAACAACGTCGTGGTCAATCTGTGTTCTACTGTGAGCACCCTATTAGGGAATTAGTATAGAGTAATCTTCCTTTATCCTTAAATTCATCTGTTGTTTTGCAGAAATGAGTCATCCACACTTTTAGTAAATTTCACCTGTGTCTGTTTACATGGTAGGTACAATCGGGCCCTAGTTTGGATCAGGGTGTTATGAACAGGCCTCATGTGCCTGTTCATAAATACGGCCCTGAAAATTTTCTCAGAGTTTCAAATTCCGAAAACTGCTTCACACCGGTGGGAGAGCTGAATGGTTTTCTGATGTATGAGTTCTAAGATGTTTTTTGATATTCTCTGAGAAGGAAAACTTCTTTCCACAAATTTGACAGCTGAAAGGTTTTTCCCCTCTATGAATTCTAAGATGCTTTTTGAGATACTCTGAAGAGGGAAACTTCCTCTCACAAATTTCACAACTGAAAGGTTTCTCTCCTGTATGAATTCTAAGATGCCTTTTCAGGTACCCTGAAACAGGAAATGTCTTTCCACAAATTTCACAGCTGAAAGGTTTCTCCCCTGTATGAATTCTTAGATGCCTTTTGAGATATCCTGAAACGGAAAACGTCTTTCCACAAATTTCACAGTGGAAAGGTTTCTCCCCTGTATGAATTCTAGTATGTCTTTTAAGATCCCCAGGAAAGGAAAACTTCTTTCCACAGATTTGACAGCTGAAAGCTTTCTCACCTGTATGAATTCTAAGATGCCATTTGAGATACGCTGCATTAGAAAACTTATTTCCACAAATTTGACAGCTGACAGGTTTCTCTCCTGTATGAATTCTAAGATGGGTTTTTAGAAGCACTGAAGTGAAGAACTTCTTTCCACAATTGTGACAGCTGAAATATTTCTCCTCTGTATGATTTCTAAAATGATTTCTAAGATTTCGTGAAGTGGAAAACTTCTTTTCACAGATTTCACAGCTGAAGGTTTTCTCCTTTGTGTGCACTTGCGTATGTGATTTCAAATCTTGTGATGTTTTAAATTTCTGCTCGCATTTCTGACAGCTGAAAGCGCTCTCTCCTGTGTGAACTCTGGCAGGAAGTATGAGATCATGTGAAGAAGAAAACTCCTTAGAGATTGGAGAGCTGAATGGTTTTTCTGATATATGGATTCTAAGATGCTTTTTGAGATTCCCTGAAAAGGAAAAGTGCTTTCCACAAATATGACAGCTAAAAGGTTTCTCACCTGTATGAGTTCTAAGATGACCTTTGCGAGCCATGGAAGAGGAAAACTTCTTTCCACAAATTTGACAGCTGTATGGTTTCTCCCGTGTATGAGTTCTAAGATGCCTTTTGAGATCATCTGATGAGGAAAACTTCTTTCCACAGATTTCACAGCTGAAAGGTTTCTCCCCTGTATGAATTATAAGATGTCTTTTCAGAACCGCTAAAGTGGAAAACTTCCTTCCACAATTTTGACAGCTGAATTGCTTCTCCCCTGTATGAATTTTAAAATGATTTCTGAGATTTCGTGAAGTGACAAAGTTCTTTTCATAAATTTGACAGCTGAAAGGTGTGTCCTTTGTGTGCACTTGTGTATGTGATTTCAATTCTCCTGATGTTTTAAACTGCATATCGCATTTCTGGCAGCTGAAAGGTCTCTCTGTATGAGCACTTACGTCTTCTGACATCTTTCTTTTCTGACATGCAGAAGAGAAAGGTTTCTCTTCTTCATGAAGTTTAATATGCATTATATGATTAGCTGATAAGGAAAACTGAGTTGCAGAGGTGGCAATGATTTTTTTTTCCAAAGAGAACACTTTACCGTTGTTAAAAGACACGATAGCCCTAACTGTAGAAATCAGTTATTATACATAAATTCCTTTCGATTGTGGTACATATAAGGATTTCCATTTGCAACTATAAATCCAATCAGAAAGTGTATTGATACTACATGCAGTCTCTATTTCTTGTTTTTAAAACTGTGAATTTTCAGAGTTCAATTATGTTTCTTTTATTGATGTGGTTTTTCTTGACTTATTTTCTTATAGTAAAATATTTTTATGTTTGTATTTACTAACTATTCTCCAGTTTTCCTTGAACAGTCCTGTGAGAGAGGAAAAGAAAATATATAAATTATAAAATTGCACATTCTATGAAGAAACTTACAATATAAATTTGCAATGAAGTTTTTGAACCATTTGTTACCATGAGGAATGGATTTCTGTTGGATTAAATGGATTTAATCCATTTAATGGTTTTTTGCCTGAAGTCAGCAGCAAATTTCAATGGTATTTGTGAAATCACTGGTCATTACAAGATTACATTATTCATATTACAAATTTTGTATATAAGATATTGCCCTAGAGGCCCTTCTGTATTCTCAACATGTTAAAGAAATTTTCTCTAGTTCATTCTTCCATGACCACCAAAAGGATACTTCAATTGAAGATAAATTCTTACACAACTCTGGATACCATATTGAAAAATAAATTTATTAGAATGTGATCCTTAGGCTATATATATATATATATAGCACTCAATCAAGGGAGCCAAAAAGTAAATCACAAGCAATCAAATATGCAAATAGGGAGCTTTTTGGGGGGTCTCTTTCCCCCAACCCTGATACAGGTATTAAACAACCTTTTACAAAATCAAACAACTTTTCTTTTTTTTTTTGTTTTTAGTTATGCATCCAAAAAATTAAATAATCGTCGAATCAAATATTAACACCACGTGACATTTCGAACAGCCAAGTTCGTAACCTGAACATACCGAAAGATCTGACACGGTGACACGCACCGCATAGCACCCGTGTCAGATGCTTCCGTATGTTCAGGAGATCACGTGACACTGGGCGGAGTCAGCACCAGTCAATCACGGCCGTATCCCGTCTCTGACTTGACCTGAATCTTGACTGTATCTTAATCTGAATCTTGACCCTTTTCTTTTTTTTATTAAACAGCTCGTATGACTAGCAGGGCTGTAGTGGAGGGTATACACCGTATACCCTCTGGATTTGTGAAAGAAAACCTTCTGGTTTTTGAAAGACTTGAAAACAAATTCATGTATTATTAAAATATTTACTGAAAATTGAAAAAAAATTTGTCAAAATTCAGAGACTGGTACTCCTTCCAGAATGCTAGCGATACGTCCATGATTGATGGGTGCTGACTCCGCCTAGTGTCACGTGATTTCCTGAACATACTGATACCCGTCTCTCAATATTTACCAAGAAAAGAAATACTGCAATCATAATAAAAAAAGAATTTTTTATTTTTATTTTCAGGGCTTAATTTGACTCACAGGTTTGAATATTTTTGGACTTGGATCAGAAAATTTCTTGGTTTCGTTAATTCGTTCGCACTTGTCCAACCCGGGCACAGTTGGTCCGTCAGATGGGAGTATATATAATACTGTAAAATCAGTTGTCGTTTCATAATTTTAACAAATTCTCAAAATTTCTTTTTAAATTTAATTGTAATCTAAATGTCGTAAATTTAATTGTAGTCTAAATGTTTTTTATGGCAAAAAATATCTTCAGAGATTTTAATGAAACTCTCGCTATTTTTTATGAAATTAATTTTTAATGAAAAATGCACTACCTGATATATAACATAACATTTAACATTACATTCCGAGTTGGATGCTTGTACTATTCTTTCGTGTGAAATAAATGAATATTTATTTGTTTACCCAGTTTCAGTTCTCTGATTGTGTATGTAAAAATAACAATATGATTTCTTACCATGTCTACTTCCCTAAGGAGACTTACATATCTACACAATTTATGGAGGAGCAACACTCAACCAAAAAAAAAAGGCAGTGTTGAGAGAGAAAAAAATAAAGAAACTTAAAACAAGCAGGCTTTTGAAAATAGGTCAGTTATATTACGCTGGAGTCCGCACCTTGTTCTGAAGTTTACTGTATAATAGTTATTTTATGCGGCAATATATTAAATTATTATTATTATTAGCCATAACCCCGGGGGTTCACATCTGGTGAGTATGGGCTTGGCACACCCAGGGTCCTGAGCTGGATATCATCATTCTTCTCTTTCTTGGTGATTCCCTTCTCTCTCTCTCTCTCTCTCAGGGTAACTCGGGATTTTTTTTTTTTTTTTTGCTGATGCAGCATAAGCCTCAGGCTTCCTTGCACCATATAGCTAATAATAATAAAAAAATATATATGGTGCAAGGAAGCCTGAAGCTTATGCTACACCAGCCAAAAAAAAAAAAAAAGTGAGTTACCTTGAGAGAGAGAGAGAGAGAGAGAGAGAGAGAGAGAGAGAGAGAGAAAAGGGAATCACCAAGAAAGAGAAGAATGATATCCAGCTCAGAACCCTGGGTGTGCCAAGCCCATACTCACCAGATGTGAGCCCCTGGGGTTAGGTTAGGTGCATTCAAAGATTGAAACTGCACCCTGAGCCACGAATTTCAAAATTACCTGAGACCCAACCCACTTTAGGTCGGGTCTCAGATAATACCCGAATCAATGGAGGCATACAGGAAAAGGCTCCTAAATATCCTATATTCCTTCGTAGTATATATTCACCGCAACCCTTAAATTGTTGTGTTCCCTGTCTTTAAAATGCCCCAGGAGCTCATTTCTGGTGAGTATGGGCTTGGCACAGGGTCCTGAGCTGGATATCATCATTCTTCTATTTCTTGGTGATTCCTCTCTCTCAGGGTAACTTGGAATTTTTTTTTTTTTTTTTTTTTTTTTTTTTGGCTGGTGCAGCATAAACCTCAGGCTTCCTTGCACTATATGGATGATAATAATAATAATAATAACTTGGAATTATGCAGAATATTATAAAAAAAGTGAACAGTTGTTAGCATTTACTGGACTTTTATTTACAGAAAGAAAGGGAATTTAAAAAGTAGCGAGTGCAATTAGCCAAGTTTTGAGAAAGAATGCAAACGTATGTGGGATTAGAGATGTCATTCCATGAATTCCACTAAGCGATTGGGGATGTCATTTCATTAATTCCACTAAGCGACGTTCTCATGAAAAATGGCCAGAACAGACAAGTGTCCAGAAATGACGAAAAAAAGAAAGACAGAAGAGGATAATTCTCAAGCATAATTAATGCTATGATCAAAGAAAATTATAATACTTCGGAGAATGTAACAGAAAATATTTATGTTTACAAAAAACGGTGTATAACCTTGACGTCGTTTAGAGCATATACAAAATTATTCATTATTTTAAGGGTCTAAAAATCATATACAGTATTTTCAGGGAGTTTTCTCCGTGATATTTTGATGTAATTTTTTAAAAAAAATTGATGTATAGTATTTTTAAAATGATATTTAAGAAAAACGGTACAGGTAAACCGCAACCATCATCAACCCACTACAGGATGGAAGCTTCCTCAACAATTCATGCTGCGGGAAATGGACCATAATCTGCCACGCTGGTCCAGTGCGGGTTGGTAGATCGACCGTATTTAGCAGTCAGGGGTTTGAACCCTGGTCTACACAAAGAGCGTGTACTATTGCGGCCCCCCCCCCGCTGACCACTCGGCTACGGAGGCACTAGATATTCAACTACATCCTCTTAAAACACTGATTTAAAAGGTCATTATCGCAGAAATTGCTGATATTTCCTGTATTGTAAATGTTTTAAGCGTGACCAGACCTGCAATATTAACTCGTAGGAATTTTCAGAAGCGGTAAACAGATATCATAGGAGCTTAACGCTAACTCGTGGCCTGTGTAAAAGTTTAATTCTCTACAAATTCAAACGAAAAATAAAAGGAATTCTTACCTTACAGGTTTCCCGAAGAAAAGAAATCAGCTAAACTTTGATAACTCAAGTTCTAGGTTCCAGTTATTTTTCTGCATTAACAGTGAACCATAGAAAAGTAGACGAATGAGTGCAAGCAAGGTTAAGACACGCAAAACAACACCTACGTTAATATATCCACTTCACAGAGAAACGTTACAGAATGAATGACTGTGTTTGATGACCTATTTCTTTGTTTGATGGATCCCACCTTTCCTCTAATCATGATTGGCTAAGGCATGATTGACAGGAAATGACACTATACGGTAATATCTGGTGTCGTATTCTTTCAAGGTTGTTGTAATTTGGTTTTTAGGAGCATTAGCAACTAAGGCCATATTGCTCCGGGATATGCGGTGGTCATTCCTTGACCTTTCCGCATCCTCCGTATTTGGTGGTGATGGGCTCGAACCCCGGTCTAATCAAGAAGCGTGTGCTAACGCACCGCTGCTCCTTCCCACCTGGCTACGGAGGCGCCTATTCTTTCAAGGTAGCTACAGAATAGGATAATTGCAGGTGGTCGGAGACACGGTAAACATTAGGCAAACAGGATTGCAGCTGAACAGCAGAGAAGTTACTTTAGTCTAGAGCAGTGTTTCTCGACCTTTTTTTAATTACCGCCCCTAAAGACCTTTTTTGACAATTTTTTTTCCTAATCGCTCCCCATGAAATTTTAAACAAGAAGTACTTTAGTTGATTCAATGGGAGCCCTGAGCTTCTTAGCTAAAAGTTCAATGTTCGGTATGGTGTTAGTAAGTTTAATTCTAATGTCTCTTCTTGAACATAAAGCAATTCTGTTTCTTTCCTTTGTTAATAATTTATTTATTGAGCTAAAACCACTTTCAACCATATATGACGTTGAAAAATAAAAAAGTACTTTCTCCATTTCGGACCACATTGTTAGATTAAGAAGTTTAGTTGTTTTTGTTCCCACAAATTCCCCACATTTTGATCCCCTCAACCATTCCACCTTTTTCGAATTTATATTTGCATTTTTCGTTACATTTCAATTCAATGAGTTCTTGAATTTCATTTCTTCACTAACAGACCCAGCATCGCATCCAGTGGGATCTAACATACGTGGCTTCACTTCAAAAGAAAATTAATCTGAAAATCTATTTTTCATTTTACCTTTTAAAGAACACAGATGATCTCATTAATTCTTAAGATCATTCTCGGTGAGAAATTCATTGATTTCAGCTAACTGTTCCATACCATGAAATCGTTTTCTCATTAATTCTTTCAAATATTTCCAGTTTTTCTGTGAAGGCTTTTAATACGCGTTTGAAGTCTATCACCGTAATAATTTTCCTTGAAATTCAAGTGATACTTCATTAAGTTTTCAAAAAATCCAAGCCATATAGTATATGTTGTTTTTGTGTTTGCTGATCTCCTTTGCCAAATCTGTGTATCCTTCGCTTTCTAAAAAAATCTAATTATCGTATCAAAAAGGTTTACAAATATTGTTAGACAGTTTTGAAACTTTGATAACTCCACAAATTTTACATATAGACGCCATCTGACTTGTATATGTAAAAGAAGCCTCACATACTGTTCTTCATTATCAACACAAAATGTTCTCAAAAGGCGATCATATTTGCTATGTGACTTTACTTTATTGATTGTTTTAATAACTATACTGAGAGATTGGTAAAGAACTGGACCAATAGTTTTTGCTACCAGATGATGTCGGTGCACAATGCAGTGTATTGCAAGAACTTCCGGACATACTACCTTTAGTTGGGCTATAAAACCTTTACGTCTTCCAACCATGGAGGTAGCACCATCAGTGGCACAGGATACCAAATTTTCCAATGGTACTTGTGTTGTTCATCAAACCATGTTTTCACTGCAGCAAAAATTGATGCTCCAGTACAGTCAGTTTCTATAGATTTTACAAACAACATCTCTTCTTGCAATCTACAATCATCATCGAAATAATGAACGTATGCCATTAGAAGGGCCTTATTGTCACTAACTGTGGATTCATCAATCTGAATAGAAAATTTTCTCGTTTTTAGTTTGTCGATTAGCTGCTTTTCAGTGTTAACTGACATCTCATCGATTCGTCTTCGAATTAAATCATTGCTCAATGGCAATGCTTTTAAAGTACTAGAAGGATTTTGATGGATCACTGTTGAAATTAGTCTCTAATGTGGGTCGTATAACAGTCTCAGCAACTGCATGAGCAATACCAATTTTTGCAATGATTCTGCAATTTTATAAGAAGCAATCATTCCATCGTCATTTGTTTGTGTGTTATTCTCCAATAAGAAAGCAACAGTGTTGCTTTCTTATTGAAGTGACACTGCAGCATCCCCAGCTATTTAAATCTAGATGTACAGTGAACGAAGTTATACGAAATTTTGTGAAGCAACGCAATGAATATTTTCATTAACAGGACCCGCATATAGTATGCACATCCTCTATTTCCAGTAATCATTTCAATAATAAACGAATGAAAACACGAAATCGTTTTCAACGTTGAAGTTTAATTAACCGTAGGCCTCACTGGGTACCAGGCAGTGACATATTTTGCATTCCAGTGAATATCTGGTAGTTGGTTGCCATTGGCATATTGGCAACTAGCCAATATACATGTTTTTTTTTATAGGCGAAACGAATCGAAGTCACTGTAAAGCGCGCAGTGCTGATTTCATCGTTGACCATGATGAGTGTGTAGCCACAATGTTATTAGCCCGAATTCCCATTAAGTAACTAAATACAGTAATATCAGTGTTAAGTCAATACTCAACATTCAACAGTGTAATTATGTGATTACAGGTTAATTGCGAATTGAGCTTGAACTCGGTAAGTTCAAGTTATATTATGTGTAATGGTGATGTGTAAGTAAAACGTTATTTCTACGACACACGATTTTGTGAAATTTGATTCGATCATGGCCTCCATGCTTCCCCATGAAGTAAATCGTGTGACAGTAAATAAACTTAAACAACTTAATTTTTCACAATTATCTCTCCAAGAAAAAAATGCGAGTAAAAAAGAAGGCCACTTCCCACCAAAGATTCAAATTTTTCAGCGGGAAATAAGTAATAATAAGAAATATATTCGCAGTTTTAAAACTGAATGGTACCAAAGGAAAAGTTGGCTGTGTGGATGTGAAATTAAAAATGCATTGTTTTGTTTTCCCTGTTTACTGTTCAGAGGTGACTTAATGTGGACAAAAAGTGACTTTACAAACATAAACAGAATGAAAGAAAAAACTCTAAAGCATGAAAGTTCGAAGAAACATATTGATAATGTGATTTCACTATCGCTTTTAGGAAGCGTAAATAGCGAGGCCTACAGACTTTCGATCTGCAAACATAACAGAAAAGTTATGTTTGCAGATCGAAGGTACTAGCTAAAATAATAGACTGCATTAATTGTGCACAGTTTGAAATTTCTTTACGTGGACATGACGAAAAAGACGAACCTAAAAATCCAGGAGTATTCAGAGGATTAATAAATTTCGCCTGTACATTAGATTCCAATTTAAAGAAACATTTAAAAAGTAATGCAGCATTTAAAAAACTATTCAGAATGATATTCTTGACTGTTTGCTGCAGATATGCCAGGATCAAATAAAAAGAGAAATTAAAGAAGCTTCATTTGTAGCTGTCATGGTTGATGACACAACAAATGTTTCAGAACGTATACAAATGGTAATTATTCTGAGATATGAACTGAATGGAGACATTTTTGAGCGCTTTTGGGGTTTTTTCATTCCGGAAAACCAAACGGCAGACGGAATATTGAAGTGCATTCTAGATCAGTTAAACATAATCCTCGAAGGAAATACTCAAAAACTGGTTGCTCAGACATTTTTGACTCAAGAGTGATTAAAGGCAAGAAGGGGGAGTTCAGACTAAAATAAAAGAAGTGTACAAAAACGCACATTTTATTCACTGCTATGCACACCAACTGAATGTGATGATGAGAAATACAACAAGTAGTACCCCAGATTCATGAATGTTCTTTTCGAACCTCATGTCGATACCAACATTTTTATGGAGATCACCACAGCGTCACTCTGTTCTCAGAAAGCATATGGACAGCCGTGTTGCCCAACCTTCCCCTACAAGATGGAACTTAAATATATGCACCGTGAACAGCGTTTATGAAAATTTTGAATTCTCAAAAAAGTGCATTGAGTAACTACAAGCGACAGTAAATGCAGATAAGACGATTTCAGAAGCAACTGGAATTTTGCACTTCTTGAGTAATGAAAAATTTGAGTTCTGGTTAGAACTTTTCCATCAGATAATGCCTCACGTGGAAGTTATTTATAATCAAATGCGGTCTCGAGAAATTGAGGCAGTTAAAATACACGAATATATGGGAAACTTTAACAATGCCATTCTAAAAATCAGGAATTCAATGTACTGTGAAAATTCTTCAAAAACACTCATGATTGAAGCGAAGGAAGTATACGGCTATATAAGTGTTGACACAGGTGACAGATATTCTTTTACTAAGCAATTAATTGCTGCTAAATTTTTTAACAAGGAGAACTTTGTTATTTTTCGTACGAAAATGCCCATGGAAGAGGTACGGAAGACTACTGAGGCATATTCCATGATAGAAAGAGAAAAACGTCTTACGGAATTACAAGTTTTCTATAGTAGACATGATCTACACAATTATTGCAAATTAACTGACTCGCTGAAATTTATCTCAGAGAATAATCTAGCTGAAGTTCTTGGTGAACTTAGAAAACTGATAAAAGTTCTTTTGACCATTCCGACGACTACTTCAGAGTCCGAATGCTGCTATTCGACCTTAAAAGGAATAAAAACATTTTTAAGGAGCTCTATCAATCAAGAAAGGCTAAATGCTCCAAGCAATGCTTTCAATAGATAAAAACTTAGTCAACAGTGCACCAAACTTGAATGAAAAAGTCATTAATCTATTTTCAACAAATAAAAACAGAAGAATGGGTTTTGTTTTTAAATTAAAGTTCAAGTCTGTTAATGGTAAATGTCTAGTTAATGTTTTGTAGTATTTTTAACTCGCTTTTTATTATTATTGTGCGTGTCTACCAAGGCAATTTAATGTAACTTTCAGAGGCAGCACCCCCGAACATCAGTCACGAGCTCCACTGCACACACCGCATACTCTCTGGATTTTTTTAGGTGATTGGGTGAAATATGCTCTCACCCAGTCATCTGGCCATTACAATTTGGCCTTTGTCAAACTCGCTTAAGAATGCTGCCTTTCTCTTCTGAAGAACAAGAGTAAGACTGATTAACGGTGCTCAGTATCAGGTGTTTTTTATACCGTGTCCAGACCCGCGCTGTAGTTCATCTGCAGTTGCTTCGATTTGCATAACGACTCACTGATCGTAATGCTTTGGCTCATCGGTGTATACTTTCACTCTTTCTTGAGAGACGGATAAAGAATGAACAAGGTATGAGCAAAAATCCTTTAATACTAGTTAAGGCAAGTTAAGCAAACAAAATAAAATAAATCTATCAAAAGTTTTCGGACTTGCGTAGTTCATCAGATGGGGATGACCATTATTATAAAATAATGAATACTAGGTGTCTTTATCCAAAATAAAGGAGGAGCATCCATCCCATCATGGAAGCAGTTATCCGGCCAGAATGATAAGCACACGCTTCATACTCAAACACTAGTTATTGCAGTCTGACTGTTGAACATGGGTGTGGCATAACCGTGACACGGGTGTAACACACGTATCACCCTGTATGGCCACCACGGCTAGGCACTTGCTGTTCTTTTTTTTTTTTATCATAATGCTCATTCCCCAACTGAAGGACTACGCAAGTCCGAAAGATTTGGTAGATTTGTTTTATTTTGTTTCCTTAACTTGTCTGTCTTTAATTAGTATTAAAGGATTTTTGCTCAAACCTTGTTCTTTCTTTACCGTCCCTCCAGTATGACTGAAGTACTGTATATAAATTTTAAAATGAATCCTGGAGACAGAGGTCCTTTTCCATTCAAACTTAATTAATTTGGTCTCCCACTACGGGACCAAGGTTGTTCCGTGTCCCGGGCAGAATGATTTCTCAGTGCCATTTACTGAGGATATATATATATATATATATATTAAATTAAATATATTAATTTAATTTAATATATATATTTAATTTAATATATAAAAAAATTAAATGCAACTGTCATAATATATGACATAACTAAAGATGTCAATGACTCTGGTTTTCTGGAGGATTTATTCAATAAAATCCTTGTGGATCATGGGATTTCCCAGGAAGATTTCCAGTCTATCAAGGTTAGTTTTAATATCAGGTCTCGGAACAAAAACAATCAACATTGGGTTCTTGAGATCCCAAATAAAATTAGGAAAGTGTTTTTTGCTTCAAATAGCAAGGTTTTTATCGGATAGTCTGTCCATGGTATGAAGGATTTTTTCACAGCATCACGCTGTTTTAAATGTCTTAGCTACAGACACTCGGCTAAAAACTGCCACCAGTCTGAGTTTACCTGCGGACATTGAGATGATCTAGGTCATCAAATTCAAGACTGTCCTAAAATGGAGGAACCTGCTGTTTGCCCAAATTGTCGGCTTAAGAAGAGGAATGCGGACCATTCCTTCAATGATGTTGAGTGCCCTGAATTTGTAAAACCCAAGAAGTAACAGAAATTCGGACTGACTTCACCTAACTCTGGAATGTCTTGTGTATATACTTTACAGTTAAATTGTCAACAATCTTTATCGGTTTTAAGTGATCTTTCTAAGTTAATGGTCCAACACAAATTTCAACTTTTAGGGTTACAAGAACTGTATTCTTATAAGGGTGTGGTCAAGGGCCTCCCTCTCAGCTGTCGCATTATTTCTTCAAACCCTGTTACGGTCAGTGACTGGGATAACACCACTATCAGGGTTTGGGCTGCCCTAGCGGTTGCTGACCCCCTCATTACTGTAACAAAAATTTCTAGTCTGTGCACATGCCGCATGTACATGTGCATGCTTGGAAGGCTGTTTTGGAAAAAAATGTGGTTTCACTGTATGCTCAATGTAGTAAGGCTGGGCAGTCCATAGAGCCATTTCTAAATTACATAGAAGACGTTTTGATCCATTTATCTGGTTTTCCTGTCATTTTTATGATGGATACTAATGCTCGTTCCCACCTTTGGAATAGCTCTACTACAGACTCTAAAGGTGAACTTTTGGAGGAGCTTATTCAGTCCAATAACCTCACTCTGTGGAATACCCCAGGCCATCCACCTACTTTTGTTACTTCTGTGGGTCAATCTTATATTGACATTACCCTTTCAAACTCTACTCTTCGTCATAGCATTTCCAAATGGCTTAGCTATACTTCGTGGTTCTCGAGCGACCACAATGTCATCACTATTATGATCAGTCTAAGCAACAATCCTAGGGTTATCATGATTCTCAAGATTCCGTTTTGACTTCCCGTGGTTTAAGACAAAACACATTGATTGGAATATTTTTGATGTAAAGCAGTACTTTTCAACCTTTTTTTTTTTTAATAATGGCACCCTTAAGTCATTTATTTTATTTTGCGGCATCGCTACTCAATTTTCTGCCTTTTAGATCCGTTGCTTCTCTCTCTATATATATAACGATACAAATAAATTAGAATGAGAATTAAAATAAAATAAAATAATGCCAAGAGCGAAAATAGTAAAATTAAACCTAAATCAAACAAATCGGGCGGGAAGAGAAAGGTAACAAGAATAAAAACATTACAGTAGAAACTCTCTAAAATAATTTAGAAAATCTAACAGTTAGAATAATAATTCATTGAATTTTGAAAACCAATTAAATAGAAATTTAACGGTATCCCCTCTGATGGGTACCAGGTCCAAATTTATGTGAAATATCACCAACAGAGATGTTAACCACTACAATACAATAAAACAAAAATAAACCAAAATACACTGACCATTACGCCCCATCTCGACAGAGGACCACGAGGTCAATAATGGTCAGGGAATCGCTGCATTTCGATCGCTAGACAAATCGCCGCAAAGGAGAATCGATCGAATAGATCAGTCCGCCATCCGATCCTCAGATCAAACCGCCAATGCAGAAGATTTGAACAGCGGTGGTCCTGATGCAGCGAAAATTAAAAAAATAGAACAGCTACAAGCACTCCAGTGCAAAGCCACACTACTGACAAAGTAATCTTAACCAGATTATATAGGCGAATAATGAACTATGGATGGCAGCACTAATCTGGTTAAGATTACTTTGTCAGTAGTGTGGCTTTGCACTGGGGTTCTTGTAGCTGTTCTATTTTTTTAATTTTAGCTGGAGTTACATATAAATGGAGTTACATTTGTTTTTTTATTAAATGGACTTACAACCTGGAGCTTTTATTCAATTCATAAAACACAAGAAATTTTTAAAAATATTTATTTGTTCTTAATGAAATCATCATAATATTCAAGATGTCACCATCGTCCATGTTATGAGCGATCTCTGAGTCAGATGAATCTGTTTCCTCATACAAAAGGTCGTCTTCCGTGCCGTCAACAGCTTTGGTTATGCCACACTTCTTAAACGATCGTACTATTGTCTCCACATTCCAGAAATTCTTACTCACCCTAAGACAAATACGGAAGTCACATTCTCTTTGTAAAAGACGGTTGGAATTGAAAAATCCCGATTCAGTCTAATTAGCCTGCCATACCATAAAAGCGCGAGATCATAGAGGAATACCATAAAAGTGCGAGATCATATTATAGAGGAAGCAAACACATGGGAAAATGAAACAAGTTTTTACTTACATCTGATTGTGAGATTCATATCACAGATTTCAACAAATTTTCCACGAAAAAAAGATTACTGGTATGTGTTGTTGCCATAGATTGTAACTACTGATAATTGTTAAAAATATATTTCGACAGATAAATCTTAAGTAAAATTGGTGTGAATTTCAAAGGGAAGTTTTCAGAACTCAGTTTACCGGCACTGCGTCATCGAAAATGCATTGCCGGTAGTCTTTAGGCCTAATCTGACATTGACCCTATAAGACGCAGGGTGAATTTCTGAGTATTTCTTCGCGAAAAAAACCGCATCTTATAAGCCGGAAAATACGGTATACATTTTTACCCATCGCTGTATATGGGGGCTCCATCTACCGGTCCTTTATGCAAGTTTAAAAGTGAGAATCTGAAATTAATGATTTATTTGTTTTATTCAATATGATTTCTTTTGATGATTAAATACAGTACTGTATATATTTTTTACCCGTTTGTATTGTGGCCCCATCTATCGGTCCTTTCTGCAAGTTGAATTTGTCTCAAATGTTTAGAGACACTCTTTGGCCTTTGAAAACCTGAAAAGGCAAAGATTTTTATGTGTTCTGTAGTTGTTTTTTTTTTTTTTTTTGATGTGTAAATTTTATTTTCCAATATTTTGCTTTTTATTCTAGAATGTAAAGTTTTTATTTCCAATGTTTGATAATATTTGCATCCCAAAGTTTAAAGATACACTTTGAAAACCTGAAACGTAAAGATTTATTTATTTACCGACACTGTGAACGAGGACTCCATCTATTGGTCCAATCTGCAACTTGAATTTTACTCTATATATTTGAAATTTAATGCCTTTTACATTTCTAAAAGTAACTTACCAAAGTTTAACGTTATTGATTAATGGAAAAAATTAAAACCTATTTTTTTTTAGTATCTAAGAAAAAAAAAGACAGACAATATTTTACAAATAGATATATTTTTATTGACAAAAAAAAAATAATAATAAAAAAAAAAAAAAAATATATATATATATATATATATATATATATATATATACACACACACAAAATTACAATGTGGGGGTTATTGTGTTGTTTTCCCCAACAACAGAACCTTCAGCATCGGTTATCTTCTTCTAACAGTAGCACCAGCAGCTCACATAGGGCGCAGAGAAAAATCATTATAAACACCACCAGTATTCCTGAGCATCTTGTAAGGCATCTCCGTCTGGAAAAGAACAACAAAAAAAAAATGTTACAAGATTACAATGACGCATGTGTTGTGGGAAGTTTCAGTGGTGTTAATGCAACACAAAAACATACAAAACTACCAAGGCATGCCGTGAAAGAGTACTTGGTGTCTCAGCCTGCTTATGTGAGACAAACCTCAAAGAGTTAATTTTCCTAGAAACTAGATAATAGTTCCAGGGCTACACCATACATTTCAGTGTGATTTAGCAGATGTTTCCAATCTGTCTAAAGATAATGGAGGAGTATGTTATTTGCTCGTTTGTATATATGCATTTTCAAGATATGCCTGGGTGAGAACACTTAGAAATAAACCATCAAAGCAAATGGTAAAGGAATTCAAATCAATTTTCAAGGAAGAAACACCATTCAGTCTTAACAGCAATCAAGGCAAATAATTTACAAATAAAGATGTAAGAGCATTATTTAAGTCGCTTAACATTAATTTCTATACTACTATGTCGGAAAAAATGCTGCCATAGCTGAACGTTTCATCCGAACACTGAAAGAAAAAATATTTAAATGGATAACATATTCTGAAAGTAAGAAATATAAATAAATAAATAAATTTTCTGTTTATACTCCGGGACGACCAAACGGTCAGAGGAGTTATGTGCACATGCTTCCCGACATTGTAGCTGCTTATAATCGAACACCGCATTGAACCATAAGGATGCCACCAGCCAATGTCACATTGCGTAATGAAGAAGACGTCTACAGCAAAACTGTACTTGAAAAAACCCGAAGAGCAGATTCCTAAATTTAAACTAGGGGATCGTGTTGTTCTAAGCACAGGTTCTCATGTTTTCCGCAAAGGATGCTGGGATAGTTGGAGTCGTGAGGTTTATACTCTATCCCAAGTATTGATACGAAGGCAACCAGTTGTGTACAGAGTCAAAGACAAGGCAGGTGAAACGATCGAAGGCACCTTTTATGAGCACCAACTACAACTTGTTAATCTCCATGACACATTGCCTGTCGATGTCTATCTTATTGAAAAAATACTTAAGGAGCGATGTGTAGGTGTAGAACGTCAATTACGTGTAAAGTGGTTCCAGCATCCTACAACAGCTGGGTTCCAGCTAAAGATGTTCTTCTTAACCCTACCAAGTAACGCGTGCATGGATTTCCATCCCCAGAATAAATAGTCTAATTTTACTGTTGTCTTGCCCGATGCTATAGCTCTCAATGGCAAGTGGGAAGTTGCATTGGCAGAAATCCACGTTCGTAATTCCTGGAACAATATTTCCGAAGGCTGGGCTGAGTTTGCAACTTTGCAGAAAGAACCAACACCCAGGAACACAGGTTTACAGGCTGGACGCCGATTACGAAAATTCGACTAAATTGATTGACCATATGTGTAGTCTTAATGCCAATTTAGAGCTTAAAGTAGTAGAGACAGAATTCAGGGTGAGATTCGCAATTAACGCTAAGAATGGCAGTGAGTTTCATATGGCTTTCCGAACTGCTGAAATTCTAGGACTGATCCCTAAATCTAAAGCAAGGAGCGATGTCGTTGACAATTATAGACCTTTCAAAGGTGAACACACCGGAAAGTGGATACATAAAGGTAAAATTATTTTACCCCCAATAATGACTAACAGAATTGATAGGAGGCTTGTGTTCATAGGACCTTCGACTCGTGATGTTCGTGAGTTTAAAATTCCTTATGGTAATTACAGTAACGTCTCCGAAATCCTACAAGCTACAACTGAAATTGCCCCCTAAATTAAGGGAAGTGTAAATACCCATGGCTTTGTTTATTTCGAAATAGAAAGCGGTGTGTGTCTTCGTTTCCCTGAGACAGGACTAGGCGTGCTGTTCGGTTTTGACTGTCTGCATGGTGATTTCGAAGGAACTGTGAGATTGAAATTTCCTTGCAATATAAATAGAGGTGTCGGTTCTTGCTTTGTTTATAGTAATGTGATCGAAGATCAGATCGTAGATGATACAAAACCACCTCTTTTGTGAGTAGTACCCTTTGGAAACAGGTGAATTCTGACATTTGGATTATTACCCCATGATTCTCTCAAGCATTCATTCCATGACTATTCAAATTCGCACAGACAACGGTCAGATATTTCCATTCACAGGAGGGAAAACTAATTAAGCTACATTTTCAACCCCAATGAATGCTTATGTGGAATACTACCAGTGCAGGCGGGTGGAGGAAGTCCTTACTTTGCCAGAGCAGTGATCCAGAGAGGTCAAGGATTAGTCAGCATATTCCTTTCTGCATTTACATTTCTCTCTCTCCTCTTATGAAGCCTGCAGCTAAGTTCATTGGTCACCAAGTGCTGTCAGCATGTCGTAATATGCTCAATGATGTCATTTTGGGAGCACCTGTGAAACAATCATTTATAAATCGAGCTTCCGAAGTAGACAAGCCAAAAAGCAAAAAGTCCACAGTCAGAACGGAGGCAAATGCCGAAAATATCAGGACATCTTTCAATGATGCAGATGACGTCAGAATTAGATTTGTTCACACAGCCGGCCACTAATCTGTGCATCGAGTGGTCTTCCTACGTCACTTTCTTGCCTTTAGCATTTGTGGACACACTGGGCCGAGAGAGTTTTCCATTCCGGGAACGTTGGAAGAATATCTGGACCTGGGAAAAACGTATTTGCGACTCAAGGTACAGTTAACCCAAAGTGATGATAAAGAACTGCAATCAGGTGTGAGTGTTGTCAACAACTTTTTCCACTCCATGTTTAACCATGTCAACCTTTTTGTTTAGGATAAACTCATTAACCTCAGCAGTGACACCTACGCCTATAGAGCTTATTTAGAAACGCTTTTGAACTTTGACCAAGGAGCTAAAAACTACCAACTCAGTACAGAACTGTTCGTAAAAGACAATGTTTGCGATGTGCCACAGATGTTTTCTCAACCAGACAGTGGTATGAATCAGCGTATGAAGTACTTTTCGAAAAACCAAGACGATAGAGCTTCTAGGACAACTCAGACTAGATTTGTGCCACCAGGCCAAATATATTATTAACAACATATTATTATTATTAACATATATTATTAACGGATTGATATGTTAATAACATATATTATTAACATATCACTCTGTCTGAGAATGGTTAGCAGCTTGCCCGAGTTCTGTTTGTTATCTCTCGACACTACGGCAAATGTACACATACGAGAAGCCTGTCTTTTTGTGTGTAAAGTTAAACTTAATTCCAACATATAGCTAGCCCAAATGAGTGTTATTGAAAAGCACCCACTTGTTTATGCCATTAACAGAGTTAACGTTACTTACTTCTCAGTTCCCAAAGGTATATCCGATTCCACCAGACAATATACATCTAGGATAGATCCCCGCCCATCCAATCATCGGTATTGTGTCCAGTGATAATTTCAACGGCTCCTCCAAAACCAACCCATTTAATTTTATACAATACAAGCTGCGCTATTTACTTCAGACGGCCGACGGGGTCCAGTATCCTTCCATACTGCTCACACCCGATTATAAGAATGGACATTATACTAGATCCTACCTGTCACTTTTTACATCCCTAAACAAGCGGCATTCGGACTGTGGAAACGACATATCCCTCTTGGATTATACAGAAGGCAACTGGCTTTACACCTTCAATTTAACCCCAGATCAAAATGCAGTTGTGAAGCACATCAGCTCAACACGTCGAGGTGGTGTTCACCTTGAAATGAAATTTACAGAACCACTTCCCGAAAACATAACAGTGATCTTGTATGCCGAATTCGAAAACATTCTTTCTGTGACTAAGGATAGGGCAATTCTCATAGACTTTGAACACTGAACAGATCCTGAAAGTTTTAGAAGCCGACAGTGAATCGGGCAAACTACTGATCGGTGTCTGTGTGCGAGACGAATTACCTGACGTGACGTGTGCGAGACGAATAAGTAGCGACCTGGAGCGAGGGGTGTTGGGGGTTTCAGGGACGGATGTCAGTCATCGTGAAACAGGTGGGTATATGGGAGGTGTTAGAGTGGCTGGGAATAGAAATAGGTGCATGTATACCAATGCTAGAAGTATAGTAAATAAATTTGATGAATTTGAAGTGTTGGTCAAGACATCAAAGGTGGATATTGTTGGGATATCAGAGACGTGGTGTCACCCAGATATAAGGAATGCCGAACTGGAATTTGGGGAGTACAATGTGAACAGAAAGGATAGACAGGATAGGAAGGGAGGAGGTGTTATGCTGTTAATAAAGAAAAATATAAAATCAAAAGAAGTGCATCCAGTTGATATAGATGAACAGTGAACTGTTGAGTCAGTTTGGTGTGACATAAGCACTGCGAACGCAAAAATTAGAGTAGGAGTGTGTTATAGGCCTAATGACTCGAATGAGTACAATGAACAATTGTACAGAGAAATAGAGTGGGCTAGTAAATCGGAATGTCTTATAATGGGGATTTTAACTTCCCAGATATTGACTGGAACTTGTGGGTTGGGCACTCACACACTAGTCAGACTTTTGTGGATTTATTGGATGATTGTTTTCTGCAGCAGCATGTTCGAGAGTCAACCAGAGAAAGTAATACTCATGATCTGGTTATCAGCAGTGATCATTCATGTATTAGGAATTTGCAGATAAAAGAACCACTAGGTGGCAGTGATCACAGTGTACTGACGTGGGATTTACTTAAAGATTTAATTACCATCAGGGGTAAAGGAAAGGGTTTTTGCTTCCGTAAAGGCAAGTACAGTGGTCTCCCACAGTTTTTAAATTCTGTACAGTGGGATCAACTGACGATGTTACCAACAGTAAATTCCAAGTGGGAAGCATTCAAGGAATTAATCGTGGATGCTACTAAAAGTTTCATACCTATTAAGAAATATTGTTCAAGGTTTAGGCCTAAATGGTTATCAAATGAACTAATGAGACTCGTAACAGAGAAGAAAAATGCATGGGATGCATATAAATTATCAAGCGACTCAGAAGCCTATGGCAGATATAAGTTAATCTGTAATCAGGTCACAAAGGAGGTTAGGCAGGCGAAGGCAGATGGTGAAAAATCCTTGGCAAAAGATGCTAAGAAAAACAGCAAGGATTTCTTTACTTATATAAACTCTAAAAGGAAGGGGATGAATCTGATTGGTCCACTTGACATCGATGGTTCGACTGTTGATGATCCTGCTCAGATAGCAAACAAACTGAATGAGTATTTTGCATCTACATTCACACGTGAGGAATTGTTAAGGTTTGAAAATGGCAGAAGGTTATCAAATTGTAGCAGGGTGCTTAATGATCTTGTAATAACTGAGAGCAAAGTGGAAGAGAAATTGTTGAAGTTAAACGTAAGAAAAGCACCTGGGGTGGATGGGATCTATCCAGTTATATTAAAGGAGGCGGCAAGGCAACTAAGCAAACCCTTAGCCATAATTATGAGAGCATCCTTGGACTCAGGGGAAGTTCCCACGGACTGGAGATGTGCAAATGTATCCCCAATTCACAAAGGGGAATCGAAGGGTGACACGAGTAATTACAGAACAGTTAGTTTAACTTCTGTTCTGGGTAAAACAATGGAGTCGCTGGTTAAAGATGCATTGCAGGATCATCTAGACAAGACTGCAGCAATAATTCAGACACAGCATGGGTTTGTTAAGGGAAAGTCTTGTCTGACAAATTTGATAGGATATTATGATGTGGTTACAAAGGAACTGGATGCAAAAAACAATTTTGATATCATATATTTGGATTTCAGGAAAGCTTTTGACACTGTTGCGCATGGAAGACTATTGTACAAATTGGAGAAGAATGGTATTAAGGGTAAGTTGCTACAATGGATAAAGGATGGTTAAGTGCGAGAAGACAGAGGGCAGTAATCAATGGGTGCTGCTCTTCTTGGACTAATGTTATTAGTGGAGTCCCACAGGGTTCGGTGTTAGGTCCACTGTTTTGTATATTTATCAATGATATTGATGAAGGTATATCAGGCTGAATGTCGAAGTTTGCAGATGATACAAAGGTTGGCAGGGTTGTTAATGACAGTAATGGCAGTGTGCTACTGCAACAGGATCTAGATAATTTGGGCAGATGGGCTAAGAAGTGGCAACTGAAGTTTAACCTTGACAAATGCAAAGTACTGCATATGGGTAGAAATAACCCCAGAGAAACGTACCATCTGTGTGGTACTACACTTAAGGTGGTAGAAAATGAAAAAGACCTGGGAGTAATTGTGCAGTCAGATATGAAGTTCTCTGAGCAATGCAGCAGGCTGCCAGGGCAGGTCATGGGGTTTTGTCAATGATATATAGGAATTTTGCTAGCAGGGTAAAGGAGGTGATTATCCCTCGGTATAAGGCAATGGTCAGGCCACGCCTTGAGTACTGCGTACAGGTCTGGAGACATCATTTTAGGAAGGATGTAGATTTACTTGAGCGGGTACAGAGAAGGGCAACAAGATTGGTGAGGGGAATGAAGGGATCCTCTTACCAATTGAGGCTTAAGTTCTGAAAATTGCAGTTGCTGGAGACTAGGAGATCTAGACCTCCTAGATCTCCTTATATACCTCAATCAGATCACCTGCGCGGTGATCTGATTGAGGTATATAAGGCCTTGAATGGATTGAGCACGCTGAATTCTGATGGGATCCTTCCACTTGTTCAGATTACGAACCTAAGGGGGCATAAATTCAAATTAAGAAAAGACAGATGTAGAATAGATGTGAGGAAATTTGCCTTTAGCCAGCGGGTGGTTAATTGCTGGAACAAGCTTCCATCTGTCGTTGTGGAAGTTGATAGCTTGAATAAATTTAAGGAGGAACTGGACAGGCATTTGGAGGGAATGGTGTGATTTTTTTTTTTTTGGCTGATGCTTCATAAGCTCATACATTTGCTTTCTTGCATCACATGCCACTACTACTACTACTACTAATACTAAAACGTGAAAACGGCGTAATACATGCAATATTATGTTTGAGAACTGAATGGTTTTTCTCACTATGCATTCTCATACGATTTCTCAGAGTTTCGGATTTGGAACATTGCTTCATACACTCTGGACAGAGCCGACCGGGCTAGCCGAGTGAGTAAAGTACCTGCCCGGCAACCCAAAGTAAAGTGTAAAGTGTAAAGTGTAAAGTGTATTTAGGGTCATACGGCACCAGGGGTTTCCCCCATCTCCGCGTTGTTTACATTGTGATGGGTGTGCCAGTTTGCTGGAAATGCCAGAGATTTAAAAGTGTATGGATATTGTTCATATGTAGTGTCGTGTACCGTTGTTCATCTGGTCATTTAGCCGCTGGACCCCTACTGAGGCCCAACGTTGCCCCACTTTCGCCCCGTGGAGGCAGACCAGGTACACCAGTATTATAATTAATTTACTCTGGCAGGTCCTGCCACCTAATTTCCTGAGATTTCAGTGGCTAGGACCTTAAAAAAAAAAAAAAAAAAAAAAAAATTCGCACGTTGCATGTTGATCACATACATGTTTCCCGGTTTTAAGGTGTTGCATTTGAAAATTTAATGGCCGAGGAGAGGGCGAAATAATTTAGAGAAGCTAGAATTTTGGTGTGGGTCTTGCGCTGGCATAGAGATAGAGAGGGGAGGAGACTGAAGGCTGGGGGGGGAATAGCTAGGAAAGACTGGGGTCAATAGAGTAGACGACCCCAGCATGTGCCAGTGGGGCATGCCCATGCCCCACCAGAGAGAAAGATGTGGGATGGCAGGGGGGAGGCAACAAGAAGGCTGTCGCCTCCCCCTCTGCCAGGGAAGGGAGGAAAGTGTGCCCGGCAAGGGAGCCGGCACAGGTCGCCATATGGCCTGGCGGCTGCATGTCTGCTTGAGTCAGGTCCTTGTTGTCCCATCCGTGTGTAGGTTCCTGTCTGTGGTTGTCACTTGGCAGCAGGACAGGTGTCTTAGTCAGGTCCGTAGTTGTGGGTATTTAGTCCAGTCTGTACTTATGTCTCTATCTGGAGTCATGGTCATTAGTTATTGGATCCTGGGTCCATTTGTTGGATCCGAGTTTGTCGAGTTTTTTTTTTTTTTTAATGCTGTTTCTTCCTGGGATGCAATCCCTTTGTGGATTGTCTTGATGGTGACTGTCCGTGCACCTTATATGGTTGTTTGCAAAGTCATATATTGTGAGCCTGAGAAACGCTATTGTGGCTGTGGGGGCGGAAGAGTATACCTTCTGTGAAAAAGATCTTGTGCAAAGTTTGCCAGTGCTTTGTAGCTATGCTCTTCCTCCAATAAGCGTTCCTCTTGATTCTCTGGTACATAATGTAATTCCGTAATTAGTCGGCATCGGAGGTCTTCATAAAGCTTGCAGTGGTACATTAAATGCTCCCACGTTTCCACTAAGCCACAATGACAGAGGGCAGTGTTGCTCAGTCCAAAGGTCATTAGTTTGAATCTGATGGCGCCGTGGCCAGTTAGGAGGTACGTGGCCAGCAATCCTGGGGAGAGCCAGCTTGGGTATTTTGGGTATACGGCCGAGACAGTTGGGAGGAATTTTCGCGTTATTTGCCCTTTTGTTGAGTTTTGCCACCGTGTTTGCCAGGTTTGCTGAAGATATACAGTTAGTCTTCTTTTCTCTATTTTCGGTTCGATGGCTACATTTAATGTGAAATTTAGGCAGGTATCCGGAATGCCTCTGGAAAGGCTGTAGAGGAGTCCACTGCGTATCACTTCCAGGTCCAAGGGGAGGGCACCCGTGAGCACCTGAAGCGCGTGTGTACTCACTGTTTTGCAAGCTCGTGAGATAGTCAGTAAGATGTACCTCTGTATGGTTTCTAGTTTTCTTTTATTAGTTGCAGTGGTTGCTTTCTTGTACCAGACACCCGAGGCATAGAGGATGACTGGCAGGAACACAGTTTTGTGAAAAAGAGCAAGGGTTTTCTTCTTTATGCCCCAGTCCTTGCGGGTGATTCTTGCAAATAGTGACGAGTAATTTCTGATTTTGTTTCTGAGATAGTTAAGATGGGGAGTGAAGGATAGGTTTCTATCAAGGACAACCCCAAGAAATTTCATTTCTGTGGCAACCCAAAGGTCGCGGGTTCGATTACCGCCTCGGGCTTGGATCAAAGTACTGCAAAAACCTTGGGAGGTGCAATATGGCCACAGAAGCCGATGCGCCAACAACTACCAAATCAAAAATCAATCAATCAACTCTGGACAACTTACTGGTTTTTCTGATGTATGAATTCTAAGATGCCTTTGGACATACCCTGAATAGGAAAATGACATTTGAATGAATCAATCTACATCTTAGGAAGGTTCTTCCTCTGTATAAATTCAAACATGAGTTTTTGAGACAGTCTGAACAGGAAAATTTCTTTCTATAATTTTGACAGCTGTAATTTTCCACAGTATGAATTTTAAGATGACTGTCAACATTTCCTGAAAGGGAAAACGTCTTTCCACAAATTTGTCAACTGAAAGGTTTCTGTTCTGTAAGATTTCTAAGATTCATTTTGAGATACTCTGAAAAGGAAATTACTTTTCAAAAATTTGACCTCTGAAATGTTTTTGCGCTGTTTGAATTCTAAGATGCCTTTTGAGATTTCCTCTAAGAGAACTTTTTTCCACAGATTTTACTGCAGCATGGTTTGTCCTTTGTGTGAATTATTATTATTATTAACCATATGGCGCAATGAAGCCTGAAGCTTATGCTGTACGCATCAGCCCAAAAGAAAAAAAAAATTTCTGAATTACATCGAGAGAGAGAGAGAGAGAGAGAGAGAGAGAGAGAGAGAGAGAGAGAGAGAGAATCACCAAGAAAAAGAATAATGATGGGATTTTAATTTATCAGGTGCTTTAAATCGGTTCTCGAATTTCGGATTGCCGAATGTTTTTTCTACTATAGGAAAGGCGACATGCTACTACAGGGTGAAAAGTGCATACTACAGGGCAAGTTAGACAACTGAATGTCCTCTCAGTATTCAACAGCATAACAACAGATATGCTGTTGTTATCCATTTACGCAGATGTAGCATGTTAGGACATATTGCTTTGTGTATACCTCTCTAAATTACATGCGTCTTATTATCGAGTTTCTGCTTGCTGGATGAAAAACCCATGATTCCTGAAGAAAAATACAAAATGATACAATCTCGCTTTCTGGCTCAGCCATTTTGTTAAAAAGGCCAATAAAATTTCTAAAATGAGCGTAGGGACCTGAACTCTGGCCTTTCCAACCGGTGTTGGAGGTAAGCGATTCTGTCAGCTGTGTTAACCACGAGGCTCCCCAGTACGAACACTTAGGTTTTGTCAGAGTTCAGAATTAGAAAAACTGCTTCTCACTGGTTGGATAGCTGAATGACTTTGTTGATGAGTGAATTCTGAGATGCCTTATGAGATCCCAAGAAAAGGAAAACTTCTTTCCGCAAATTGGATATCTGAAAGGTTTCTCTTCTTTATGAATTTTAAGATGCCATTTGTGATTCCTGACGAATTTTAAGATGCTTTTTGATATGCCCTGAAAGAGAATATATTTTTTCAAAAATTTAACAGATGAAAGGTTCCTCCCGTCTATGAATTCTAAGATGATTTCTGAGATTTCTTGTAGAGGGTAAAGTAATTCCACATAATCCACAGCCGAGTTGTTTCTCCCCGGTATGAATTAGAAGACGATTTCTATGATTTACTGAATTTTCGAAATTCTTTTCACACATTTGACAGCTGAAAGTTTTTCTTTGTATGCACTCGCGTATGTGATTTCAATTCTTCCGATGTTTTAAACTCCTTTTCGCATTTCGAACAGCTGAAAGGCTTCTCCCCTGCATGAATTCTAAGATGCCTTTTCATACTGAATGATAGGGAAAACTTCTTTGCACAAATTTTACAGCTGAAAGGTTTCTCCCCTGTATGAATTCTAAGATGTCTTTTCAGAGACGATAAAAATGAAATCTTCTTTCCACAAAACTCACAGCTGAAAGGTTTCTCCCCTGTATGAATTCTAAGATGTCTTTTCAGAGACGATAAAAATGAAATCTTCTTTCCACAAAACTCACAGCTGAAAGGTTTCTCCCCTGTATGAATTCTATGATGTCTTTTGAGATCAGATGCATCGGAAAACTTCTTTCCACAAATTTCACAGCTGAAAGGTTTCTCCTTTGTGTGCACTTGCGTATGTGATTTCAATTCTCCTGACGTTTTAAACTGCATCTCGCATTTCTGACAGCTGAAAGGTTTCTCCCCCGTATGAATTCTAAGATGTGTTTTCAGAGTCCATGATAAGGAAAACTTCGTTCCACAAAAATCACAGATGAAAGGCTTCTCACCTGTATGAATTCTAAGATGTCTTTTGAGATCACTTGCACCGGAAAACTTCTTTCCACAAATTTCACAGCTGGAAGGTTTCTCCTTTGTGTGCACCTGCTTATGTGATTTCAATTCTACCAATGTTTTAAACCCCTTTTCGCATTTCCGACAGCTGAAAAGTTTCTCTCCTGAATGAATTCTAAAATGCCTTTTGATATTCATTGATAGGGAAAACTTCTTTCCAAAAATTTCCCAGCTGAAAGTTATCTCCCCTGTATGAATTCTAAGATGGCTTTTCAAATGCCCTAGATTGGAAAAACTTTTTTCCACATATTTGACAACTGAAAGCTTTCTCCTTCGTGTGCACTCACGTATGTAATTTCAGTTCCACTGATGTTTTAAACTGCTTTTGGCCTTTGCGACCTCCGAAAGTTCTTCCGTTTATATTTTATAGCTGTTCTCCAATTTTCCTTCAGCAGTCCTGTGAAAGAGGAGAAGAAAATATATCAAATATAAAATTGCATACTCAGTGAAGAATCTTACAATATAGCTTTGCAATGAAATTTTAAAAGGATTTGTTACCATGGATAATGTAATTTCTAATGGATTAAATTGGTAGTTTTAATGTTAATCGGTTTTTATGTCTGAAGTGAGCAGCAAATTTCAATCATGTTTGTTAAAGCACTGGTATCACATATGGGATACTGGAAGACACTCTCATAGATTCTGCAATAAAGATTGCATTATTTTTCGTATAAACTTTGTATATCAGATGTGGTCCGAGAGAACCTTGTGTATTCCCAACATGTTAAACAATCTTTCCAAGGTGCATTTTTCACGGACTGCCAAAAGAATCTTATCTTCAACAGGAGATAAATTCTTACACAAATTCGGCAGCCATTATTGTTTCATTGTTACCACCACGAGCTCGAACACTTATGTACAAGATATATGGTTGGTTCAGGCGCATTATGGCTCTCCATCACCTTTCGCCCTAAAGACTACACATCTGTATGAACAAAAATGACCC
This sequence comes from Mastigoproctus giganteus, assembly GCF_048544385.1. NCBI lineage: Eukaryota > Metazoa > Arthropoda > Arachnida > Uropygi > Thelyphonidae > Mastigoproctus > Mastigoproctus giganteus. The sequence continues at coordinate 198,413,554 of NC_143584.1, forward strand.
GTTCAATCTAAAATATGTTAACTTTTTGAAGTACAGTAGACCTTCAGAATAACAGCACCTTGGGGGATTAAAGATGGCGTTATTTCGATTTTTCCTTTGTGTACAGAGTTTCATTTTTAATATATTTAATTCAGAAATAATTAGGTTAAATAAGTAATAGAGCTTAAGGATGCAATTTTATTATCTGTGCATAAAAAAAAATAATAAACATGACCATGATCCATTGTTATTTTCTGCCATTAATACACTCCTTCATCCGTTCTATTATTATATCAAGTTTGCCACCAAGCTTTAATGTTCTTATGGTAATTCTTCTTCTTTTCTTTTTCTCTGTGTGAGTTTTATTAACTATAGGAGAGTTAGGAGTTTTCAATTTAAAATAAATGTATACAGCGCTATAATACTAGATATTGAGGTGTATAAGGCCTGAATGGGTTGAGCACGCTGAATTCTGATGGAATACTTCCACTTGTTTAGATTACGAACTTAAGGGGGCATAAATTCAAATTAAGAAAAGACATGTAGAATAGATGTGCGGAAATTTGCCTTTAGCCAGCGGGTGGTTAATTGCTGGAACAAACTTCCATCTGTCGTTGTGGAAGTTGATAGGTTAATTAAATTTAAGGAGGAACTGGACAGGCATTTGGAGGGATTGGTGTGATTTTTTTTTTTTTTTTTTTGGCTAATGCTGCATAAGCTCATACACTTGCTTTCTTGCATCACATGCCACTACTACTACTACTACTACTACTATATAATTCGGCCCTGCAGAGATTGTGCAAAGCTCAAGGGGTAGAATTTTCCCAGCCTGGTCTGAGCTTGTTAACAGGAAAGACTGCTTCTACAGGGAGGGGATACACTTAAATAGAAAGGGTGCGAGAATTTTTGCTGATGCTGTCGAGGCAGTGTTAGGGGGGGGTCGAAAAACTTCTAGCTTAGGGAAATACAAGATTAAGAGATTAACAGTAGCCACTGGCAGAGGTGGAAGTGATTCTTGCACTGCTTCTATTGATATCAGCAGAAGCCTGAAAAACAAGATACAGGATATTTCAGAGACTGCTGAGAATCATTCGGGTACAAGAAAACACATGGGTTGTGTTAGGGTAGCTAAGAATAGGAACAGGTGCATGTATACTTGCGTGTACACCAATGTTAGGAGTTTGGTAAATAAATTTGATGAATTTGAGGTATTGCTCAAAACATCAAAGGCAGATATTGTTGGGATATCAGAGACGTGGTATCACACAGATATAAGGAATGCAGAACTGGAATTTGGGGAGTACATCGTCTACAGAAAGGATAGACAGGATAGGAAGGGAGGAGGGGTTTTGCTATTAGTTAAGAAACACATAAAATCCAAGGAAGTGAAGCCAGTCGACATCACTGGACAGTGCAGTGTCGAGTCAGTTTGGTGCAATATAAGCATTGGGGGCTCAAAATTGAGAGTAGGAGTGTGCAAATAGGCCTAATGACTCTGATGAGTATAATAAGAAACTGTACAGGGAAATTGAGTGGCCAGTACATCAGAGAGTCTTATAATGGGGGATTTTAATTTCCCAGATATTGACTGGAATTTGTGGGTTGGTCACTTACACACTATCAAGGCTTTTGTGGATTTATTGGATGATTGTTTTCTACATCAGCATGTTCGGGAGGAAACTAGAGGGAGTTGATCTGATTATCAGTAGTGATTCTTCATGTACTGTATTAAGAATCTGCAGTTAAAGGAACCACTATGTGGCAGTGATCACAGTGTGCTGAAGTGGGGTTTACACAAAGAGGTAACTACCATCGGTTGTAAAGAGAAAGTTTTTGTATTCGTAAAGGACACTACGGAGGTCTCAGACAGAATTTAAATTTCACATGGTGGGACAAACTGATGATGTTACCAACAGCAAATTCAAAATGGGAGGCATTCAAAGAACCTATCTTGGAAGCTACTAGACTTTACATACCAACTAAGAAATATTGTTCAAGGTTTAGGCCTAAATGGATGTCAGATGAACTAATGAGGCATACGGCAGAGAAGAAAAATGCATGGGATACATACAAATTAACACGTGACACAGAAGCCTATGATGGATATAAGCTGGTCTGTAACCAAGTTACAAAGGAAATCAGGCAGGCAAAGGCAGATTATGAGAAATCCTTGGCAAAGAACTCAAAGAAAAAACAGCAAGGATTTCTTTACTTATATAAACTCTAAAAGGAAGGAGGATGAATCAGATTGGTCCACTTGATACCGATTGTTCAAATGTTGATGATCCTGTTCAGGTGGCTAACAAACTAAATGAGTATTTTGCATCTACATTCACACATGAGGATTTATTCAGGGAGGGAAATGTCAAAGGGGAATTAAACTCTGGCAGTGAGCTAGATGATTTTGCAATAACTGAGAGTAAAGTGGAGGAGAAATTGTTGAAGATAAACACAAGAAAGGCACCTGGGGTGAAAGATATCTATCCGGTTATATTAATGGAGGCAACAAAGGAAGTAAGCAAACCTTTAGACATAATTATGAGAGTTTCCTTGGACTCAGGGGAGGTACCCCAATTCACAAAGGTGACCCCAATTCACAAAGGAAGATCAAAGGGCGACACAAGTAATTATAGACCTGTTAGTGTAACTTCTGTTCCAGAGAAATTAATGGAGGCACTGGTTAAAGAAGCACTGCAGAATTATCTAAACAAGACTTCAGTTATAGCTAGGACACAGCACGGGTTTGTTAAGGGGAAGTCTTGCCTGACCAATTTGATTCAATACTATGATGTGGCCACAAGGAACTGGTTGCAGGGATTAACTTTGATATCATATATTTGGATCTTATAAATGCTTTTGATACTGTTGCACATGGAAGACTTCTGCACGAATTGGAGCAGTGTGGTATTGGAGGCAAATTGCTACTATTGATAAAGGGGTGGTTGAGTGAGCGAAGACAGACTGTGGTAATCAATGGACTAATTTATTAGTGGCTAATAATATTAGCCCATGAATTTATTATTCCTGAGCAGGACTCCTCTAATATTATTAGAGTCCCGCAGAGTTTAGTGTTGGGTCCATTGTTGTTTTCTGTATTTATATATGATATTGATGATGGTATATCAGGCGTAATGTCCAAGTTTGCCGACGATACGAAAGTTGGCAGAGTCGTTAAGGATATTAATGACAGTATGCTGCTGCAACAGGATCTAGAAAAGTTGAGCAGACGGGTTGATAGGTGGCAAATGAAGTTTAACATTCACAAATGTAAAGTGCTACATATGGGAAGCAGCAACCCTAGAGTAACTTATCAACTGTGTGGTACTACAGTGACAGTGGTGGAGAATGAAAAGGACCTGGGGGTAATTGTGCAGGCAGATATGAAGTTCTCTGAGCAGTGCAGACGAGCTGCAAGAGTAGCTCATGGTGTCTTGTCGATGATATATAGGATTTTTCTAGCAGAAATAAGGAGGCGATTATGCCCTTGTATAAGGCAATGGTCAGGCCACACCTTGAGCACTGCGTACAGGTCTGGAGACCTCATTTTAAGAAGGATGCAGAGCTGTGGGAATGAGTACAGAGAAGGGCAAGAAGATTAGTGAATGGAACAAAGGGTCGCTCTTACAAAGAAAGGCTTAAATTTGCAAATTACAGTGTCTATAGTCTAGGCCCCTGCGAGGTGATCTGATTGAGGTGTATAAAGCCTTTAATGGTTTGAGCATGCTCAATGCTGATGGAATTCTTCCGCTTGCTCAGAATAATTCATTATTAGCAGAGTCTAAAAATCATGGTTTTTTTTTACATTTTTAAAAAAAGTGATAGATAGTACTTTTAAAATGATATTTGAAATATTCAGGAACATCCTGAACAAAACTGACTTAAAAAGACCTTAACGTAGAATTTTCTTGTATTTCCTGGATTTTAAATATTTTATTTTTGATAAGAGTTGTAATATTAATTTATAGGAATTTTGAGCAATGGTAAACAGAGATTATAGGAGTTTAGCGCTAATTAATGGCTTAAGTAAAAGTTTAATTCTCTAGAAATTCGAAGCAAAAATAAAAGGATTTCTTACCGTACAGATTTCTCGAATAAAAGAAATCAGCTAAATTTTGTGAACTTCTCAACTTAAACCTTCCAGTAACCCGGTTGCTTTTCTGTTCAACAGGGTACCATGGAAATTAGATGAATGAGTGCAATCAAGGTTTAATACACGCAAACCTGCACATACATGAAAATATCTTTGCACAGAAATGTTACTGAAAGAATGGCTTTGACCTCTTTCTTTTTTGATGAATCCCTCCTTTGTTCTAATACTGATTGGCTTAGGTTTTTAACATGTGACCTGTGGGCAGTTATATCGTTGGACAGGAGAGAAAGCTGTTATGGTTATTTCCAGTGTGGGATCCTTTCAAGGTAGCTGAAGAATCGGTTACTACTGATGGACAGAGACAGATAAAATTGTTGCAAATCGGAATTTATCTGAACAGTAGAGAAGCATCTTTGGTCTAGGGCAAGGGTCAGCAATTAGTTTTCATCGAGGTCTGTATTAGAAACATCTATCGCTGCCCGCATGCTTTAAATTAAAAAAAAAAATAAATAAATTGTTCGATAAACATTAGGTGATATTTGTATTTATTTATGTAATTTCAATGGATACAATGTTAAAATTTATGTACATATTCATATTAATGAGAGCAATTACATTTTTTTTTTTAAAACAATTTCTGTTAAATTTGGAACAAACCTTGTAATTGCTATTTGAAGCCAATTTCGTAGTGAGACTCGTCCATATTTTCTGATTCTGTGATAAAAGTTAAGGCAGTTGTTCTTGACTCATGGTATTTCTGAAATATTTTTTTTTATTAACTTCACCTTAGAAGACGATCAGTGGTATAGCCAGGATTTTTTGTCAGCAGGTAAATTCACAAAAAAGGGGGGGGGGGCGCCAATTGCTTAATGCTAAGTGCAGCAATATTAGATTTCGGTGTCAGGGGGTACAATGTAATTGACGACCCCACCAGAGTGGATCACGTGCCGTGGGCATCAAATTTAGGGACACGTTGTTATGGTCAGAAAAAGGGAAAAAAAAACCAAAATAACAGTTTTCAAGAGGCTCCATATTTTATTTTCCCTGGGCACCATGAACTCTAGGAACACCACTATATTAATATTACTATTTTGGAGTGTTTTTTTTTTTTTTCCGTAAAGCTCTATGGAAGACGAAAGACTTAAAGATATAATTTATTTCAAATGCATTTCTAGTCAGGATCTTTAGATTTGACTTGATAATAGCACTCGGTCTTGAAACTGACTAACTCAAGGACGGTTGCTATTAACTAACTGCTGAAGAGGAAATTCAGCGCTACCGACAAATGGTTTTTAACCCCGCACTCAGTAAAACCTAGCGCTCTTGCTAACATGGGTACCGGTGCCCACAAATATAATTATGATAATTGGGCTCCACAAATATACAATACTAAATCTTGATATTTGCTGAGCGAAAAAACCCTGCTTCCTGCGCCTCAGAACAAACAACTCACTCATGTTCTGACGCCTCCGAAGCCAGGTGGGCAGGAGCAGCATTGCGTAGCACACGCTTCTTGATTAGACCTGGGTTCGAGCCCGTGCCCACCAAATACGGGGGATGCGGAAAGGTCAGGGAATGACCACCGCATATCCCCGGAGAAATATGGCCTTGGTTGCTAATGCTCCAAAAACCAAATAACAATAACAACAATAACACTCACGTTCTGAAAAAGGCCAATAAACGATACTTCAATGATTGACGGGACTCGAACTCAATTCTTTTCCACCAAACATTGAGGGCGGCGATCCTCCTGACTGTGCTTCCTAAGAAACCTTCAACTGGCCTTGGTTTCTTAAAAGTTAAAACAACGTATTTTCACAATGGACATTGAACTCGATCCGATTTTGGCCTTGACCACTAAAAGGCATATAATTCGTAAATAGTGACTGAATACGTTTCTATGTGTTGATCCATACTGATGACCTACTTTTCTTACTAATCAATCCTCTTTCTGTTTCCCAAGATGGACTATAACATTACTTTTAGTCCATCTTGGGTAACTCTGATCATTCTGCACAAAATGAATATAGTAAAAATAATACAGTTAAGAAGTTTGGTTAATTTGAAGCTTAGAACTCCATTCGAAATAGCTATATGCCATGACAAGATGTCGCTTTTTTGATATTATGAAAACAAATTTCCAGTAATATACAATACGAAATCAACTGAACTGTGAAGGGGTGGGCGTGGTGAAGGGGAGATTTCCTCCTTATGTGTGCATATTTTCATTCAAGGACGATCATATTTATTTATTGAGTTGATGCAAGTCACAATTGCCCCTTGTACGGCGTGCAAGGCAGAGGGGTGTATTTACAATGTAGAGAGTACATTTACAAAAATATTTACAGTTTAGTATTTAAGGAAAAATATATATGTTAACATAAAAATTTTGTTCTTCATTCCTGGATGCCTTCGTAGAAGAGCTAGTTGTGTTGTGACTCAATTGTGTGTTGATAGATATTCTTTCTGTAGGCCTTATTAGAGAATAGTTTTTCACAATTAATCTGAAACTGGTTTAGGGTTTCTATTGTATTTAGTGGTAACGTCCTGTTTAAACTTTTCAAGGAGTTTAAATTAGAGCGAAGTGCTTAATTTGCAGGCTGAGTGGTTGCCTCTGAGTTCGTGGGTGCGAGATGTTGCCTGCAGGTACTGGTGCGTCATATCTTTCTGCCAATAGCTTGGCCAGGATATGAATATTTGTCCAAATTACAATAAACATCCAAGGTGTCCACTCCATATTTACATACAAATTACCTCTGTAGAGAGTGAAGGTGGAATTGGAAAATCTTGTTTAGCCATCTATGTATCAAATATTCTATGTTTAGAAAGCTTTTAATGTACGTTTCAGGAGCTGAGGACCAGATACATATAAGGCAACATGCCTAGCAATGTATTCCTTCCAATGTTAATTTTATATTTACTGCACAAAAACCCATGCTACCCTCGCTTGAGAAGAACTAGTTAAGCATTTAGAACCCCAACCAATTCTTGTCTTGAGAACCAGTTGAGTTGGTGGCTAGTGTTTTCTTCCTGGTGGTAGTGAAATGCTCAGTGAAAGTTAACTTGATTTCCCAGGTAATTCCCAGTTCTGATGATCGACTTTTTGGATGGGTTTAACTATTTAAGAGAATGGTAATGTAATGTATTTTATGGTTTATGGAAAAGAGCATCTGGGCAGTTTTAAGAGGATTAGTTTCGAACCCAATAGAGGCGAGGAAGTTGGCGAGATTAGTTAACTTCTGAGTGGCTGAAGAGCCACACTCGGATCACTATCATTATTGCCGGATGGGAAGAACATTTCCAGGTAGTCCGCACCTGGAAATGTATTTCAGGTTGAAAGGAGAGGATCAAGGACTGCAAGGAATATTGTAGCAAAAAACCTCTCCCTGGGGCACTCTTCTATTTGGTGTGCAAATGACGGTAAAATCTTCATTCTTTACTATAATGATCCTCTCTGTAAGTTATTCGCACAGTAGTTTGGAGTAAGTTTCCTGTAGTGCAAAGTGAGATTCAAGAAAGTGGAGGAGGGGTTGGATCGCTATCCTGTCAAAAGCAGCTTTGATGTCTAGGAATAGGATATCCAGGTGTCTTTTAATGTTCAGGGCGATTTGGATCTTGCAACTTGTCTCTATGAGGTTAGTAATAACAGACCTGTTTTCAAGGAATGAGTGAAGATTGGATGGACAATGGCCAAAACATTGATTATTTATTTGTTTGATTATGGATTTCTCAAAAATTGTTAATGGGATGCATCTTATGGAAATAGGTCTGTAATCTTTCCAGGTTATAGGACTACAGAGCTTAGGTATTGGTTTTGTGTGGTACGTTTATTATCCTAAATCTTGATTACAAAAATCTTAATTGAAAAGATCAAAGCAATGTCGTGTTTTTATACTGATTGTATGATAAAAAAAAACTATTGAAAAACAGCCAACCCATTGACTGTAAGCTGTTTTTGGGGAATTCATGGGCAGAAATCAGAGTTTTGTCAAATTGTGATCAGAACAAGCATCTAATAGGATAAATGATTTTTCATGTCCCTTACATGTATAAAAAAATGATTATTTCATTTGGGACACCATTCCAGTATAAATCCCCATTGGGATCATGACTCCCAGATTTAGAATTGCACTGATAGCAGGAAAAGGGAATTTTCATCAATTTTAAATTCTTAATTATTGTTCATAATGTTTACGGCGAATTTTCATTTGATTCGGAAATATGTTTAAAGAAATATGAATCTGCTGCGATCGAAGTTAGAAAACAATGTAAAATTATGGAGAGCCTTACGTGTATTAAATCGTAAATGAGAAAAATAATAATTATCTTCACATCCAATATAATAATATAATATTTTAACTTTCCAATCACCAATTGTGATGGAAACGAAATAAACGATTCCTTTCTTTCTTATTTAACATTCTGGCAATAAATAAAAAAAAAATTGTAATTTTTTTTTTTCCAAAATCATTTTAATCCTGCTAGACATACATTAATATAAATGAAACATGATGATACATCAATATGAAAATAGAAATATAAAATATGAGAGACACCTTGAAGTTCATAAAACTATAAGTGAAAGTTATTTTCAACAAATGTTTATCCTTTCTGTTAATCTAAATTAATAAACTTGTATTCCCTAACTTTTTATATGAGAGAGCTTGAACGAACAGTAGGAATTTTTCGGGCTTAAATGCTTCACGTGTTGCAGCTTCGTCCATCGTGTTTGCATCGTGACTCAGCACAAATTCCACCTGCGGAATGAAAAGCCCATTACAGTTTTTCAGATAAGAGGAAGAAATGTGGATGTGGACAAATCTTGGGAAATGGCATCCGCTCAACGAGAAGTTCTTGGATACAAGATCTGGGATTGGGGTACTGGTTGTAGTTTCATCGGAAATCATTTGGATTATAGCCAATAATTAAAAAAAAACCCAGTGGTACACTAAAACTTTCACAAATTCTTGTGGCTAATCTGTTGAGTTAATGGAAGCGCTAAGTCTGTAAGTCAGTGGTGGCACAAATTCTTGTATTCTACTTTTAGGAAATGTTCGAAAGTGATTCAGGATGGATTTACATTTTAAATGGTTTACTGTCGAGTGCCCTAATCCGAGAAGCACTAATGGTCCCTTTATGAACTGTGATTGTATGAACTGTCACAGTTCATAAAGGGAAACAGGTTCCTTTCATTCCTGAGTAGGGAAATCCCAAATAATAAGTATTTGCAGACCACCATTTGCAAAGTATTTCTGGTTGGCATTTCGTATTTTGAAAATACTATGACGTGAAAACTGCATGTTACTGGTTTTAAGTTAAGCAATTCAATGGGTTTTCTCAATATGCTTTCTACCATGTTTTCTTAGAGTTACGTATTTGGAAATCTGCTTCTCACCAGTTGTTCAGCTGAATGGTTTTTCTGATGTATGAATTCTAAGGTGCCTTTTGATATAGAAAATTTTTTTTCCACACATTTGACAGATGAAAGGGCTCTCCCTTGTATGAATTCTAAGATGCCTTTTGAGATTCACTGTAAGAGAACTTCTTTCTATAAAATTTACAGCAGAAAGTTTTCTGCTTTGTGTATCTATTGTATGGGCTTTAAATCGCTTCTCACATTTCGAACAGTGGAAAGTTTTTTCTCGTGTGTGAATATGAATAGCGAGATGATACTACAACGTGAAAAGTGCATACTTCAGGATAAGTTAGTCAACTGAATGGTCTTCTCAATATGCTCATGTCATAGGTTTTCAGTAACATGAGCAACTATGGCCATAATGCTCCCTATATACTGTCTTTAAATTGCATGTGTCTTGAAGTCCATTTCCTGTTTGATGGAAGGAAAACACGATGATACAATCCCGACTCCCTCTGCTACTTTGTGAAAAGAGATCATAAAAATTTCTCATATGAGCGAAGGGACCTGAACTCTGGTTCGTCTTTTCCACCCTGTTTGGAGAAGCAAGCGATTCTGTCGACTGTGCTACCTACGAGGGCTTCTCAGTATGAACTCTCATAGGTTTTCTTAGAGTTCAAAATTCAGAAAATTGCTCCTCAAAGATTGGATAGCTCAATTTTTTTTTTTTTTTTGATGAATGATTTCTAAGATGCCCTTTGATATTTCAAGAAAAGAATAACATCTTCCCACAAATTTGATATCTGAAACGTTTCTCCTCTGTATTATGACTTTTAAGATGCCTTTTGAGATCCCCAGAAAGAGGAAGCATTTTGGCACAAATTCGACAGGTGAAAGGTTGCTACACTCTATATATCCCATCGATAAATTACCTGAGGCTATCTGTTTATGTTTATCATTTGCCAGTTATTCTAGGTTCAAATATATTGAGAATTTACTGCGAATATTCTATCAATTTAGTTTAATTACTTTCAGGGTCGCATTTACAATTGTAGGTCCTAGGACCAACACAATTATGAGGCCCCAGAGGGTCAGGTGAAGTCAGCACAAAGTAAAAAAATAAATAAAAAAATTACTTCAAATGTTTATTTCAGTTAATCAAATTCATAAATATATTTTTTTAATTTATTGAAAATAAAAGTCGACATTTCTATAGAAACTCATTTTAATAAAAAATAAAATAAAATAACACAGCTTTGGTGTATATTATTAAAAATAAAGTATTATACATACATAAGTATATATGCATTAAATTAAAATAAAAAGTAACTGAAGGTTTTTTTTTTCTGGCTTTGGTCTTAGCAAATAATATCATCATAAGTAATTGAGTCCATTCCATCTGATTCAATGAATAATAACGATAGGTCACTTCTTTTATTTTGGTGCAAGTTTCTGCTTCTTAAATAATTTTTAATTCGTTTCAACACCGTTCAGCACTTGCGCTTGAAATAGGCATAGTCAAAAATATTTTATAAATTTTATAAATTTGTCGTTTATAAATTTGTACATATTTTTAATTGAAAAATTTTCTTCTTTCATCTTTATTAAAAATTGCTTAGCTTCGTCAATATCAGTCCTATAAGTTTGTAAAATTTTGTTAATACTAGTCATGTACTTGTCTTGATCTATATCTTTCTTTAAAAATATGTCGAACATATCTAATATGTCTAAATAGCTTTTTGTCCTTTCGTTAATTTCCAAAATTAGCTTATCGCAAATGACATTAAAAGTATTAACATTGAAATTTTCTTTTCTATATAATATAATATCATCGTTGGACTATGAAACTTCATCACACATTTTTTTCAGGTTTTTTTTTCATTCTTTTCGTCCCAACTTTAAATTGTGTCTCATCTGTTAATAAATTCGCTTGTTCATTTAAAGCAGCAAAACTATTTGTTATAAAACCAACTAAAGACTGTAACAAATCTGTATAGACACCTTTCATATTGGCAGCGTTATCATAGCTTTGCCCTCTGCACATTTTTATATCCAAAGATTCATTTTTTCTTCTCATATTTTTAATACTACCTCTTCTAAATATAATGAATTACGTTGTGTAATGCTGATGAACTCAATAAATGTTTCTCTAATGTCGGAATTTGCGGCAATGTACCTAATTATAAGCTAGTTGGTCAATATGGGCAACGTCTGGTGTTGAGTCGAGTATTATTGCAAAATAAGCAGCTTCCTTAATTTCTGATATTAATATATCTCTCGTTTTATTAGCTATTAACTCTATGAATTCATCGCAAGTGTGGTAAGAAAGATAATTTGATGTGCGAGAACCACAGTTGGCGTACATTTTAATGTGATGTTTTAAAAAATCATCCAATTCACTTAAATAATGTAGACACGATAAATAATTTCCGCAAGAATCAGAAAAAATATCGTTTATATTGCCTTTAAACGATAGTCCCAATTTACACAGTAACTTAACGGTAGCTATTATTCTTTTTAAAACCTCTCTGCAATAATACTAATTAGCCACACGGCTATATCAGTAGGATAAGAGATAACTTGCTTTCTGGTAAGTACAGACTCCGATTGAAAATGTTCTTCAAAACTCTGTCGAACCGTTTCATTTACTTCTTCTATATTTTGCACTTTATTTTGATGTTCTTCATTTTGATTTTCGTCTCCTCATACCGATAACAATGTTTCGCTTTCATTTCGAGTAATCTGAGATATATCTTCAGTTCTGTGAAATTCTTCATTTTCAGAAGGACGTAAGAAAAACAATTTCCCCCTTTTGTCTATTTAGCTGTTTTGCCTTTTCTCTGAGTCCTTTTCTTTTATTAGCTGCGGATTCAAACTTTCTTGGCATCTTTACGTGTGTTATATTATTAAAAGCGAAATAAATATTTATTAAATCCAAAATATTAAAAATAATTTTTATAATGAGTACTGAATTCTTGAGTTTTACATCTAAATTTAATTTCTTTATACGTTACATATAATTACTGTTACTGTTCTGGTATAGATCCGACCTTTCTCTTTTGAATAAATTAAAACCTTTATTAATTGATAAAACCAATATTAGCTTGGTTTCCTTTATTGCTGATATCTATATTATTAATCGAGCACCTGTATTTTAATCAATAAACTGTTAATTCTGTCAACAAGGAGGGAAACCAGTAGAATCAAGCAAATATTATTCAAAATTAGAGTTTAAAATATTAAGAAAAAGCCAACCCACTCGTAACTAGCATAGAAGAAGCCATCTAGATGTACATGCCACATAAGCCTAGGTTTGCATTCACAGTACAGCGGTAGCTTTCCGTTGTAAGGTCAGAAAAGGGTCAAGAAAGACTATTTTCCCTTATAAACATGCGAGAGCTTAACAAGTATGGGATGACACCAGAGTGGGGAAAATTGTCGTCCCACTTATACAGCAAATACCTTGAGCTCTCTCTAAGTGTTCTCTGGTGTTAAGTAACATTCTTGCTTGCCCAAAATTGTCAAGATTGTGCATGTGATGCGCACAGCCACAGTTTGTTTGTTTTTTATTTGGTTTTTAGGAGCATTAGCAACTAAGGCCATATTGCTCCGGGATATGCGGTGGTCATTCCCTGACTTTTCCGCATCCTGCGCATTTGGTGGTCACGGGCTCGAACCCCGGTCTAATCAAGAAGCGTGTGCTACGCACTGCTGCTCCTGCCCACCTGGCTACGGAGGCGCCAGAGAGAGCCACAGTGGTGACTGTACCAAAAGAGTCGTGTAGTACCCATGGTTCGATGGTCGTGGAAATTTCTGGAGTATGGGGTGAAGATTCCTTATCCATCACGCGCTGTTCAGACACTTGGGATCTGACACCGGACTTAGAATATCCATGAGAGGGAGTAGTTGTCTAAACATAGAGAGCTGCTCCTGGTTTAAAAAGAGGGCCTTAGCGGGACCCCGAGAGAAGGTTGTAAAGAGAGAGGGTTGTAAAGAAAGAATTGTTGTCGGTAGTTGTGCGAGTGGTTGACAAGAGTTAGTCGGTCAGTCTTTTGGTACTGTGTTAAATGTCGAAGCGAAAATTGCGGCAAAGAGTTAGCTAAGTGCCAGTGCCATTCCAGAGAAGCAAGAAAGCAAGGAGGAGGAGGAGGAAACGCCCGTGTAGACAAGCCAGCCCATAGAGACAAGGAAGAAGATAAAAGGGAAAGCAGGAAAGCTTTATTATGTGTGCGGTGTGCGTGTGTGTGTGAAAGGCAAACCTTTAAAGGAATAGTAATGGAATAACTAAGTTCTAAAAGAAGATGATTCCTTCCTATGATTTACAATGTTATGCATGATATGTATTATATGTTGCGGAACCTAATTTTGGAGAGTAGCATGGATATTAAATGGTTAAAACAAAGGTTTAATTATCCCATTAACTTAAATATTATAGTGAGGGATAAGCCAAGAGTAAGATGTTGATACTTAAGCAATGGCGATGGCCATACATATATGAGAATTTTATATACTGTAAATTGCTATGTTAATGGTATGACCCTTTGTAAAAGGATATAATATAACCAAATGAATCATTGTAATACTTTATATTGGTGGAAATCTTGTTTTGATAATGAAATTTTAATGAGGAAGATTTTAAGAGAATTCCAAGTGATGTGTACATGCTTTTTATATATATTCAATACGTGTTTGTTGTTTTGAAATTATGTCTCGCTGCTAAGCTCCTGTTCACGCCAATAATCGTCACACTCGAATAAGATAAAATGATAAAGGGTTACTGCACATTGGCGAACTTAAGTCCCTCAATATTTCCACAACGCTAAGAGGTCCAAACTGCGGCTTTAGGAGAGGTGAGTTTCTCTTCTCTCTCCTATGTTGAGGGTATACGAGACCTGGTCCTAATCAAAACCACGAGACGAACACATTACGCCGAACCTACACTTAAGGTGCAAAATATTGGGAGCATTCCACTTTTCTAAAGTGCAAAGGCGTAATGCAAGTGCCACATCAGAAGGTCCAGGTAACACCTGTGGGGGGGGGATGGACCAGTTACCTAGAACATACATGATGAAAGGTGCCGTAATTAATTAATTTCCTTTTATTTAGCAGTTTGGTTAATTTGAAGCATAAAGGCTATTCGAAATATCTAAATGCGCATGACAAGATGTCACTTCTTCGATAATATGAAAAATAAATTTCCAAGTATATACCATAAGAAATTAATCGAAGGGGCAAGGAGCAGATGAGATGACGGGAGAGAGATCCCATGTATATCGTCTAATGCACAGAGTCTATTCCTCCTTATGTGTGCATATTTTCATGAATGGATAGTTTGATCAAGACTTAGGATAAACATCCATTCATTTATCCTAAGTCTTGAGAACAAAAAGTTAATTAGTCTGATCACAACCAAGTTTTGTGTTTTTTACTCGTTGTATGAGTAAAAGTCGTTGAGTGTTCTTAGTGACCATGCTGTGATTGAAATTACCCAACTCAATTAAATTATAGGGGATTTAACGAGTATTACTATCGTCACTGATAAAAAATCATGATTCTGTTCAGATCCAATAATATAATTTGTGATTTTCACTTGCAGATCACCAATCATAGCGGAAATGAAATAAAAAATGTCATTACTTTATGTATTTAATTTAATTTAAACTGGAATCATTTCAATTCTATGTTCAATTTAAACTATGAAATCCGAGTAATCGATAAGGAAATTATAGCATTTTTTCCAGAATCATTTTAATCCTGTAAAATATACATTATTATAGATAAAAACAAGATGAGAGTAATATAAAAATATAACTATAAAATAGCAGAGACTATATTAATATTGAAGTTCAAAACCTCAAAATGAACGCTCCTTTCAACAACTGTGTGTCCTTTCTTTTATCCAAATAGATGAACTACCGAAGACCTTTTTATACGAGATTGTTCGAAAGACAGGTAAGAATATTCGGGCATAAACATTTCTCAAAAGAACCAGTCTCTTTCTCTCTCTCTTAAAAAAAAAAATCACAATGTCCTTTGTACTGGTGCCCCGTCCATTGTGTTTGGATCATGAAACAGTACAAACACATACAATGGAGTTAAAAAACCCGTTACAACTTTTCAGGTTGGAAGTATAAATGTCGATGTGGAAAATTTTTGAGAAACAGAATCTTCCAAACAGAAGATCTTGGATCCAGGAATAAGTTATGGAGAAATACTTGTCGTTTCACCTGTAATAATTGAGGGTAGTGACAATAATTCAAAATCCCATGTCGTACACTGATATTTTGACAAATTGTTATTTCGGGATCCCACTTTGTGAATGGCATTACTGGAAGCATTAAATTCTGTGACGGACATCAGTGGAGGCACAAATTCTTGTCTCTTGCTACCACAAAATGGTCGAAAGTGTTCCACGGTGGAATTATATTTCAAATAGCGTCGATTCAAAAACGCACAACATGCAAACATAGATAATAATAATTTCAAGTATTCACCCTTCCGTATTTTCCTTTACGTACACTGCAAAAATATATTTTTACGAATCGGCAATGGAAATTATTTTGTCAGTGTTCAATAGTTAGTATCTTGGTACGAAATTTAACGTGAAAGAACTCACGTAAAACAATTTTCACCCAGAATGCATGCAAGAAATCATTCAGATATTCGATGTAGCATTCATGCCCTTAACCATAAATTCCGAAGCATCTCTTGAATAAAATCTGTGGTACCTTCACCCCACACATTTATTCCCTGTACGAACTGCGACAGTGTTATTGACATTAAGTACAACACCGAGCACTACGAAGTATTTCCTTTCATTCGTTGGAAAGTTGTTTGTTATTTTGTTTTTAGGAGCATTAACAACTAAGGCCACATTGCTCCAGGGATATGCGGTGGTCATTCCCTGACCTTTCCGCATTCTCCGTATTTGGTGGATCCTTGGAAAGAAATCCCAAATAAAACGTTTTTGCAGAACATGGTTTGCGAATAATTTCTAGATGATATTTCATAGTTTGCAAATGATGAAACGTGAAAACTGCAAGCTACAGGTTAAATTAGTTAACTGAATGTGTTTCGCTCAATTTTGTTGCTGTAGGATTTTTGGCGTATCAGAAACTAGGACCTTATTGTTACGTGTACACACTCTTGTAAATTGAGTGTGTTCTATAGTCTATTTTCTGTTTGCTGGACTAAAAACCAGAATTTCCAGGAGAAAAAATGTACCACCCGCTCCTGCGATTGACCAAAAGGCCCACAAAATGTTTTGAAATAATCGAAAAGACTCGAACGCGGGTCCTTTCGAAATGGTATGAGGAGCAGGGCGATTGTATCAACTGTGCTCCACACGAGGGCTTCTCAGTATGCATTGAGTATTCAACAATTGTTCATCTCCCAATTCTCTATGCTGCAGAGATCTGGGCATCCGCATCTCCCTCTACAACCAAACCAGTGTTCTCCTCCGAGCATTGGCTCCTCAAATGGGCTTGCCACATGCTCAGCCTACTTCTTCCCAGTTCAGAATCACCGCTACGGCCAAAGCACTCAATATCCCAAGGCTCACGTGGCTCATTGATGAAAGAAAGAATCGTCATTATAGTCAAACTCATCTCCCATGTCCTCTTCCTCCTTTTGGAATAACTGTGCAGGGACAATCCCAGTGGCGCATCTGCGAGCAAATCCACAGCTATTCCCTCTTCAAACACGCCTTCAATTGTCAAGACGGTTCCTACCTGAACAGATGTCATCGCGCTTCCAAGATCTGGTTGTCGATTTATACAAGTTTAGTCAGGATCAACGAAACAGAAAATGAATAGTCCATAGTTGGTGGTCAAGGCCTCCAATATTACAACTCGAGTCCCGATCATTCGGTAAATAATTATGCTATTCGATGTACAGTTTATTCTTTTGTTATGTAATTTGCGACTAAAGTTCTGTACACTCACTTAATGTTTAGTATACATAATTCATTTCTCTATTTTTCTAATACTTTATTTAACTTATTCATCATTATTGTACTGTTTTTATTTGGTTTATTCAGGAACTTTGTCTTCACATTACATTGTTAACCCTGGCCACTGTTCCATGGCATGCAGTTGTAATTGCGCTACTAGGTACATCACCATCTGCGTGTTGCAATAAAGATATTTCTGTCGCTCTCGGACTTTTCTCAGAGTTCAGGATTCTGAAAATTGTTCTCACTGGTTGGACAGCTGAAGGGTTTTCTGATGCGGGAATTCTAAGATGCCTTTTGAGATTCCTTAAAAGTGAAAAGTTCTTTTCACAAATTTGACAACTGAAAAGTTTATCACCTGTATGAATTCTAAGATAGTTTCAGGGAGTTCTTTGTAGAGAGAACGTTCATTCCACATAATTCACAGCTGAATTGTTTCTCTTCTGCATGAATTAGAAGATGATTTCTGAGATTCACCGAACTGATGAAATTCTTTTCACAGATTTGACAGCTGAAAGAATCCTCGTTTGTGTGCACTCCCTGTGTATGTAATTTCAATTCTCCTGTTGTATTAAAGTGCTTTTCGCATTCCTTAGAGCAAAAAGGTCTCTCTCCTCGATGAACTCTTCCATGTTGTATAAGACTACATGAAAGGGGAAACTTATTCTCACAGGTTGGACTGCTGAATTATTTTTCTGATGTATGAATTCTAAAATGTGTTTTCAGTGTCCCTGAACTCTGAAACTTCTTTCCACATAATGCACAGCTGAAAGGCTTCTCTTTTGTATGAAATCGGAAATGCGATTTCAGTACCCCTGAAGTGGTAAACTTCTTTCCACAAAGTTGACAGCTGAAAGGTTTCTCCCCTGTATGAATTCTAAGGTGTGTTTTGAGATTGCTTGAAATGGAAAAATTCTTTCCACAGATTTGACAGCAGAAAGGTTTCTCTGCTGTATGGATTCGGAGATGAAATTTCAATCCCAGTGAAGCAGTAAACTTCTTTGCACAAATTTGACAGCTGAAAGGTTTCTCCCCTGTATGAATTCTAAGGTGTGTTTTCAGATTGCTTGAAAAAGAAAACTGCTTTCCACAGGTTTGACAGGTGAAAGGTTTTATTTCTGTATGGACTCTGAGATGTTGTTTCAGATTCCAAGGACGGGAGAACTTCTTCTCACAGGTTGGACAGGTGAAAGGTTTTGTTTCTGCATGGACTGTGAGATGTTGTTTCAAATTCCAAGGACGGGGGAACTTCTTCTCACAGGTTGGACAGGTGAAAGGTTTTATTTCTGTATGGACTCTGAGATGTTTTTTCAGATTGGAAGAAAAACAGAACTTCTTTCTACAGGTTGGACAGGTGAAGGGTTTGTTTCCTGCATGGAAGGTGTGTTGCTTGCAATCCATTACAAAATATAGTGATAGGGGAAATAGAGTTGCACAATGGGCTAAGATTTTTTTCCGTTATTTTACGATGACAACACTATGCTGATGATAACAGTTTCTACCTGTAGAATTCATTTATTGCACAGTCAATCGTTTTGATCATATATAAAGATTTCCATTTGCAAATTTCAATATTTAAATCAACCCTTATAGTGATTCTACTCACTTTTATTCGCTAGTTCTTTGAAAATCAATGAATTAACAGAATCACTTGAAGTGTCCCTTACTGATATCATTTTCTTGTCTTATTTTCTTAAAGTAAAATATTTGTGCCGTTTTTTTTGTTTTTTTTTTTATTTTCTAGCTATTCTCCAATCTTCGTCGTGCAGTCCTGTAAGACAGGAAAAGAAAATATATAAAATATAAATTTGCATATACAATGAAGAAACAATATAAAATTTCCAATGAAGTTTGAAAGCAGTAAATTCCAATGCTATTTTATAAAGCACTTGTCAATACAAGTCGGAATACCGAAGATTCTACCCCCGTTTCAATTCCTTTACAGAAATCCATTTATGGATTAAAAGGACTGGAGGAAGCGCATCTCTCTGGTAAATCTGACAGAAAGGACCAAAAATGTACTTTTAAAATTTAAAATAGTTGAAAATAGCCTTTGGTACCAAAATATATCCAGTGAGACAAGTGATCCGAAATCTAAAATTTGGCGCTGTGCACAAATATATTTGTTCTATTTATGTTTGGAATTTTCATTTTAATGACGGAATACAGCCTAATGAAACAATATGGTTTCTATTTTAAGCAGTAATAAAAGAGCAATCACAAAATCACTTTAATGAACTTCCCCATTAAAAAACTTCATATTTATATATCCCGTGCAATCCGTGTACTATTCACACATTCAGTTTAATAATAAAAAATTAAAAATATTAATAATAAATTAAATATTTGTGATAACTTTCAGGAAATCTTCATTTCACCCACAGGTTTGATTTTGGACTGGGACCACAACATTCGTTGTTTCGTTAATTATTTTGCACTTGTCCAACCCGAGCGCATTATGGTCCTTTAGACTCTCATTTGACAGCATATATTGTTGTCGAATCAGTTTTCTTTCCATATTTTTAAAAATTTCTTATACATTTCATTCCAATCTGAATATAACTTTCCGATATTTAATTACTTTCCACAATGATTGTTTAAGAAAGCTAAAAACAGGTTCAGTCCTTTTAATGAACCTATAAATGAAATTAAAATAAACACACTAACGAAGGTTGCAATTTCTAATGAATACGGCAAATCAAGATGCTTTAATAATTATGTGACATTTAAATTTGCGTGCTGAAAAAGGGTATTTTTAAGATCTTTTGTGTGCTAAATAAAGGGTATTTATTGTTTTTTTTAACCAGTCACAGAATTCTGACTTGCATAAGTTAAAACAAAAATATAATTTCTTACCATGTCTACTACCATAACGAGACTCAGATATCAACACAACTGGGAGAAACCAATCACTTTGTTCTCTCAGCGTCACCCAAGAAAAGCAATTCATTGAATGCTTAGAACTTAATTTGAATGCTTAAAACAACCAAAGAAATGAAGAGATGGATAAACAGATAGGGGGAAAAAACGCGTTCTGCACGCAGAAATGCTGCCTTAACCCTCAGGGATCTCAACCTGCGGCTCTTTGAGGTTTAACTGGGGCTCTTTAACTTTTAGCACACACGAAGCAAAGTTTGAAATGGAGTCAGAGGACTAAAAAATCAAGGACATGTGGAGTGCAAGACTAAAATGCATTAAAACTGAAATTGAGGATTTGGAGAGGTAACAGGCTGCCCTTGCAATTTTGCATAAATCGATGCCGATAGATGAGTTGAAAGAGCAAAACTAAATTTTGTTCGATGCGTGGTGTAGCTTACCGGACACGTACATAAATTTCAAAATATTTGCATTTGATCTTCTCTCAGTTTTTTGTTCGACGAATTTCTGCGCGAAAGTATTTTCGAACATGACTTATATTAAAAATAAATCAAGAAACTGTCTGAGCAATTCGAGTCTCTCAGCGTGCTTAAAGATGAAAATTAAGACATACGCGCCTGATGTTGACAGACTCGCTCAAGAAGTTGAGCAGAAAAAGTCATTTTAATTAGAAATATTATTAATAAATAATATTTCAAATTACAGTATATATTTTTTAATAAAACACCTTCCCACACTATTCCATTATTTAAAAACCTCATCCCCCCAGCTTGAGCTGAAATGCGGCGCTCTTCGGATTCTCTTTTTTTTTTTTAATTAGATCAAAAACGGCTCGTCATTCAAAAAGGTTGAGACCCCTGCCGTAGCTGAACCACTTTCTCTGGGAGTGGTGGTTTCAAGGAGCAGTGACTGCTTTAGTCAGATGACTTCGTTTTTCACACAGACCCCGATGAGAAAGCACTTGACCTGCTACAGTTTTGCTTTGGGAAGGGAGGACCTCGTAGCAGGCAGCGATTTGGAATTCCAGTGAATGTGTAGGTTGAAATCCCCTTGTCTTAAATAATCACCATCTAATTTGCAGTCAGTTCTTATAGAAGGTTGTTAAAATTAAAGTATCCCTATGTAGAGGGCTCTGGAGCGAGTTCCCTAGAATCGTACTGAAGAGAAATTTGGAGAAAAAACGTACAACAAAGAATGCGTTCGGATTTCATGAAATAAAAAAATAATTAAAAATTAATTATGGCGCTGTTGCAATACAAATGACTTAAACAGCGCTACAGATGTTCAATATGTCCTCCATTTTGGTCAGTAACGATTACCACACGAAGAACAGCATTCTACAGCAGAACGTATCATGTCAACTGGAACAGCCAGCTCATGGCGTCTAATGCTGTTCTTCTCATCTGCAGAGATTGACATCCTGCCCCGATACCCCTAGTTCTTCAAAAAAAACCCACAACCAGAAGTCTCATGGGGTGAGGTGCGGTGATTGGGGTGGCCAAGATGTCTGGAAGCAATGGCTGATGACTAGTTCGTCTGAAAAGTGTTGCCTTAGCAATCTTTGGACCCACGGTGGAATTGGGATGGCGCAGCATCTTGCATGAATATGGTATCTGAAGGCACCCACGTTGTTGCAGTTCTGGTATTGCGAAATTTGGCAACATTTTATAATATCGCTGTCCAGTGACAGAAAAGTTTCGGGGTCGGTCCAGTCGGTGTTACCTGTTGAAGAAAATATGGGCCAATCATGTATGTGGCTATAAATCCACACCACACCACAGTCACTTTTGGAGAATGCACCGGGACCGCTTGTTTCGACAAGAGGTCCCATTGCAAGAGGTGAATACGCACAATTTCGACAGTTGTGCATATCGATCTGTCCATTTTAGCAGAAGTGGGCTTCATCACGCCAAAGGATGTTCCATTCCCAAGTGAAATTCGCTGTCATTCAGCCAGAAACTGAAGCGCGTATGTGAAACGAATATCTGCATCACCATGCTTTAGCTGCTGTAGTATGTGCATCTTATAAGGACAGCACCGGAACACTTGACGCATTACGAGCCTTACAGTGCAACACGGCATGTCCACTTTAAGAGAAACACTTGCGCTGCCACATGGAGATTGACTCGATAAATCCACGACAGCCATAGCCACATCTTCAAGACGAGAGGAGTCCAATCGTTTTCGACCTCTACCTGGTTGAACAAGATGTCCTGTGACTTGAATATTCCCAATCATTTGCGGACAGAAGAAACAGTCGTAGGTCCATCTGTGTCTTATGCGCTTCTGACGCCTGAACTGTCTGAGAGCATTGTTGCATTGTTGCTGTTCTGATAGTACAGCTTCACTAATAGCGCCTTTCCTTGCAACATTGCTGTTCTGATAGTAGAGCCACACTAATATCGTCTTTTTCTGCAACGTTGCTGTTCTGATAGTAGAGCCTCACTACTAGCGCCTTTTCCTGCAACGTTGTTGGCTTTGCTGCTGTAGTGCAGGCAAACATCTACTGTATGATTTTGAAGAGACTGCTTTGCTTTTATACAGTACAGTAGAGCCGAGTAGTGGCGCCTTGGCATTAACTTCGATTAGGGATACTTTAATTTTAATAACCATGTATATTGTAATATATGTGTATTGAAAATTATAGGTGTATCTGTTTTTTTTCTGTTCACATTTGATAAATATTGTGACAGAGAGAAAGTCTGAGGAGTGTGGAAGAAAAACATAACTTTGAAATCTAGAAAACCTTACTTATATAAAATATATAAGTAATGTTTTATAAAATATTGCATAATTTATAAACGTATGAATGATGTAGTAGTGTCAAGGTTAATTCAAATTGCACGTAAAAAACACCGCTGAAAATTAAAATTAATACTTCGTAGGGAAGATTTTTAAAAATAGTTATTTGATGCAGTAATATATTAAATTATTGAAATTTCATTCAAGAACTGAAACTTCGACCTCAGCTACAAATTTCAAAATTACCTGGTAACCAATTCAACTGTGTCGGGTATGAGATAATTGTCCACCCAATGGACATCTTGAAGACAAAGATCAAATTTTGTTTAATATAAAGAAAACTTGACACTTGCTTTGTCTCTGTTCTGCAGGTAAAGTACAGTAATGTGGAATTCAGTGGAATATTATCAATAAAAGTGAACATTTGTGTCAATATTTACTTTTTTTTTTTGTTCCTCTGAAGTGGTCACGTGACGTGTATGGCGTCAGTTGCCCGTGTGTCGTCAGAATTGCACTACTACTGGTCATGTGGCATATGACGTTTTTCGAAGAAAGTCTTAAGTTCTGCAAATTGCAGCGGCTGCAGGCCAGGCCCTTGTTAGGTGACCTCATTCAGGTGTACAAGGCCTCGAATGGCTTGAGCATGCTCGATGCTGATGGGATTCTTCCGCTTGCTCACATTACGAACCTGAGAGGGCATAAATTGAAATGTAGGAAAGACTTGTAGAATAGTTCTGCGGAAGTCTGTCTTTAGCCAGCGGGTGGTTGATTGCTGTAACAAACTTCCATCTGCTGTTGTGGAAGTTGATAGCTTAAATAAATTTAAGGCTGAACTAGACAAACATTTGGAGCGAATGGATGGGTGGGACGGGAAGTTTTTTTTTTTTTTTGGTTGTTGCTATACAAGCATCGATTCTTGCATCATATGCCTCAACTAATACTGATACTACTGCTAAACGATGGCAAGTCATTGTTGTCCAGATGATTCATTGAGATAGTCAGCGGTTGGACGAATTGTAGTGAAGCAGTAGCAGGCAGAGGTTTTACTTTGGCTTAATATTTTCAACCACCATAAGGCCATCTTCGCAGTCTAGCGCCATAACCATTCGTCCATCCTGAGTACAGACCTTACGAATATGGCCTTATGGCAGTTGAATGTTGATTAATCACGTGAAGGTTATATGATAATAAAACTAGGCTTAATGCGTTACGCAGCAGTCTGAGAATGCAATTTGTCTGCGCTGTAGCACAATTGTGTCGTCACTGGCCTCACCATTCCTGATCGAAAGGTCAAGGTTTGAATCGCGTTCATGCCTAGAGGAGATTTTATAGACCTTTTTCACTTCGTAGTTCAGTCATTCGGTGTTAGGCATAAATAGCAACGTTTCTCCCTGAAAAAAAATGGAGATTCTTCGTGCAAATGACGCAAATTGACCAGAGAACACACGCAATTTACAGAAACAATTTTTGTTTTTGTTTTGTTTTCAATTTTTGTGAAACAAATTTTGCACACAGGTAGTGTAAAATTACTTTCTAGGTGACACTAAAATAACAATTTAATTTTTAGTTTTTTTATGCAAGTATTTTCAGGAGATAGGACCAATTACAAGAAGAGCTCGCCAAGATTGTTAGACGGCTACTTTAACCAGATCAGATCGCTATCTGGGTCTAACAGCAAGAGGGAACTCTACCACGCTCTACCATCAACTGTCTCTGAGTTAGTTGTGGTCAGAGGTGAAGACATTTCCAACCTATATATGTTAAGAAGATGCAATTCATATGGATACTTACGCAAGGAAGTCACACGTTTCTATTCCATGAAATTGAAACCACTGCGTAACTCACAGAAACTGATGCCATGAATGTGTGATTGGGAGCCCTGACAAAAGGGATACGATTCTGCTCTCTGATGAATCTGTTGAAGCCTCCAAACACATACTAGACGATAATTTATCTGGAGACAACGAGGAAAGTGGTGCCATTCCTCCAACATCACAGAAAGGGATGCTTAAGGTGACTTTTATCACGATGTCGGCTAAGGGGGAGTAAGGCGGAAACACTATTATCACCAATGGGAGCTCATACGTAACCATGTACAGAAGCTATATTTCCCATTTAGTTTATTGATCGGAGACACACTGTTTTATTTTTTCTTATTTCTGGGACAAACTGGGATATTGCTCTTCAGTATGTGACTATATTTCCTGAATGCTATCCATCAAAAATTTATTCTTCTCTTGACTTCCAGCCATTTATCATTATTACAGCTAATAACTTGTCCCAGATAAGTATATGACTCCACCTTTTCAATTACTGCTCCTTCAATCATTATTTCCCTTTCTGTGGCATACTTGTTCATCATTACTTTTGTTTTAGCCATATTCATCTTTAGTCCAAAATCCTTACTAACTGTGCATAACTGATTAATACTTTCCTCTAATTCTTTGGGATCGTGGCTTATGACCACAATGTCATCTGCAAATCGTAAATGGTTTAGGTACTCTCCGTTCACATTGACTCCTTTCTGCGACCAGTCTAATCTTCTGAAAGCTTCCTCAAGGGCAGCAGTAAACAGCTTCGGAGATATTGTGTCTCCTTGTCGAACTCCTTTCTCGATTTTAAATTTCCTACTGTCTTTGTCTAGTCTAATAAAGGAGGTAGCACTCTCATATATTTTCTTCAAAATCATAATATATGTGGTATCTATGCCTTGTCTTTCCAGTGCCTGAAACATTGCCTTTTCATAATCCACAAATGCCAGGCATAATGGTGTTTTATATGCATTTGCTTTCTCCATTAACTGTGATATTACGTGAAGGTGATCCATAGTTGAGAATCCTGTCCTAAAGCCAGCTTGTTCTTTCGGTTGATTCTCTTCAAGTATTCTTTCTAATCTGTTAGTAATGACCCTTGTGAACAACTTGTAGATGTGGGATAACAAGCTAATTGGTCTATAATTTCCAATTTCTGATTTATCTCCTTTCTTATGCAGCAAAACTATGATTGCATTATTCCACTGCTTAGGCATCACACCTTTTCTAATGCACTTTGTGACGAGCCTTGCCAGTTTTTGTGTTTTGTCTCTTCCTCCCAATTTTAACAGACTAACAGTATTACAATTATCAAATTTACAGTAGGCACAAGTCGATCATTTCGATTGTCTTGTCGAACTGATAAAAATTTGTTGCAAGTTCAATTTAGCAGCACTTCATTTCGTTTCAGCTTTCTCGAAAGAAAACAATATATATAAAGCGATCTAATAGTAATGCGTCTCTTACTTCATAGTTTACATTAAAGGTGAGATGGCGTGAGTCCGGAGAAGTCATGTCCTTGGAAAAACCAAGGTGGGATACCTTATTCTAAATTTTAACCAACTTTGGCACAGGTTAGAAATAAACTCCGATAATCTTAGTTTACTGCTGCTGAAAATGTACTTATACACCTTTTTTTATTTAAACATGGGAACTAAAGCAAATGTTTAATTCTTTAAATATTTGAATGAAAAATGAAGGATTCCTTACCGTGCAGGTTTAACGAGCAAAAGAAATCGGCTAAATTTTTATAACTTGTCAACTTAAACCTTTATGAGGTCCCAGTTACTTTTCTGCATTAAGAGTGTGGCATCGAAAGTAGACGAATGAGTGCGATGAAAATTAAAACAACGCATACGTGAAAATGTCTTCTTAACACAGAAATGTAACAGAACGACTGGCTGTGTTTGATGACCGATTTCTCTGATGGCTCCCACCTTTACTCTACTCTTCATTGGATTACGCTCTTATCATATGATCAATGGAAATACGTCTTTGTACAGGAGAGAATGATATTATGGTAATATCCGTTGTTGCAATCTTTCAGGCAAACTGCCAATACGACAAATGCAGGTGGACGGAATCAAGGACAAATATTAGGGCAATCAGGAAGTCACCTGAAGAGCGGAATACATGTATTTGCTTTTTTCTAGACTCTAGAGAAGCGTTTCTCAACCGGTGGTTCGTGAATAACGGACGTTATTCACGTCCGTTATTCACGGAATTTATGAAATTATGGTTTAGAGTTTAAAACATATTATAACTAATTTTGTATTGTTTCCTTTAATATTTGTTATTTAGTTTGTTCAATTTTTGTATTTAAATTGGAATAATATGTATAATTGATAACAAAACTTTATTATGCAAATATTTTTGACTTTTTCTTTTAATAGAAATACATATTTAAATGAGTTCACCGAAATTTTCAATCTTGGTAGCACTTTTCAGTTAATTTCAATTAAAAAAGGTTATGAACCGCTGGGCTAGAGAATATTAATTTTTTTTATTTTGCTTTATTTAATTATTGCTTTTGTTTGCGTTTTTCCTTTTCATCGAGGCAGAAGCCTTGTAGTCAATCACTTTGGGTACGTCCCTGCTGACAATAAGATCTTATTTATAGAGAAAAGAAAAACACTAATTTAATAGACGAGTCAAAGAACATAGGGATATACTTAAAAAACTTTGCTTGAAACTTAGAGCTAAATACGCAGCGATGATTTCCTCAGATGTTTTCAAATAATAATTTTATGAATTATTAATGCCACATTACTTATGGCTCATCACAATGAGACTAACAGAGAGGAATTATTCGGCAGATCTGATTCGTGTGATTTAATGGTTTGAGAAACGCATTGCGGATGGCAACCTGCTTGCCCACTTCACACTCATGAGGGAGCGTAAATTCAAATTAAGAAAAGATGGTTGCAGATTGAATGTAGGCAATTTAGTTGATTGTTGAAAAAAACCTTTCCAGGTTGTTCTACAGTTATTTTGAAATGTGGTTAATACTGTGATAATACTGTGGTTACGGGTGTTTCAAAACATAAAAAAATCGACATCGATTGGATGTTCAATATGATATGCGTGTTGTCTTCTCAACTACCCCAGAGCCTTATCTGTAATGGACTTGGTATACTATTAGATACTCCAGCTGATGTTGCAGATGAATTCAATAGTTACTTTATATCAAATTTAGTGAAGATAAACTATTTATGAGAAAGAGAAATTATAGGAGAGAAGTTTAAAAATAAGTACTTAATGATATAGAAATTTCACATGACAATTTAATGAAAAAAATTTTCGATCGTAAAGCCAATAAGGCTCCTTTGGTTGACTGCATATAAGATATAATCTTAAGGGAGGTGACAAATGAGCTCATTGGGCCATTGAGGCTAATTATGAAAGCTTCACTGGACTCGGGAATGAATCCGTTTGATTGGCAAAGTGCCAGTGTATCTCCAACACGTAAGGGAGGGAGGTTCTAAGGGTGATGTGGGAAATTACCGGCCGTATAAATCTAACTTCAGTAGTAGGGAAAATGATGGAGGCAATGACCAAGGGTGGAATTCAGGATATAAATGGAATTCTGAAGAATACTCAGCATGGTTTTGTAAAGGGAAAATCATGGTTAATAAATCTGGTTAGACTATAAAGCATTTAGGGCGTAAGCCTCAAGCTGTGGAAAAGTCTAGACTATGTATAAGTATAGTGCGAAGGCATCAATAATACATAGCCAAATCTGAATGAACAGAATATTAGCAAAGCGGCATCGTTTTAAGTTATATCTCATATTGTGAATACCTTCACAACGAGTTGCCATGATATTGCACTACTTCGAATAAGTAACGCTTCACCTGAGGAGAAGACTAATGTTATTTATTCTCAGATGGATACCACCACCCAGATGGCACCGTTTCAGGGCTATTTGGCCCTTCTTCGGTGGGTGGGTAGGTACCCGAGTGATGCCATGATGACAATGAGTGGTAGACGATGACTCTTTTGGGGAATTCAAAGATCTGCTGGTTAGTTACCCACGGGATGAGGGAAACCCAATTTTGTCAATTTTCTTTTATTTAATATTTAATTTTAAAAATTTTCTTCTTGTTATTATTTTACTCTTTTCTCTTTTTTGACTGTTGCAGCATAAGCTATAGGTTTCCTCTCACCATATGGCCAATACTAACACTGATACTATATTTTAAGTGTTTTGTCCTATTATTTAATGCTTAATAAAAAAGCATATATAACGGCGTGATCATAATCAATCTGCTAGAGAAGCAGCCTGTCCGAAATACTAAAAAGCACTAAAACTGGCACGAGTTAGGACCGCGGTGGGCTGAAACCCTCTGTTCTAGTCCCCATTTATTTTTATTTTTTAAATCAAATTTTTCTTTTCTTTATTTTTATTTTTATTAAATTATTATTTTTCTTATTTATTTAATTTGTTCTTCACGCGCTCTGCCTTGGGTTCCCACTCTAGCCCAGCCAATTTATTTACTTATTTTATTATTTTATATCTTTTTTTTTTCACGTGCTCTGCTTGGAGTTCCCACTCTAATGCAGCCAATTTATTTCATTCTTGTTTCTTTATTTTTCTTTATTTATTTTTTTATCATTATTATTTAATATATATATATATATATATATATATATATATATATATATATATATTATTAATTAATTTATTATTATTTTTTTTTATTTTATTTATTTATTTATTATTTTTATTATATATATATATTTTTTTCTTTTTTTTTTTTCCCTAACTGCACCACGGGTCGTGTTTTTTTTGGGGGGGGGGGCTCTTCTTTATCTCCTTCCTCTGGAATGGATCCCCAGAGGAATCTGTCCCGCCTTCTGGCAACACTAGGTGGGTCTCTCTTGAGACAGTACGTCTTTTCTGGTACTGCCCCACCTTCCCGTTGTGTGGACGAGTACCCAGAATCATCTGTCCAGGTGATTGATGTTTCTGGGTAGCCAAGCGGCCAGAACATAACAACAGAACACACACACACAAACGTACGTCACACGCATATCTGGCCCATTTGTAGTGATACTGTTCTTCACCGAGACACGAGGCGGAGTTGAACAAACGTTCTAGGTGTCGCCCTTACATATACACATATCCACATGTCCCCAGTCATTTGACCATCAAACTCAGGATATTAGCTCACCAATCAACAAATTAACAATCTAAACAAAATATCCCAAACACTTAGGGTCATGCAAATTAATGGATAGCGATCACTTGTGGTGTTCGATGAAATCCGAAAAGCAGCTGAAGATAGATATCATAGAAGATAGATATAGATATAACAAGATTGATATTATTGCAATTCAGGAGCCATATGCAACCAAAATCCTCAAGAGAAATAGCCATAAAATCATAGGGTACGCAACCCAAGCAAGAATCATACGGCCAACCAATATACAGTAGACCAAAAAAATTGTATAATTGTTCGAAACGAGAACCTGGATGTCCTGGTAGTTCATGGGCACGAGATTTCCTACCTGCATCCAAATCAGACACCACTCAATGTCCTTCTACTTAATATCCCTCTCAGACCAGTTCCTGATCCCCAAGGACTGCTGTGGAAGATCCTCGCCAGGAACCTAACCATCCAAAACTTACGAAACCTACTACCTACATATTGGAGTATATTACTCCAATATACATTGGAGTCAATGTATATTACGCGGAGATGGGGAAACCCCTAGTGCCGTTAGACCCTAAACACACTATACACTATACACTATACATATTGGAGTTCAATAGGACAGCCACATTTTGATGTAACGATTACTACCAATGATCTTCAAACACACATACAAAACTGGAAATCCGTCTCAGTCTAGACGCTTAGTGACCACAGGGTCGTATATTTCCACATTACTAACAACCAACCGCCAGTCCCTCTCCATGAAGAACAGCCTGGCTTTGTCTGATTCTCTATGAAAAAGGTACATTGGGCAACATTTGAAGAATCCATTAAACAGGACTTTCCGAAATCCTACTCCTACCGTCTCACAGTGCTTTCGCCTGAGGAACTGGCAGATACCATCCAAATCGCTATAAACAAGATATCCCACAGGTCGACAAGTAAGAAGGCAGTTTGCACCAGACCCTGTGCTTGGTGGACAACGGAATTGACCAATCTAAGAAGAGATGTCCACAGAGCGCAAAAACTACAGAGACTGGCCAGCTCCTGATATCACCCGTCTCTATAGAGACTACATAAATAAGAAAAATAGATATACCAGGGAAATTGGAAAAATAAAGAAAGAGACCTGGTCCAATTTTCTAAATGAATCATATAATGCGAATCAACATGGATTACTATACAAGTTAGCACGAGACAGGCTCTCGCAGCTGACATCTTTGGAACCATCAAATGTGGTCAACAGGAAACCTCTAACTGGGCTAACTCAGTCAACGCCATTCTCAAAAAACTCTTTTCTGACGATAACACTTTGGTAGGCCTTAAAGAACACAGTACAATCAGAAGAGACAATGAAAAATACCAAACGTTGGTGCAAACTGACCCATTCACAAAACAGGGAATTGAAGCAGTTCTTAGGAAGATTAACATAAAAAATTACCAGGTCTACACATGGTGGAATATGCTTTCAACATTACACTACATAAAATTAAACCTGAGCTTCTGCTACTGTTATACATCAAATGTCTCTCACTCTTCTTTCCCACAAATCTGGAAGACTGCACTGCTCCGTATCATCGCCAAGACCTATAAACTAATTACAGCCAAGATTCTTCAGACACTTCACTCTGTGCATTACAGATTTGTTTCTTTCCGGAATCTGATCTGGCCTGCACAATATAGATTTACCCCAGGTAGGTCCTCTAAGACCTGGTCCTGCATATGCAGATGTCCAATTACAAGTACGAAATGGTCTTGTTCGTTGATTTTCAGGGTGCTCTTCGACAATTTGTGTTGGGGAAGGGCCGTGGAATGCCCAAATCGGCAGAATGCCCTCACAATCTCCATTGGCTAATCCGAACTAATTGTCAGATCGATCGATCATCGTAAAATCTAAATACCAACAGATTCGCAGGCCTATTTACCGGGGGTGCTACAAAACTGTCTACACTAATCAGTTGAACATAGTAAAGTCATTGCCTTTGCCGATGCTTTGACTCTCATCATCTCAGCTCATTGAAGATGTGTCCTTGAACTGAGAGCGCAGACAGTCCTTGATAGCCTCACCTACTGGGTGGCAACCAACAAACTTCAAATTAATACCATCAAAACGAAGATGACGATTTTCAAAAACAAACTTGATATAAGAAGGCCACCACAGGTTAACATTAATGGTATCCAGTTCCCACTGGTCGTGCAGGCCAGGATCTTGAGCATAATCATAGACCACATGCAATCATTCCTACCTCACTTACAACACATTCTTGAAAAAACCAGGAAGTTTACAGCCTCCATCATTAGAATTTCCAGAAATGAGTGGGACTTGTCCAGGCAGACCCTGCTACTCTACTTTAAAGTGGTATTGCTTCCCATCATCTCATTTGTGGCTGTAGCTTGGATCCACAGAGAGGTTACAAAGAGCTTACGTAGCTTGGTTCCACAGAGAGGGAACACATCGCATCTGCCGAACGGTGTCCACTGCGGCAATCCAGGTTATTGCTGGGACTCTGCCATTAGACCTTTATGTAACATTTAGAAGATTATGCTTCAGGCTCAAATGAAGAACACCTACCTCCATCGTGGATATAGACCTATCGTAGAATGATAACAATAAAAGGGAGAAGGCTCGATGCTTTATCGAGCTAATAAATGTCTGGAAAACAAGGTGGGACAAGAATCACTGTTGGCACTGGAACCAGAAATTTCCTACCGGATGTCTCCTTTGTGATGTCGGAGTAGGTTAGTTCATGGTTTACAATTAGACTGGAAACATCGTATCTTCTTACTGGGCATGGTTCCCTTAATGAAAAACTCCGCCAGCTAGGCTTGTTAAATACTGTTTCTGGGCAGCAAAAGAAAACTGACAACATCTTCTCCACGAAAGTGCCTACTATGAAGACATTAGGAATGAGCTGCGAAATTAAGACCCATCATTCCGCATAAATAAAGTTGGCCAACTTGTTCTGACCCCACATCGCCGGTCTGCATTCTAGGCTTTTGCTGGTGATGTCTTTGCCAGAAGTAAAGATATGCTTACAACTAATGCGGTAAGAACATAACCACAAAGCACCATTCAAAGATCAACGTATTGACATTTTCAGGCATATTATTCTATTTTATTTAGTTATTTTTCCCCTTTCCTCGTTTCTCATTTTCTTTGTTTATTTCCCCCTCTCAAATCCTGCACCACGTATGGACGTTTTTTTTGTGTTTTGGTAGGACACACTATCTTTGCATGATGGTATCTTGTAACCATGGAAAACAGCATAGCAGTCAAACGTCTACAGATGAGTAAGATCTGGTCCAGTTGGAAAAGTGGTTTTCTCTTTGAGAATTTGAATATTCAAATTTGTGTCCAGCATATTAGCTGTTTTTTTATTATTTTTTTATATATTATTCACCCTCCCGTATTTTCCTTTACGTACACTACAAAAATATATTTTTACGAATCGGCAATGAAAATTATTTTGTCAGTGTTCAATAGTTAGTATCTTGGTACGAAATTTAACGTGAAAGAACTCACGTAAAACAATTTTCACCCAGAATGCATGCAAGAAATGATTCAGATATTCAATGTAGCATTTATGCCCTTAACCATAAATTCCGAAGCATCTCTTGAATAAAATCTGTGGTACCTTCACCCCACACATTTATTCCCTGTACGAACTGTGACAGTGTTATTGACATTAAGTACAACACCGAGCACTACGAAGTATTTCCTTTCATTCGTTGGAAAGTTGTTTGTTATTTTGTTTTTAGGAGCGTTAACAACTAAGGCCATATTGCTCCGGGGATATGCGGTGGTCATTCCCTGACCTTTCCGCATTCTCCGTATTTGGTGGATCATTGGAAAGAAATCCCAAATAAAACGTTTTTGCAGAACATGGTTTGCGAATAATTTCTAGATGATATTTCATAGTTTGCAAATGATGAAACGTGAAAACTGCAAGCTACAGGTTAAATTAGATAACTGAATGTGTTTCACTCAATTTTGTTGCTGTAGAATTTTTGGCGTATCAGAAACTAGGACCTTATTGTTACGTGTACACACTCTTGTAAATTGAGTGTGTTCTATAGTCTATTTTCTGTTTGCTGAACTAAAAACCAGAATTTCCCTGAGAAAAAACTGTACCACCCTCTCCTGCGATCGACTAACTCAGCCATGTTGTCCAAAAGGCCCAGAAAATGTTTTGAAATAATCGAAAACACTCGAACGCGGGTCCTTTCGAAGGGTGTGGGGAGCAGGGTGATTGTATCCACTGTGCTCCACACGAGGGCTTCTCAGTATGCATTCAGTATTCAACAATTGTTCATCTCCCAATTCTCTATGCTGCAGAGATCTGGGCATCCTCATATCCCTCTACCACCAAACCAGTGTTCTCCTCCGAGCATTGGCTCCTCAAATGGGCTTGCCACATGCTCAGCCTACTTCTCCCCAGTTCAGAATCACCGCTACGGCCAAAGCACTCGATATCCCAAGGCTCACGTGGCTCATTGATGAAAGAAAGAATCGTCATTATAGTCAAACTCATCTCCCATGTCCTCTTCCTCCTTTTGGAATAACTGTGCATCGACAATCCCAGTGGCGCATCTGCGAGCAAATCCACAGCTATTCCCTCTTCAAACACGCCTTCAATTGTCAAGACGGTTCCTACCTCAACAGATGTTATCACGCGTCCAAGATCTGGTTGTCGATTTACACAAGTTTAGTCAGGATCAACGAAACAGAAAATGAACAGTCCATAGTTGGTGGTCAAGGCCTCCAATATTACAACCCGACTCCCGATCATTCGGTAAATAATTATGCTATTCGATGTACAGTTTATTCTTTTGTTATGTATTTTGCGACTAAAATTCTGTACACTCACTTAATGTTTAGTATACATAATTCATTTCTCTATTTTTCTAATACTTTATTTAACTTATTCATCATTATTGTACTCTTTTTATTTGGTTTATTCAGGAACTTTGTCTTCACATTACATTGTTAACCCCTGGCCACTGTTCCATGACGGGCAGTTGTAATTGCGCTACTAGGTACATCACCATCTGTGTGTTGCAATAAAGATATTTCTGTCGCTCTCGGACTTTTATCAGAGTTCAGGATTCTGAAATTGTTCTCACTGGTTGGACAGCTGAAGGGTTTTCTGATGCGTGAATTCTAAGATGCCTTTTGAGATTCCTTAAAAGTGAAAAGTTCTTTTCACAAATTTGACAACTGAAAAGTTTATCACCTGTATGAATTCTAAGATAGTTTCAGGGAGTTCTTTGTAGAGAGAAAGTTCATTCCACATAAT
Source organism: Mastigoproctus giganteus (assembly GCF_048544385.1). NCBI lineage: Eukaryota > Metazoa > Arthropoda > Arachnida > Uropygi > Thelyphonidae > Mastigoproctus > Mastigoproctus giganteus. The sequence continues at coordinate 198,448,816 of NC_143584.1, forward strand.
TCACAGCTGAATTGTTTCTCTTCTGCATGAATTAGAAGATGATTTCTGAGATTCACCGAATTGATGAAATTCTTTTCACAGATTTGACAACTGAAAGGTTCCTCGTTTGTGACTCCCTGCGTATGTAATTTCAATTCTCCTGTTGTATTAAAGTGCTTTTCGCATTCCTGAGAGCAAAAAGGTCTCTCTCCTCGATGAACTCTTGCATGTTGTATAAGACTACGTGAAAGGGGAAACTTATTCTCACAGGTTGGACTGCTGAATTATTTTTCTGATATATGAATTCTAAAATGTGTTTTGAGAGTTCTTGAACTCTGAAACTTCTTTCCACATAATGCACAGCTGAAAGGCTTCTCTTTTGTATGAAATCGGAGATGCTATTTGAGTTCCGCTGAAAGAGTAATCTTCTTTGCACAAATTTGACATCTGAAAGGTTTCTCCCCTGTATGAATTCTAAGGTGTTTTCAGATTGTTTGAAATGGAAAACTGCTTTCCACAGGTTTGACAGATGAAAGGTTTCTCATTTCAATGCGAAACCTTTCACCAATCTAGTCTCTCTCTAGATTTCTCTCCTTATGCTCTTCTGTCCGTCTATGTTCTTTCTCTCTGTCCGCACATCCACACCTTTTCCTTCTCCCCTTTCCATATATATATGTCCCCCTTTTCGAGTTCCGAGAGCTCGTATTGGTTCACAGGTTATTTTTGCGGGGAGAAGAAAAAACCCAGGGACTGTCATCTAGGAGACCTGACACAGCCAAAAATGGGACTTATGAGGAGCAGGGGGAACTTCATATCTGCACGGGGTTACGTCTACGTCTCAGGACGACCCAGCGGAGGTTACCAGACAAAGTTCGCCCACTCCTACACAAAGAATCTCCAAACAACAAGCACTCCGTAGTTACCTAGTTCAGATTACACTAAAAGTATGTTCCTTACTAACATTACTCTGTTTTCCCCGACGAAAGTCACATACTTTCTCACCGTTTTTATAAATATTACGTCCACGACGTTTGTCCGATCCGATCGAATGACGATCTCTTGCTGTGAACCAGCCGGATTCATAACGGTGGAACAGTGTTTCAGCTGCTGCTTTCCCTAGCGCGGCGTCAACGAGCGATTGCTAGAGCAAACGAAAACAGGCTTCTGCAGGAAGTGGATGTTATTCTACAAATATAGTAGTGGCGAAAGTATAGGGTGACTACTGTCTTACTTTCAGATCTTTCCCCTGTCGATTCACTCTTTCCTGCGAGAAAAAAATTGACACTTACTTATTAAACGACAATAGTAAGGGCACAAAAACTACCATCAAAGCTATTCTTCATTCTTGGAGCTGTCTTCAATTAGTTGTGAATGGCTTGATTACAGAAAACGAAGCTCTTAAGATTAAAATTAAGATGCGGCAGGTAAGAAGTGATGACTCAAAAACTGTGCCCACACCTCTCTCATATGCTTCTGTGGTAAAATCTTCAACTTCTACAGAATTACTTGATAATTCTTTGAACGTAGTTTCTCCTGAAAACTTCTCTGAGGCTACTGCACAATCCCTTGCAAAAATTTCTGTTAACCAAACGGACAGTCTGCAATCGGCTAATGTTAAAACTACTTCAACCAGAAAACCACATTTATTACTTCTAAAGACATCTGAGAGTTCTACTCTTACTACGAGCACTGATGTTAAAGAACGTGTAGGCAAAACCTTAAAGCAAGACTTGAAAGAAGTCAAAGTTAAAGCTCTCCGTCTCATTAAAAACAAAGGCGTAATTATAGAAACTGATTCCCGTAAAGATTTGGATACCATCGGTTCCTCAAAAATCCTGTCTGATGTTGGAATCACCCCTGAGATACCGAAGAAATTTAATCCAACCTTATTGGTATACAATATTGATAATGATTTAACCAAAGAGGAAATACTTGATGACTTCTACTTCAAAAACCTGAAAGAATTTAATTTCACACTTGAAGAAATCTCACAAGAGATCACTTTCCAATTTAAAATGAAATCCAAATCAAAGAACACTTCGAATTGGGTGTTTGAGTTTACCCCACGTATTTTTTCAGCTATTTCTACTTTAGACAGGTTATTTATTGGGTGGGCCGCTCATCGATTTAAGCCTTTCATTGTTGTGACAAAGTGCTATTGTTGTCTTGCATTCGGATACACTTCAAGTACTTGTAAACAAGAACGGCCTTCTTGTGGACATTGTGGCAAACAAGGCCATATCTTTGCTGAGTGCCCAGCAAGGATCAACCGCCTGTCTTAATTAATTGCAAGAGACACAAACATGATGCTAATCATTCGGTCAGAGATATCAACTGTCCTGAATACATAAAGGCTCCAGACACAGTAAGGCAACGAACAATTCCCTTCTAATATCACAGTCTTATCGAGTTCAAGCGCTTCCCAGCCAAATATCTCGACTGTCAACTTAAAATTTCTGAAAGCCAATGCTCACCATTCACGCACCGTGGTAGATGAGCCACGTCGTGTATCCGAGGAGGAACTCATTGACATTCGTATTCTTCAAGAACCATATCATAGTAAAGAACGGATTTTACAACCAACTCATACAGATCCTAAGGTACCCATCGTAATATTTAATAAAAAGGTTTTACGTTTTATTCTTGTCCTGTTTAACATCACAGCATGCCATTTGCATTCAAGTCTTGAGTTCTAATCACTCGACTTATGTTATCTCAATGCATTGTCCTCTGTCATCTGACTTGATTCCTCACTTACACTGTATCGATTCCGTATTCAGTTTATTATGACCTATTACTCTGTTAATTTTACTCGATTCAAACTCCAAGTCTGCATTGTGACATAGTTCTTTCACAGATGCTCGGGGATTACTGCTTGAGGATACCATTTTCTCCCATCAGCTTACTGTCTTGAATCAACCAAACCAGCCATGTACCTTTTCTAATTCCCCGGGTGAATCAAATATAGACATTTCTCTGGCCACAGCCCGTATTGCTCCTTATATTACTGACTGGCAAGTAGAAACTGACCTAACAACAATTGACCATCGCTTTATCGTCTTCCTGCTGGAATCAACTCTTCCTCTTCAACAACCTCTTCGTAATCTCATACGGTACTCTCTTAGAAACATAAAGTGGGAACGTTTTAATCGTTCCGTTCTTTCTCACTTGCCTGAAGACAACATAGAAAATTTTAATTCTCTTAACACCGAACAAGGGGATTCAAACACTGCAGATTCAAAACATTATCATTACTGCAATTCAGAAATCTATGCATAAAAAGAAAGTAAAAACTAACTGCACACCTTGGTGGAACAACGAACTTTCCTCTACTTGGAAACTTGTACATAAAGCCAGAAGAAATTTTCAGCGCAAACGGCGTACTTGGACTCAAGAAGAAGTCAACAGATTACATGAAGAATACAAAACTCTCAAAAGAAAATACGAAAAATTGATTTATTAAAACAAATTGCAATCCTGGCACAATTTTGTCTGTACGTCTGGGAATAATAATCCTTGGGGCGTCATTTGTAAAATTGCTAAAAGTAAAATGATCCTGGGTGACATTTTTAACTCCATTACCTCGAACAGTATGGAAACCCTTACGTTAACAGACTCCATAAATGCCATTTTGGACCAACTGCTGCCTAATGATGATCTCACTATTGACACTTCACACCATCTATCTATTCGAGATTTAAACCTAAAAAAACTTCCTTTAGAAGAAACAAGTCCATTCACTGCAGAGGAACTTACTTCAATCTTGAATAAAATTCAGTAAAACAAATGTTCTGGCGATGACCTGATTGACAATATATTTATCAAACATTTTTATGAACTTAGAACATTGGGCCTTAGTTCATAAAAATATTTGATAAATATATTGTAAATTATTCAACTGCTTCAATACTTGAACATTTTCCAAACCATGGAAACATGCCATTCTTAAGATTTTACATAAACCTGGTAATTCACTAGATAATGACAGATTCTACAGCCCCATAGCCTTGGTAACTCACCTGGACAAAGAGTTAGAGAGATTAATCGCTAATAAAATTACCACACTGCAGGGAGCTACAAGCTCCACATCCTCTCTTCAATACGGTTTTAAGCAAGGGCTTGGATGCGAAGACGCCTTATCAGAACTTCACCTCCTTATTGATAGCTTCACTTCCAAGTACGTTATGGTGATCTTATCAATTTTGAGGGCGCTTTTGATCCTTTATGGTGGGAGAGTGCCCTAGCAGAGCAACCATTGCTCTCTTTAGCTTTATAAACTTGTTATAAACTACTTGCCGATCGCACCGTCACCGTCATCACTAAAAGCACTAAGATTCACAAATCTGTCACCCGTGGTTGCCCCCAACGATCAATTTTGGGTCCCTTGATATGGAGCCTAGTTCTTGATGATTGTCTGCTTGGGAATGTGCAACAACTTGCATATGCAGATGACATTATCATTTTGGTGAATGAAAACTCAAGATCTGATTTAGAACTCTTTGCCAATAAAGTACTCTTTGAACTATTGTCTTGGTCCTCTAAGAACAAATTGAAATTATCCCCAACCAAATTGAAGATCATGATTTTTAAACACAAATTAGACTATTGCAGACCACCAATTGTAAAATTTGACAAGAAATGTCTTCCACTTGTCCGAAGCACCAAATTTTTAGGACTTATCATCGACGACCGCTTTTCCTTTACTGCACATATTCAACATCTGTCCGTCAAAGTTAAGAGTTTTACCGGTCTCTTTTTTTTAGTTGTTGGCGCAACGGCTTCTGTGGCCATAATGTACCTCCCAAAGTTTTTACATCTTACTCTGATCCAAGCCCGAGGCGGAATTCGAACCCGCGACCTTTGGGTTGTCAGGCAGGCACTTTACCCACTCGGCTAGCTCGGTCGGCCAGTGTTACCGCAATGCTGCTCCAAATTACCAGACAAGACTGGGGATTGAACACTAAAACCCTACATCTATTTTATAATGCTGCCATAATCCCAATTACAACCTATGCTGCCAGCCTTTGATTTAGACATACTGCATTTAAAACTGTACAAACTAAGTTATCCACTATTCAACGTTGTTTTCTCCTTAGCCTACTTCACGTTTGCCGAACAGTATCAACTCCAGCTTTACAGACTCTTGCAGGCATTATACCACTTGACCTGCATGTTGTGTTTAGAGGGCTTTGCTTTTACATCCGCAAAGGCATTTCTGTGGAATTTCAGGGAATCATTGTTAACCCTCAGACTGATCCCAAAACTGAGCGAACCAGATGCTGGAATTTGTTAGTGAACACCTGGCAGAATAGATGGAATTCTACCGAAGGAGGAGTTATTATCAAAAATTTCGTTCCCGACGTAACTGCACTAATTTGATCATCCACCAGAAATGGTTTTCACCCTCACTGTTTACCTCATATACACTAACTGGACATGGCTCGCTTAACGCAAAACTCTACCAATTCAGACATTACAATACAGTTTCCTGTCGATATGGGCTGCCGGAAGACTCATCCTTTTTGAATGCTGCATTTACGAGAACCTAACATCGGCTCTTAAGGCAACAGTACCAAACTTGTGTCCCGGAGGTGAGAAGATACTCATTTCTGCCAACAATTTACAAGCCCTTCAAACCTTCTGCAATGCTGCTTTTAATTGCAGGAAGGCTTTCAACCTCAATGTTAATTTAAGAAATCAAACTGAAAACACATCATAAATCATGATACAACTGTGTGTTGCCTCGTCTGTCGTCCTGATGACGTCGTATACAAAATTGTTGTGGTTTTCAAGAACACGCAAAGATTTTTAAGATGCTGCACTTTTCTGACTCATCCTTTATCAAGACTCTTCAACTAAACTTCTGCTCAGTGATACCGTTATCCACCAGAGACTTCTGACACCACTCCAGATTAACAGAATTCAGAATTATATCTAGAACTCCTGCCGGTCTTGTTTGAATGACATTACTACTTCTGTTTGACAATACACCTTTTCTCTTTGTGGACTACTTTGGACAGCACTGCATAAAGACGTGGTCAAAGACATGGATAAAGATTTTATTTATTTTTATTGTTGTTTTTTTTTTATTATTTTTTACTTTATGCTATTCTCATCCTTATTTCTTCGTCTTCTGCTGTTCTGTCTCCTGGGAATGACTGTGTGTGCTTGTGCGTGTGTGCGCGCGCTGTTGCCGGCTTGCTGGCTCGGGGTTCTTTTGAATGGCTTCAAACTATCTTTGGACAGTCAGTGCGTGACTGTTGAGGTTGGCCATGGTACATGCGTAGTTGTGACCCACCTCCCCGTGGTGTAGACGGACACTGGGCAGGCCTTCCAGGTGATCGCCTGCGTGGTGACAAAACGGCCAGAAACAACTAAACAACACAATAACACACACACACTGCAAGAATATAACATTACACACATTTCTGGCCTGTTACAGTGCTCTGTAACCATCACAGTGTACAAAGACGGAGTTGAACTTTCGTTCAGGTGCAGTCCTACATGTCTACCAGGGGTGAAAGTCACTAAACCGGAAAAATCCGATTTTATTTTCCCCCCCTAAGCTAGTATGTTTCCTAACTATACATAACCGCTTGGTCTAACAAAATTTCAAGGAAAAATTCTTTAGCTCTCATGCAGGGTCAAATCCAACAGAACATTGGGGTGAGTTTAATCTCCGGTAGATTATTTTCCTCCCACCTGGAGAAAAATAGGAATTTCCATATTAATATGACAAAATTACATTATCAGAAATATTAATAAGTCATGTGATGGATACGTATGCAAAGATGAATAAGATTTGTAGTACTTATAACGTTTGATTATAATTAGTACGATTTTGTGCGAATTTTAATCTGTGATTTCGTTATTATTAAACGGTGATTTTTGTTTTCTCATATTATAATATTCATAAATGTATCGAGTTCTTTGTAACATGTACAGTATTACGTAATATTGCTTATTCTGTACTGGATGGGAAACACGATGATACCGTGACCTGAGCTCATTTGGTCCGGCAGGTCGTGTCAGACCTTTTGAAAGATAATAAGAAGATGAATACTGACTTGCAGAGATCCATTGAGGTAGCAAATCAGGAATATATCTCTAATGAGAGACAGTCCCTGTTTACTCGAACTGAATTAGATGCTGATGTTAATAGGGTAAGGGATGGGAAGGCACCGGGATCGACTTTATTGAGACACATGTTGTAAAACATTTTATTCTATGATCCCCAACATAAAGTTAGATCTTTACAATATGTGCCCACTAAAAGGAGGTTTTCCAAAATTGTGGAAAACCACACCACGGTTCTAAGAGTGATCCTGAAGAACCCGGAGAAGTCCATGTGTGAGCAAACATCGTATCGCCCAATTGCTTTGCTTCCAATCTTGGGAAAAATTTTTTGAGACGTTGATAATTCTAGGTATCAATTTAAATACGAAAATTTACATCCTTTTTCAAGTAAACAATATGGGTTTAAGAAGGGCCTCTCGACCGAAGATGCGATATGTAAACTTATTAAGATTGTACAGGGAGAAACAAGATGATATGTCCTTGGTTTATTTGTGGACTTTAGGGTGCGTTTGATCCCCTGTTGTGGGGTAGCATCCTCTTCAGGGCGAGAACTGCCCTCCCTCCAGGGGACTTATACAATATCTTGCGGGATTACTTTTCGAACCGTAGTATAATTTTTCGGTCCTCTCTTGAGGAGGAAATTTTTCAGGTCGAACAGGAATGCCCGCAGGGGTGGATCCTCGGCTCCTTCATGTGGAACATGGTTTCAGATGAATTTTTAGAGCGTGACATGGGGGATTCCCAGGCCATCGCCCATCTTCTTTCCAAAGGGTGTGGGAAGGACGGCGATTGTATCAACTGTGCTACCCACGAGGGCTTCTCAGTATGCATTCAATATTCAACAGTTGTTTATCTTCCACTTCTCTATACTGCATAGATCTGGGCACCATATCTCCCTCTACCACCAAACCAGTGTTCTCCTCCAAGTATTGGCTTTTCAAATGGGCTTGCCCCAAGCTCAGCTTACCTCCCCAGCTCCGAACCACCGCTATGGCAAACATACTCGATATTCCAAGGCTCACGTGGCTTATTGATGAAAAAATCGTCATTACAGTCGAATTCAAGATTGGTCTCATGTCCTCTTCCTCCTTCTGGGATAACTGTGCATGGAGGATCCCTGTGGCGCATCTGCGAGCAAATCCACAGCTATTCCTTCTTCAAACACGCCTTCACTTGTCAAGACGGTTCCTACCTGAACAGATGTTATCACGCGTCCATGATCTGGTTGTTGATTTAAGCAAGTTTAGTCAGGATCAATGTTAATGAAAATGAATAATACGTAGTTGGTGGTCAAAGCCTACAATATTATAACCCGAGTCCCGATGATTCTGTAAATAATTATTCCATTCGATGTACAGTATATTTTTATGCTACGTATTTTTTGCGACTAATGATCCGTGCACTCACTTAATGGTTAATATACTCAATTCATTTCTCTGTTTTTCTAATACTTTATTTAACTTATTCTTTATTATTGTACTCTTTCATTTTTTTGGTTTATTCAGGCAACTTTGTCATTACATTATATTGTTAACACCCGGCCACTATTCCCTGATGGGCAATTGTATTTGAAATACTATGTACATCACCATCTGTGTGTTGCAATAAAAATGTTTCTGTCAATCTTGGACGTTTTCTCAGCGTTCAGGATTCGGAAAACTGCTTTTCATTGGTTGGACAGTTGAAGGATTTTCTGATGCGTGAATTCTAAGTTGCCTTTTGAGATTCTCTGAAAGGGAAAAGTTCTTTTCAAAAATTTGACGACTGAAAGGTTTATCACCTGTCGGAATTCTAAGATATTTTCAGAGAGTTCCTTGTAGACGGAAACTTCATTCCACATAATTCACCGCTGAATTGTTTCTCTCCTGTATGAATTAGAAGATGGTTTCTGAGATTTACCGAATTGCTCAACTTCTTTTTACAGATTTGACAGCTGAAAGATTCCTGGTTTGTGTGCACTCCCTGCGTATGTGATTTCAATTCTCCTGTGGTATTAAACTGCTTTTCGCATTTCCCACATCTGAAAGGTATCTTTCCATCTTTGCTCTATGAACTCTTGCATGTTGTATAAGACTACGTGAAAGGGAAGCTTCTTCTCACAGGTTGGACTGCTGAATTATTTTTCTGATGTATGAATTCTAAAATGTCTTTTCAGATTCCATGAACACTGAAACTTCTTTCCACATATTAGACAGCTGAAAGGTTTCTCCCCTGTGTGAATTCCAATGTGTCTTTTGAGATTCCCAGAACACTGAAACTTCTTTCCACATAATTCACAACTGAAAGGTTTCTCTCCTGTGTGAAATCGGCGACAATGCAATTCCACTTGTCCTGAAGTATTAAACTTCTTTCCACAAGTTGGACAGTTGAAAGGTTTCTCCCCTGTATGAATTCTAAGGTGTGTTTTGAGATTGGATGAAAAGGAATACTGCTTTCCACAGATTTGGCAGTTGTAAGGTTTCTCCTTTGTGTGCACTCTCGTATGTCGTTTCAGTCCTCCTCTTACTTTAAACTGCTTCTCACAAATCTGACAGCTGAAAGGTTTCTCCGCTGTGTGCACTAGCGAATGTGATTTCAAATCTCCTTCTGTTTTAAACTGCTTTTCGCATGTCTGACATCCGAAAGGTCTCTCTCCTGTATGCACTCTGATATGATGTGTAAGATGCCGTGAACGAGCGAAATTCTTCCCACAGGTTGGACAGGTGAAAGATTTCTTTCCTGCATGAAAGATTTCTTTCCTGCAATCCATTATAAAATTTTGTGATAGAGGAAACAGAGTTGAACAGTTTGAGAAGATTTTTTTGTTGTTGTTTTACGACGAGAACACTTTGCTGATGATAACAGTTTCTATCTGTAGAATTCACTTATTGTACAGTCATTCGTTTTGAATATATAAAAAGATTTCCATTTGCAAATTTCAATATATAAATCAGCCCAGACAATATAGTGATTCTACTCGCATTATTCGCTAGTTGTTTGAAAATCAATGATTTATTAGAATCACCGAAAGTCTCCCTTACTGATGTTGTTTTCTTGACTTATTTTCTTAAAGTAAAATATTTGTGCTGTTGTTTTTTTTTTTATTTTCTAGCTATTCTCCAACTTCCCTTGTGCAGTCCTGTAAGAAATGAAAAGAAAAAAATATAAAATATAAATTTGCATATTCAATGAATACACACAATATAATATTTACGTTTAAGTTTGAAAGCCTTTGTTTCGATCCATAACGCATTTTCTCTCGGATTAAACGTTTTAGTTTTAATGTTAACGGGTTTATTAGTTTGAAGTGAGCAGTAAATTCCAATCCTATTTTTTAAAGCACTTGTCAATACAAGTCGGAATAGCGAAGATTCTGTCACAGTTTTCAAAATATGTGATGCCTTCCCCCTTTTCACATCCTTTACAGAAATCTATTTATGGATTAAAAGGACTGGAAGAAGTACATCTCTCTGGTAAATCTGACAGAAAGGACCAAAAATGTACTTTAAAATTTAAAATAGTTGAAAATAACTTTTGGTATCAAAATATATCCAGTGAGACAAATGAATCGAAATCTAAAAGTTGGAGCCGTGCACAAATATGGATTGTTTTATTTATATTTGGTATTTTAATAATAATGCAGTCTAATGAAAAAATATGGTTTCTATTTTAAGCAGTAATAAAAGAGCAATCACAAAATCACTTTAATGAACTTCCTCGTTAAAAAAAACTGCATACTTATATATATATATATGTAGGTATATCCCGTGCATTCCGTGTACTATTCACACATTCAGTTTAATAATAAAAAAGTTAAATATTAATAATAAATGAAATATTTGTGATAACTTTCAGGAAATCTTCATTTCACCAGCAGGTTTCATTTTGGACTGGCACCACAACATTCGTTGTTTCGTTAATTATTTTCCACTTGTCCAACCCGAGCACTTTATGATCCGTTAGACTCTGATTTGACAGCATATATTGCTGTCGAATCAGTCTTCTTTTCATATTTTTAAAAATTTCTTATAAATTTCATTCCAATCTGAATGTAACTTTCCGATATTTAATTACTTTCCTCAAAAATACTTTGACTTAATATTTTCAACCACCATAATACCATCTTGGCAGAGTCTGGCACCTTAATCATTCGTCCATCCTGGGGACAGATACAGCCAATAGGGCCTTATGGCAGTTGAAAATTGATTAATTACGTGAATGTTATATGATAATAAAACTAGTCTTAAATGAGAGTTAATTTCCAGGTGACACTAAAATAACGGTTTAATTTTTAGTTTTTTTTGTGCAAGCATTTTCAGGAGATAGGACCAATTACAAGAAGAGCTCGCCAAGGTCGCTTGTGGGCTACTTTAATGAGAGCAGATCGCTCTCTGGGGCTAACAGCAAGACGGAACCCATCATGCCCTGTCACCAACTGTCTCTTAAGTTAGCTGTGGTCAGAGTTGAAAACATTTCCAACCGATATATGTTAAGCATATGCAATTCATATGGACACTACGCAAGGAAGCCAGAGGTTTGTATCCCATGAAACTGATGCCATGAATGTGTGATTGGGAGCCCTGACAAAAGTGATACGATTCCTTTCTCTGATGAATCTATTCTAGCCTCCAAACAGCTACTAGACGATAATTCATCTGAAGGCAATGAGGAAAGTGGTGCCGTCCCTGCAGTATCAGAGAAAGGGATGCTTAAGGTGACTGTTATCACGGTGCCGACTAAAGGAATTAAAGCGGAAACACACTGTTATCACCAATGGGAGCTCACATGTAAACATGTACGGGAACTATATTTCCTATTTAGTTTATTGATCGGAGACACGCTGTTGTCATAGGCTGTATTCACAAGATTACACGTTGGCCTACAAGGCCGACGCACCTTTTCAGGAGTTTAAATTTTTCTGTTCGAACAGAAATTTCGGGAGGCCTGACTGTGTGAGCAGAGGAAATGGAGGAAATGTGAATGGAAAATTAAATTACAATTAAGTAATACTGTTTGATTGCACAAATAAGAATATTAGAAAGCCAATACCAACAAGAACGTTGCTGCTGTGCCCATTCCGAAACACCCTCCACTTCGACCAGCTACTTGACACTACAATGTCCAGAAACATAAATGCTCAAAAACGGCCAAATGAGTCAAATAGAATAACAGAATTACGAAGGAGGCACAAGTCGATCATTTCAATTTGTACAACTCATAAAAATTTGTTGCAAATTTAGCAGCACTTCATTTCGTTTCAGCTTTCTCCAAAGAAAACAACATATATATAAAGTATTATAATAGTAATATGTCGCCTACTTCACAGTTTACACTAAAAGGTGAAATGGCTTGGTCCAGTGAGGTGACAATCTTGCGTTTCTGCCATAAGGGGCAGTCTCCCCAGTTCTCTCCCACGGATGTCACATGACCACATTATGGCATACAGTATATCACACACGGTAGTGACCTCTGACAATTCACGTGATCACTTTGGAGGAAGGACACTTGTCAAATATTACATCAGATCATGTCCTTGTAAAATCCACAGTTGGGAGACTTTATTGTAAATTTTAATCGACTTTGGCACAGGTTAGGGATAAACTCCGATAATCTTGGTTTATTTTATTGATGCTGAAAATTTCTAAGAGTTTACATTGAAAATCTTATCACGGATAAAATATTTACAATCCAGGATATTTCAGAAAATTCTACGATAGTGCGTTTTCTAATCATTTTGTTAAGGATGTTCTTGAAAATCTTTAGGAAAATTAAAAAATACTATACATCAGTTTAAAAAATAAATCAGAAAATGAAGGAAAAATATTCCTGAAAATTTAAGATTTTTACACTGCTAATTATGAATAATTCCACATAAGACTTTACCCAAGTCATATTTATACACCTTTTTTTAAACATGAGAACTAAAGTAAACGTTTAATTCTTTAAAAATTCGAAAAATGGAAAATTAAGGATTCCTTACTGTACAGGTTTCTCGAACAGAAGAAATCAGCTAAATTTTTATAACTTCTCAACTTAAACCTTCTAGGAGGTCCCGGTTACTTTTCTGCATTGAGTCTAATTGGAATTAAAGTTATCTGTTAGTCTCATTGTTTCCTGCCAGCGTGGAAAAGTAGACGAATGAGTGCAATCAAAATGAAGACACGCAAAACAACGCATACGTGAAAATGTCTTCTTCACACAGAAATATAACAGAACGACTGGCTGTGTTTGATGACCGATTTCTCTGATGGCTCCCACCTTTACTCTACTCTTCATTGGATTACGCTCTTATCATATGATCTATGCAAATACGTCTTTGTACAGGAGAGAATGATATTATGGTAATATCCGTTGTTGCAATCTTTCAGGCAAGCTGCCAACACGGCAAATGCAGGTGGATGGAAACAAGGACAAATATTAGGGCAAACAGGAAGTCACCTGAAGAGCGGAATACATGTATTTGCTTTTTTCTAGACTCTAGAGAAGCGTTTCTCAACCGGTGGTTCGTGAATAACGGACAGTTGAATTTATGAAATTATGGTTTAGAGTTTAAACCATATTATACTTAATTTTGTATTGTGTCCTTTAATATTTGTTATTTAGTGAGTTAAATTTTTGTATTTAAATTGAAATAATATGTATAATTGATAACATAGATTTATTATGCAAATATTTTTGACTTTTTCTCAGTAGATTGGATGCACATTTGGTTGATTGTCGAAAAAAAACTTCTCCATTGTGTTCTAGAGTTTTTTCGAAAAATTTAAGAAGGGACCAGGCAAATCAAATAATAATAATTTTGTGTTTCTACTCCGGGACGACTGCATGGTCAGAGGATTTCACAACATGTAGATAATACAAGAAACAGTAACATATTCACTTCTCACTGGTTCGAACCACCATCACTCAAAGTACCTCGCACCTGACCACCTGTCTACGGTGGCCTACTATCTTCATTTATTTGTTAATCAAAAGGGACTGCTAGAGCCCCTTTATCCCCTAAATGGGACCAACAATGACACCCTACACGTAAGGGTGGCGATTAGAAACCATTCTGTTGAAAAAAAAAAATAAAAATTCATTTGAAATTCCTGAACTCTGGAGATTTCAATATTGGGAACTAAATCTCCTAAACTCTTTCTAAAGATTAATGTTGTTGTTTGTATGAAGAACTTGTAACTTGCAAAACTGTAAAGAAAATAAAGCGTACGATATATAAAATATTATCCTTGACCTATCTGATGAAACATATATATATTGAACCGCAAGAGTACACCGATTGTCCCCTGTGATGATCTATCTACGGTTCCTCCTGCTTTTGACTATCCTTTCGATTTTCAGCTTTTCAAAATCACGTAAGGAGATACCACTTTTGACGAGAGCAGAGCAGAACTTTATCAAGAAGTTCTTTTTAAAAACTGTACGTTATATGGAGATTCATGTTACTGTATTTAAACTTCACACTATTACCGTTAAATGACGAGCGTGATATTTATAATTTTTAACAATTGTACATTTAAAGAAACACTTTGTGAACGAATCCATTGGCAACAACTGCATATGTTCTCAACTACACCATGCAAACTTTGTTATCTCTATAAAGCCAAACTAGAAACTAAACATTTAGAAATAATCACCATGCTGTTTTAAGGTCTATCTCTCCATTTATGTGCTTTTAATCGTTAAATTGTACATGTGAGGAATTCCGATGAATCTCTGAAACAGAAGAAAGAAATACAGAAAGCAAAACTGTAGAAATTTTATACGTGGTAATGACAAGTTCCAATAGGAATAATATGATCGGTGTCTGTTTAATTTTTAAAACTCTCTTTGCGATTCAATGTCTTTTCAACTTACACATAAAAAAAAAAAAAAACGAACTTCAATTTAAGTTATCAGAAAACGAATTTGTTGGTACGGGTTTATCTCTACACTGTTAGATTAATCTATTGAGTTTAGTAGTGAAATACGCTTCCGGGCTTGATCCATTAGTTGTTATTTGTACGTTTTCTAGGTTCAACTCAGTTTGACTCGAAGATGGGGTGGATGTGGCAGTAGTTCAACTTGAAGTTTTACGATCAAACGGTTTGGAAGTGAAACGTCTTCATGCGCGCTCCAGGCAGTTTTAAAATGCGAGTAGCTTGTATTCGGGGATCGATAAAAAGCGCAATGAAAATGTGGCCTTTGCAGTAAGGAAACATATTATACACGCGCTGAATGGCGAAATATCAGATTGTCATTGCCCATAAGCTGGCCACAGAAGCTCCCATGTCTTACCCAGCTGCTCTACCGCTTCTTGCATCACATGTGGTACAGGAAGCTTCAGAAATGTCTGCAATACCAGTTTCTGAAGCTATCATCGCTGGCCCTACTCCAGCAGGCTCTTCAACACCATCCAGCACTGTTTGTACTACTCTTCAGCTCCTGCTGCTCCCACCTCCCTACCTTTCCAATCAGCCCTTGACCAATTTATTGCCTAAAATTTATTGTAGTTTAATGATTAGTGCCAAACAATGCTCCTTCAGGGTGACTTCAACAGGCTCCAAAGATGGTCAGAGAAGTTGTTTCAATAGTGCTAAATGCAATGACTTATACTTCGGTAATAGCAATCCATTGAATTATATGACAGATATGGAGGTTTCTGAGTAGTGCAAACAGGTTGCCAGAAAAGCCTATGGAGTCTGGAGTCCTATTGATAATTTACAGAACATTATCCTGTAGAGAAAAGTCATAATCGGATTTTATAAGGAAATTGTAAGACCACATTTAGAATACTGTGTACAAGTGTGGCCACCTCATTTAAAAAAAGACATTGAATTTCTTAGAAGGGTCCAAAGGAACGACTCGAATGGTCAGATCGACAGAAGGAAGTCTTTATGAGGAAAGACTTGGATTATATGGGCTACAGAGCTTGGCAACCAGGCAACCCAGAGGTTACCCGATTGTGGTTTATGGTTAGGCTCTGATTGAGATTAGTAAAATGATTGATGGTCGCATTCTCACATCTAAAGAATTAAGCAGCCAAACAGTGTTCTTGCCTGTGAGTACCTAAGCAGCAGGCATGTGATTCACCCTTAAGAAAAAATTAACTGAAGTCATTGAGAAATAATTTTCTACCAACATTTTTTAATTGCTTGGATTAAGTTCCAAAGATACAAACAGACAATTTTAACTAAATTTTACACATCCACTCTATGCAGAGGTTTGAGAAAATAACATAATCTTTGCACAACTTGATAAGAGTTCAAGGTAAGACACAGGTTTACTTTTTCAGCTTTCCAAGAAGAGGAAATAAATTTTTAAGTGTTTAGCAACTGCTTAATTTTAAATTTTACTTTGCAAAAAATATTTTACACATCAAGTACATAAATACAGAGGTTTTGAGAAAATAACAATCATTGCAGATAAACTTTATTAGACTTTAAGGAAGCAAACATGTTTAATTTAACCACAGACGAAAACAGCAAGGAATTTTTATCTTTCAGGTATGACCAACCTTAGTCAAGAAACAAAAAGTTGTTCATCCCACAAAGAAACAAGGTTCCATGTCTGCGACGCGGGGCCTTCCCCCACCCACAGCATAAACACTCCAAAAAAAAAAAAAAAAAAAACCTTCCCAGAATACACCTGCCCAATTAAGACCCACAATTCAAAGTGCAAACCTAACTACACATTCAAAAACATTTTTGGCGTCACATACGCTACCTTCAACTACCAGCGTTACTATCAATCACTCAATAAACAAGGAAACGCTAGCCAGACAAACCACAGATTCTGTCCCGGCCAAAAAAATAAATTCAAAATTAAATTCCGAAATTACCACTAACGCCATGTATCAAGAGAAAAACAACCCATTTTATTTCCAGATGACATTTCCCACTAAATCGGAACCCGCCTCCGTCCATGCAAAATCGGTTCATATTGTCGGGACCCGCCTCCTCCTGAGTACCCTCCCAAAATATCGTTCATATCGTCCTCCATCCATCGTGTTTAGATCATTAAACAGTACAAATTCGTCATATGGAGTGAAAAAAAAAAACATTACAATTACAAATTTCCAGTAATTTTATTGTTGTTTCTCAAAAAAGTGTCCCATGGCCGAGGTGTTCTAATGTTAATCTGTCCAATAATATTTGTCACTTTCAAAACACATTCTGTTAAAATACTTTTTTCGTGATACTATCTTTGCACACTAGCATCATCTGGCAATGGACGACAAAATAACAGTCAGAAGCATATCGATGAGCAAAGAGCTGGTCCAGTTGGAAAAGAGTTTCTTCCTTTCAGAATGTGTTAAAATTTGTGTCGAAAAAAAAATTGTGTTAGAAGTTTCTTCGTATGAACAAGAAAAACACAAAAAATAATTTTATTCCAGAAAGGCAAAACAGTAAATTGCGGGACACCATTGTGATTTTCGATCTAGCTCTCGTGCCCTTTACCATAAATACCAAAGTAACCTCATACTTGTTTTTTAAACTCTCATGAAAATGCACAACTGAATCTATGGTAACCTCACCAGAAATATTCTTCCATTTATGAACTGTTACAGTGATATTAATCTTTAGTACAACAGTTAGCACCACGAAGTATTTCCTTTCATTCCTGAATAAGGAAATCCCAAAGAATAAGTATTTGCAGGACACCAATTTGCGAAGTATTTCTGGGTGATATTTTGTGTTTTGAAAATACAAAGTGAAAATTGCATGATACAGTTAAGTTAGACAACTGAATAGCTACATTTTCATCTGTTTTCTCAGTTTCGGATTTCGACCTTTCTCGCAGGTTGGACAGCTGAATGGTTTTTCTGATGTATGAAATTTAAGAGGCCTTTTGATATACCCTGAATAGGAAAACTTCTTTCAACAAATTGGACATTTAAATAAATGAACCTACTTCCTAAGAAGGTTTCTCCCGTGCATGAATTTAAACATGCGTTTTGAGACAATCTGAACAGGAAAATTGCTTTCCACAATTATGAAAGCTGCAAGATTGTTCCCCTGTATGAATTCTAAGATGCCTTCCAAGATTCTCAAAAAGGGAAAACTCATTTCAACAAATTTGGCAACTGAAAGGTCTCGCCCTGTAAGAATTCTAAGATGCCGTTTGAGATATACTGAAAGGGAAATTTCTTTCCACAAATTTCACTGATGAAAGTTTTCTACCCAGTATGAATTCTAAGACGCCTTTTGAGATTCCCTCTAAGAGATAAATTTTTTCCACCAATTTTACTGTTGAAAGGTTTCTTCTAGGTGTGAACTGTCGCATGGAATTTCAATTTAGCTGGTGCTTTAAATCGCTTCTCACATTGCATTTCGACTGTCGAAAGTTTATTTTTTCTGTATGAAAGACGAGATGATACTGCAATGTGAAAAGTAAGTCAAATGGTCTTCTCAGTATGCTCTTGTTATAGGTTTTTGGAGCATCAGCAACTTGTGTTGTATTGCTGTGGACTTTTTTTTTTGTGTGCACTTGCTCATTGATTTCAGTTCTCCTGTAGTTTTAAACTGCTTCTGACAGCAGAAAAGTTTTTATGTTTGCACTCAATATGTGATTTCAATTGCGCTGCTGTTTTAAACTGCTTTTCACATTAATGATAGATGAAAGGTTTACACCTGTATGAATCCTAAGATGGCCTTCGAGGTTCCATAAAAAGCAAAACATCCTTCCACATATTTTACAGCAGAAAGGTTTTTCCTTTGTGTGTGTGCAAACGCGTATGTCATTTTAGCTCTCCTGATGTTCCTAACTGCTTCTCGCATTTCTGACGACTGAAACGTTTCTCATTTGTGTGCACTCGCGAAAGAGATTTCAATTCTTTTGATGTTTTAAACTGCTTTTCCTATTGCTAACAACTGAAAGGTTTCTCTCCTGTATGAATTGCTATATGCCTTTTGAGATTCGTTGAACAGGAAACCTTCTTCCCACAAATTTCACAGCTGAAAGGTTTCTCATTTGTGTGCACTTTGGTGTGTGATTTCAAATTTTCTGATGTTCTAAACTGCTTCTCGCAGGTTGCACAGGTAAAAGGTTTCTCTTTTGTATGAATTCTAAGGTGACATTTGAGTTTCCCTGAATAGGAAAACTTCTTTTCACATATTATACAGCTGAAAGGTTTCTCCCCTGTGTGAATTCTAATGTGTCTTTTGAGATTCCCAGAACACTGAAACTTCTTTCCACATAATTCACAACTGAAAGGTTTCTCTCCTGTGTGAAATCGGCGATGCAATTCCACTTGTCCTGAAGTATTAAACTTTTTTCCACAAGTTGGACAGTTGAAAGGTTTCTCCCCTGTATGAATTCTAAGGTGTGTTTTGAGATTGGATGAAAAGGAATACTGCTTTCCACAGATTTGGCAGTTGTAAGGTTTCTCCTTTGTGTGCACTCTCGTATGTCGTTTCAGTCCTCCTCTTACTTTAAACTGCTTCTCACAAATCTGACAGCTGAAAGGTTTCTCCGCTGTGTGCACATGTGACATGTGACAGGTTGGACATGTGAAAGATTTCTTTCCTGCATGAAAGATTTCTTTCCTGCAATCCATTATAAAATTTTGTGATAGAGGAAACAGAGTTGAACAGTTTGAGAAGATTTTTTTGTTGTTGTTTTACGAAGAGAACACTTTGCTGATGATAACAGTTTCTATCTGTAGAATTCACTTAATGTACAGTCATTCGTTTTGATCATATAAAAAGATTTCCATTTGCAAATTTCAATATATAAATCAGCCCAGACAATATAATGATTCTACTCGCATTATTCGCTAGTTGTTTGAAAATCAATGATTTATTAGAATCACCTAAAGTCTCCCTTACTGATGTTATTTTCTTGACTTATTTTCTTAAAGTAAAATATTTGTGCTGTTGTTTTTTTTTTATTTTCTAGCTATTCTCCAACTTCCCTTGTGCAGTCCTGTAAGAAATGAAAAGAAAAAATATAAAATATAAATTTGCATATTCAATGAATACACACAATATAATATTTACATTTAAGTTTGAAAGCCTTTGTTTCGATCGATGACGCATTTTCTCTCGGATGAAACGTTTAATTTTAATGTTAACTGGTTATTAGTTTGAAGTGAGCAGTAAATTCCAATCCTATTTTTTAAAGCACTTGTCAATACAAGTCGGAATAGCGAAGATTCTGTCACAGTTTTCAAAATGTATGATGCCTTCCCCCTTTCACATCCTTTACAGAAATCCATTCATGGATCAAAAGGACTGCAGGAAGTGCATCTCTCTGGTAAATCTGACAGAAAGGACCAAAAATGTACTTTTAAAATTTAAAATAGTTGAAAATAACTTTTGTTATCAAAATATATCCAGTGAGACAAATGAATCGAAATCTAAAAGTTGGAGCCGTGCACAAATATGGATTGTTTTATTTATATTTGGTATTTTAATAATAATGACAGCCTAATGAAAAAATATGGTTTCTATTTTAAGCAGTAATAAAAGAGCAATCACAAAATCACTTTAATGAACTTCCTCGTTAAAAAAAACTGCATACTTATATATATATAGGTATATCCCGTGCAATCCGTATACTATTCACACATTCAGTTTAATAATAAAAAAGTTAAATATTAATAATAAATGAAATATTTGTGATAACTTTCAGGAAATCTTCATTTCACCAGCAGGTTTCATTTTGGACTGGGACCACAACATTCGTTGTTTCGTTAATTATTTTCCACTTGTCCAACCCGAGCACTTTATGATCCGTTAGACTCTGATTTGACAGCATATATTGCTGTCGAATCAGTCTTCTTTTCATATTTTTAAAAATTTCTTATAAATTTCATTCCAATCTGAATGTAACTTTCCGATATTTAATTACTTTCCTCAAAAATACTTTGGCTTAATATTTTCAACCACCATAATACCATCTTGGCAGAGTCTGGCACCTTAATCATTCGTCCATCCTGGGGACAGATACAGCCAATAGGGCCTTATGGCAGTTGAAAATTAATTAATTACGTGAATGTTATATGATAATAAAACTAGTCTTAAATGAGAGTTACTTTCCAGGTGACATTAAAATAACGGTTTAATTTTTAGTTTTTTTGTGCAAGCATTTTCAGGAGATAGGACCAATTACAAGAAGAGCTCGCCAAGGTCGCTTGTGGGCTACTTTAATGAGAGCAGATCGCTCTCTGGGGCTAACAGCAAGACGGAACCCATCATGCCCTGTCACCAACTGTCTCTTAAGTTAGCTGTGGTCAGAGTTGAAAACATTTCCAACCGATATATGTTAAGAATATGCAATTCATATGGACACTACGCAAGGAAGCCAGAGGTTTGTATCCCATGAAACTGATGCCATGAATGTGTGATTGGGAGCCCTGACAAAAGTGATACGATTCCTTTCTCTGATGAATCTATTCTAGCCTCCAAACAGCTACTAGACGATAATTCATCTGAAGGCAATGAGGAAAGTGGTGCCGTCCCTGCAGTATCAGAGAAAGGGATGCTTAAGGTGACTGTTATCACGGTGCCGACTAAAGGAATTAAAGCGGAAACACACTGTTATCACCAATGGGAGCTCACATGTAAACATGTACGGGAGCTATATTTCCTATTTAGTTTATTGATCGGAGACACGCTGTTGTCATAGGCTGTATTCACAAGATTACACGTTGGCCTACAAGGCCGACTCACCTTTTCAGGAGTTTAAATTTTTCTGTTCGAACAGAAATTTCGTGAGGCCTGACTGTGTGAGCAGAGGAAAATGGAGGAAATGTGAATGGAAAATTAAATTACAATTAAGTAATGCTGTTTGATTGCACAAATAAGAATATTAGAAAGCCAATACCAACAAGAACGTTGCTGCTGTGCCCATTCCGAAACACCCTCCACTTCGACCAGCTACTTGACACTACAATGTCCAGAAACATAGATGCTCAAAAACGGCCAAATGAGTCAAATAGAATAACAGAATTACGAAGGAGGCACAAGTCGATCATTTCAATTTGTACAACTCATAAAAATTTGTTGCAAATTCAATTTAGCAGCACTTCATTTCGTTTCAGCTTTCTCCAAAGAAAACAACATATATATAAAGTGTTATAATAGTAATATGTCGCCTACTTCACAGTTTACACTAAAAGGTGAAATGGCTTGGTCCAGTGAGGTGACAATCTTGCGTTTCTGCCATAAGGGGCAGTCTCCCCAGTTCTCTCCCACGGATGTCACATGACCACATTATGGCATACAGTATATCACACACGGTAGGTACCTCTAACACTTCACTTGATCACTTTCGAGGAAGGACACTTGTCAAATATTACATCAGATCATGTCCTTGGAAAAACCACAGTAGGGAGACTTTATTGTAAATTTTAATCGACTTTGGCACAGGTTAGGGATAAACTCCGATAATCTTGGTTTATTTTATTGATGCTGAAAATTTCTAAGAGTTTACATTGAAAATCTTATCACGGATAAAATATTTACAATCCAGGATATTTCAGAAAATTCTACGATAGTGCGTTTTCTAATCATTTTGTTAAGGATGTTCTTGAAAATCTTTAGGAAAATTAAAAAATACTATACATCAGTTTAAAAAATAAATCAGAAAATGAAGGAAAAATATTCCTGAAAATTTAAGATTTTTACACTGCTAATTATGAATAATTCCACATAAGACCTTACCCAAGTCATATTTATACACCTTTTTTTAAACATGAGAACTAAAGTAAACGTTTAATTCTTTAAAAATTCGAAAAATGGAAAATTAAGGATTCCTTACTGTACAGGTTTCTCGAACAGAAGAAATCAGCTAAATTTTTATAACTTCTCAACTTAAACCTTCTAGGAGGTCCCGGTTACTTTTCTGCATTGAGTCTAATTGGAATTAAAGTTATCTGTTAGTCTCATTGTTTCCTGCCAGCGTGGAAAAGTAGACGAATGAGTGCAATCAAAATGAAGACACGCAAAACAACGCATACGTGAAAATGTCTTCTTCACACAGAAATATAACAGAACGACTGGCTGTGTTTGATGACCGATTTCTCTGATGGCTCCCACCTTTACTCTACTCTTCATTGGATTACGCTCTTATCATATGATCTATGCAAATACGTCTTTGTACAGGAGAGAATGATATTATGGTAATATCCGTTGTTGCAATCTTTCAGGCAAGCTGCCAACACGGCAAATGCAGGTGGATGGAAACAAGGACAAATATTAGGGCAAACAGGAAGTCACCTGAAGAGCGGAATACATGTATTTGCTTTTTTCTAGACTCTAGAGAAGCGTTTCTCAACCGGTGGTTCGTGAATAACGGACAGTTGAATTTATGAAATTATGGTTTAGAGTTTAAACCATATTATACTTAATTTTGTATTGTGTCCTTTAATATTTGTTATTTAGTGAGTTAAATTTTTGTATTTAAATTGAAATAATATGTATAATTGATAACATAGATTTATTATGCAAATATTTTTGACTTTTTCTCAGTAGATTGGATGCACATTTGGTTGATTGTCGAAAAAAAACTTCTCCATGGTGTTCTAGAGTTTTTTGGAAAAATTTAAGAAGGGACCAGGCAAATCAAATAATAATAATTTTGTGTTTCTACTCCGGGACGACTGCATGGTCAGAGGATTTCACAACATGTAGATAATACAAGAAACAGTAACATATTCACTTCTCACTGGTTCGAACCACCATCACTCAAAGTACCTCGCACCTGACCACCTGTCTACGGTGGCCTACTATCTTCATTTATTTGTTAATCAAAAGGGACTGCTAGAGCCCCTTTATCCCCTAAATGGGACCAACAATGACACCCTACACGTAAGGGTGGCGATTAGAAACCATTCTGTTGAAAAAAAAAATAAAAATTCATTTGAAATTCCTGAACTGTGGAGATTTCAATATTGGGAACTAAATCTCCTAAACTCTTTCTAAAGATTAATGTTGTTGTTTGTATGAAGAACTTGTAACTTGCAAAACAGTAAAGAAAATAAAGCGTACGATATATAGAATATTATCCTTGACCTATCTGATGAAACATATATAAATTGAACCGCAAGAGTACACCGATTGTCCCCTGTGATGATCTATCTACGGTTCCTCCTGCTTTTGACTATCCTTTCGATTTTCAGCTTTTCAAAATCACATAAGGAGATACCACTTTTGACGAGAGCAGAGCAGAACTTTATCAAGAAGTTCTTTTTAAAAACTGTACGTTATATGGAGATTCATGTTACTGTATTTAAACTTCACACTATTACCGTTAAATGTCGTGCGTGATATTTATAATTTTTAACAATTGTACATTTAAAGAAACACTTTGTGAACGAATCCATTGGCAACAACTGCATATGTTCTCAACAACACCATGCAAACTTTGTTATCTCTATAAAGCCAAACTAGAAACTAAACATTTAGAAATAATCACCATGCTGTTTTAAGGTCTATCTCTCCATTTATGTGCTTTTAATCGTTAAATTGTACATGTGAGGAATTTCGATGAATCTCTGAAACAGAAGAAAGAAATACAGAAAGCAAAACTGTAGAAATTTTATACGTGGTAATGACAAGTTCCAATAGGAATAATATGATCGGTGTCTGTTTAATTTTTAAAACTCTCTTTGTGATTCAATGTCTTTTCAACTTACAAAAAAAAAACGAACTTCAATTTAAGTTATCAGAAAACGAATTTGTTGGTACGGGTTTATCTCTACACTGTTAGATTAATCTATTGAGTTTAGTAGTGAAATACGCTTCCGGGCTTGATCCATTAGTTGTTATTTGTACGTTTGCTAGGTTCAACTCAGTTTGAATCGAAAATCGCCGATGGGGTGGATGTGGCAGTAGTTCAAAATCACTTCAAGTTCAACTTGAAGTTTTACGATCAAACGGTTTGGAAGTGAAACGTCTTCATGCGCGCTCCAGGCAGTTTTAAAATGCGAGTAGCTTGCATTCGGGGATCGATAAAAAGCGCAATGAAAATGTGACCTTTGCAGTAAGGAAACATATTATACACGCGCTGAATGGCGAAATATCAGATTGTCATTGCCCATAAGCTGGCCACAGAAGCTCCCATGTCATACCCAGCTGCTCTACCGCTTCTTGCATCACATGTGGTACAGGAAGCTTCAGAAATGTCTGCAATACCAGTTTCTGAAGCTATCATCTCTGGTCCTACTCCAGCAGGCTCTTCAACACCATCCAGCACTGTTTGTACTACTCTTCAGCTCCTGCTGCTCCCACCTCCCTATCTTTCCGATCAGCCCTTGACCAATTTATTGCCTAAAATTTATTGTAGTTTAATGATTAGTGCCAAACAATGCTCCTTCAGGGTGACTTCAACAGGCTCCAAAGATGGTCAGAGAAGTTGTTTCAATAGTGCTAAATGCAATGACTTATACTTCGGTAATAGCAACCCATTGAATTATATGACAGATATGGAGGTTTCTGAGTAGTGCAAACAGGTTGCCAGAAAAGCCTATGGAGTCTGGAGTCCAATTGATAATTTACAGAACATTATCCTGTAGAGAAAAGTCATAATCGCATTTTATAAGGAAATTGTAAGACCACATTTAGAATACTGTGTACAAGTGTGGCCACCTCATTTAAAAAAAGACATTGAATTTCTTAGAAGGGTCCAAAGGAACGACTCGAATGGTCAGATCGACAGAAGGAAGTCTTTATGAGGAAAGACTTGGATTACATGGGCTACAGAGCTTGGCAACCAGGCAACTCAGAGGTTACCCGATGGTGGTTTATGGTTAGGCTCTGATTGAGATTAGTAAAATGATTGATGGTCGCATTCTCACATCTAAAGAATTAACCAGCCAAACAGTGTTCTTGCCTGTGAGTACCTAAGCAGCAGGCATGTGATTCACCCTTAAGAAAAAATTAACTGAAGTCATTGAGAAATAATTTTCTACCAACATTTTTTAATTGCTTGGATTAAGTTTCAAAGATACAAACAGACAATTTTAACTAAATTTTACACATCCACTCTATGCAGAGGTTTGAGAAAATAACGTAATCTTTGCACAACTTGATAAGAGTTCAAGGTAAGACACAGGTTTACTTTTTCAGCTTTCCAAGAAGAGGAAATTAATTTTTAAGTGTTTAGCAACTGCTTAATTTTAAATTTTACTTTGCAAAAAATATTTTACACATCAAGTACATAAATACAGAGGTTTTGAGAAAATAACAATCATTGCAGATAAACTTTATTAGACTTTAAGGAAGCAAACATGTTTAATTTAACCACAGACGAAAACAGCAAGGAATTTTTATCTTTTAGGTATGACCAACCTTAGTCAAGAAAAAAAAAGTCGTTCATCCCACAAAGAAACAATGTTCCATGTCTGCGACGCGGGGCCTTCCCCCACCCACAGCATAAACACTCCAAAAAAAAACAAACTTCCCAGAATACACTTACCCAACTAAGACCCACAATTCAAAGTGCAAACCTAACTACACATTCAAAAACATTTTTGGCGTCACATACGCTACCTTCAACTACCAGCGTTACTATCAATCACTCAATAAACAAGGAAACGCTAGCCAGATAAACCACAGATTCTGCCCCGGCCGAAAAAATAAATTCAAAATTAAATTCTGAAATTACCACTAACGCCATGTATCAAGAGAAAAACAACCCATTTTATTTCCAGATGACATTTCCCACTAAATCGGGACCCGCCTCCGTCCCTGCAAAATCGGTTCATATTGTCGGGACCCGCCTCCTCCTGAGTACCCTCCCAAAATATCGTTCATATCGTCCTCCATCCATCGTGTTTAGATCATTAAACAGTATAAATTCGTCATATGGAGTGAAAAAACAAAAAACAGTACAATTACAAATTTCCAGTAATTTTATTGTTGTTTCTCAAAAAAGTGTCCCATGGCCGAGGTGTTCTAATGTTAATCTGTCCAATAATATTTGTTACTTTCAAAACACATTCCGTTAAAATACATTTTTCATGATACTATCTTTGCACACTAGCATCATCTGGCAATGGACGACAAAATAACAGTCAGAAGCATATCGATGAGCAAAGAGCTGGTCCAGTTGGAAAAGAGTTTCTTCCTTTCAGAATGTGTTAAAATTTGTGTCGAAAAAAAAGCTGTGTTAGAAGTTTCTTCGTATGAACAAGAAAAACACACAAAAAATAATTTTTTCAAGAAAGGCAAAACAGTAAATTGCGGGACACCATTGTGATTTTCGATCTAGTTCTCGTGCCCTTTACCATAAATACCAAAGTAACCTCATACTTGTTTTTTAAACTCTCATGAAAATGCACAACTGAATCTATGGTAACCTCACCAGAGATTACAGTGATATTAATCTTTAGTACGACAGTTAGCACCACGAAGTATTTCCTTTCATTCCTGAGTAAGGAAATTCCAAAGAATAAGTATTTGCAGGACACCAATTTGCGAAGTATTTCTGGGTGACATTTTATGTTTTGAAAATACAAAGTGAAAACTGCATGATACAGTTAAGTTAGACAACTGAATGGTTTTCTCACAGTTTCGGATTTGGAAAACACCTTCTCGCAGGTTGGACTGCTGAATAATTTTTCTGATGTATGAATTTTAAGAGGCCTTTGATATACCCTGAATAGGAAAACTTGTTTCCACAAATTGGACATTTAAAGAAATGAACCTACATCCTAGGAAGGTTTCTCCCGTGCACGAATTTAAACGTGCGTTTTGAGACAGTCTGAACAGGAAAATTTCTTTCCAAAATTATGAAAGCTGCAAGATTGTTCCCCTGTATGAATAAGATGCCTTTCAAGATTCCCAAAAAAGGTAAAACTCATTTCCACAAATTTGGCAACTGAAAGGTCTCGCCCTATAAGAATTCTAAGATGCCTTTGGAGATATACTGAAGGGGAAATTTCTTTCCACAAATTTCACTGATGAAAGTTTTCAACCCAGTATGAATTCTAAGACGCCTTTTGATATTCCCTCTAAGAGATAAATTTTTTCCACAAATTTTACTGCTGAAAGGTTTCTTCTAGGTGTGAACTGTTGCGTGGAACTTCAATTTAGCTGGTGCTTTAAGTCGCTTCTCGCATTGCATTTCGACTGTCGAAAGTTTATTTTTTCTGTATGAAAAAGACGAGATCATACTGCAATGCGAAAAGTGCATGCTACACGGTAAGTTAGACAACTGAAAGGTCTTCTCAGTATGCTTTTGTTAAAGGTTTTTGCAGCATCAGCAACTCGTGTTGTATTGCTGTGGTCTTTTTTTTTTTTTTTTTTTCTTTTGTGTGTGCACTTGCTCATTGATTTCAGTTCTCCTGTAGTTTAAACTGCTTCTGACATTTCTGACAGCTGAAAAGTTTTTATATGCGTGCACGCAACTCACTATGTGATTTCAATTGTGCTGCTGTTTTAAGCTGCTTTTCACATTAATGACAGATGAAAGATTTATACCTCTATGAATCCTAAGATGGCACTCGAGGTTCCATAAAAAGCAAAACAGCTTTCCACATATTTTACAGCAGAAAGGATTCTCCTTTGTGTGCAAACGCGTATGTCATTCTAGCTCTCCTGATGTTCTTAACTGCTTCTCGCATTTCTGACGACTGAAACTTTTCTCATTTGTGTGCACTCGCGAAAGAGATTTAAATTCTTTCGATGTTTTAAACTGCTTTTTACATTCCGAACAGCTGGAAGGTTTCTGTTCTCTAAGAATTCCTATACACCTTTTGAGATTCTTTGAGCAGGAAATCTTTCCACAAATTTCGCAGCTGAAAGGTTTCTCATTTGTGTACACTTTGGTATGTGAATTCAATTTTCCTGATGTTCTAAACTGCATCTCACAGGTTGGACAGGTAAAAGGTTTCTCATTTGATTGAATTCTAAGGTGACATTTGAGATTCGCTGAACAAGAAACCTTCTTTTCACATATTTTACAGCTGAATGGTTTCTCCTTTGTGTGCACTCGCGTATGTAATTGCAATTCTCCTGATGTTTTAAACTGTTTCTCGCATTTCTCACAGCTGAAAGGTTTCTCCCCTGTGTGAATTTCAAGGTGCCTTTTGAGATTCGTTGAACAGGAAATCTTCTTTCCACAAATTTCACAGCTGAAAGGTTTCTCCTTTGTGTTAACTAGCGTATGTGATTTGAATTTTTGTGATATTTTAAATTGCTTCTCGCATTTCTGACAGCTGTAAAGGTTTCGCTCGTGTATGAATTCTAACATGTCTTTTGACATGCGTTGATTGGGAAAACTTCTTTCCACAAATTTCACAATTGAACGGTTTTTCCCCTGTATGAATTCTAAAATGATATTTGAGATTCCCTGAACAGGAAAACTTCTTTTCGCATATTTTACAGCTGAATGGTTTCTCATTTGTGTGCACTCGCGTATGTGATTTCAATTGTCCTGATGTTTTAAACTGCTTCTCGCATTTCTCACAGCTGAAAGGTTTCTCCCCTGTATGAATTCTTATATGCGTTTTGAGATTCGATGAACAGGAAAACTTCTTTCCACAAATTTCACAGCTGAAAGGTTTCTCATTTGTGTGCACTTTGGTGTGTGATTTCAAATTTTCTGATGTTCTAAACTGCTTCTCGCAGGTTGCACATGTAAAAGGTTTCTCTTTTGTATGAATTGTAAGGTGACATATGAGAATCCTTAAATAGGAAAACTTCTTTTCACATATTTTACAGCTGAATGGTTTCTCATTTCTGTGCACTCGCATATGCATTTTCAATTCTTGTGATGTTTTAAACTGCCTTTCGCATTTATGACAGCTGAAAGGTTTCTCTCCTGTATGAATTCTAGAATGTGTTTTGAGATTCTCTGATCGGGAAAACTTTTTTCCACAAATTACACAGCTGGATGGTTTCTCCTTTGTGTGCACTAGCGTATGTGCTTTCAATTGTCCTGATGTTTTAAATTGCTTTTCGCATTTCTGACAGCTGAAAGGTTTTTCCCCTGTATGAATTCTACGATGACATTTAAGATACGATGAATTGGCAAACTTCTTCCCACATATTTCACAGCTGAAAGGTTTCTCGCCTGTGTGAATTGTAAGATGCGTTTTCAGATTCCCTGAAGCCGAAAACTTTCTTCCACAAATTTCACAGCTGAAAGGTTTCTCTCCTGTATGAACTTTAGAATGTGTTTTGAGATTCACTGATAGGGAAAACTTTTTTCCACAAATTACACAGCTGAATGGTTTCTCCTTTGTGTGCACTAGCATATGTGATTTCAAATGTCCTGATGTTTTAAACTGCTTTTCGCATTTCTGACAGCTGAAAGGTTTATCCCCTGTATGAATTCCAGAATGTGTTTTGAGATTCGCTAATCGGAAAAACTCACTTCCACAAATTTCACAGCTGAAAGGTTCCTGATTTGTGTGCACTTTTGCATGTGTCTTCAATTCCTGTGATGTGCTAAACTGCTCTTTGCATTCCTGACATTTGAAAAGTCTCTCGCCTTTATGAACTCTACGTTGTGTAAGATTATCTGAATAGGAAAAATTCATCTCACAGTTTGGACAGATGAAAGGTATGTATGGAATGTGAAAGGTATGGAATGTATCTAAAAATATGAAATGGAAAGTGGAATGTATATAAATTTCCACGAATTGGCGAACTTCTCACATTTTGAACAGGTGAAAGGTTTCTCTACTGAATGAACTCTTACATGATGTGTCAGATCACAGGAACGAGAAAACTTCTCACAAGTTGGACAAGTGAGAGATATCTCCTGCATGAAGTTTAATATTCATTATAACATTAGGTGTAGGGGAAACTGAGTGGCACAGTTTGTAATGATTTTTTTTTGACGACAACACTTTGCTCATGTTGACACTATAGAATTTTTTTCGATAATAATATATATAAAGATTTCCATTTGAAAATTTCACTCTTTACATCAGACCAGACAGCGTGGGGATACTACAAACTCCTTGTTTTTAAATCAGTGAATTTTCAGGGTCACAAGAATTCTTCCTTATTCATGTGGGTGTTTTTTACTTATTTCCTTATTGTCAAATATCTTATTCTCGTAGGTTTCACAGGTGAAAGGTGTCTCCCTTACATGAACCTTAGTATACATTGTCTGATAGGTAAAACCGAGTTGCAGAATTAGTAGCGTTTTTTAAAATTCATTTTACATCGAGAAACATAGAATTTGCAGGGATTAACAGACAGAAATTCGTTTAGATAGTGGTACACATAAATATTTCCCTTTGCAATCAGAGATCATAGTGATAGTACATGCATTCTGCATTTCTTGTTGTTAACTGAATGAATTTTCAGGTTATTCTCAGTTCCTTTTATCGATGTGGTTTTTCTTGACTTATTTTGTTATAATATTTGTACGTTATATTTTCTAGCTGTTCTCCAACTTTCCTTGAACAGTCCTGTGAAAGGGAAAAAAGAAATATATATATAAATAAAATTTCATATTCAATGAATAAACTTATAATAGAATTTGTTTTCGATTAAATGGGTAGTTTTAATGTTAAGTGGTTTATTTTTTTGAAGTGAGCAGCAAATTTCAATC
Source organism: Mastigoproctus giganteus (assembly GCF_048544385.1). Lineage (NCBI taxonomy): Eukaryota > Metazoa > Arthropoda > Arachnida > Uropygi > Thelyphonidae > Mastigoproctus > Mastigoproctus giganteus. Next base: position 198,480,346 of record NC_143584.1, read on the forward strand.
CTACTTGTAAAAGCACTCTTTAATACCCAAATTATGACTATAGTTATATTTTAATCCTTTATGTATTATAAAGAGAAGGATTGAAATTATTTGCTAACATTTTCTTAAACAATTGATGCATTTTATCCAGTAATACGGTTAACATATTATCGCATTTTCATAATTACCATAAAAATATAATTTCACTTCTCTTGCTTTCACAGAGTAGCTGTTTACCGAATCAAGGAAAACAGGGTTCCTTTTCCTGAAATTTCCAGTTCTATTCATTCACTTGGGGAGGGAGTTCACTTTTCTTGTTCAATCCTAGACAGAGAGAGAGAGAGAGAGAGAGAGAGAGAGAGAGAGAGAGAGAGAGAGAGAGAGAGAAATACTGTTTTGGTGGGGAGAAGGCCAGGAGATTGCCAGAAATTGCTGGAAATCGGAAGCCTTCTCTAAAAAGGATGGAAGACACGCCCACGGAAGAGTGTAGGGGACGAATGGGAATTGCAGGGAAAGGGGTGAAAGGGTGAGCGATTGGTCAGAGAGAAAAGCTTAGAAAATTTTGAAATTCAGAGTGGAAAAAAAAAAAGTTTTGAAGAGAGTCTTTGGAAGTGCGTGGAGGTAGACAGACGTGTGGTAGAATCGTTGTTGAGTTTGGGGTGATAGTTTAGTAATGGGAAGGAAATTTTCCTTGTGAGAAATTTTGTAAGTCTAAAGTTGGGGAAAGAATGTGTCCATGTGGAAGAAAGAAGATACAGAGTGGCCAATGAATACAACAACAGTGTGAGAAGCTGATGAAATTCACAGTGAAGGAAGGAGAGTGCCCAAGGAGAATTCTAGAGAATGATGTAAAGAAAGGATCCTTATTCAACTCAGCAGAGCAGTGCCCACGGGAGAGCGAACCTCAGGTAGATTGATGTATTCCAAGGATGAACAACCGCCCGCCTTCAAGTCTACGCCGTTACGCTGATGGTTATGGCAGCCCTGAATAAAAAGAACACTCGGGAAACTGAGTAAGTGATAGTTCAGTAAGGAAAAATCTTAAGTTAGTGAAGGAAGGATTCTAGGAGAAATACTTAACCTATGGGAGAAAGCTAAATGTAATTGCACCCATGTACACAGAGTTCTAGAGAAATTAAGAGTAGGACCTTATGGTAAAAGTTTATTAATGGGTAGAAAGGATACTTTGAGATAATAGTTAATTTTGGGGGAATGATTAATTAGGTAACAAAGCATTGTAGTTGAATGTGATATTATAGTGAATTTGTATTTATAGAGAGTATAACTTAGTGTGATAGTAATTGTTTAAACGGATAAAACACTGTTTGAGTGCCCTGCTAGTTAAAGAATTATAGGATTAGATACGGGAAGATGGTTAATTACATTGGTTGATTATGAATGATGAACAGGTCTGTAGTTGAGGAAAGGATTTTCTAACTGAGATATATATGTATATATATATATATGTGTACGTCATAATTTTGGAAAGGGATATAAATATATATATATAGCTACTTGAAATTGTTTATTACCATGCTGAAAGCCACTTGTAGACCTGCTAGGACAGTTGATTGGTAGAAAATCTGATGTAAAGATTATGAGATGTAATGTGAACTCCTAGATCTGTTACAATCCAAGGATGAGACACATGAAGAACATGATGATATATATATATGCATAAAAATTCTGTAGTTTGAATTACAAGGATATTTACACAGATAAGGCCTATCAGTCTAACAAAGCCACACATAATAAAGTTCTCAGTTAATCGTAGCTATTGATTGTCAATAAATATTATTATGGTTTGGTACTTAAGTGTCTGTCAGTCATTTTGAGCTTCAGCCAATCCAGAGGAGGAATACAAAAAAATAGAGACCCCCTTAGAGTCTAGAATCTTCTGGGAGACAAACAAATCAGGTGTAAAGTGGGAGGGGACAAAACGGGGGGCATAGTAGAGTACAGGGAATAATTAAATAAGACCTGTAAAATAAGGGAGTTGGAATTTGAAACAAATTAAATAAATAAAAGTTATATATATATAATAAAAAATATATATATATATAAAATATATAATACAAAATAAGCCAAAAGAAGCATCATCATCATTCCCCCCCCCCCACACACACACATTCTTATCAGAACTAAAGAACTGAAAGGTCTTGGGCAGGACACATAGCTCGAACACACGATGACAAATGGACTAAGAAAATAACAGAATGGTACCCAAGAGGAGCTAGAAGAAAACCTGGAAGACAGAGGCGGAGATGGATGGATGAAATTCATGAGTTTGTGGGTAGTAAATGGATGGACAGTGCTCAAAACAGAAGGAACTGGAAAGCTACTAGAGAGGCCTTCATCCTGAAGTGGATTGAAAATGGCTGATGATGATGATGATGATGATGATGATGACCGAACTGAATCCTTACCCAATCGTATTTTGTTTTGGTGTCATTTAAAATCTATCAATATGAAACGGAGAATAGCCATTTTCTACTTGCAACTTCGGCCACATCGCTGAATGATCACATGATCGTTTCGAGAATGACATCGCAGATGTAACTTACAACCCCTTTATAAAGCAGATGAAAATATTACCTCCATTCCGTCATTCTGGCAAACGGAATTTTAGCAAAATTCTTGAAGTTGTTACTGCATTAAATCATGCGTAATATGATTTGTAACCTCTTTCAAATACATTTAAGAAATGGTCAGTGACAGTGTAAACTGCACCCAAATAGTGGGAGGAACGAAACTTGTTGATCCCTGCAGTGACGTCACGCCTCCTCGGAACTCAACTGGATGTACCAGCTTGTAAAGATTAACCGAAATTCAATAAAAAATAAAAGAATTTCTTACCGTACAGTTTTCCGAAGAAAAGGAATCAGCTAAACTTTGATAACTCCTCAACTTAAACCTTCTAGAAGGTCTCATTTACTTTTTTGCATTAACAGTCACACGAGGGAAAAGTAGAAGGATGAATGCAATAAAGGTTAAGACAAGTAAAACAACACCTACGTGATGATGTCCACTTCACACAGAAACGTTACAGAGTGAATGGCTCTGTTTAATGGCCTCTTTCTTTCTTTAATGGTTCCCACCTTTCCTCTAATCTTGATTGGCTAAAGATGTTATCACGGACAGGTGTGCAATGACGCCTTTGGACAGGAGAGGACGATATTACGGTAGTGCCTGGAGCGATATCCTTTCAGGCCAGCTGCAAAATAGGATAACTGTAGGTGGTCGGAGACACGGATAAACATTAGAGCAAACAGGATTACAGCTGACGGCAGAGAATCTACTTTGTTCTAGAGCATGGAATCTCCACCTGTGTTCCACGGAACCCTAGGGTTCTGCCATTAACATTTGGGGATTCGCAATAAAATTAGTTTTTGAGCTCTAATTAAAAGTTTAAAATATGTAAGAAACATTTATTTAAATAAAGTTTCAGAAATTATTAATACAGTATTCCATCGGGAGAGGGGACCTCCGCACAGACTCTGCGCGATTGGCATTTGTGGAAAATAAAACCCGTTTAGTCTAACGGTGGATGAATTAATCGAATGCACCACTTGTTGAGTCAGATCCCCTGACGAAATCAACTGTAGTGAGGTGGAGCGCTGTGGTACAGCCACAGAAGTAGGACATGCTACTACTCTGTGGGTACAGCGTACGAGCGGGCCAATCAGTCATAGGGTGCTCTCACGTAGAACGCAGGTGACCGCTTACTTTGAAGCAGCAGCAACATGCACAGTTTGCCAATTTACCGGTTTTCCCCGCTAGATTTAGCGGAATTGCTTCAGGTTTGGCGGATTAAAATATGTAATAGCAGATAGCGGTTTTTTTTAGCGGAATGAGTTTAAATGTAAAAATTTTAAATATGTTTAGCATTTTATGTATTTTGGCAATGTAACATTTAAATTAAGAAATATTTATTTAACAATATAAATATTTCATAATTGAAATGTTTTATTTCTATAAATCGTAAACATAGTAGGGATATCTTATTTAATAGTTTTTTTTTATAAAGCGAAGAATCGGTTTTATATTATTCAGGGATCCCCTGAGGGGAACCACAACAATTTCAATACGTAGTTACACTCGTGGTCAAACGATATTACCGTTGGTTCATAGCTTTAAATTGTTAAATTGTTGAATCAAATCTAAAAATGTGGAAAAAATTCTAATGAATTAGCCCCACCTTTTTTTGAAACCGCGAAGGAATGCCATTGGATTATTTTTCTTCGTCCTAATTGAATCATCTGGAGAAACAAAATTATAGCGATGAATAACCTCATCGTGGGTATAATTAATGTCTCGGTAGAGATCTTTATGTGCAGGCCATCCATCAGTGATGATTCTTGCACCTGGCAATATTATCTTTCTTATAATTGATAATAGAGTTGTTTTATCTCTGTTTTCTACCGGAACTAAAAAAAAAACATCATTTAGTAATTCTTTCGAATGCACCAAAAACCCATTGTATTCCTATTAGTTGTCCTCTATTATTTTATTATTACCTATACGGTGCAAGGAAGCCTGAGGCTTATGCTGCACCAGCCGAAAAAAAAAAAATTCTGAATTATTGACAGAGAGAGAGAGAGAGAGAGAGAGAGAGAGAGAGAGAGAGAGAGAGAGAGAGAGAGAGAGAGAGAGAGAGAGAAGTAGAAAGGAATCACCAAGAAAGAGAAGAACGATGATGATATCCAGCTCAGGACCCTGGGTATCCCAAGCCCATACTCGCCACATGTGAACCCCTGGAGTTATTATGTTAGTTATTGTGAGTTATTGTGAGTCCCTGGAGTTATTTATATGTAATTTCAATTCATCTCAGGTTTTAAAGTGCATTTCGCATTTCAGACAGCTGAATGGTTTCTCCCCTTTATAAATTCTAAGATGTACTTTTGACTGCACTAATTGGGAAAACTTCCTTCCAGAAATTTCACAATTGAAAGGTTTCTGATTTGTGTGTGTAATTTTAATTGTGTGTTGTTTTAAACTGCTTTCCGCATTCCTCATATCTGAAAGGTCTCTCACCTCTATGGACTCTGATATGTTGTGTAAAACTCCTTGAATAGGAAAAGGTCTTCTCACAGGTTGGACAGGTGAAAGGTTTCTCTCCTGCATGAATACTAATATGCAACATAAGATTACTGATGGGGAAAACATAGTGGCACAGTTTCTAATGATATCTTTTTTTATTTTACGAAGAGAATACTTTGCACATGCTAACACACACTACAGTTCTCTTTGTATAATTCACCTACCGTATAGTTATTCTTTTCGATAATGATATATACATGTATAATGATTTCCATTAGAAAATTTCAATCTTTATACAGGGTGTTTCAGTTAAACGTTTCAGAACTTCTAAGAGGGGTAGGGTACATCCTGACAACTCGAAATCATATAGCAATGTGGGGTCGGAAATGCTTTCCTGAAGCGGTGTTGTACACAGAAGCACCATAAAGAAAAGAGACCGTAAGTGAGAAATCGTTTTAATAATACATGAAAAGAAGCAAAAGGTACATGGATTAAAGTAAGTGTTCGAAGTTTCTTCCACGGGCTACAATGCACGCCTCACATCTCCGACGCATGGACATCCGAACATTCTGGAATACTCCAGGCGAATTTCGAATTTCTTCGGCAGCTACTGCGATTCTTGCAACCAGCTCCTCAGCATTGTCAACAGGGGTGTCATAAACTAGCGATTTCATATGACCCCAGAAATAAAAATCAAGACATGATAGGTCGGGTGACCGAGCAGGCCAACGCACGGGTCCACCACGTCCGATCCACTGTTGACCAAATGTGACATCCAGGTAGTTACGAACATCTCCGCTATAATGGGCAGGGGCTCCATCGTGTTGGAACCGCATTGTCTGTTGCGTCGATGCAGAAATCTGTTCATCTCTCAAAAGTTGTGGCAATACTTGCTGCAGAAAGATCAAGTAGATAGGTCCGGTTAGACGACACGGTAACAGGTAAGGTCCGATGAGGTGATCTCCCATAATACCGGCCCATACATTGACCGAAAATCGAATCTGTGCTGCACGACGTCGCACGACGACTTCTGTGTACAATACCGCTTCAGGAAAGCATTTCCGACCCCACATTGCTATATGATTTCGAGTTGTCAGGATGTACCCTACCCCTCTTAGAAGTTCTGAAACGTTTAACTGAAACACCCTGTATAAGACCAGACAGCGTAGTGATGGTGCATGCAAAGATGACATAAGCGAAGCAGGTTTGATCGAGGAAAGCCTCATCACCGAATAGCAAACGTTATTGTTGGACGACAATGAATATCTTAAGATTCGTCCCAGGACAAACACAAACTAACGTACTGAAAAGCTTCCTGTTTGACGAATACAGAGGAACTGTCCTTTCCCAGCATTTATCTTGGACAATTCAGAACGTTCAGAGAGAATTTACATGGAACTCCTTTCAGGATGGCAACGAGGGAGCTTCGACGACCTTACCGACGCGGTGTTCCTCTATATCATCTCCTTTACGTAGCAATGAAGATAATGAGATTGAGAACGAGAGACTCTTTGAAGGTGGCGCAAGTTCAACCAAAGAATACATTAACAGCTGTATCAAAAACAATTTGGCCTTCCTAAGGACAATTGCAAACTCGACCTACTACTGGGCTCAACGCAATGCCATTAATTCGCTATAATTAGACAGCTCGGTAAACCTACAATGTTCTTGACTCTAAGTGCCAAAGAAATCGGCTAATGACTCAAACTCAGTCATTAATGTTGACTAAATATATCATTTCCGCATTACATTTTCTTGCCATATTGGTTTAACTTCAGTCCCAAATTTAATAGGTGGCGCCAAAGATGCTTTCACATCAAATATATATTTAAATAGAAAGTATGCAAATTGATAAAGTTTATTAACACGAAACAACTAACTGTAAATTCAAACATAAAAGCTGTCTTCAATTTTTTCTTTGAAAATTTGTGTTTAGAACTTTATTTTAACGAGCATTCATGTTAGTGAAACAATCAGTTAGCTGAGACACAACCATAATTTCTGCTTCTATGCTAAAAGGGTTAAGCAAGTCGTTGCTTAGCCCTTTTAATAATTTCGAATTATTATTTTGATGAATTGATTACAAAAGACATTTTTAAATGTGAGTTCCTTTCACTTGTACCGCGAATATTATTACTTTTAATATTAATATAACTGTTACTATTATAACTACAGCTATTATTCTACTAATGTATTACTATTACTATAACTTAAAGGTTGCTTTTAATATGTTTTTTGTTTAGATTAAAAATCATTATAGTGATTGTTATTTTTTTAAAATGTATGCCATCTCCATTCAAATTACGTAAAATGTGCAGTTATTTTCTGATGCTGCACTGTCCTGAGTCTCTTCTCTAAAACTTCGTCCTTTATTTGAAAAGTTCTTAAGGGAATCTTAACCTCGTTCACACGTGACATTAATATCGATCCTGATATTGGTTGTTTATGTAGTTTTTGTATACACAAAAACGTCTATCTTGTGAACTTTTAAATTTATGCTGTTGTTGAGTTTGTATATTCTGTAATTTGTTGTGGTTTCAGATGTTTAACTACTTTATGGAATGTATATACGTTTCGATGTATTTCTTTATAAATATTGTTTGTAAATTCTTTTGAATTTATTTAGGTGGTATACATAAGTTTCTTCTTGTGAACTTTCACTTATGGAAGCCGCTGATTAGGTGTATGTATGATTGTTCGGTTTAGGTGTGTGTATGTATTCATGCAGATATTACTGTTAATATGTATATTTTATAGTCCTAATGAATTATTGCTGGTTGCTTCGATATTTGCTGTAATAGTATATGCAGTTTGATTTGTATATGTGGTTTTGTTGAACTTGTATTGAAATTGTTGTGTTGTATACAGTATATGCTATATGTGTTGTTTTTATGTATATAGGCACTATGTTGCTGGTGCAAGTTATCTTGATTATTTAATTGGGTTACTTATTTCCCCTCCTGACGTTACTGTAGAATTGTATAATTAATAGATTTTGTGATATTTTAATCTGTTGGTTTTAGTGATTGGTTTGAGCACATGGAAAATTTTGGCATGAGGTTGTTCAAATATCATTTTCGATTGGTCATTTTGTTGCCTGATTGGATCAAATACGTCAAATTAATTATTGTTAATTCATATCTAGATGTTTTTCCTGATTGCGTTGCTTAAATTCTGTAGTAACATTTTTGGGATGTTTAGTCTTGAATTTGAAAGTGGCTTTTGTTTATTTTTTAGCATATCTTTGTATGTATAATATTCGGTGTAAAAACACCACAGAAAACTCTAAAAGGAAAACTACGATAGTAGAGTGAAAGGAATAATTTCATCTGTATCTCTTATTATGCTCCACCTTCACAACAAGTTATGCACTATCTCGAATGAACGCTGGGCAATATTATGCCTAGTTGTTTCGTATCTAAGTCGACATTAAATGGACAAGAAATATATTGAACAATGTCTTCAATTGTTTTAAAATCACCAAATCTGCTTTCAAAATCATCCACAACATTCTCAGTTTCAGAAACATATTTCTCACTATTAAATTCAAACACAGGATATTTTTGCAAAATGATCGAATATTTTTTCTTTGAGATCCTTAGCCATTTCCAAAAATTGATATTTATATGCAGAAATACTACTAATCATGTCACCCACAGATTTATTTTTTCCTTTTAATTCCAAATTCAGATCACTTAATTTACTGCTAAAATCTGCCAAAAAAGCCAGCTCACACAACCACTCTGTATCTTGTAGCTGCTGATAATCATCTCCCCTTCGAACAACAATTTTTTTTAATTTCATTCAGCAAATTTCGAAATCTGTAAAAGATTACTCCGACTCAGCCACCTCACATCTGTGTGGGATATCAGATCTGGTTCATTCTCATCAAGTTCCATTTTGAACAGTCTCCTTTTAAGAGATTGTCCTCTGATGGAATTCACGATTTCGAAAGCTATGTCCGTATGACTTTTAGTATTTAATCTTTTGCTGACTAACACTTGTTGGTGGATGATACAGTGGTAACTCAAAAAATCTGGGAATTCATCATCCTTTTGGCACAATGTGATGAATCCGTTAAAGATGCCCCGTCATCGCTGTAGCTCCATCTGTTGTTATTGATACGAGTTTAAAGAGTGGTGATTTAATTTTTTCAATACAATGTTTGAATGAGTTAAATATATCAAGACCTCTAGTTCTTTCCCTTGTTATCTCTAGTGGCAGAATCATCGATCATATCACTGAACGGTGTTGCAAAGAAAAGGACACACAATTAGGAATATGAGCACGCAATTGCTCGCTCACATTTTTACTCATTTTTTCGATGCGTTGCATCCCAGCATTTCGAGATAATTGGCACTTTTAATTCCATTTTTGTTCTTAAAGTTTTCAAAAAGAGAATCTGTTATTTCTAAAAATGCGTCTTTGATGAATTGACCATCACAAAATCGTTTGCGCTTTTTTGCAATATATGACTCACTTTAAATGATGCTACAGTTACTGCTTTAGATTGTAAAATGGTGTCACAAAGAAATTTTGTTGTGCGAATAATCTGGATTTAAGTTCTTTTCATTGATTATTTCTAAGGTCACCATTGACGAAAAATCAGATTGGTATTTACCATGGAGTGCGTTGAAGTGCCTTTCTAAATTTCCTTTTTTGGGTATAGCCACGGAAGCATTGCAAATCAAACAGCCACAAATTTCTTTTCTCATTACAAAAAAGTATTTTGGTTCTCACTCTTGATGAAAACGATACGTTTTACTCTTTTTCGTATTATTCATTTTAAATCAAAGGGTATTAAATTAACGTATAAGCACTGTCCAGTTCTTAATATTAAGTAAGCCGCATAAGAATTCGACACAGACACTATGTTCTCCACAAAGTAACTGAGTGAATTTTCACAAGAGCCCCTAGATGGCTGCACGGTAACAAGTGTAGTCACGTGGTTCAACAGATTTGTAATAAGCGTATGCAGTGGGGCGCATGATAATAATGTTTCGATTTTGTGTAATCTATTTTTATATATATTTAAAATTCGTGATCGACCGAAATTAAAGCCGAGATCGACTAGTTGGCCACCCCTGCTATATACGATGTTCTAGAGTTCCAGGAGTCGGGTTCATAAATTCAAATTACAGGAACTTTCTAAAATCAAGTGGTTGATAGTTGCAACAAGTAGCTTTCATAGGTAGTTGGGGCTGACAGTTTGTTAAATTCAAAGGTCAAGTGGACCTTTGAATTTAAAATTTGTGTTTTCTTATCCACTTTATATTGGCATACAATTTATATTGGCACGATTTTGTTAAAAATCATTCACAGAACCAACTCTTAAAATTTTTTTCAATCTGGTTGTTGAATTTTAGGAGAATCAGCGACTAAGGCCTTATTGCTCTGTTCAGTGTTTGTAAATTGCGTGTTCTGAAGTCAATTTTATATTTGCAAGATGAAAAACACAGGCTACCCTCGCCTGAGAATAAACAACTCATTCACGTTCTGAAACAGGCCCTTAAAAGTTATTCCCGACATCGACGGGACTCGAACTCAAGGCTTTTGGAGTTCGAGTGTGCTTCTGGAAAAATCTTCAACCCAGCTGTGCTTCTGGAGAAACCTTCAACCCAGCCTTCGTTTCATACAATTTAATACAACACAAGGAACATTGGACTCAATCCTAAATAAGACACAACACATGTCCACATTGGACTCGATCCGATTTTAGCGTTGACAACTAAAAGGGGGTTCAAGCCACAAAAGTTTGAAAATCTCTAAATGCTGTTGAAGAAACCTGTCTAACTGGCGTATTGCTAATAAATTTCTCCAGTTCTCGTTTCAGCACATAATTCGCAAATCGTAACTGAATTTGTTCCTACGTGTTGGACGTTATAGATGAACTACTTTTCTTACTAATTGATCCTCTGCTAACCAAGATGGGGCGGTTCCCAAACTGGGGTCCGCGAAACGATCCTCTGGAACTGATGAAATTATTCGGTATATGTACAGCAAATTGATGAAAAATACAGTTATTTTTATATATTTATGTAAAAATAAGAATAAAGTAGAGTTGTTTTAAACAAAACTTGAATTTTCTTTTCAGAAAACACAGTGTTAATATATACACACCCACACATACGTATATGTATATAGGGGCTCGCGAACGTTTTTTCATTTTTGAAGGAGTCCATAGATCTCAGTAGTTTGGGAACCACTGGACTAGAACATTACTTCTCAGACTCTTAACATCATGTACAATATGAATATAGTAAAAATAATACAATGAAGTAATTCGAGTAATTTTATTGCACATGAAAACATAGCACTTTTTTGATATTATGAAAAATAAACTTCCCAGTCATATATTAGCACGAATGGTCGTTAGGGTAGTACTCAAATAGAACTTTATATTAACTGAGTAGTATTGCGGTGGGGTTTCAACCGATTTCGTTGGGACGGAGGCGGGTCCAGATTTGGCAGGAAATGGTATTTTGAAATAAAAAGGTTTGTTTTTCTCTCGATAGATGTCGTTATTTGTAATTTCAGAATTTAATTTTCAATGTTTTTTGGGGGTTAATATGGGGTCTGTTTGGTTGGCGTCTATCTCCGTTTCTTCCGGGCTATGTTGTTTATCGGTAGAGTGTGAGTAAAGGTGGTAGTTGAAGGAAGCGTTCTGTGACGTCAAAAGTCAGGTTTGCACTTTGAACTGTGGGTGGGTGGATATTAATTCTGGGGGTATTCTGGGAAGTTTATTTTGGAGTGGTTAAGTTGTGGGCCACTCGCTGCCCCTCTCATCACGTGCCGTGTATGCGATGCAGATGCGTCACCTTGTTGGTTTGCGGGATGAAAACCTTTTTTTATCTGCAATGATTTTAATTTTTATTGGAAACCTTTCTTGATGTGTAAATCTATACAAAGTAAAATTTAATATTAAGCACAAAAAGTGTAATTTGTGAATATCGAGAATTATACAATTCGATTTTATTCTGGTTATATTGCTCATCTTTGGAATTAAAATGGATATTTTCACCTTGAAATAACTAACAGAATATATATATATTTTTTATTTTTTTTTCCAATGTCAACATTTCATTTTACACCTATATATGTCTATCCACAGTAGACATGTTTAGTAATCACAAGGACTGATAAAATCTCAAAAGCAAAGTTAACCTTACTCAAATTCAGCCCTTTTGCTGATGGGAAATTTGCAAAATACACTCGATATTCCATATTCTCGACATTAACCACACACACACACGTCTGAAAATCATATGTATGGCTAATTAATCTCCTTAGTGGCTAGATTTTATCCCTTTTTTTCAGTTGATTGAATGTAAACGAGTTTCTTACATATTAACAGCAGAACACAAATTCAACCTGCGAGGAAATACACTTTTGCCTGCGTTCGAAAACAACAGAAGACGAGTTGTATGAATCGACCCCATTTTCATTCAACTGAGTTGAAAAAAACATTGTAACAGTCCAAAATTTCTGTCCTATTCTCATTGTCTGTAGCTACCTTTTTAAAAGATCTAATATCATCAAAAACTTTTAGATTTGCTCTTGTTACTGACACAGAGAAAAAAAAATTGAAATTACTATGATATTTTTATTCAATTTATTTTTAAAAGGCTAATTTCAAAACCACATAAAGCTGTTCGACTTCTAAGGCAGTGTACGGATTCAGCGCACTTAACCGGATGATGTCTTGGTTATTTGTGTTCTCGTAAATTCTGTAATCGAAATAGAAAAATGAGTAATGTAATTAATACCTTGATTGAATGGACTAAAACAATAAACTTAGTATCGTCTAGTAATGATGATATTCAGAGGGAAGTTAGATTATGGTAGGCTCCTAAGTTGCATATAAATGATAAATAAATACCCTTAGTATCGAAGTAGAAGTATTTAGGAATAATTATAGACAACTGGTTGTTATTTACTGCACACCTTGAAAATATAAGTATTAAAATTAAAATTGTACAGCATCTATTGTCCGTATCACTGAATCGGACTCGGGACTAGCAAAGCGTGTTCCAAATCAGTAATATCAGGCAATTTTTATTCCTATTATTGTGTATGCAGCCTCAGCGTGGTATGATAGGATTACTAATGTTAAGTTCCAGAAGCGATTACTATCAATTCAAAGAGTTATGCTTTTGACTATAGTGAGAGCATGTAAAATTGTATCAACTAATGCATTGCAAGTTTTAGCCCGGGGCACTTTAGATTTGGTGGTAGTATTCAGAGGTTTTTGATATTTTTTTTAAGAAAGGGTAAACATATTACGTTTTTGGGCATAACCAATGATTTAAAGATAATATTAAGAAAAAAAAAAGAAATATTCTTATGAAATTAATTGATATTTGGTAGCAAAGATGGAATACTAGTGAAACTGGTGTTGTGACTCGTTTGTTCATTCTACTAGTTAATTTTTATTGTGAAAACAAGATGACTAATTGGCTTTATCCTAACATTGAGACCTGCGTTATGGTTCTTTAAGACAAAAGTTGTATCAGTTTGGTTTAGAGTCCCAACCATATTGTGAATGCAAAATGGCAGAGAGTTTGGTGCATGTTCTATACGAGTGTCTGCTATATTAAGAATGCCGATATATATTAAGGGATAAATTTGCCAATTTTGATAAAGGTTTTGAATATTTATACGTTCAATCCAAGGAATATTATTTAATCTTTCATGAATCAAAATTGTTTAATTTTCTGATGGTCTGTGTTAGATATGGTTGACAGATACTGAGTGCTGGAATTTTTTATTTTGTTTTCAAATTTTATTAATAATCAATTTTTTTATATATTATTTCATTATTTTTAAATTTACTTAACATGCTTTGTGTTATTTATTGTATTATTATTTATTTTAATATTTACTTTTTATTTATTTTCTTGCTGGATTGCCTGTGAGCGAGATTGCCGGCACCCACCAGTATTGCGCTACCTCTCTGGTGGGTGCAGAATTTTTAGTGCAAATTGCACTGACAGAGCAGTACACCCTGGCCCAGCTTCATTTCTTAGGGATGGGTACGAGGTATCAGGCACTCAGACAGTGCCTGCTCCTTGGTGGCAAAGAGGCATGTGTTTTTTTAATTAATTTTTTTCTTTTTTTGATACAGAATATATAAGTGAAGATGGACATTATTCTTGGTGCCACCCTTGACATATTCAGATACAATACAATAAAATCTAACCATTTTGATACTAGGGTCTCCTGAATAGGGAAACTTATGACAATCAATACACAAAAAAATGGGCATTACTAATTTCATGTAATTTTATTTTTATTTCTCACAAAAGTGTCACATATCAGAGGTGTTCTAAGGTTATCCTGTTCATATTAGTGCCTTTCAAAACCCGATTCTGTTCGAATAATTTCCCTAGAGAGATTTGCAATAGAGCATCATCTGGCCAAGCATATCGGTGACCAAGAGCTGATCCTGTTGGAAAAGTGATTTCTACCTTTAAGAATATGAATGTTCAAATTTCTGTCCAAAATATTCAGTTTTTTTTAAATTTTTTTTTTTGTATATTATTAACATTATTGAGTTTTCTTTTATATTTTACAGCAGTGTGGTTTCTCCTTTGTGCAAGGCATTTCAACTTACCTTGTACATTAAACTGCTTCTCACATACCTGATACAATAAAACTGTTTCTCCTCTGTGAACGGATAGATGATACGTGAAAATTGGATGTTACAGGTAAGTTACACAAAAAAATGGCCTTTTTGAATATGCTCTTGTTATAGGTTTTAGAAGCACCAGCAACCCGGGCCATATTATTCCGTGGGCATACCGTCTAGAAATTGCATATGTCTTGTACTTGAATTTCTGATTGCCGGAAGAAAGATCCATGTTTCCGAGGGTACAATTCCCACCTTGATACAATTTCCAACTGACTCAACGACATTTTAAAAAGGTATATAAAATATTCGGACATCATGGAACGGACCTGAACTTTGGTCTTTTGTATCTAGTAAGGGAAAGGAATTTGTCAACTGTGCTACCCAAGAGAACTTCTCATTGTAAATACTCACAGGTTTTCTCAGAGTTCAAATTTCGGAAGTCTACTTCTCCCTTGTTGGTGAGCTGAATGATATTTTTTTTTTTTTTTTTTGATGAGCGAATTCTCTGATGCCTTTTCAGATTCCATGAAAAGAAAAACTTCTTTCTACAAATTTTATATATGAAAGATTTCTTCCCTGTATCAAATTTAACATGCTTTTAAGATTCCCTGAAAGGGAAAATATTTTTTCACCCATTTTATAGACTTCTCCCCTGTATGAATTCTAAGCTGATTTCTCTGATTGGTTGTGAAGAAAAAGTTCATTCCATGTAATTCACAGCTCAATAATTTCTGGACCTGAATTAATTCAAACAATGATTTCTGTGACTTACTGAATTGCCAAACTTATTTTCACAGATTTGACAGCTGAAAGTTTTTTATGGATTCTAAGACGCGTTTTGAGACGCAATGTGTCGGAAAACTTCTTTCCACAAAGTTTTGAGCTGAATGGTTTTTACCCTACATCAATTCTAAGATGAGTTTTGAGATTAGCTGTTTGGGAAAAATCCTTTCCATAAATTTCACAGCTAAAAGACTTCTCCCTTGTGTGCACTCGCGTATGTAATTTCAATTTTCCTGATGTTTCAAACAGCTTTTCGCATTTCTCACAGCTGAACGGTTTCTCCCCTGTATGAATTCTAAGATGAGTTTTGACATAAGCTTTGCGGGAAAACTTCTTTCCACATATTTCACAGCTAAAAGGTTTCTCCCCTGTATGAACTGTAAGATGCCTTTTGAGAAGTGATGAATCGGAAAAATTCTTTTTACAAATTTTACAGTTGAATGGTTTCTCTCCTGTATGAATTCTATGATGCTTTCTGAGTTTCGCTTTTTGGGAAAAACTCTTTCCACAAATTTGACAGTTGAATGGTTTCTCTTTTGTGTGCATTACCGTATGTGATTTTAAACCTGCTGATGTTCTAAACTGCTTTGTACATTTCTGACAGCTGAATGGTTTTTCACCTGTATGACTTCTAATATGCCTTTTGAGACTACTTAATTGATAAAACGTCTTTCCACAAAATTCACAGTTGAATGGCTTCTCTCCTGTATGAATTCTATGATGCATTTTGAGATACGTTCTTTGGGAAAAATTCTTTCCACATGTTTCACAGCTGAAAGGTTTCTCCCCTGTATGAATTCTACGATGCGTTTTAAGATGTGATGATTGGGAAAAATTCTTTCCACAAATTTCACAGTTGAAAGGTTTCTCCTTTGCGTGCACTCGTGTATGCAATTTCAATCCTGGTGATGTTTTAAATAGCTTTTCGCATTTCGGACAGCTGAATGATTTTTCCGCTGTATGAATTGTAAGATGGATTTTGAGATTACATAATCGGGAAAAATTCTTTTCACAAATTTCGCAGCTGAATGGTTTCTCTCCTGTATGAATCCTAAGATGAGTTTTGAGATTCCCTGTTTTGGAAAAATTCTTTCCACAGATTTCACAGTTGAAGGGTTTCTCCTTTGTGTGCACTCGTGTATGTAATTTCAAATCTGATGATGTGTTAAATAGCTTTTCGCATTTCGGACAGATGAATGGTTTTTCCCCTGTATGAATTCTAAGATGGCGTTTGAGATTCGCTGTTTGTGAAAACTTCTTTCCACATATTTCACAGCTGAAAGGTTGTCGTTTGTATAGAGTCGCTGTTGTGATATCAAATCTCGTGAAGTTTTTAATTGCTTTTCGCATTTCTCACAGCTGAAAGGTTTCTCCTCTGTGTGTATTCGCGTATGTAATTTCAAAATTCCTGATGTTTTAAAGTGCTTTTCGCACTTCTGATATTTTAAAGGTCTCTTGGCTGTATGAATTCTCACGTGTTGTGTGAAAAGAAAAACTTCTTTTCACTGTTTGGAAAGGTGAAATGTTTCTCTCCTGAATGAACACTAATATGCATTATAAAATTTGCTGATAGGGAAAGTCGGGTGGCAACGTTCGTAATGAATTTTTTTATTTTACGACGAGAACGCTTTGAACATGTTAATAGACACTAAAATAAACCTGCATTATTCACTACCCTTAGAAGCATTCCTTCATAATGATATATATAAAGATTTCAACTACAAATTTCAATATTTAAGCCATACCAGACAGTGTAGTGATACTACATGCATTCTTTGCTATTCTTTGATTTTTAATCAGTGAATTTTAGGGGTCACTCACTCGAAGGCTCCCTTATTGATGTTGGCTTTCTTGACTTATTTTCTTACAATAAAATATTATTCTCTCACAGATTGGACAGGTGAAAGTTTCCCTCTTGCATTCACTTTAATATATTACAAGGTTTAATTCTAAGTAAACTAAAATGCCGATTAATAACGAATTTTAATTTTTTTAAGGTTAGATACGTCGACGGTGCAGAGATTAACTGACACAATCGCTCTAAAACCGGAATTCAGTTATCGTGCAGAAATTCGTTTCGACAGTGTTATACAAAAATTTCCTTTAGAAAATTTTAATCGTTAAATCAGACGAGACAGAGTAGTGATACTGCAGGGAATATTCACTTCTTTTATGAATCAGTGAATTTTCAGGGTCACTATAAGTTTATTTAATTGATGTGGGTTTCTTGCCTTAGTTTCTTTCAGTAAAATGTTTTTAAGTTTATATTTTCTTGCTATTCTTCCATTTTTCTTGAACAGTCCTGTAAAAGAGGAAAACAAAATGTATAAAATATGAAATTCGATATTGAAGGAAGAAACTTACCATAAAAAAATTGCAATTAAATTTGTTAATCATTTGTTGCCATGGATAATGGAATTTGTTTTGAATTAAATCGGTAATTTCAATGATAAGTGGTTTATTTGTCTGAAGGGGGCAGCAATTTTAAATCTTCTTTCTTAAATAAAGCACTGGTTAATGCATGTGGTATACTGCAAGACACTATCATAGCTTCTGCAATAAAGATTACATTATTTATCTTATAAACTTTGTATATCAGATATTGCCGGAGAAGCCCTTTTCTGTTCAGATCATATAAACCAATTTTTCCTGGACTGCCAAAGGTACACTCCAACTGATGATAAAGTCTTACATAAATCTGGACCCCATTATTTTTTCATTTCAATTTAAAATATAAGGCATTAACTTCTTGAATGAGTTCGAAATACTCCATGTATACCCTACAAATTACCGGATTTTTGCCTCATAATTTTGGCCAATGCAATTGCCTATTATATCCCCATCCCCATTTTGATTTCCTTTGCAGGACCAATTTATGGGTTACAAGGATTGGTGGAGGTGGATTTCTATGGCACTTCTCAAAGAAGCAAACCAAACTTTTCTTTCTTTACAATTGTCTATTGAAATTAAATTTCTCAAAAATTAAAATAACTATAAATAATCGTCGGTATGCAGATATTTTCAGTGAGATAATTGGTCTGAATTTTAGAAGTTGGCTGCCTGCATTTACATGAATATTTTTATTTAATATGCGGAATTTTCATAACAATGACCAAACATTTCCTATTCAAATATGGCCTCTTTTAAGCAGTAATAGAAGAGCAATTCCAGAAACATATTACAGTTTTTAACTTTATCCGTTAAAAAAAAAAAAAAAAAAAAGCTGTTATTTATATATAGTTGCGATGCTTTCCCTGTACTAGTCACAAGCGCTGTTTAAAAATAAAATAAAATAAAATAAAATAATATAAAAGAAATATTTTGGAAAATTTTCAGGAAAGCTTTATTTTGATTCACTGATTTCCAATTTTTGGACTGGGATCATAAAACGTTTTGTGCTCTATTTATTTATGTGATCTATTTATTACATTTGGGAACACTCAAAGACCCTGGCACAGCTTCTGCAAGAAAGAAATTATATTATAAAATATGGTTTAATTTTTTAAGCAGTAAGTAAATAGTAATACCAAAAACATTTTAATATATTTTCTGGTTAAGATTTAGTTGATGGTGCACCCTTCAAAATGGCGGCGAGGAGAAGAGGGGGGAAAGCAGTGATTGACGGATGTGACTCCGCACACTCACTGTGTTCTCCTCGGCAGACGGATGTCGAGTGACACGCGGGTGGCACAGTAACAAATACGGCGGCTGAAAACAGGATAAATCCAATAATTTCAAAAGTT
Organism: Mastigoproctus giganteus; assembly: GCF_048544385.1. Taxonomy (NCBI): domain Eukaryota; kingdom Metazoa; phylum Arthropoda; class Arachnida; order Uropygi; family Thelyphonidae; genus Mastigoproctus; species Mastigoproctus giganteus. The sequence goes on from NC_143584.1 coordinate 198,499,522, forward strand.
CAAGTTACAAAAATACGGTTTTCGTGGATCACAAAATGTCACGTGACATTTGAATAAGTCGGATGGAGCCGAAAAGAAGAAAAAAAAAAAAGGGGGAAAGGTTATTTTCGCGAAAGAAAAGGAACGGCAAATGTACAATTATTAAAAATAAAACAAACAAAAATGCACGTTTTTCTAAGCTATATTTTACGAGCATTAACAATGAGATTGGCTGAAAAAGAAAAAAAAAATGACAAAACAGTAATTTTTAAGGAAATTAAATAGGGGGATTATTTTTTTTTTTTTTGGGGGCTCTGCCCCCAGACCCCCGTTTCTGTGGGGGCTTTTGCCCCCTCACCCCCGATATACGTACTATTCAGCCTTTTCCAAAACCAAAAAAGTTTTTTTTTTTGTTTTTTTAAAATAAATTCGCACCACGGGCAACCCCTGATTCTTGTCGCCCGTACATTACTAGACGGAGATCCCGATCCCCTGCCTTTCTGCCCGAACATGAAAAAACAAGTAATTAGCATATTTGTAACAAAAATTAACACCACGTGCCAACTCTGAAAATGGTTGATGCCCGTCAACAGAAATGCTAAAACGACAGAAAACCACTCACCTCATCAATCGAATTATATTTTCAAAACAACCCAACATTTTCGAACTAATATTTCGCAGGGAAAAAAAAAAAAAAAAAAATCAGCCAATACAACAGACGCTCGTCTCAACCAAGGAAAACCAAAAAAGTAAAAGTCACTAACAATCGAATAAGCAAATAGGTAAATTTTTTGCGGGGGCTCTTCCCCCAGACCTCGTTTCTGTGGGGGATTCTTCCCCCACAGAAATACCCCCGATATACGTATACCTCCGATATCTATAATAACCCCGATATACGTATTATTCAGCCTTTTCCAAAACCAAACAACTTTTATTTTTTTGTTTTATAATTACGCATCGATAAAATTAAATAATCTGCTAATCACACCATATTAACACCACGTGACATTTCTAACACGGGTGACACGCACGGCGTGGCACACTTTCCATATGTTTCAGTATGTTCAGGAGAAGACGTGACACTGGGCGGAGTCAGCACCCGTCAATCACTGCCGTGTCAGCGAGTGTAGTACTAAATCTTAGCCAGGTCTTCTTTTCATATTTTTAAAAAATTGCCGAATTTTCTTATAAATTTTATTGTAACCTTCAGAAATTTAGTTACTTTCCATAATAATTTTCTTTAATAAGATAAAAGAAATTTCAGCTATTTTAATCCCTCTCACTATTATTAATGAAATTGAAATAAACATACTAATGAAGTTTGCAATTTCTAATGAAAAATGCAACACCAGCGATAATTCTAACGTAACAAATAACATAAAATGCCCAGATTGGTGGTCTTCGAAATTTTACGTGTGAAATAAAGAGTGTTTAATTACTTTAACCAATTACAGTATTATGAATTATGCATTTTAAAATATTGTTTCTTACCGTTTCTGCTTCCCTAAGGAGAACCCAATCCCTTTGTTCTCTGAACGCTCAGCCAAGAAACGCAATTGAATGAATGCTGTTAAGTTTAAAACGCACAAAGAAATGAGTAAACTGATCCCAGGCGAAAACGCTTCTGCACGAAGAAATGCTGCTTTCATGCCGGAGCACAACTATACCCTCTGGTGGTGGTGGTGGTTTGAAACAGCAGTGACTGGTATAGTCACATGATTTCCGTTTTTACACAGACCTCCAATGAGTAAGGGTCAATTCGCCCTGAAAAGAGGAAGAAATAACTCGCCGTTTTCGTTTTCGTAAGGTCAGCACTACTAGACCAGAACATTACTCCTCAGTGTCTGAACAATCTGCACAACATTATTATAGTAAAATTAATAGTTAATTAAGGACTTTGGGTAATTTCAAACCAAAAACGCCATTCGATTTATGGCACTTTTTGATGTTATGTAAAATAAAACTCTCAGTAATATGCAATAAGAAATCAATGGAAGGGTCAAGGAGTAGCTGTGTGGGATGAGAGTTCTTCCTTATGTGCAGCGGCGCGTTATCCTATGGTCAAAAAGGGCAATTGCCTGGGGCCCCCATCAACAGGGGGGCTCCAATGTCCCCAAATCAATATTCTATAAACTCATTTTTGTAATAAAAAAATCGGAAATTAAATTTCGGTCCCATATCTGGGGATCCCATACCTAGATTGCAGGTGTGACGCAGGCGTATGGCGAGAAAATAGGATAGAAAATGAACCTTCCAACTTTACAGTATCCGCCGCCGTTATTATTGATCAAATTGAAAACAATACCACAACAACGCAACTGTGTACAATATTAATGATAAAAATATTAATACAAATATCAATGATAATAAGGATCAAAATATTAATACAAACAATATCAATGATAATAATGATAAAAATACGAATGCAATACATTCAAATAATATCAAACATAAAACATACACTAAAGATGTTGCTTTATGGCCAAACCCCATCACAAATGATTTTATTGAGTTTTGCCTTCGCGAAAAATCGCAAAATTTTGGAAACATTAAAAATTCAAATCGAAATTTTAATTGCGATGGAAAAATCATTACGAGAAAATTAAATGAATCACATTTCTATTTAAGTAGAGCTAATGGTACCACAGAAAAAAGAGAGTGGTTAATGTTTTCAGAAACCGCAAAATCTGTGTACTGTTTTACTTGCAAATTGTTTTGAAAATATTATAACTTCAAAATTAACGGAATATGGTTTAGATATCCAAGACTGAAGACAATCTTACGACAATGCAGCCAACATGTCCGGGATAAACAACAGGTTACAAGCGAAAATTACGAGCCATAGTAAACCTGCATTTTGTCTCCCTTGTGCGGCTCATAGCCTAAATTTAGTGGGAAATTCTGCTGCAGAAGCTTGTCCAAAAGCACTCCATTTCTTCGATTTTATTCAAAATTTATTTGTATTTTTCTCTCCTTCTACAAAGAGATGGGATATTTTAACGAAAGCGACTACAAAAGGAAATGTAACATTAAAAGAAATTTGTTCTACAAGATGGTCCTCAAGAGCAGATGCAATTTTAGCTGTTAAGATGAATTTTTTGGCCATAAAAGAATCTTCATTTAAATTTTTTGAAGATTGTAATGAAAAACCTGCAACAAAATTAGAAGTAAAGAAGCTATGTGAAAACTTTTAAGATATTAAGAGGGTGGAAGACCACCCGCTGACAAAATCGGTTCAAAGTGTTTCTATGGCAGCGCAACCTAGCGGGGGATGTGGGGAGGGAGGGAGGATGGAAGACCACCTACTAACAAAATCTTTCAACTGCAGCGCCACCCAGCAGCGGGGGAGGAAGGAAGACCATCCGCTGACAAAATCGGTTCAAGAGTTTCGACTGCAGCATCACCTAGCGGCGGGTCTGGTGAAGGAGGGTGGAAGACCACCGCTGACAAAATCGGTTCAAAATGTTTATAGTGTGGTGCCACCTAGCGGCCGCCGCTGCAACTAAAATTGGCTCAAAGTGCCTCCCCTCCTACTTGCGTGCTGGGAAATTTTTCTTTCCACAAATTTCACAGCTGAAAGGTTTCTCTCCCGTATGAATTCTAGAATGTCTTTTGAGATTCCCTGATTGGGAAAACTTCTTTCCACTAATTTTGCTGAAAGGTTTATGCTTCATGTGCCTTCGAGTATGTGCTTTCAATTCTCTTGATGTTTTAAACTGCTTTTCGCATTTCTGGCCACTGAAAGGTTTCTCCCCTGTATGAATTCTAAGATGTCTTTTGAGATTCCCTGATTGGGAAAACTTTGTTGCGCAAATTTCACAGCTGATAGGTTTCTCCTTTGTGTGTACTCGCGTTTGTAATTTCAATTCATCTGAGGTTTTAAACTGCATTTCGCATTTCAGACAGCTGAATGGTTTCTCCCCTTTATAAATTCTAAAATGTACTTTAGACTACGCTAATTGGGAAAACTTCCTTCCAGAAATTTCACAACTGAAAGGTTTCTGATTTGTGTGCAATTGGGTGTGTAATTTTAATTGCTGTGTTGTTTTAAACTGCTTTCCGCATTCCTCATATCTGAAAGGTCTCTCACCTCTATGGACTCTGATATGTTGTGTAAAACTCCTTGAATAGGAAAAGGTCTTCTCACAGGTTGGACAGGTGAAAGGTTTCTCTCCTGCATGAATACTAATATGCAACATAAGATTACTGATGGGGAAAACATAGTGGCACAGTTTCTAATGATATCTTTTTTTATTTTACGAAGAGAATACTTTGCACATGCTAACACACACTACAGCTCTCTTAAGTGCCAAAGAAATCGGCTGACTCAAACTCAGTCATTAACGTTGGCTCATTACGTCATTTCCGCATTACATTTTCTTGCCATATTGGTTTAACTTCAGTCCCAAATTTAGTAAGTGGCGCCAAAGATGCTTTCACATCAAATATATATTTAAATAGAAAGTATGCAAATTGAATAAATTTGATTAACACATTACATAACACAAAACAACTAACCGTAAATTCAGACATAAAAGTTGACTTCAAATTTTTCTTTGAAAATTTGTGTTTAGAACTTTTTTTTACCGATAATTCATGTTAGTGGAACAATCAGTTAGCTGAGACACACATCCGTATTTTCTGCTTCTGTGCTAAAAGTGTTAAGCAACAGTCATTGCTTAGCCCTTTTAATAATTTCGAATTATTTTGATGAATTGATTACAAAAGACATTTTGAAATGCGAGTTCCTTTCACTTGTACCTCGAATATTATTAGTTTTAATATTAATATAACTGTTACTATTATAACTATTGCTGTTATTCTACTAATATATTACTATTACTATAACTGTATAAATAACTTAAAGGTTGCTTTTAATACGTTTTTTGTTTAGATTAAAGATCATTATAAAACAGTGATTGTTATTTATTTAAAATGTATGCCATCTCCATTTTAAACAAATTACGTAAAATGTGCAGTTATTTTCTGATGCTCTACTGTCCTGAGTCTCTTCTCTAAAACTTCGTCCTTTATTTGAAAAGTTCTTAAAGGGAATCTTAACCTCGTTCACACGTGACATTAATATCGATCCTGATATTGGTTGTTTATGTAGTTTTTGTATACGTCTATGTATACACATAGACGCCTAGCTTGTGAACTTTTAAATTTATGCTGTTGTTGAGTTTGTATATTCTGTAGTTTGTTGTGGTTTTTCAGATGCTGCGAACCATTATGTTGTGTGTAATGGTTTCAGATGTTTAACTACTTTATGGAATGTATATATGATTTCAATGTATTTCTTTATAAATATTGTTTGTAGATTCTTTTGAATTTATTTAGATGGTATACATAAGTTTCTCTGTTGATTGTTTCTTCTTGTGAACTTTTACTTATGGAAGCCACTGATTAGGCGTATGTATGATTGTCCGTTTTAGGTGTGTGTATGTATGCATGCTGATATTACTGTTAATATGTATATTTTATAGTCCTAATAAATTATTGCTGGTTGCTTCGATATTTGCTGTAACAGTATATGCAGTTTGATTTTATATATGTGGTTTTGTTGAACTTGTATTGAAATTGTTGTCTTGTATACAGTATATGTGTTGTTTTTATGTATATAGGCACTCTGTTGCTGGTGAAAGTTACCTTAATTATTTAATTTGGTTACTTATTTCTCCTCCTGACGTTACTGTAGAATTGTATAATTGATAGATTTCGCATGGAAAATTTTGGCATGATGTTGTTCAAATATCATCTTGGATTGGTCACTTTTCTGCCTGATTGGATCAATTCATATCTAGATGTATTTCCTGATCGTGTTGCTTAAATTGTGTGGTAAGATTTTTGGGATGTTTAGTCTTGAATTTGAAAGTGGCTTTTGTGTATGTTTAGAATATCTTTGTATGTATAATATTGCATCGGTGTAAAAACACCACAGACAACTCTTAAAGGAAAACTACAATAGTAGAGTGAAAGGAATCATTTCAACTGTATCTCCTATAGTGCTCCATCTTCACAACAAGTTACCATGTATTGCACTACCTCGAATAAGTACCGCTAGGCAATATTATGCCTAGTTGTTTCGTATCTAAGTCGACATTAAATGGACAAAAAATATATTGAACAATGTCTTCAATTGTTTTAAAATCACCAAATCTGCTTTCAAAATCATCCACAACATTCTCAATTTCAGAAACATATTTCTCACTATTAAATTCAAAAACAGGATAGTTTTGCAAAATGATCGAATATTTTTTCTTTGAGATCTTTAGCCATTTCCAAAAATTGATATTTATATGCAGAAATACTACTAATCATGTCACCCACAGATTTATTTTTTCCTTGTAATTCCAAATTCAGATCATTTAATTTAATGGTAAAATCTGCCAAAAAAGCCAGCTCCCACAACCACTCTGTATCTTGTAGCTGCTGATAATCATCTCCCCTTCGATCAACAAATTTTTTTAAATTTCATTCAGCAAATTTCTAAATCTGTAAAAGATTACTCCGACTCAGCCACCTCACATCTGTGTGTAATATCAGATCTAGTTCATTTTCATCGAGTTCCATTTTGAACAGTCTCCTTTTAAGAGATTGTCCTCTGATGGAATTCACGATTTCGAAAGCTATGTCCGTAAGACTTTTAGTATTTAATCTTTTGCTGACTAACACTTGTTGGTGGATGATACAGCGGTAACTCAAAAAATCTTAGAATTCATCATCCTTTTGGCACAATGCGATGAATCCGTTAAGATGCCCCGTCATCGCTGTAGTTCCATCTGTTGTTATTGATACGAGTTTAAAGAGTGGTGATTTAATTTTTTCAATACAATATTTGAATGAGTTAAATATATCAAGACCTCTAGTTCTTTCTTTTAACGAAACCATACCCAGCAATTCTTCTCTAGTGGCAGAATCATCGATCATATCACTGAACTGTGTGCAAAGAAAAGGAAACACAATTAGGAATATGAGCACGCAATTGCTTGCTCACATTTTTACTCATTTTTTCGATGCGTTGCATCACAGTATTTCGAGATAATTGCAGATTTTGAAGGGCACTTTTAATTCCACTTTTGTTCTTAAAGTTTTCAAAAAGAGAATCTGTAATTTCTAAAAATGCGTCTTTGATGAATTGACCATCACAATATCGTTTGCACTTTTTTGGAAGAAATGACTCACTTTAAATGATGCTACTTTAGATTGTAAAATGGTGTCACAAAGAAATTTTGTTGTGCGAATAATCTGGTTTTAAGTTCTTTTCATTGATTATTTCTAAGGTGACCATTGGCGGAAAATCAGATTGGTATTTACCATGGAGTGCGTTGAAGTGCCTTTCTAAATTTCCTTTTTTGGGTATAGCCACGGAAGCATTGCAAATCAAACAGCCACAAATTTCTTTTCTCATTACAAAAAAGTATTATGGTTCCCACTCTGTCTGCACGGCAACAAGAGTAGTCATGTGGTTCAACATATTTGTAATAAGCGTATGCAGTGGGGCTCATAATAATAATGTTTAGATTTTGAGTAATCTATTTTTTATATATATTTAAAATTCGTGATCGACCGAAATTAAAGCCGAGATCGACTAGTTGGCCACCCCTGCTATACACGATGTTGTAAAGAGTTCCAGGAGTCGGGTTCATAAATTCAAATTACAGGAACTTTCTAAAAGCAAGTGGTTGATAGTTGAAACAAGTAGCTTTCATAGGTAGTTGGGGCTGACAGTTTGTTAAATTCAAAGGTCAAGTGGACCTTTAAATTTAAAATTTGTGCTTATTTGAGAATAATTTGTGTTTCCTTATCCACTTTTTTTTTTTTTTGTGCTAATGCAGCAAAGTCCAGTGGCTTCTTCCGCACTATATAGCGGATATTATTACTATTTAGGCGTATTTCTTCCCCTCCCCCAAAGTTTGGTGGATGGCGAAAGATTTAAAATATAATTGAAATTATCTTTGTTACTTTTTGTAATGTAACTGTGAATTTGTTTACAATAAGCTTCTGTTTAGATTAAAGATCTTCTGCAAGAAGTTATTGATACTTCTTTAAAACGTATGCTTTCTCCATTTCGCCAGGTGGCCTAGGTGTTAGACGTGTGTGATTCAGCTCCTTCTTTATAGTGATTTTAACTAGTTTTTAAATGGCATCTTTATAAAATCTGTGTATTGACATGTTCCATAGATGACTATCAAGCAACTTAGATGGTTTCTATGAAGTCCTCATCAAGATAAGTACTATTTATTTAAGCTTAATCTTTTAGTGTGCAACGTTGCTATCTGAGCCTTTGTTTAGCATAGCTACAAACAGCAACGTTATTGACTTTTGACCTGAAATTCCTACCTTGACACAAAGCTGTTGGTGACCTTGGCAGTGTTCCTGCTTAAAGTCCTGCAGCCCTCTAGCAATTTTGCAGTCAGCCACTCCCACATCCGAACTGTTTTGTTATTTCTTCAGGCTTAATACTCTTCTCTTCCATTCCCTGCTGTGTCAATAACGGCGCACTTGCTTATTTGTTGCATTCTTTTTGCTGATATTTAAAGCCATTCTCAACTCTTCAACATGCCACCTAAAGAAGCGGTTTCATGCAATGTCTGTCAAAAAACAGTACGGAATTGGGTTATCTGCAAGGGAATTTGCAGTATGGTTTTTTGTGATGCATGTTCATTAATAAAGAACTTTTCTAAATCCAGAAATTTAAAAAACAATTTCAGATGCCCTTCATGCAAAAGTACTAACAAGGGGAGTGCAAACTTACAGTCTCCTAATCAGCATAAGCTGAATTCCCAAGATACCCCAACAGATGCTGATCTCCTTAGCAACGTTGACCATCCCTCGTCTTCCCCCGTCAAAATAGTACAATCTCCTAAGCCCTCAGACCATACAAGGAAGTCAACTAAAGATGCCTCCGCCCAAACGGATGACGCTTCCTCTTTGTCCCCCCTGCCTTCAACAGCCCCACACAATGATCGCTCATCTGCCTCTCTGGAACAAATGCTGAGGAAACAATTTAGAGAAAATGAAGATATTAAACAACATCTTTTTCGTATTGAAGATCAGCAATGTAAATTCTACCACTTGCTTCTCGAACTAAAGGCTATGGTCGAAAGCCATCCGGTGCCTCACCCTTCTTTTCATCAGGCCTCTGCAGTTCCAGCCCTCAGCCCAGAAGCTGAAGAATTCGTTCCAGAAAAAACAGCTGCGCGATACCAAAAATCAAGCTGTAGCTCTCTTTCTGTCCGAGAACACAATCGTGCTTCCTCGCAACGTGTTGACACAGGCAGACAACCTATATCCAGCTCTATTAGTAATCAACAAAAACCAAGCAATTTGTACGTGCACTGTCAAAATGATCGCACTGAGCATTATCCTGAAGTGCCTTCCCATAATGGCTTGCCTACAAACTCCCCAAGTTTTAAGTTTCCTCGCAAAAACAACAGAAATGCAAGCATAATAGGAACAAGAAATATGCAGTCTTGTGTTAAAATTAGAAACAGAAATAGTTCGACGCTTAGAAATAGTAACATTTTTGTTAGCAGGCTAGACCCGAATACTACTTCCCAGCAGATGGACCAACTACTATTAGAGTTAGAAATTCCAGGTAGAGCGTTCAAAATAAAAACGAAACATCCCACATATTCATCATTTAGAATTGAGCTAAAGGATTGTGACATACAACAATATCTAAATCCTGATATCTGGCCAAACGGTCTACTCGTCATGCCATTTTATGGAGCCATTGGAGGATCGGTCAACAACCCTAGTGAAAAGTTACCAACTAATTCCCAATCTGCGGAATTCTCTGCATAGCTAGAGAATAATATTCCTAATTCTCATCCTAATCCATCATTTAATTTGCCATCTAATACATCTGTTTGCAAACATCCTTCTAACACAAATGTCCATCTCAGCATTTTTCTTCAAAATGTAAGAAGCATAAAAAATAAACTGTCTACGCTTATTTCATTAATGGTTGAAGAATCGCATGACATCATATGTTTAGTTGAAACGTGGATGCAGGAATCTTTACAAGATGTTTTCCTACTGCCGAAGAATCTCAGCTACACGCCATTCATGACATCAAGAATTAATCGTAGAGGTGGTGGGACAGCAATAATTTTAAAATCCAAATTTAAAGTTTTGAACACATACAACTCTAATACTTTCAACTTTGAAGGAATTTCCCTACTAATTCAAGTTAAGGAATCTCTGCTTCAAATTTATAATATTTATATTCCGCCTGGACCTACTGATGACATCATTAATGAAGTAATAACCTGGATCACCACTGTTCTTAAGCCTCAAACTAACATCATTATAATGGGCGACTTTAACCTTCCCCTGCCCAAATATAATCTACAAATGAAGCTGCTGTCTGACTCATTTTTAGTTCTAGGAGCAAACATAATCAATGTCCCTGTTACAAGAGGTAATCAAGCGCTTGATCTTGTATACTCTAACTTTCCACTGCATGAAAAATCTAGTACGAACATTACATTTAAATCTGACCACAAAAGTATAGAACTGCAAGCAACAATTTGCTGCGGGAATCCTCGCCCCCCTCTGGAAATCACTAAAAGAATATCATCAATTAAATTCCTTCAGAAAGAAAAGTTTTTGCAGCTCTTAAAATACTACCCATGGGATTCTCTCAAAAATATTCCTATACAGGACACCACCTTTCTTCTTATAAAATGGCTGAATCAACTGAAAACAGAGTCGGCATCCAAACTTGTTAGAATATCCTCTCACTCCAAACCTTGGTTCAAATCCCACCTGAAACCATACTTTAAAAGTAAGCAAAAATACCACAGACAGTGGAAGAAATACGGCACTTCATCAGCACACATAAAATATAAAAAGAGCAGAGCTTTGTTTCAACTCAAAAAAATTCAATCATACAAAAATTATGTTATGTGCACGCTAAAGCACAATAAAAGAGCACTTTCTACAAAAACAACAGCTACCTTACAGCATGATCTAGTTGTTGAATGGATAAGATGCGATATGAAAACAAGCAGATCTGACATTTTCACTGAAGGTATACAAAACAGATTTATAGCATTTAATTCCTATGAACAAGCAGACAAAGTGCAACATGATGTGTCTCCGAATCAAGCCCTGCTAATTAACCAACTTGTGAACAAAAATACAGTCCAGCGTGCAGTTAACCAAATACGCCCTGATAGTAGTGAAGGCCCTGACGGCATCCCTGGTTTTATTATTAGATTGTCCAGCGTATACATCATTGACTCGTTAGGGCATATCATTTCCAGGTGCATCTGCCAGCCATTCCTTCCAAGACAGTGGAAAACTTTCAGGATTACGCTGATTCCTAAAAAAACTTGCAGAAATAACCATCCCGGCCATCGACCAATTGCTATTTCGTCAATAATCACTAAAATTATTGAAAAAATTATGCTCCCATATCTTCAACATGCAATCTTCGCCAAGGCACCTGTCAATATGCATTTTGGTCCCAGAGGGCGCTCCACAACAACAAGCCTAGCTGACACCATTGTACGCATTCAAACTGCATTTCAAGACAAGGCACAATGCGACGTATTTTATTTTGACATCAAAGGTGCTTTCGACAACATAGATCTCAAAAAAGCTTTTCAAATACTAAAAAATCACTTTCTTGTTGACACAATGATTATTTCTTATCTTCAATACAGCCTAAATCGCAGGCTTCTCCTCTTCCCCACTAATACTGACGATATTCTCGTCACAACCTCAACAGGCATTCCCCAAGGAGCCGTTCTCTTCTCCAGTACGATATTTTCAGCATCTCTTCAACCACTTCTACAAGAAAATCCAAATCTACTGGCATATGCTGATGATTTAAAGTTATTTATAACCTCCAAAGCCAGTGATGATATTCGCAAAGTTATCAATGATGCGAACTCACAGATTTGTGAAATCATCAAGTACCTGAAAGATCTCAATCTGAATATAAATGCAAGCAAATCTGCTCAAATTACTTATTCCCTTCAGAAACAACCCAACCACATAGAAATAAAAATTGCAGATGTCCCAATCCCAAATGTTTACGCTCACACAGACCTTGGAGTTGTTTTTGATAAAAATCTCTCCTTTAATGCCCACTATTTATATGTTGCTCAAAAAATTCAAAAAGCAAAATGATTAATGAAACAAGAAACAGCAGCGATTCAAGACAGAAAAACCGTCATTAAGCATGTTCAAAGATGCATCTTTCCCATTCTGTCCTATGCTTCCGAAATCTGGTCTGGTGCTCCTCAAGTAACCGTCAAGAAATTCCTTGCCCTAGAATATTGGGTTCTTAGATGGCTCAATAGGAAGCTTCGCTTTCCCCATACAATATCCAGGCAACAGCTTTATAAAAACCTAAAAACAAAGCCTCTGCAACAGATGATCAACGAGTCTGGAGTCATGCTTCTTGCAAAGATAATCACCTCTGCATGCGATTCACCAAATTTAGGCAATATAATAGCTGCCCCCAACAGGGAAAATACAAGAAACCAGCGATTCAAATCCAACCTCTCCAGGCTCAAACAAATGGACAGAATGTTCCCCAATGCATCTCTTCACTTCATAAATCATCACAACGTTGATTGCAACAGGTTAATCAACTCTGAAGCCTACAGGAGTCAGATCTCCGATGAAATGAAGAAAAATAATCCAACCCAGTAATGGCAGCTGAAAAATAAATGCCCTGTTCTACAATTTTTTAAATTCATAACTAAAATTCCTAGCCATTGTTAATATCTATATAAAATTTGCTATGTACATATACTTTATATCATTTCCTCTGTATTCTTATCTGCCCCTAGCCATGTGCTGTGATGGGCTTGCTGTATTTGCAATAAATGAATATTTATTTATTTATTATTTTAAATAAATCATGTTCAATGTGCAGTTATGTTCTGAAGCTCTTCTTTCACGAGTCTCTTTTCCTAAAACTTCGTTGTGTAATTTAAAATTTCTTCATTTTTTTGATTACTTCCGTATCTTTTCTCGAATGCTCGTTCCGTTGTCCGGTGTACATAAACAGCGATGGGCACGCTCATTTATTCTTCTAAATTCCAAGATACGCTCGTGGCACTTGAACAGCATCCATACTCGGGATTTTCTTAACGCACTCCTTTATGCTTGCAAACTGTAGATACAATTTATATTGGCACGATTTTGTTAAAAATCATTCACAGAACCAACTCTTAAAATTTTTTTCAATCTGGTTGTTGAATTTCAGGAGAATCAGCGACTAATGCCTTATTGCTCGGTTCAGTGTTTGTAAATTGCGTGTTCTGAAGTCAATTTTATATTTGCAAGATAAAAAACACATGCTACCTTCGCCTGAGAACAAACAACTCATTCACGTTCTGAAACAGGCCCTTAAAGGTTATTCCCGTCATCGACGGGACTCGAACTCAAGGCTTTTCAATCAAACTTTGACAGAACGGCGATCCTGCCAACTCTGCTTCTGGAGAAACCTTCAACTCAGCCTTCGTTTCATGCAATTTAATACAACACAAGGGACATTGGACTCAATCCTAAATAAGACACATGTCCACATTGGACTCGATCCGATTTTAGCGTTTACCACTAAAAGGCTGGGTTCAAGCCACAAAAGTTTGAAAATCTCTAAATCCTGTTGAAGAAACCTGTCTAACTGGCGTATTGCTAATAAACTTCTCCAGTTCTCGTTTCAGCACATAGTTCGAAAATCGTAACTGAATTTATTCCTACGTGTTGGACCTTATAGATGAACTACTTTTCTTACTAATTGATCCTCTGCTAACCAAGATGGGGGCGATTCCCAAACTAGGGACCGCGAACCCCTCAGGGTTCGTAGACCAGTTTCCAGGGGGCACGCGAAACGATCCTCTGGAACTGATCAAATTATTCGGTATATGTACAGCAAATTGATGAAAAATAAAGTTATTTTTATATATTTATGTGAAAATAAGAATAAAGTAGAGTTGTTTTAAACAAAACTTGAATTTCCTTTTCAAAAAACCCAGTGTTAATACATATATACACACACATACGTATAAATATATATATAGGGGTTCGCGAACTTTTTTTCATTTTTGAAGGGGTCCGTAAACTTGTTTTTTTAAGGAGTCCATAGATCTCAGTAGTTTGGGAACCACTGGACTAGAACATTACTTCTCAGTCTCTTAACATCATGCACAACATGAATATAGTAAAAGTAATACAATGAAGTAGTTTGAGTAATTTTATTGCCCACGGAAAGATAGCAATTTTTTGATGTTATGAAAAATAAACTTCCCAGTCACATATATTAGCACGAATGGTCGTTAGGGTAGTATCTCAAATAGAGCTTTATATTAACTGAGTAGTATTGCGGTGGGGTTTGAACCGATTTCGTTCGGACGGAGGCGGGTCCCGATTTGGCAGGAAATGGTATTTTGAAATAAAAAGATTTGTTTTGTCTAGATAGATGTCGTTATTTGTAATTTCAGAATTTAATTTTCAATGTTTTTTGATGGATAATATGGGATCTGTTTGGTTGGCGTCTATCTGCGTTTCTTTGGGGCTATGTTGTTTATCAGTAGAGTGTGAGTAAAGGTGGTAATTGAAGGAAGCGTTCTGTGACGTCAAAAGTTTGTGAATGTGTAATTAGGTTTGCACTTTGAACTGTGGGTGGGTGGATATTAATTATAGGGGTATTCTGGGAAGTTTATTTTGGAGTGGTTATGTTGTGGGCCACTAGCTGACCCTCTCACCACGTGCCGCGTATGCGATGCAGATGTGTCACGTTGTTGGTTTGCTGGATGAAAAACTTTTTATCTGTAATGATTTTAATTTTTATTTGAAACCTTACTTGATGTGTAAATCTCTACAAAGTAAAATTTAAAATTACACTTCTTTGGAATTAAAATGGATATTTTTACCTTGAAAAAAACTAACAGAATATATATATATATATATATATATATATATTTTTTTTTTTTTTTTTTTTCCAAGGTCAACATTTCATTTTTCACCTATATATGTCTATCCACAGTAATCATGTTTAGTATCACAAGGACTGATAAAATCTCAAAAGCAAAGTTAACCTTACTCAAATTGAGCCCTTTTGCTGATGGGAAATTTGCAAAATACACTCGATATTCCATATTCTCGACATTAACCACACACAGACACACACACACCTGTAAAAATCATATGTATGGCGAATTAATCTCCTTAATGGCTAGATTTTAGCCCTTTTTTCAGTTGATTGAATGTAAACGAGTTTCTTACAATTTTCCAATTTTGATAAAGATTATGAATATTTATACGTTCAATCCAAGGAATATTATTTAATCTTTCAAGAATACTGTAGATTATTCTTTCAAAAATGAAAGAGTCCTCCCCTGAGTCCAAGCTTCCTTGGACTCAGGGGAGGTACCCACAGACTGGAGATGTGCAAATGTGACCCCAATTCACAAAAGAGGATCAAAGGCTGACACAAGTAATTATAGACCTGTTAGTTTAACTTCTGTTCCACGAAAAATAATGGAGGCACTGGTTAAAGAAGCACTGCAGGATCATTTAGACAAAACTTCAGTTATAGCTCGGACACAGCAGGGGAAGTCTTGCCTGAACAATTTGATTGGATACTATGATGCAGTCACAAAAGAATTGGATGCAGGGAATAACTTTGATATTATATACTTGGATCTTAGAAAGGCTTTTGATACTGTTGCACATGGAAGACTGCTGCACAAATTGGAGCAGTGTGACATTGGAGGCAAATTGCTGCTATGGATAAAGGGGTGGTTGAGGGGGAGAAGACAGAGAGTGGTAATCAATGGACACTGCTCGTCGTGGACTAATGTTATTAGTGGAGTCCCTCAGGGCTCAGTGCTGGGTCCATTATTGTTTTCTGTATTTATAAATGATATTGATGATGGTATACCAAGCTTAATGTCCAAGTTTGCAGACGATACAAAGGTAGGCAGGGTTGTCAAGGACACTACTGACACTATGCTGCTGCAACAGGATCTGGAAAGGTTGAGCAGATGGGCTGAGAGGTGGCAAATGAAGTTTAACATTGACAAATGTAAAGTACTACACATGGAAAACAGCAACCCCAGAGCAACGTATCAACTCTGTGGTACTACACTGACAGTGGTAGATAATGAAAGGGACCTGGGGGTGGTTGTGCAGGCAGATATGGAGTTCTCTGAGCAGTGCAGACGGGCTGCAAGAGTAGCTCACGGTGTATTGTCAATGATATATAGGAATTTTTCTAGCAGGGATAAGGAGGTGATTATTCCTTTGTATAAGGCAATGGTCAGGCCACACCTAGAGTACTGTATACAGGTCTGGAGGCCTCATTTCAAGAAGGATGTAGAGCTGATGGAACGAGTACAGAGAAGGGCAACAAGATTAGTGAATGGAACAAAGGGGTGCTCTTACGAAGAAAGGCTTAAGTTTTGCAAATTACAGTGTCTGGAGACTAGGCACCAGCGAGGTGATCTGATAGAGGTGTATAAAGCCTTGAAAGGTTTGAGCATGCTCAATGCTGATGGGATTCTTCCTCTCGCTCAGAATAATCACCTGAGAGGGCATAAATTCAAATTGAGGAAGGACGGATGTAGGATAGATGTGCGGAAATTTGCCTTTAGCCAGCGGGTGGTTGGTTGGTTGGTGGAACAGACTTCCATCCCTTGTCGTGGAAGTTGATAGCCTAAATAAGTTTAAGGCTCAGCTGGACAGGTATTTCGAACGAACAGAGGGGTGAAGGGGAAGTTTTTTTTTTTTTTTGGCTGATGCTGCATAAGCTTGCTTTCTTGCATCAAATGCCTTTACTAATGCTAAAAAAAAGAAAACATTTGGCTGTTTTAATAAATACAGTATTGATATTACTGGTTTCGTTTTTTTGTTTAATTTTCTAACGGTCCGTGTTAGTCCTGGTTGACAGATACTGAGTGCTGGAAATTTTAATTTTGTTTTCAAATTTCATTAATAATTACATTTTTTTATATATTAATTTTTAAATTTAATTAACATTTTTTGTGTTATTTATTGTATTATTATTTATTTTAATATTTACTTTTTATTTATTTTCTTGCTGGATTGCCTGGGAGGGAGATTGTCGGCACCCACCAGTATTGCGCTACCTCTGGTGGGTGTGGAATTTTTGTGCGAATTGCACTGACAGAGCAGTAGACCCTGGCCCAGCTTCATTTCATAGGGATGGGTTCGAGGTATCAGGCACTCAGAATGGGCCTGCTCCTTGGTGGCGAAGAGGCATGTGTTTTTTTTAATTTTGATCTTTTTTTTTTGATACAGAATATATTGGTGAAGATGGACATTAGTCTTCGTGCCATCCTTGTCATGTATAGATAAAATACAATAAAATCTAATCATTTTGATACTAGGGTCTCCTGAATAGGGAAACTTATTTTATAACCATCTGGTTCTTATAGGGAAAGTGGCACAGGGCTTTAGCTATTAGGGCATATGAACTCTGGCAAGCGCAGTAATTCTATTTAATATAACGTCAATTCAAGAGACAATCAATACATAAAAAATGGGCATTACTAATTTCATGTAATTTTGTTTTTATTTCTCACAAAAGTGTCACATATCAGAGGTGTTCTTAGGTTTCCCGTTCATATTTGGCTTTCAAAACGATTCTGTTTGAATAATTTTCCTAAAGAGATTTGCATTAGAGCATCATCTGGCCAAGAACGACATCATAAAAGTCAGAAGCATATCAGTGAGCAAGGGCTGATCCTGTTTGAAAAGTGATTTCTACCTTTAAGAATATGAATGTTCAAATTTCTGTCCAAAATATTCAGTTTTATTTTTAAATTTTTTTTGTATATCATTAACCTTATTGAGTTTTCTTTTACATTTTACAGCAGTGTGGTTTCTACTTTGTGTATGGCATTTCAACTTACCTGGTGCATTAAACTGTTTCTCACAAATCTGACACACGAAAACTGTTTCTCGTCTATGAACGGAGAGATGACACGTGAAACTTTCATGTTACAGGTAAGTTACACACCAGACTGGCCTTTTCAATATGCTCTTGTTTTAGGTTTTAGAAGCACCAGCAACTCGGACCATTTATTCCGTGAGCATACCGTCTAGAAATTGCATGTGTCTTGTCCTTGAATTTCTGTTTGCTGGAAGAAAGATCCATGTTTCCGAGGGTACAATTCCCACCTTGATACAATTTCCAACTGACACAACGACATTTTAAAAAGGTACATAAAATATTATGACATCATGGAACGGACCTGAACTTTGGTCTTTTTTATCTGGTAAGGGAAAGGGATTTGTCCACTGTGCTGCACAAGAGAGCTTCTAAGTGTAAATACTCATAGGTTTTCTCGGAGTTCAAATTTCGGCAGACTACTTCTCCCTTGTTGGATAGCTGAATGATTTTTTTTTGATGAGAGAATTCTATGATGCATTTTCAGATTCCATGAAAAGGAAAACTTCTTTCTACAAATTTGATATGTAAAGATTTCTTGTCTGTATCAATTTTAATATGCTTTTAAGATTCCCTGAAAGGGAAAACATTTTTTCAGACATTTGATAGATTTCTCCCCTCTATGAATCCTAAGCTGATTTCTCTGATTGGTTGTGAAGAAAAAGTTCATTCCATGTAATTCACAGCTCAATAATTTCTGGACCTGAATTAATTCAAACAATGATTTCTGTGACTTACTGAATTGCCAAACTTATTTTCACAGATCTGACAGCTGAAAGTTTTTTGCTGTGTGCACTCGCTACTTCATTTCAGTTCTCCTGTATTTTTAAACTGCTTCTCGAATATCTGACAGCTGAAAGGTTTTCCCCTACATCATCAATTCTAAGACGCGTTTTGAGACGCACTGCGTGGGAAAACTTCTTTCCACAAAGTTTTGAGCTGGATGGTTTTTACCCTATATGAATTCTAAGATGACTTTTGAGATGAGCTGTTTGGGAAAAATTCTTTCCATAAATTTCACAACTAAAAGACTTCTCCCTTGTGTGCACTCGCGTATGTAATTTCAATTTTCCTGATGTTTCAACCTGCTTTTAGCATTTCTCACAGCTGAATGGTTTCTCCACTGTATGAATTCTAAGATGAGTTTTGACATGCGCTTTGCGGGAAAAATTCTTTCCACAGATTTCACAGTTGAAGGGTTTCTCCCCTGTATGAACTGTAAGATGCATTTTGAGATTATATAATTGGGAAAAATTCTTTTCACAAATTTCACAGCTGAATGGTTTCTCTCCTGTATGAATTCTATGATGCGCTTTGAGATTCGCTTTTTGGGAAAAACTCTTTTCACAAATTTGACAGTTGAAAGGTTTCTCTTTTGTGTGCATCAGCGTATGTGATTTTAAACCGCCTGATGTTCTAAACTGCTTTGTACATTTCTGACAGCTGAAAGATTTCTCTCCTGTATGACTTCTAATATGCCGTTTGAGACTACTTAATTGAGAAAACGTCTTTCCACAAAATTCACAGAATGGCTTCTCTCCTGTATGACTTCTAAGATGAGTTTTGAGATATTCTTTGCTGGAAAAATTCTTTCCACATGTTTCACAGCTGAAAGGTTTCTCCCCTGTATGAATTCTAAGATGCGTTTTGAGATTCGCTGTTTGGGAAAAATTCTTTCCACAAATTTCACAGTTGAAGGGTTTCTCCTTTGTGTGCACTCGTGTATGTAATTTCAATCCTTGTGATGTTTTAAATAGCTTTTCGCATTTCGGACAGCTGAATGGTTTTTCTGCTGTATGAATTGTAAGATGCATTTTGAGATTACATAATCGGGAAAAATTCTTTTCACAAATTTCACAGCTGAATGGTTTCTCTCCTGTATGAATTCTAAGATGGCTTTTGAGATTCGCTGTTTGGGAAAAATTCTTTCCACAGATTTCACAGTTGAAGGGTTTCTCCTTTGTATGCACTCGTGTATGTAATTTCAAATCTGCTGATGTTTTAAATAGCTTTTCGCATTTCGGACAGCTGAATGGTTTTTCTGCTGTATGAATTGTAAGATGCATTTTGAGATTATATAATTGGGAAAAATTCTTTTCACAAATTTCACAGCTGAATGGTTTCTCTCCTGTATGAATCCTCAGATGCCTTTTGAGATTCGCTGTTTGGGAAAAATTCTTTCCACAGATTTTACAGTTGAAGGGTTTCTCCTTTGTGTGCACTCGTGTATGTAATTTCAATTCTGCTGATGTTTTAAATAGCTTTTCGCATTTCGGACAGCTGAATGGTTTTTCCCCTGTATGAATTCTAAGATGGCTTTTGAGATTCGCTGTTAGTGAAAACTTCTTTCCACATATTTCACAGCTGAAAGGTTGTCGTTTGTATAGTGTCATTGTTGTGATATCAAATCTCTTGAAGTTTTCAACTGCTTTTCGCAATTCTCACAGCTGAAAGGTTTCTCCTCTGTGTGTATTCGCGTATGTAATTTCAAAATTCCTGATGTTTTAAAGTGCTTTTCGCACTTCTGATATTTTAAAGGTCTCTTGGCTGTGTGAATTCTCACGTGTTGTGTGAAAAGAAAAACTTCTTTTCACTGTTTGGAGAGGTGAAATGTTTCTCTCCTGAATGAACACTAATATGCAGTATAAAATTTGCTGATAGGGAAAGTCGGGTGGCAACGTTCGTAATGATTTTTTTTTTATTTTACGACGAGA
Source organism: Mastigoproctus giganteus (assembly GCF_048544385.1). Lineage (NCBI taxonomy): Eukaryota > Metazoa > Arthropoda > Arachnida > Uropygi > Thelyphonidae > Mastigoproctus > Mastigoproctus giganteus. The sequence goes on from NC_143584.1 coordinate 198,520,159, forward strand.
ACGCTTTGAACATGTTAATAGACACTAAAGTAAACCTGTATTATTCACTACCCTTACAAGCATTCCTTCATAATGATATATATAAAGATTTCAACTACAAATTTCAATATTTAAGTCACACCAGGCAGTGTAGTGATACTACATGCATTTTTTGCTATTCTTTGATTTTTATTCAGTGAATTTTAGGGGTCACTCAAAGTCTCCCTTATTGATGTCCGTTTTCTTGACTTATTTTCTTAGAATAAAATATCATTTTCTCACAGGTTGGACAGGTGAAAAGTTTCCCTCTTGCATTCACTTTAATATATTACAAGGTTTCCTTCTAGGTAAACTGAAATGCCGATTAATAACGATTTTTAATTTTTTTTTTAAGGTGAGATACGTCGACGGTGCAGAGATTAACTGACACAATCGCTCTGAAACTGGAATTCAGTTATCGTGCAGAAATTCGTTTCGACACTGTTATACAAAAATTTCCTTTAGAAAATTTTAATCGTTAAATCAGACGAGACAGAGTAGTGATACTGCACGGATTATTCACTTCTTTTATGAATCAGTGAATTTTCAGGGTCACTATAAGTTTCTTTTATTGATGTGGGTTTCTTGCCTTAGTTTCTTACAGAAAATGTTTTTAAGTTTATATTTTCTTGCTATTCTTCCATTTTTCTTCAACAGTCCTGTAAAAGAGGAAAACAAAATGTATAAAATATGAAATTCGATATTAAAGGAAGAAACTTACCATAAAAAAATTGCAATTAAATTTGTTAATCATTTGTTGCCATGGATAATGGAATTTGTTTTGAATTAAACAGGTAATTTCAATGTTAAGTGGTTTATTTGTCTGAAGGGGGCAGCAAATTTAAATCTTCTTTCTTAAATAAAGCACTGGTTAATGCATGTGGCATACTGCAAGACACTATCATAGCTTCTGCAATAAAGATTACATTATTTATCTTATAAACTTTGTATATCAGATATTGCCGGAGAAGCCCTTTTCTATTCAGATCATGTTAACCAATTTTTCCTGGACTGCCAAAAGTACACTTCAACTGATGATATAGTCTTACATAAATCTGGACCCTACTATTTTTTCATTTCAATTTAAAATATAAGGCATTAACTTCTTGGATGAGTTCGAAATACTCCATGTATACCCTACAAATTATCGGATTTTTTGCCTCCTAATTTTGGCCAATGCTAATTGCCTATTATATCCCCATCCCCATTTTGATTTCCTTTGTAGGACCAATTTATGGGTTACAAGGATTGGTGGAGGTGGATTTCTATGGCACTTCTCAAAGAAGCAAACCAAACTTTTCTTTCTTTACAATTGTCTATTGAAATTAAATTTCTCAAAAATTAAAATAACTATAAATAATCGTCGGTATGCAGATATTTTCAGTGAGATAATTGGTCTGAATTTTAGAAGTTGGCTGCCTGCATTTACATGAATATTTTTATTTAATATGCGGAATTTTCATAACAATGACCAAACATTTCCTATTCAAATATGGCCTCTTTTAAGCAGTAATAGAAGAACAATCCCAGAAACATATTACAGTATTTAACTTTATCCGTTAAAAAAAAGCTGTTATTTATATATAGTTGCGGCCCTATCCATGTACTAGTCACACGAGCTGTTTAAAAATAAAATAAATAAAATAATATAAAAGAAATATTTTGGAAAATTTTCAGGAAAGCTTTATTTTGATTCACTGATTTCAAATTTTTGGACTGGGATCACAAAACGTTTTGTGATCTATTTATTTATGTGATTTATTTATTACATTTGGGAATACTGAAAGACCCTAGCACAGCTTCTGCAAGAAAGAAATTATATTATAAAATGTGTATATGACTGATTGGCCAAAACGGCGTTCTTTATTCCCAAAATGCTAAAGATTTTTCCCTAGTTCGTTATACTTCTGGCACTGCCAAATGGCCCTTTACCCCATCTCTACCCTTTGGTGCAGCGACATAATTATGGAGCAGAACTACGGGAGGTGCATGTCTCTGGCAGTACGCACAGAAGGCACCCAAAATTCACTTCTTTTCTTCTTTCTTTACAATTATTTTAATCAATTATTGGGTTTGAAAATTTTTCAGTTGGCCAAGTGATCTGAAATCTAAAATTTGGCAGCCTGCACACATATGGGTTTTTATTTAAAATATGGGTTAATTTTTTAAGCAGTAAGTAAATAGCAATACTTACTGCTTAAATGGTTAAAGTTTACAAACGGGTACGGACACCCACCTTGAATGTTCGGTGGGCGTGGTCTGCCTGACGCCGTGTTTGACAGGCGCTGCTTCTCCGAAGAGGTCACGTGAAGTTTATGACGTCACTTCCGATCATGTGACTTATGACGTATTTGGTCATTTGACATATGTGCGTGTGGAGGCTGCCGAGACTGCGCATTGCCGTTGTAAGCTGGTCACATGACATCAATGGCGTTATGCCCGCGGTTTTCTTTGAACTCACTCAGCAACCGGCAGTCTCACAGAATGTACATCAATGGCGCTGTTCCCTGCTGCTTTCCTCGGATGTCGGCAACAGCAGTCTCAGAGAATGCGGGCATCCACTTCTACACATGCGAAGTAGCGCTAAAATGAATGCATTTTTAACACCGGCTGCGTGCTTGCCACACACACATGACCACAGAACTGGCTAAACTTTCGAAAGCTAGTCACGTGTGTTACACGTCATACACTGGTCATGTGACATGCCGTTGCTTACTCCTTACTCCGATCTCGGCGACCAGCAGTGAGAACATCCGTACCCACTTCTAAACCTTCGTACAATGCTACGCAAGTGCTCTACAGTGAATGCCGTCTTTCCCCTGACTGCCAGCCGAATTTTTACGTGTGAAATAAAGAGTATTCGATTACTTTAACCAATTACAGTATTATGAATTATACATTTTAAAATAAAAATATGATTTCTTACCGTTTCTACTTCCCTAAGGAGAACCCAATCCCTTTGTTCTCTGAACGCTCAGCCAAGAAACGCAATTGAATTAATGCTTAAGACACACAAAGAAAGAAGTAAACTGATCCGAGGCGAAAACGCCTCTGCACGAAGAAATGCTGCTTTCATGCCGGAGCGCAACTATACCCTCTGGTGGTGGTGGTGGTGGTTTCAAACAGCAGTGACTTGTATAGTCACATGACTTCCGTTTTTACACTGACCTCCAATGAGTAAGGGTCAATTCGCTCTGAAAAGAGGAAGAAATAACTCGCCGTTTTCGTTTTTGTAAGGTCAGCACTACTAGACCAGAACATTACTTCTCAGTCTCTGAACAATCTGCACAACATTATTATAGTAAAATTAATAGTTAATTTGTGTAATTTGAAGCTAAAAACGCCATTCGATGTAGCTAAATGCTCATGACCAGATGGTACTTTCTGATGTTATGTAAAATAAAACTTCCAGTAATATATAATAAGAAATCAATGGAAGGGTCAAGGAGTAGCTGTGTGGGATGAGAGTTCTTCCTTATGTGCAGCGGCGCGTTATCCTATGGGCAAAAAGGGCAATTGCCTGGGGCCCCCATCAACAGGGGGGCTCCAATGTCCCCAAATCAATATTCTATAAACTCATTTTTGTAGTAAAAAAATCGGAAATTAAATTTCGGTCCCATATCTGGGGATCCCATACCTAGATTGCAGGTGTGACGCAGGCGTATGGCGAGAAAATAGGATAGAAAATGAACCTTCCAACTTTACAGTATCCGCCGGCGTTATTATTGATCAAATTGAAAACAATACCAACAACGCAACTGTGTACAATATTAATGATAAAAATATTAATACAAATATCAATGATAATAAGGATCAAAATATTAATACAAACAATATCAATGATAATAATGATAAAAATACGAATGCAATACATTCAAATAATATCAAACATAAAACATACACTAAAGATGTTGCTTTATGGCCAAACCCCATCACAAATGATTTTATTGAGTTTTGCCTTCGCGAAAAATCGCAAAATTTTGGAAACATTAAAAATTCAAATCGAAATTTTAATTGCGATGGAAAAATCATTACGAGAAAATTAAACGAATCACATTTCTATTTAAGTAGAGCTGATGGTACCACAGAAAAAAGAGTGGTTAATTTTTTCAGAAACCACGAAATCTGTGTACTTTATTATTTGCAAATTGTTTTCAGTTAAATCAAAAAAATAATTATTAGTTACTGTCTGTAATGATCGGAAACATATTGTTGATATTTTAAAAAGGCACGATGAGTCTAGAGAACATAAGGAAAGTAGGTAAAGCGCTTGAAAAGTGTAGGAAGAATTGATTTAGACTAGATGAAAATCAAACAAGTTATTGGCGTGAGGTTCTAAAAAGAGTTGTTGCGACTGTGAAACTGTTAGCTTCATTAGGGTTGGGATTTCGAGGGCATGATAGTAATGTAGGAAATTTGATGAGTTGCTCAGAATACTTAGCTAATTTTGATATGTTTTTGAAAACTCACTTAGAAATGTGGTAAAGGACAGGTGAATTATCTTTCTAATACTACGTGTGACGAATTCATATATTTAATGGCCGCTAACATAAGAAATACAATTATTAATGAAATCAAACGGGCTAAATTTTGTTTTATTTTTAATAAAATTATATCTACAATTATTATTATTTAGCTTTTTGCATGAGTAAGAGTATACCGGAGGCGTAGGGATTTCCCTCCCCCCCCCGAAGAAAAATTCAATACTATACATGGGGCCCCCAAATTAAAATTTGCCCGGGGACCCATGAAGTCATAACGCGTCGCTGCTTATGTGGTAATGTTTTGAGGACGACTTTGCTGAAGTTGCAGAAGTGAACATTCGGTAAAGTTTCCAGCCCCTGCAAACAGATAATTAGTTTGGATATTTTTACCGAATTCATGATAATTAACATATTAAATCGTGTTTTACAAAGGTATTATTATTAGCAATGGCAACATAGTGAATGAAGCCTATGGCTTATGCTGCACTGGACAAAAAAATAAATAAAATAATAATAAAACAAAAGAATAAAAATAAAATAACAAAAAAAATAAATTAAAATAATAATAATAATTAATAAGAGAAAATGAAATAGACAACCTATGCGTCTTCCCATAGTTCCAGTTGAACTATTAATTTCCCCAAATGTCAGCCTCTACCACCCATGTAGGTAACTTATTCCAGTCATTTTTAAATAGCTGGCTAAAATAAAACTTCCTGCAATCCAGTCTAATCATCTTCCAGCGCAACTTGAAATTACGGCCTCTACTTTTAGAATCATTTATAACAGTGGAAATTTATTGTTTAAGATTCTGTGAACAGGAGAACTTCTCACAGGTTGGACTGGTGAAAGGGTTCTCTTCTGCATGAACACTAATAAGCATTGTAAGATTAGCTGGGGAAAACCGAGTGGCGCAGTTTTTAATGTTTTTTTTTTAAATTTCGCCCAACCTTTTAGGCACTTCAGAAACAGGCTTTCAGCGTCAAACCCCATATTAGTGCTTTAATGTAAGTGATTTAAAATCAACCGCGGTCGTTCCAATTTTATTTTAGGTCCTAGCCACTAAAATCCCAGGAAAGTAAGTGGCAGGACCTGCCAGAGTACAATTGACTCAATGGTAACACCCGGCTAGCCTCCACGTGGCGAGGTATGGACAACGTCTGGTCCCATTAGGGGCCTGGCGGCCAATAAGCCGGATAAACAATGGGCACAACATATAACACTACTCATGACCCACACACTTCTAAATCTCTGGCTTTGACAGGGTACTGTCACCGATACATAGAACATTCGCGGAGATGGGAGAAATCCCAGGAGCCGCTAGACCCTCAATATACCTCATACCTCATACCTGTTGAATTCATGATCGCCAATATGGCTGCCGTTCAGTGTGCACGTGCTAATTACCGCTCCGTTAATTTCAATATAAATTAGTGATTTTAACTTGTGCTACAGCTTGGATTTTCTGCATAACCAGGTTTTTAAGGACGAAGAACAACGTGGCGAGGTTTGTCTCTTGGTTTGTGGATCCATTCGTGTGTTTCAACGCGTTAATTACTCAACGCCAACGATAACGTGTCTGCTCACTGCTTCACATACCGATCGCCAATATGGCTGCCTTACAGTACGGACGTGTTGTTTGTCGCTCTGCAATAATTTGTCTAAATTGTGTTTTAAATATAATACAGTTAAAAATTATTGGTTCTAGTTGAAGATTAACCAACAGTGGACTAATAGGGTGAGACTTTTCCAAATTTCTAGGGAATTATAATCAGATTTTTACGTTCTTTATCTATTTCCTTTGTTGTGAGACAGGTCACCATGCCGCTCACAACGAGGTAATGGAGAGTGCTCCGATATAACGCGGCTGCCACGTTCAAATCTGATTCTTGACTTGGGAGGATTCGCCAATTAGTGCTCTCTGGGCTGCAAGAGTGCCCCACCATTTTGTGTTCTCTCTTTGCGGAACTAAATTTACCATGTGCTCGCGTAACTAAATATACCATGCGCTCAGTGTTTCCCCCCCTCCATAGACATACCATGGAAGTGACAGATCTCTGTAATTATTGTTCCTGTTGTGAAACTGATTTCACCAGCGTGATTAGCGCCTCCGAAAACCGTAAGGGGGAAGTAACCCCGTTTTTCTAGAAGCACTTCCACACCTAGGTGTTTTTCTCCCCCCCCACAGCTGACAGAGGGGATCGCCCAAAACTCCCATAACCAACTGTGCCCTCAAATTAAGCCACGGACTTGTGGTGGGCATCATTTGCCATCATTTTCAGTGCCTTATCCTACTATTTTACCATGCACCCGATAATCCGAACTGTACCGGTTATCCGGATTTCGTAAAATGGAAGTAAGAACAGGAAAACACAATGAACCCCAGGGCCATAGTGACGACCCTGTTATTGTGGAACCCCAAGACAAAGAGGAGGACCCCCGTTCTGGATCCCAACTCACCAAGCGGAAAAATCGCAATCAGCTGATCCCCAAGTTTGGGCGGGAAACACGTTCCCAGACAGATACTAAAGAACATCCAGAAATAGCCACATCACAAAAATACCCGAAAGAAGACAAACAGCAGGACTCACCCCTAGACCATGACATACCAGAGGGCACCATATATGAAAAGACGCTCTTTCTCAAAACCACACTTGAGAATATTTTCAAAGAAAATTCAAATAGAGTGTCAGCAGCACTCAGATCTGAGATTGTCACAATCTTTCACAAGATGGAGACAATCTTACATGATGAACATCTTCACAAAGAGAGAGCTACCACACGACTACAGGCCTATATGGAATGTGGGGCAAGTCAAATGCCACAGCGCGCCCCGACATATTCAGAAGCGCTGAGGACCCCAACGGAAACGCAACAGACAACAACGCACCAGATAATAACAACGCACCAGAAGAGGAAGACGCTCCTACCAACACCAAACCTGGTGATTCTTAGACCGAAACAAACAGGAAAAATTCCCACAAGCGAAGACCTCAAAGCAAAAGTATAAATAACATGAAGGAGGACCTGAAGCTAACACGAATAAAAGGGATGAGAAAGATGAGAGACGTAGGACTGGTAATAGAGACAGAGACCAGGCAAGAAATCCAGAGCATCATTGAAAACCCCAAGATTGACGCCCTTGGATTAACGGCCCAGCCGCCCAAAAGGAAGGGACCGAATATATTAATTTATGACGTTAGCCCAGAAATTACAGCCACCCAGATAGCTGAAGAACTTTACACACAGAAACCTCCAACGCGAGATCCCGAACAAACAGCCGCAAGAAGTGATAACACCAAAGTTCCACATAGAGGCGAGAGGAGGCTTAAAAAACAGCTGGAGTGTGGAACTAATCCCGGAGGCGTGGCAAGTCCTAAAGGACCGGACAAGGGTCTACATAGAATGGGGAAGCTATCGTTTTCGTGAGCGGGTGGCAGTACCGAAATGCTTTAGATGCTGTAAGTTCGGCCACTCCAGCCACGTCTGTTCTCAGACAGTCCCAACATGCGGACATTGCACTGAAAAGGGCCACGAATATAAAAAATGCCCACACAAAGACAAGGAAGCCACATGTGGAAATTGTAAAACAATGAAACTCGAATATACACACTCAATCAGGGATCCTAACTGCCCAATCTATATAAAATCCAAGAGCAACTACCAAAACAGAATCGATTATGGGTACAAAAATTAAGAAATATAACACAACCATGATCAAAATAATACAAACAAATGCCCAGCGAGCAAAAGCGGTGGCTGACCAGATTCGGGTCAAGGCTGATGAAGAGAACATAGACGTTATTATATTACAGGAGCCGTATGTCCATGCAAGGCGGGTGGCGGGCTACCCACTACAATATAAAGTGATCCACACAGAGGAAGACACCCCGTGGGCGGCGGTATTCGTCAGAAACAAGAATATTACCGCAACAAGAATAACGCAACTATGCACGGCTTGGGCAGCCTGTGCCCAACTCATCACAGCACTGGGTTCCCTCTACGTGGTGGCTCTATACAGTAGACCGGGACAAGACATAGAGATCGCCATCAACTACCTACGCTACCTACAGAACATCCTGCCAAACGAAAGAATCATAATAGGCGCGGATGTAAACTGCCGCTCCCCGCTATGGTATAGCGCTACAGATGATAGAAAAGGGACAGCAAACGGACAGCAGCTTGAGAATTACCTGACGGGATCACAATTAGCGGTCCTAAACCAGCCACACTAGTTACCGACATTCTGTAACACCCTCTGGGAGGCCACAATCGACATATCCTTAGCCACTAGGAACCTGGCGAACCACGTGGCCGACTGGAGGGTGGAGGTAGCCTGGACCACCTCGGATCACCGAGTTATAACTTACACAATAACAAGAACAATGACAAGAGCAACAACAATCAACCAACGATGCCATAGATATGCAGTTGCCAAAGCGGACTGGCCGCTATTCAAAGAACTACTGACCACAGCGATCAACAGTAACCCACTAACCCTGAACCCATTGAACAGCCCGGACGACCTGCAGAAAAGTACTACGGAACTGATGACAACTATCAGTAACCAAGCAATAAGAAAAAAACGCCCCCAACTGGGGGCAGTACCCTGGTGGACTCGAGAAATTGCCACGCTCCGGCGGCAAACGATAAAAGCAAGGAAGGACTTTCAGAGGGCCCGCAGATCATGGCCTGCAAACGAAGTCGAAGTCCTCAGACAACAATATAGGGAGATAAGAAACCGCTATACTGATGCCATTAAGAAGAGCAAAAGACGCTCTTGGGAGCTCTTAGTATCCACAGAAGGAAACACTAACCCCTGGGGCCTAGTCTACAAGGTAACCACCAACAAAATGCCCAGAGGGGAGGTGAATGCCACCACCAGTACCCGGCAGGGGAACCTTACCACGACCTGGGAGCAGTCGATGGACAATATACTGGACACAATCTACCAGAAACCAGCGATGCCGATACTACCAGTATAGAGCGAAATATGCGATTGCAATGCCAGTTACACCAATCAGGCAATGGAGCCCCCCTTTACCAATGACGAGCTCAGCGTGGCAGCTAGTCGAGTAAGAAGCAAGAAATGCCCAGGTCTCGATATGATTGACCCTGAAATCTTAAAGAAAACTGTTGAATACGCACCGTACCTATTGCTCAACCTATACAACAGATGCCTGGAAGCTGGCCACTTTCCAAAGGCATGGAAAACGGCCAACTTAAAACTAATTCCAAAAACCCAAAAAAAAACACAGAAAGCCCAGATGCATGTCGACCCATCGCACTGCTCTCGGTGGTAAGTAAAGTATTCGAAAGACTACTTCACACAAGAATAATTGCTCACTACGGAAAAGCTGGACTCCATGCCGTGAATCAGTATGGCTTCAAGCCAGGGACCTCGACAGTGGACGCACTGGGAAACCTACTCAGGACGGTGCAAGAATGTAGAAACAAGTATCTGCTTCTCATCTCGGTTGACTTTGCTGGGGCGTTTGACTCACTTTGGTGGCCAAGCGTCCTGGCGAGGTTGAGGGAGGCACGGGTGCCAACAAACCTATTCAAGGTCATGGAAAACTATTTATCACATAGAAGAGTGGAGATCAATGTAGAATACCAGAAGGTAACAAGAGAAGTGCACAGAGGATGTCCGCAGGGGTCTGTGCTGGGACCACTCCTGTGGAATATGGTGTTAGATGAGTTCTTGGTGATGGATCTGGGATCCGTCAGGACACAAGCATTCGCTGATGACCTGATATTGACCGTGGGAGCGGATTCCCGGGCCCAGTTGGAAACCCAAGCAAACCAGGCGCTGCAGCAACTCCAGCAATGGGCCGCAAAACACCAGCTCACAATTTCATCCATAAAGACCTCTTCAATCCTGCTTAAAGGAACCCTGCAATTGCGACGACCGCCGCAAATAAAAATTGACAATGTCACCATTAAGTTTGTAAACCAACTTAAGTACCTAGGCGTGGTACTGGACAACAACCTCTCGTTCCAGCTGCACCTAAAATACATAAGAAAAAAAATCAGGAGCTATTCTGCACTGGTAGCCAGAGTTACTAGGAAAGATTGGGGACTCAAAAAAAAAATCTTGACGCTATATTACAAGACAACGTTTCTCCCAGCAATTACTTACGCCTCAGCAGTTTGGTTCCCAAAAACTGCATTGGCAGTGAATAGAAGAATTCTGGACATGATCCAAAGGACCATACTGTTAACTACGACGCGTGCGTGTAGTACAGTGAGTACTCCAGCACTACAGGTACTCGCTGGAGCGCTTCCTTTGGACCTGGAGGTCGTTCGCACAGGTCTGCTATACTTGCTATCCAGGGGAGTGGCGGCCACACATCTGGACTACACAACTGACCCAGCGAACAACCTAAAAACGGAAAAAAATAGATTACAGAACCACCTGCTAAAATTATGGCAGAGAAGATGGACGGAAACCACCAAGGGCGAGATAACCAGAAGATATCTACCAGACCTCCAGAAAATCTACCCAAAACAGCCGACCTGGTACTTCCCAGGGTACCATTTGACATCCTTAATAACAGGACACGGACCCTACAATGAGAAGCTGCACGGATTTGGACTCACTGAGGACCCCAACTGTACGTGCGGAGAGACAGAAAGCTGGAATCACATAGTGTACGAGTGCCCACAATATGAAGACCTCAGAGGGATACTTCTAACAAAAATAAAATACCTACCAAAAGGATTGGAATCCCATTTCATAGATACTGAGGATGAATATAGAGCATTATCCCAGTTTGCAAAAGACCTCTTCGTCAGGAGAAGGACATTAATCACCATCTACAATGACTGACATCAAGTACCACTATTGAGACACCAGCCAGCACAATGTAAAGGCTGAAACTAAAGATGAGGGACACAAGCACAAGGACGGAGCTTGCCCCATGAGTAAAGAAAGTTGAAAACAGAAATGCAGCAATAGCTGCCAATAGCCATATGGCGATCTGAAGAGGGCACTCTAGCTCCCTTCACCTTTATACCTACTTCCTTGGGAGGAGGGGGGACATTCGTCCTCCCCTCCTCTCCACCCTATATCTTCTACTCTGGTGGGACATGGGCATGTCCCACTGAAAACTGAGGCTATCTACTCTATTGGCCCCTTATTTCTGTCTTTCTCCTTCCAGCCTTCTGCCTCCCCCCCCTCTATCTATACGCTAGCGAAAGCCCTACACACCAAAAACTTAACATGTGTAAATTACCTTACGCCCATAACTTGGCCTAGCAAAACTAAGCGATTCTACTCCTACGTTGACGCGTTTCTTTTTTTTTTTTTTTTTTTTAGGTCCTAGCCGCCGAAATCTCAGGAAATTAAGCGGCAGGACCTGCCAGAGTGAAACAGACTACTGGGTTCCTGGTCTGCCTCCACGGGGCGTAAGTGGGGCAACGTTGGGCCTCAGTAGAGGCCCAGCGGCTAAATGACCAGATGAACAACGGTACAAGGCATCACACATATACAAAGTCCATACACTTTTAAATCTCTGGCTTTTCCAGTCAACTGGTTCACCCACAATGTAAACTACGCGGAGATGGGGGGAACCCCTGGTGCCGTTTGACCTCAAACACACTTTACACTTTACACTTTACCTGTTGAATTCACTTACTCTGCAGTCATTGCTTTCGATAATGATACATATAAAGATTTCCATTTGAAAATTTCAATCATTAAATCAGACCAGACGATTTAGTGATACTACATGCATACTTCACTACTCCTTGTTTATAAATTATTGAATTTTCACGGTCACTCGAAGTCTGCCTTATTGAATTAGGTTTTCTTAACTTATTTGCTTATAGAAAAATATCTTATTCTTACACGTTGTACAGGTGAAAGGTTTCTCTCTTGCATGAACTTTAAAATATTATAAGTTTTCTGATACTGTATATAAAACCGGTTGAAGAGTTAGTAACGATTTTCTTTATTTTATTTTACGATGAGAAATGTCGACTTTGTTGTTGTTGTTGTTAAATTTGTTGGTGCATCAGCAACTTAGGCTATAATGCACTGATTACTGTCTAATATCTTCTTTGTTTGTCTTACGCGTGATATGGTTCATATATTGTGATATTTATTTATCAATTTTAGAAAGAGAAAAGTATCATCCATATCCTCACGATCTCCAAGAACACACTGTAATGATAACTGGCTGGAGTTATGAAAATGATAGAAGAAAGCAGTTTTCCGTTCTTTCAGATATAGCGGGAATTCCAGGATGATATGTTTTACTGTTAATGAGCATAAACAGTTACTGCATTGTGGAGGATCATCGTTTGTTAGTAGGTAGCTATGAGTGAGGAATGTATGACCAATGCGTAATCCTTTCTGTTTCTTCTCAGACTGGATTGCCATTGCTTGGGTTCTCTCTTGATTTCAAGAAGTTTATTATTTGCTTGATCTTGCCACATGCGTGTCCACTGTTGTTTATACATCTGTTTGATAATGGATTTATGGTCAATATAAGGAGTCCTGAAATTAGATGGTATCATATTTGTAGCACATTTAGCAGCTAAATCTGCCTGCTCGTTTCCTGGTATTCCAACGTGTCCAGGGATCCAACAAAATATTACTAGCTGTCCATGTAGTAGTAGTAGTAGTGGTGGCATGTGATGCAAGAAAGCAATTGTATGAGCTTATGCAGCATCAGCCAAAAAAAAAAAAAAAAAAATCACACCATTCCCTCCAAATGCCCGTCCAGTTCCTCCTTAAATTTATTCAACCTATCAACTTCCACAACGACAGATGGAAGTTTGTTCCAGCAATTAACCACCCGCTGGCTAAAGGCAAATTTTCGCACGTCTATTCTACATCTGTCTTTCCTCAATTTGAATTTATGCCCCCTTATGTTCGTAATCTGAACAAGTGGAAGGATCCCATTAGAATTCAGCGTGCTCAACCCATTCAAGTCCTTATACACTTCAATCAGATCACCGCGCATGTGCCTAGTCTCCAGCCACTGAAATTTGCAGAACTTAAGCCTCTCTTGGTAAGAGGATCCCTTCATTCCCCTCACCAATCTTGTTGCCCTTCTCTGTACACGCTCAAATAAATCTACATCCTTTCTAAAATGAGGCCTCCAGATCTGTACGCAGTACTCAAGGCGTGGCCTGACCATTGCCTTATACAGAGGGATAATCACCTCCTTTCCCCTGCTAGCAAAATTCCTATATATCATTGACAAAACCCCATGACCTGCCCTGGCAGCCTGTCTGCATTGCTCAGAAAACTTCATATCTGACGGCACAATTACTCCCAGGTCTTTTTCATTTTCTACCACCTTAAGTGTAGTACCACACAGTTGGTACGTTTCTCTGGGGTTACTTCTACCCATATGAAGTACTTTGCATTTGTCAAGGTTAAACTTCAGTTGCCACTTCTTAGCCCATCTGCCCAAATTATCTAGATCCTGTTGCAGTAGCACACTGCCATTACAGTACTGTCATTAATGTCCGTGAAGTTCTAGTAGCTGTGCCCAAACGTTTTGTACCAGCGGATGATTAGGGAAGAATTTACACTGTAGGGCATTAACAGCACTTAACGAGTCCATATATATGATGGGTTTGGTATACGAGTCTTCTTTGATATTCTCTAGGGCTAGAACCATACCGTTTAATTCTGAGGTATAAGTACTGCATTCAGATGGAATCTGTCTGGAGATGGCGATATTTGGTAATACTACAGCGGTACCAACTTTACTGTCCACTTTGTAGAGATTAACAGACACAATGATTCTCAGAATAGAATTCAGTTATCGTACAGATTGTTGTTGTTGTTATTTGGTTTTTAGGAGCATTAGCAACTAAGGACATATTGCTCAGGGATATGCGGTGGTCATTCCCTGACAATTCCGAATAGTCCGTATTTGGTGGTGACGGTTTGGAACCCCGTTCTAATCAAGAAGCGTATGCTACGTACTGCTGCTCCTTCCCACCTGGCTACGGAGGCGCCCCTTATCGTACAGAAATTCTTTCGATAACGGTACACATAAAGATTTCCATTTGCAAACAGACAGCATAGTGATAGTACATGCATTCTCTATTTCTTGTTTTTAAATCAGTGAATTTTCAGGATCATTCTAAGTTTCTTTTATTGTTGTGGTTTTTCTTGATTTCCTTTCTTGTAGTAAAATATTTGTACGTTTATATTTTCTAGCAATTCTCCAATTTTTCTTCAACAGTCTTGTGAAAGTGGAAAGAAAATATATAAAATGTAAAATGGCATATTCAATGAAGAAACTCTCAACATTAAATTTGCAATGTGGTTTGTGAAACAAATTCCATGACCAGGGGTAATGTAATTTTTTTGGATTAAATGGGTAGTTTTAATGTTAAATAGCGTATTTGAAGTAAGCAAATTTTAATCCTCTTTGTTAACCCAACGTTTAATACATGTGGGATACTGGAAGTCACTATCATAGGTTCTACAATTAAAGATTACATGACTTATCTTATAAACTTTGTATATCAGATATCGCCCGAGAGGCACTTGTGCATTTCCAACATTTTAAACAATTTTTCCTGGACTGCCAAAAGAATACTTCAACTGAAGCAGAGCCGGAACAAAGTATTTCCGCGCCCCGGGGAGAAAGGTTTTTCAGCGCCTCCTTACTAAGGATATATGTATTTCTTGCCTCATTGTTTTTCTCTTTTTGACGCCCCTTAAAGAATGAGGCCCCGATAAAGAGCCCTAGTAGCTCGTACCATAATCAGGCACTGACCTGATGATAA
The DNA here is from genome assembly GCF_048544385.1 of Mastigoproctus giganteus. Taxonomy (NCBI): domain Eukaryota; kingdom Metazoa; phylum Arthropoda; class Arachnida; order Uropygi; family Thelyphonidae; genus Mastigoproctus; species Mastigoproctus giganteus. The sequence goes on from NC_143584.1 coordinate 198,535,422, forward strand.
ATTCTTACACAAATCTGGACGCCATTATTTTCTGTATTGTTACCAGCATGAGCTCGAACTCTTATGTACAAGAGATCATGTGAGCCACCAATTTATAATATATTAACCTTTTGAAGTATGTCGAAATATTCTATGTATACTCTATAAATTATTGCTGTTCCCCTTATAGATTTGGCGCAAGCGAAATGCCTTTTACCCCCCCCCCCCCCCCCCAATTTTGATTTTCTTTGCAACAAACGATTTCCAGATTACAAGTACTGGGGGAGGTGGACCCTAGGGCACATCTAAAAGAAGCATCCCAAAATTTACTTCTTAACATATGTCTACTGAAATTAAAATTCTCACAATTAAAATAATTGTAAATAATCGTTGGTGTCCAGATATTTTCAGTGAGACAAGTGATCTGAATTCTAGAATTTGTCAGCCTGCAGGCAAATGAAATTTTTATCTGATATGTGGGATTTTCATAACAATGACCGAACGGAGCCTATTCAAAAATGTTTTTTTTTGATAAGCAGTAATAGAATCCCAAAAACACATTAATCAACTCTATCCGTGAAACACTGCATATTTATATACTGTATAGGTGCAGTGATATCCATGTTCTAGTCATACCGGCTAAATAATAATAATAATAATAATAATAATAATAACTGACAGCCAATAATGTGAGTGCTGATTGACATAGCGGTGCCCAGCACTAGCAATGTCCAGAAAACCCATGAGGAAAAAATTAGGAAATACATGAACCTGAGACATGAAGTCAAGGAGATGTGGCATATGCAAGAATTATCGAGCGTCCCGATGATCATGTCAACCACCGGTATGGTGCCAAAGCCTCTACATAGCAGCCTAGCAGCAATAGGTCCCCCAGAGAACACCTACAAGGAACTCCAGAAAGTCGCAATCCTGAACACCTGTAGGATAGTCAGAGAGTTCCTCGACCAACAGTAACACCAGACATTACAACCATCCTGTGTTCTTGGTATCGGTACACGTCACGGAGTGGAATCCCCCAATCAGGGAGAAATAATATATAAAGCAATAATACAATACAATTTATTTTTATCAAGAGAATTTGTTCACAATAAATGAACTTGTTAAGAAAAGTAAATTTCTTGACAACAAGTTATAATTCTTCATTTACAAATGTTTTTGCATAAAAATTTGTTATCTAACAGAAAAGATAATGAAATCACAACACATAGTACATTCCGCACTGCAAACAGAGATAGCAATTTATCTGCATAGCAATTCAAATCTACGGTATCATTTAGTATCAAAAATTTTCTTATTAAGAATTTTAATTTGGAGTTAAAATAATTTCTCCTGAGCCTGAAATCTACATTAGCCTTCAAGTTGTTTATTATATTCATTGTATGACTGACTATCCACAAATCTCTTTAGTAGCCTAGGGTGAGGCAAAACAATTGCTTCAGGGTTCCTTAAATTATGTGAGTCATTTCTTTGCAGATTCGACTCTTCAAAAATAGTGTTAAGATTTTTCAAGATTAAATTTAACTTCAGTTTTTGAACTGGATAAAGTATTTTATATTTCAACAAAAATTGCCTTCTCTTATTCAGGTCATTCCAAATGTTTGTCCCCATTAAAAGTCTGAAAATCCTGTTAAGTTGTTTATTACACTTTTTTTTTTTTCAGTTATATTTGCTCGTGCCCATACATTTACTAAATAATTGAGTTGGGAGTCCACTAATGCATAATATAAGGTAACTTTCATTCTTAGATTTAACTTATTCTTAATGTAATAAAAAAAGTACACATAAAATCTCATTTTTTTGTACAGATTTGTTATATGCATTGTCCAACTTAGGTTTCTCTTTTTGTGTACACTCGCACGTGTAATTTCAATTCTCCTGGTGTTTTAAACAGCTTTTGGCAATTTTACAGCTGAAAGGTGTCTCACTTGTATGAACTCTGACGTGTAGTGTAAGACTGCGTAATCCTGAAAACTTCTTTTCACAGGTTGGACAGGTGAAAGGTTTCTCTGTTTCATGAACTTTAATGTGCATTCTAAGATTACCCGATAGGGAAAACGTCTTTGCACAGGTTGAACAGGTGAAAGGTTTCTCCCCTGTATGAATTCTAAGATGAATTTTGAGGTCGCTTGTTGAGAGAAACTTCTTTCCACATATTTGACCACTGAATGGGTTCTCTCCTCTATGAATTCTAAGATGTCTTTTGAGATTTGCTAAAAAGCTAAAGTTCTTTCCACAGAATTGACAGCTGAAGGGTTTCTCTCCTGTATGAATTCGAAGATGACTTCTGAGATATCCTGATTTGATAAACTTCTTTTCACAGATTTTACAGCTGAACGGTTTCTCCTTTGTGTACACACTCATGTGTGATTTCAAATCTCGCGATGTTTTAAATTGTTTTCTCGCATTTCTGACAGCTGAAAGGTCTCTCTCCTGTATGAACTCTGATATGCAGTGCAAGATCACGTGAATGATAAAACGCTTTCTCACATTTTGAACAGGTGAAAGGTTTCTCTGCTGTATGAATTTTAATATGCATTCCAAGATTACCTGATCGGGAAAACGTCTTTGCACAGGTTGGACAAGTGAAAGGTTTCTCTCTCCCCTATCTGAATTCTATCTGAATTCTAAGATGTCTTTTGAGATGCGCTGAATTGCCAAACTTCTTTTCGCAGATTTGGCAGCAAAATGGTTTCTCCCCTGTGTGAATTCGAAGATGAGTTCTGAGATCTCCTGAACGTCCAAACTTCTTTTCACAGATTTTGCAGCTGAACGGTTTCTCGTTTGTGTGTACTCGCATGTGTGATATGAAATCTGATGTTTTAAACTGCTTCTCGCATATTTCACATCAGAAAGTTTTCTCATTTGTGTACACTCGGATATGTGAGTTCAATTCTTGTGATGTTTTAAACTGCTTCTCGCATTTCTGATAGCTGAAAGCTTTCTCATCTGTATGAACTTTGACATGTCGTTTAAGATGGTGTGAACGGGAAAACTTCTTTTCACAGGTGGAACAGGTGAACGTTTTCTCTTCTGAATGAATTGTAATGTGCATTATAAGATTGCCTGATAGGAAAATCGAGTTGCACAGTTCGTAATTATTTATTTATTTTACTACGAGTATACTTCACATACGTTGACAGGCAAAATAGTTCTAACCGAATAATTCAGTTATCGTACATAAATTTGGTTCGATGTTGGCACATATAAAGATTTACATTTGCAAATTTTACTCCGTAAATGAGAGCAGAAAAGTGATAATAAGTGCCACTGCTTCTTTTTTTTTAAATCATTGAAATTTCAAGGTCATTCCACCTCTCTTTTATTGATATGGATTTCCTTGATTTATTTTCTTATAGTAAAATTGTTTTCCGTTTATGATTTCTTGCTATTCTCCAATTTTTCTTAATCAATCCTCTAAAAGATGAATATATATATACTTTTATTCCAAATAATTCTATTTTTTTGAATAAAATCTATTCCAAATAATTTCTATTATTAATTTACTACATCCGGTATTTCTGTATTTTTATGTGATCCCTCTATGTGATATATTGCATAATGTGTTTCACAATTTCTTCCAATTTTGATTCAGACCTCATTACAACTGTACTACCAGCCACAACCACACTCCACACAACGAAGGATCACCGTCACCGGAATGCCCAGAAAACAAGAATGATCCGCCAGCACCCCTTTCTTTTCCCTCCTCAAAATATATATGTCTTCCCCTTTTTTTTAGATTAGAATCCTCGTATTGGTCTAAAGACTAATTTCGTGGGGAAAAGAAATTCCCAGGGACTATTGTGCCGGAAATCTGACGCAATCAAAATGGAATTCATGAGGGGCAAAGGGGAACTTCATGTTTATATCGGGTTGCGTCTCTAGACTGTCCAGCGGTAATCACTAGTTCTAAAGTCTGTTCATTTTTGCTTATTTCCAGACAACAATCACGAATAACGACCTCTCGCTACTAACTAGGGGACAAGTAACAGTGATGTAATGTTTCACGACTGCTTTCTCTGGTGCGGTGTCAATTGTACGTGCGAAAACGAAAGTAAAACACAGCCTTCTCCCGATCGTCTTACACATACAGGCAATGACACATGTATAGGGGGTCTTGAAGCAAAGATTGCATCCGATAGGTAAGCCAAACGGGATAAAAATGAAAGCATTTTTATACAAGGAAGCAAGCTTATAAAGCATCAGCCAAAAAAGAATAAAAAAAGAAAGAAAAGGAACCTTCCCATTTCATCCATCCATTCGTTCCAAATATTTGTCTAGTTCTGCTTTGAATTTATTTAAGCTACCAACTTCCACGATGACAGATGGAAGTTTGTTCCAGCAATCAACTTCCAGCTGGCTAATGGGAATTTTCCGCTCATCTATTTGACAACTGTCTTTCCTCAATTTCAGGTTATGTCCCCTCAAATTTGTACTCTGAGCAAGAGGAAGAATCCCATCAGCACTGAGCCTGCTCAATCCGTTCAAGGGCTTAATCTCCTTAATCAGATCACCTCACAGGTGCTTAGTCTCCAGACGCTGCAATTTGCAGAACTTAGCCTTTCTTCCTACGAGCACTCCTTCGTGCTCCTCACCAGTCTTGTTGCACGTCTCCATAATCGTTCTAGCAATTCTACATCCTTAAAATGACGTTTCCTGACCTGTACATAATACTCACTGTGTGGCCTGGCCATTGCTATATGCAAGGAGATAATCACACCTTATCCCTGCTCGCAAAATTCTGATACATTGACAACACCCCTTAACCTCTGGCAGCCTATCTGCACTGGTTAAAAACTTCATATCTGACTGCACAATTTCCAGTAATTTGCTTCATTGCTTCATTAATTTTATTAATATATTATTTTATTGCATTTTATTTTATTATTAATAATGTTTATTTATAGGGTATAACCTTGAAGTCCAACTTAGGCTACTTGAAATTTGGCCTTATGGCTCAAATAGGTAATATTTAAAATATATACAGTACAAATAAATACGATAATCGTATTGATTCGCTCTGTTTATTCTAAGGTCATTCTGGGAGCTTGTAAATATATAAATGATAACTTCCCTTATATATTACTTACAGCTTACACTGTAGAAGGGATGTGCCTATATTTGTACTAGGGGCAGTTATTAATTATTTAATTAGTAATTTTATTTAATTAGAGAGTTATATTTATCTTTATTGATATTTGTATATTTATCTTGTTCATTCTTATTAGGGTACCAACTAATTTCTTGCATAGCGAGCTAAAATAGCTGTTATTTTCAGTTTTTTAATTTAATTTATACCTATTCAGGTTTCCTCAGTTTTGCACCATTTCCTACAATTTTCTACAATTATGTGTAATTGTCTGTTATTTTCTGTCATTACTCACCTTTCACAGTTTATCCAAAAATTTTCAACAATATTCTAACATTTTCAGTTATTTAAGTAATTCAGTTTTTCAACTATTTGCAGTTTTTCCTCAATTTCCAGCAATTCTCTAACAATGCCAGTTATATAATTAATTATTTTAATCTTACCACAATTTGCTGAATTTTTGTAATGTTGTCAAATATTCAAATACTTATTTATTTAATTGGTATTAAAGTCAGAAAAATAGGAGGCGCTGCTATCATTCTTTGTCATAATGTTCGCGATTATCTGCTATTTATTTATTTTCTGTTATTTGATGCCGTTTCAGTTTTCAAAAATTTACCCGATTTTTCTAAAGTTGCAAATTATTTAATTATTTCAATTTTCCACAGTTTTCTAAAATTGTGAGTTGTTTAACTAATTATTTATTTATTCATTTAATTGATCACAATGTAACCTAAATTGAGAGGGCTTTGCTATCTTTCTTTATCAGGCATTCTGAGTTATAAATCATTTTAGCAATGTTTTTAAAAGAATGAAGGTAATGTGCATGTCCTAAAGATTCTATTTGATCGCTATTTCAGAAGGGCTGATTAATTATTTATTATTTCAGAAATTTATTTCAATTTTAATTCTAATTTTGTTTTACTATTTGGTAAAGTTTAATTTATGCTTATTATATTATTTTAATTTATTCTAAATGCTTCTATTATTCCAAAAAAATAATTCTGTTATTAATTTACTACATCTGGTATTACTATAATCTTTTTATGGGATCTTTGCAATGTAATGCAATGCATTATGTATTTCACAGTTTCTTCTAATTTATTTCAGACATCATTACAAAGATCACTACTAAAGGGATGATTACAAGGATCACTATTAAATTTTATACCTCAAAATCTATTAAAGTAATTGGAGAGAAACTTAGGTACTATTGCTATCCTTAACTGTTCCTCATTTTCTCCTTAATTCGTGAAAAGGTCTTTCCTTGCCACTACTTAATTAATATTCTCTGGCAAAAACCATATGCAATTTATAGTTGGCACCTTCTTTCTTTATTTTTGATTCACTGTTATCTCTTTCGCTAGTGTTATTCTGCAAGTTTCATGCTAAATCTCACATAGATTGATGCTATCATTTTAGAGTATTTGGACCTAGAAAAACTGGGAAACACCAAAGAGAAGCAGATAATTAATTAATCTTTATTGTACATAAAGATATCATACAATACACATCGCGGCATGCTTCCAGAGGGCTCACATAGAAGATAGCCTTAGCCAATTATTGATAGGATGTATTGAATTGTGGTAGCCCTCGTCAACGTACCATTCAATGAATCCCTTTGTCAGCAATTTGTTTCACATCATTTTAATTGTATCTTTATTGTATTTTAATTTTATTCTTATATTATTTTATTGCATTTTAGTTTTATTATTAATTATGTGTTTAATTACTGGGTATAACACTGAAGTCCAATTTAGGCTACTTATTCTACTCTATTGAGGAAATATACTCAGCAACAAATTGCAAATTTCCCTTATACCGGGTGGTTATAAAATGCTTCCCTGTTCAGGAGACCCTAGTGTCAAAACGGTTATTCATTCATTTTTCATTTATTAATTACACACAATATACAGTCTCAAGATTATGTACATCAAAACACAATATGTACAAAATTTATATACAAGATATATTAAGATATATTTTAAGATGTATACAAGATTTATATACAAGATATGTTAAAACGGTTAGAGATAGCGCTGTGAAAATCGGTGAGTATGTCATTTAGGGTAGGGGTAGCGATTTGTAGAAGAAAAGATTTAGTTCAAATTTCCGACATCATTGGCACTGTAAACATGAGGTGGAATATTTAACTTAGGATTAGAAATCTACAGATATTGTTCTATGTGCTTTAATTCACTTGAGATGACATTTTGAAAACGGAGGACTACATGCGACACAGTTTCGCGTAGTATCTCATTAGGGATGTTTGCTACATTTTGTTTAATGCTTGCTTTCAATCGACAAGCGTCTGTATAGTAAACTGGTAAACTCTGTCTTTCAGGTATCCCCATGCCCAAAAATCACAGGGATTGAGATCCGCAGATCGGGTTGGTCAGAATTGCGGGAAGTCTCTAGGAATGATTTCGGATGTTGAACAGAGCAGTTCCTTAACTTGTCGACCAACGTGGGGATGGGCACCATCTTGCATGAACACTACGGTCTCCAAGAATTGCCGTTCTTGCAGAGAGGGAATAATATGATCTCTTGGAAGAGCGAAATACCGTGCACTAGTTGCTGTGCACCTTACAGGGCCATGAGATGTAGGCTATTCAAAGAAAAATGGCCCGATTATTAACTCATCTGTGAATCCACACCATACTGTTACGTATGGATTTTGTAGTGGTCTTTCATGCACAGCAGATGGAAGAGAAGTTCTCCAATATTGGGCAGTTTTGTGCATTTACAGCCCCATGAAGGGAGAAATGTGCTTCATCAGACCACAAGATCATTCGAGCCCATGATATGTAACGTCAAGTTCCATACGAGCCAGAAATCGTAGAGCAAAGTCTATTCGTTATTGCTGATCACAAGACTTTAGTTGTTGCACTGTGTGAATCTTGTACGGGAGCCAGCGTAAAACCAGTCGAAGCACTTTACGTACAGTAGACCAAGGAAAGTTCAAGTCTCTTGACACACTTCTGGCAGCCACTACTCACTGGTATTGTTTCGCATTTTGACCATTCCAATCGCCTCTTCATCCACTACCTCCATTCCGATACGTGGTCTTCCCTTTCGTGGAATTACACCTAACTGCTCGGTCGATCGGTTCAAAGTTCTTTATTAGTTTCCCAAGCCCCACTGACGTCAAAGGTCCTTTACGGAAACCTTTAATTTTCACATAGTACTGCATTAGCTTTACTGTTATTCTGGTAGAACAGTTTTATTAAAAGTGCACGTTCCTTTTTTATACACAACAATAAAAGAGAATACTTTTTTTTTTTTTTATGCGAACCCCAAACACTAGAGGTATTAGAACCTATAGTATTTAGTACCGTGCTTGGGTTGGAGGTTGAGAAGACGAAAGAAGATATTTGTTGACATTCGACTTGAACTTGTGTAGACTGTAATTTTCAGGAAATACGTATGAAGGAAGGTTGTTCCAGAAAAAGGCAGGCAGTTGAATGAATAAATGAGAAAGATGAAAAGTTGGTTCTGTGGGTTTGAAGTTGAACAGTAAATGGATGTTGGCTGGTCGCAGAACGTGTTCGGACTGTTTTGAAAGAGAGATCAGGAATTATAGAAGCTAATTCAGAAGAACAGTGCCCATAGAAGTATCTGTAGAAGAGGCATGCAGCAGAAACAGTACGTCTATGAGAAAGCGAGTGGAGAGACTCTGTTAGAGATGAATCATTAATTAACCTAACTGCCCTCTTCTGAATGGAATCAAGAAGACTGAGAGAGGTTTTGGGGGCACCAGCCCAGATGTGGGAACAATATTCCATGGCAGGGCGGATTTGCGATTTATACAGAGTGCGCAGCTGTTTGGAAGAAAAGTAACGCCGAGAGGGAAAGAGAAAACCAAGTTTTTTAGATGCAGAGGAAGCAATATTTGTAATGTGCTTGTGCCAAGAGAGATTAGAAGTCAGGCTAATCTCCGAAAGAGATATATCGTTTTGCCTAGAAATCGGAGTGTCACTAAAGATAAGCATAGGAGCAGATGAATTCTTTTTGCGAGATATAAGACAAGACTGAGTTTTAGAAGGGTTGAAATCAACTAAGTTGTCTTTGCCCCAATGGACAATTACCTGAAGATCGGCATTTTAAGGAATTGGTAGCAATTTTCGAGAAGTTGAAGCTGATTGTTGAGGACAAGGTTTCTCAAAATGGAAAGTGGAATGCAATGTGCTATCATCGGCAAAACTATGGATAGGATTTCCAGTCAATGGGAGAAGGTCATTAATATTCAAGAGGAAAACAGTGGGGGAAAGAACTGAACCTTGGAGGACACCGGCATTAGTGGAGAAGTTAGAAGACAGAGAGCCATCTACCATCACCCTCAGTGAGCGATCAGAGAGAAACCTGGATAACCAATTACTAAAAACAGTTGGCAAACCATGAGATGGAAGCTTGTTTAGAAAACCTTTATGCCAAACACGATCAAAAGCCGTTGAGATGTCAAGAGCAACTACTTGTGTTTCACCGCACCTTTCATTGAATTAGTCCAGAAATGGGTAACATAAGCCAGAATATCACCAGTGGATCGACACTGACTGAATCCGTACTGGCGATCGTTCATAAGACGGAAGGTTTCTAGGTAGTTTAAGAGTTGGCGGTTAATTGATTTCTCTATTACTTTATAAAGAGTAGAAGTATTTGCAATGGGACGATAATTGGATGGGAGGGATTTGTAACCCTTTTTAGGAACTGGCTGGATATGAGCAAATTTCCAAGCAGAAGGAAAAAACACCTTTCGAATAAGAAAGTGAAAAAAGGCGGCAAAGAATAGGAGTAAGTTCAGGAGCACAGGTTTTGAGAACAAGTGGAGAAATACCATCAAGGACCTGGAGCTATCTTAGCATCAAGATTCATCAAAATCCTTGTGATATCCTTTTGACGGAAGACCACAGGAGGCATTGAATGGAGCATGTTGGGAGGTGTTTTACCAAGACTTAGGATAAAGTCACATCAAAAATCCAAGGAAGCGAGAGCCGCTTGTAAAAATTAACATTCTTAAGTAATAAAAAAGATTAAAAAAAGGGAAAAAATTAGCAATTTTCATTTTTAATGCTCGTGAAATCGCTTTGTAATGTACGGACGAGAAAAATCGGTGGTTGCACGTGGTGTGAATTTTTGTTCTTTGTTTTTTAAAAAAAAAAATTGCCTTTCCTTTTCTAAATTTCAGCTGTGTCATATTGCGATGTCAGTTAACATATTGTAACGCCGAATAACGTGCATTTTTTTACTTTAAAAGAAAAATGCAGCTTTGGCGGTCCTTTTTCTTCCTTTCCAGTACCCGCTTGCCATATTATTATGACACGTGACTTCCGCCTAACGTTCTCTCCAGGAGAAGAGGGCGGAATCACAACCTTCAATATATGTAGCTGAGATCTGAACTTTTAACAGGTGACGAGAAAAGAAATTGCTCTCAACGGAAATGGATTTTTTTGGAGATGCTCAGCAAGGATTTCTAGGAGGGACTGAAAACGGAATGAAGCCATAAGAGAGAAAATAGAAGATAAAAATGATATAATTGCTACTATCTAAGAGCAGCATTTAAAAAGGTGGCGATATGTAAAACGGATGCAAGAAACCACAAATGCAAAGGCAATCCTCAAATGGACATCCCGAGGAAGAAGGATAAGAGGAAGACCTATGTGATAACAAGGATAAGAGGAAGACCTAAGTGCAGGTGGAGAGCGGGACGAATTGATTTGGTGGAGAGGGGGATGAATTACATTTTCCATTAACGGATTAAATTTGGATGATTATCAGTGATTTTTCGGTATAGCTTAGAAATGAAAATCATACAACCTGCATTTTTCAAATTAATTAAGTTTCATTTAATGTTAACTGCAGAAGGAAACCCGAGATTAATTAGAAGTGAGGAAATATGAAACCTATGGGTGTTATCAGTTACTGTCTATTTTAAGGTCTTCGTTTAAAATATAATGCATATTTTACACACCGTGCAGGCTGCAATTTGTTGTACAAAGGAAAACAATAAGAAACTTTTTATTCTTAAAACGTTTCTTATTGTTTTCAATGATAATAAATTTAATGTGAAGTTTTTAGAAACAATAAGTATAAATCTAGAAACTGAAGTAATGAAAAGTTTATTTTAGATATTCCAAAACTATTTCTTCGTTGCCATAATGATTATTTATTTAATTTTTTTTTTCAAGATTTGAAAACAATAAGGAACTGATGGGCATATCCAATGTCTGTACATTACAGTAGGCAAAATTTTGAATATCATAATTTATGTAACGAATTGGAAATTTAAATATTCGGAACGAATAGAGAAACGCTATGTTTCCAATTCGAATAATAAAAACACTGTTTTCTTATATTTATTTGTAAAGTGCTAATAAATATTGTATTTAGAAATAGTCGGTCAGTCAAAGAACTGTTGTTACTTTGAGAAAATAAAAAAATATAATGGTATTTTTTTATTATTATTTTATTTATTTTGTTTTTTTTTTTTTCAGCATTTCTCCATGGTATTCCTGTTTAATGCAGTTTGATATCTGACTAAATCCATAAAAGTCAGTCTGAAATAAAAATTTCAATATCCATGTTTAAAACTTTTGGATTACAAGTTTTCTCTACATTTCCGTGAATTCGTGCTTTCTACAGCAACAGCAGTTCTAAAAATTGCCTGAAGGCCAGATTAATATCAGAGGTGTGAACAACGCATACCCAGTTGAGTGACATCTGTACTTCCCTGAGACCAGTAAGCTTAAATTGTTGAAGTAAGCTGGGAGATTAAAACAAGAAGCGATGCTGCTGTCCACACGCTCTTATTGTATGCACTCCCATTGACTTACATTGTTCATTTAGGCTGCTAGTTCCAAGTAAGCAGTCACCTGCGTTCTATGTGGGAGCACCCAGAGGGCCTGACGTAGCCCAATGGTAAGGAGCGCGAGTCTTTTGGGTGACCGTGATTCAAACCCGTGACTACTAAATATGATTAACAATTTCTATTGATTGAAACTCCACTGACCTGGTTGTCTTGCCGGAGTATAAAAAAGAAAATTTTTAATCCCTGGTTTAATGCCGTGAAGGGTTTGTAAAGTTAGCGTACCTGCGTGTACCTATGAACCTAACAATAAAGATCATATTCATAAGGCGCCTGAGGCACGCCGACGGATGACACAGCATTCTGGGCCAAATGGTCAAGGTGCTTGTTTCAGTCAACACCATGGTCCATTTAAGGACGATCATTGTATCAAGGAGCATATAAAACGTAAGAAATCACGAAAGTCCAGCTGTTTGATCGGGTTAGTGAGAAAGCAAGTGTTTAAAGCGTGGATTCAATGTTTGGTCGACACGCCTCTCCATCGATTGTAAAAAATCATGATAGATCAGACATTCTTCGATGACAAACACATGATATTAATTTTGCTAAAGACGACATAAGGGAAGCGGTTTTGATCGAGGAAAGTCTCATCGCCGAATAGCAATCGTTGTTGTGGGACGACGATAAATATCTTAGACTCGCCCCAGGACAATCAACGTACTGGAAAGCTTCCTGTTTGATGAATCACGCAGAGGAATTGTCCTTTCCTATCATTTATCTTGGACAATTCAGAACGTTCACAGAGAATTTACATGGACTCCTTTTACGATGGCAACTAGCGAAGTCAGGCAATGTGACTGACGGGTTTTCCTTTTTGAAGGCGGCTTTGAGACACACAAATATATTATCTGCTTTTGTAGTAAAAGGTCTAAGCAAAAGTTGTTACTTAGCCCTTTTAAAATGCACGCCATCTCAATTTTAAACGAATTATGAAAAATATGCAGAGTTATGTTCTGATGATCTTCTGTAATGGTCTCTTCTCTAAAAGTCGTTACTTATTTGGGAAGCTTATACTCGTTCACTTGTGACATTAAACTTGATCCTGTTATTGCTTGTTTATGTAGGTTGTATACACAAAGACGTCTAGCTTGTGAACTTTCAAATTTTGGATGCCGCAGGTGAATGACTTTATAAGTTTGTTTGTTTTATCACAGATACTTTTCTAGAACTGCTTTAACTTAGCATTAGCATTAGCATTAGTAGAGGCATATGATGCAAGAAAGCAAGCTTATTCAGCATCAGCCAAAAAAAAAAAAAAAGAACACACCACTCCCATTTCACCCCTCCGTTCGTTCGAAATACCTGTCCAGTTGAGCTTTAAATTTGTTTAGGCTATCAACTTCAACAACAAGTGATGGAAGTCGGTTCCACCAACCAACCACCCGCTGGCCAAAGGCAAATTTCCGCACATCTATCCGACATCCGTCCTTCCTCAATTTGAATCTATGCCCTCTGAGGTGATTATTCTGAGCAAGATGAAGAATCCCATTGGCATCTCTATCAGATCACCTCGCTGGTGTCTAGTCTCCAGACTCTGTAATTTGCAAAATTTAAGCCTTTCTTCGTAAGAGCAACCCTTTGTTCCATTCACTAATCTTGTTGCCCTTCTCTGTACCCGTTCCAGCAGCTCTACATCCTTCTTGAAATGAGGCCTCCAGACCTGTATACAGTGCTCAAGGTGTGGCCTGACCATTGCCTTATACAAGGGAATAATCACCTCCTTATCCCTGCTAGAAAAATTCCTGTATATCATTGACAAGACACCATGAGCTACTCTTGCAGCTCGTCTGCACTGCTCAGAGAACTTCATATCTGCCTGCACAATTACCCCCAGGTCCTTTTCATTCTCCACCACTGTCAGTGTAGTACCGCAGAGTTGATACGTTGCTCTGGGGTTTCTGATTCCCATATGTAGTACTTTACATTTGTCAATGTTAAACTTCATTTGCCACCTCTCAGCCCATCTGTTCAACCTTTCCAGATCCTGTTGCAGCAGCATAGCGTCAGTAGTGTCCTTAACAACCCTGCCAACCTTTGTATCATCTGCAAACTTGGACATTAAACTTGATATCCCATCATCAATATCATTCATAAACACCGAAAAGAACAACGGACCGAACACTGAACCCTGAGGAACTCCACTAATAACATTAGTCCACGTTGAGCAGTGTCCATTGATTACCACTCTCTGTCTTCTGCCACTCAACCATCCCCTTATCCATAGCAGCAATTTGCCTCCAATGCCACACTGCTCCAATTTGTGCAGCAGTCTTCCATGTGCAACAGTATCAAAAGCCTTTCTAAGATCCAAATATATAATATCAAAGTTATTCCCTGCATCCAGTTCTTTTGTGACTGCATCATAGTATCCAATCAAATTGGTCAGGCAAGACCTGCCCTTAACAAAACCATGCTGCGTCTGGGCTATAACTGAATTCTTGTCTAGATGATCCTGCAGTGCTTCTTTAACCAGTGTGTCCATTAATTTACCTGGAACAGAAGTTAAACTAACAGGTCTATAATTACTTGTGTCAGCCTTTGATCCTCCTTTGTGAATTGGGGTTACATTTGCACATCTCCAGTCTATGGGTACCTCCCCTGAGTCCAAAGAAGCTCTCATAATTATGGCTAGGGGTTTGCTTACTTCCTTTGCTGCCTCCTTTAATATAACTGGATAGATCCCATCCACCTAAGGTGCCTTTTTTATGTTTATCCTCAACAATCTCTCCTCCACTTTCCTCTCAGTTATTACAAAATCATCCAGCTCACTGCCAATGTTTACTTTACCTACATCATTCTCCTTCCTGAATAACTCCTCATGTGTGAATGTAGATGCAAAATACTCGTTTAGATTGTTAGCCACCTGAGCAGGATCCTCAATTGTTGAACCATCAATATCCAGTGGACCAATCTGATTCATCCCTTTCCTTCTTGAGTTTAAATATGTAAAGAACTCTTTTCTGTTTTTCTTTGCATCCTTTGCGAAGGATTTTTCGTAGCCTGCCTTTGCCTGCCTAATCTCCTTTGTGACTTGGTTACAGACCAACTTATATCTATCATAGGCTTCCATGTCACCCATTAATTTGTATGTATCCCATGCATTTTTCTTCTCTGCCACATGTCTCATTAGTTCATCTGACAACCATTTAGGCCTGAACCTTGAACAATATTTCTTAGTTGGTATGTAAAGCCTGGTAGCCTCCAAGATTAGTTCCTTGAATGCTTCCCATTTTGAGTTTGCTGTTGGTAACATCATCAGTTGGTCGCACTCAATAGAATTTAAATACTGTCTCAGACCATCATAGTCGCCTTTACGAAAGCAATAACCCTTCCCTTTACCCCTAATGGTAGTTACCTCTTTGAGTAAATCCCACTTCAGCACACTGTGATCACTGCCACCTAGTGGTTCATTTATCTGCAGATTCTTAATGCATGAAGAATCACTACTGATAATCAAATCAAGAGTATTGCTCCCTCTTGTTGCCTCACGAACATGCTGATGTAGAAAACAATCATCCAATAAATCCACAAAAGCCCTGCTAGTGTGTGAGTAACCAGCCCCCAAATTCCAGTCAATATCTGGGAAATTAAAATCCCCCATTATAAGACTCCCTGATTTACTGGCCCAATCTATTTCCCTGTACAATATCTTATTATACTCATCAGAGTCATTAGGCCTAGGAAACTTGTAGTAAACAAGTAACTTGTAGGAAATTACATGTAACATATGCATATACATGCTGTTATTGAATTTGTGTATTTGAGGTAGTTTGTTGTGGTTTTCAGATGCTGCAAACCAATATGTTGTACGTAATGGTTTCAGATCTTAACTGCTTTATGGAATGTATATATGATCTATGTTTTCGATGTATTTCTTTACAAATATTGTGTATAAATTCTTTCCACGCTAGTTGCCTCCGGTTTTGAATTTACAGACTATTCGAATTTTGGAATTCTTTTTAATCTATTTAGGGGGTATACATATGTTTCTCTATTGATTTTTTCATCGTGTGAACTTTACTTATGGACGCCGCTGGTGAACTTTTATTTGTGATCTTTCATTTATGGAAGCCACAGTGTATGTATGATTGTTCATTTTAGGTGTGTGTATGTATGCATTCTGATATTACTGTTAATATGCTAATGTTAATATTCATTAGCACTGTTATTATTACTGTCCATTAGCACTAATTTTATATTTTAATTAGCCGTACAGATCAAGAGATAAGTTTCGTGATATTTGTAAGCAAAGCTAAAAAATTGAAAACGTATAAAGAATCGATGCTATAAGCATATGCTAACATGTAAGTTACATATGATAACGCAAAAAATACTTACCCTGAGAAATAATTAAAATGCAGTGTGTATATAGTACGGTAAATCCTCGTATAACACGTGTTTACACTACACGAATTCGATCATACACGATTTATAAATAGGAGAACCATGTCGTATATAACACGAACCGATTTCGCTTGTGCACGATTCGCCTTCCTGTTTACAAGAAATGGCAGTCGAACTTGGGAATCACTGGAACTGAAACAAGCGAAGTTTCTGAAAATGTATTTATGTTTTTCATATAAGAGAATATTTTAGTGAAGTGGAAACACATTTCTCCATAATAGCATAAACACCCACAATTCCAGCTATTGATATTATCGCAAATGCAATTAGATTGAGATTACTACCCGTTTATAACAGATTCCACTAATAGGAATGAAACTGGAAATTGTTTTATGGTAGTAACCTCTGGAAATGTGTAATAGAATGTGAGCTAGCCAGACGTGATAATAGTGAGTTTCCCTCTTTACTGCTTTGTTTATTCAGTTGCGACAAGCGGGCAGCTTTATGTGTATCAAGCGGGCTTTCTCATTTTTGTCCTTTTTATACTGAAATTGTGCTTTATTGTCTGAAAATTGTGGAGCATCTGTAGCCGAGTGGTCAAGAGAGGAATGCAGTAGCACACGTTCTTTGAGTTAGACCTGGGTTCAAGCCCCTGACTGCGAAATACGGTCGATCTGTTAACCCGCATTGGGCCAGCGTGGCAGTTCTTTTCCCTCAACATGAATTGTTGAGTAGGCTTCCATCGTGCAGTGGGTTGATAACGCCTGCAGTTTACTTTTTCTTTTTTTTTTTTATCTCTAAAAATGAGTAAAATACTTCAGAAAAGTATGAAAAGGAAGCGTGCTAGTGAAGACACTACAGATTCAGAGAGAAAAAGAAAAGCAATATCGATAGACTTTCAAAAATTGTTACCAGGGAAAACTTGTAGCTGCCTGATACAAGTGTTTATTGTCAAAATCACACCAGCCTCACCCCACCGGGGTTTCCCTGGCAGTAACGTTAGTCCGTCTCTCTCGATAGATGAAAAAAACGAAATTATGAAACGCATTGAGCGAAATGAAAGAACATGTGATATTGCGCGTATGGCTAAATAGAAAATTTCGCTACAAAGAAGTTCATTAATTAAACAGAGGTCCTACTTATATATGTCAAAAGTTTTTTTGGCGCCCTCTTGAAATGCCACTCGTAAACGCGCTTACCACGCCTACCCACTTTCGGCGGCCGTGTACACACCAACATACATACACTTGCCGACATTCGCTTTTTACCTTTTCAGATGGTACAGTGGCATATAGAAGGAACCCTGGGGACCGCAATTAAAACAATCGCATATTGACACCTTAACCCCAGAACAGGATGAATGAGCATTCTGAGTTGGGGGTTCTCCACTCCCCCATTTCAACCAGGCGGACGCCTTCACAACTCCCTATCCCTCGGCGTCCCTCGGCCACCCTCAGTGCCAGGGGCACTGAGGGTGGCGACTCCGTAGCCAGGTGGGCAGGAGCAGCAGTGCGTAGCACACGCTTCTTGATTAGACCGGGGTTCGAGCCCGTGCCCACCAAATACGGATGATGCGGAAAGGTCAGAGAATGACCACCGAATATCTCCGGAGCAATATGGCCTTAGTTGCTAATGCTCCTAAAAACCAGATAACAAACTAGCACTGAGGGAAACTAGAGGTTTCTGTAAAAACAAAAGCTCCTAGGCTAAGAGGCTGGTTGAACAACTCAACTGGCCAAAAAAAACCGCAAGACAACTGGAAGAATACTGGCCAACCTACATAAATCTCGCCTTTACAGAATTGGTATTCATCATATTGCTTGACTCGGAATTGGGGGAACCTCAGGAGCCGCATTAATAAATACAGTACGCTATTCACGATGCTACAGGGGTAAAGGTTTTGCTTAGATTGCAGGAACTTTCTAAAAGTCAGCAGTATTGATTGTTGGAATAATTTGCCTTCATAGGTAGTTGGGGCTGACAGTTTTTTAAATTCAAAGGTCAAGTGGGCCTTTGAATTTACAATTTGTGTTTATTTGAGAATAATTTGTTTTCTTATCCTTTTTTGTTTGTTTTTTTTGCCAATGCTTCAAAATTCAGTGGCTCCTTCTGCAATATATGGCAAATATTAATACTATTTAAGCGTATTTCTTCCCACCCAAAGCTTCTGAATGGCAAAAGATTTAAAATATCATGATTGAAATTATCTTTGTTACTTTTTGTAATGTAATTGTATATTTGTTTTCAATAATCTTCTGTTTAGATTAAAGATCTTCTTCAAGAAATTATTAATATTTCTTTAAAACGTATGCCTTCTCCATTTCAAATAAATTATGCTCAATGTGCAGCTATGTTCTGAAGCTCTTCTTTCATGAGTCTCTTTTTCTAAAACTTCATTTTTTGATTACTTTCGTACTTTTTCTCGAATGCTCGTTCCGTTGTCCGATCTATATGAACACCTCAGGACACGCTCATTTATTCTTCTAAATTTCAAGATACGCTCGTGGCACTGGAACTCGGGATTTTCCTATCGCGTTCCTTCATGCTTGCAGACTGCAGACAACTTATTTTGGCGCGATGATCAAAAATCATCCACAGAACCAGCTCTTAAAAAATTTCATAAAATTTTTCAATCTGGTTGTTGTAGTAGGATTTTAGGAGCGTCAGCGTCTAAGACCTTATTGCTCTGTTCATAGTGTTTGTAAATTGTGTGTTCTGAAGTCAATTTTATATTTGCAAGATAAAAACCACATGTTACCCTCGCCTGAGAACAAATAACACATTCACGTTCTGAAACAAGCACATAAAGGTTATTCCCGTCATCGACGGGACTGGATCTCAAGGTTTTTCTATCAAATTTTGACAGATGGGCTCTCAAAAAAGTGGTTATTCTAGAGCAATAATTCGAGAAACCTTCAATCCAGCCTTCGTTTCTTACATTCCCAAGGGACAATAGACTCGATCCTATATAAGGCATAACACATGTCCACATTGGACTCGATCCGATTTCAGCGTTGATCACCAAAAGGCTGGGTTCAAGCCACAAAAAATTTGGAAATCTCTAACTCCTGTTGAAGAAACCTGTCTAACTTGCTTATTGCTAATAAATTTCTCCAGTTCTCGTTTCAGCACATAATTCGTAATTCATAACTGAATTTATTCCTTCGTATTAAACCTTATATGTGAAATAAATAAATAATAAATATTCTGTTTATACTCCGGGACGACCAAATGAGTTCACAAGATAAGCAGAATACTAGAAACAGCACCGTATTCAGCAGTCACGGGCTTGAACCGCGGTCACTCAAGGCACGTGTACTTATGCACCCGCGCGCCTGACCACTAGGCTACGGAGGCCTAATTAGTAAGGAAATACTTTCCTACTAATTGATCCTCGGCTAACCAAGATGGACTAGCTACAGCGGTTCCCATACTGGGGTCCACAGTTCCCTGGGGGTTCGTAGCCCAGTTCCTGGGGGCCAGCGAAAAGATCCTCTGGAACAGATCAAATTATTTGGTATATGTTCAGCAAATTGATGAAAAAGAAAGTTGTTATTGTTATATATTTATGAAAAATAAGAATAAAATAGAGTTGTTTTTAACAAAATTTGAATTTTCTTTTCAGAAAACGCAGTGTTGATACATATATACACACACATACGTATATATATACATAGGGGTCCGCAAACTTTTTTTCCTTTTTTGAAGGGGTCCATAATCTTTTGTTTTCTTTTTTTAAGGAGTCCATAGATCTCAGTAGTTTGGGAACCACTGGACTAGAACATTAACATCCTGCACAACATGAGTATAGTAAAAATAATGCAATGAAGTAGTTTGGGTAATTTTAATGCCCATGAAAAATAGCACTTTTTTGATATTATGAAAAATAAACTTTCCACTCACTTATATTAAAATATCAATTGAATGGAGAAGTATTGGACGAGGTGGGCACGGGAGAGTTTCTCATTATGTGTAGATGTTTTAATGAAAGGATGAGATTTCCTAAATCTTGGTACCTCCGTAGCCAAGTGGGCAGAAGTAGTAGCCCGTAGCACACGCTTCCTGATTAGACCGAGGTTCGAGTCCGTGACCACCAAATACGGAGGATGCGGAAATATCAGGAAATGACCACCACATATCCTCGGAGAAATATGGCTTTAGTTGCTAATGATCCTAAAAACCAAATAACAAACAATCCTAAATCTTGGTTACAAATTCCTTAAAGTGATCACAATTTTTATATACTCACTGCATAATAGAAAAAAAAAAAAAAAAAATCGGTCAACTTCTGAGTGCAGGGCTCTCAGGATGAAGGGTCCGTAGTCACGAATTGTCGTTAGGGTAATATCTCAAATAGAGTTTTATGTTAACTGAGTAGTATTGCGGTGGGGTTTGAACCAATTTCACTGGGATGGAGGGGGGTCCCAATTTGGCAGGAAATGGTATTTGGAAATAAAAACATTTGTTTTTCTCTCGATAGACGTCGTTATTTGTAATTTCAGAATTTAATTTTCAATGTTTTTGGGGCATAATATGGGGTCTGTTTGGTTGGAGTCTATCTTCGTTTCTTCGGGGCTATGTTGTTTATCAGTAGATTTTGAGTAAGGTGGTACTTCAAGGAACCGGTCTATGACGTCAAAAGTTTGTGAATGTGTAATTAGGTTTGCACTTTGAATTGTTGGTGGGTGGATATTTATTAGGGAGGGTATTCTGGGAAGTTTATTTAGATTATGGTAGGCCCCTAAGTTACATATAAATGATAAGTAAATACCCTTAGTATCTAAGTAGAAGTGTTTAGGAATAATTATAGACGACAGGTTGTTATTTACCGCACACCTTGAAAATATAAGTATTAAAATTAAGAAGTTTACAGCATCTAGAGTGCGCATCACTAAATCAGACTGGGAAAAAGGAAAACGTGTTCTTAGTCTGCATTATAAGGCAATCTTTATTCCTATAATTGTGTATGCAGCCTCACTGTGGGATAGGATTACTAATGTTAAGTTCCAGAAGAAATTACCAGAAATTCAAAGAGTCATGCTTTCGACAATAATGAGAGCATGTAAAATTGTATCAATTAATGCGTGACAGATTTTAGCGAGGGCACTTCCTTTAGATTTGGTGGTAGTATTTATAGTTTTTGGATATTTTTTTAAGAAAAGGTAAACAGATTACGTTTTTGGGAATAACCGATGATTCAGAGATAGATATTAAGAAAAAAAAAAGAAATATTATTATGAAATTAATTGATATTTGGCAGCAAAGAAGGAATACTGGTGAAACTGGTGTTGTGACTCGTTTGTTCATTCCACTAGTTAATTTTAATTTTGAAAACAAGTTGGCTCAAGTGGTTTCATCCTAATTTTGAGAACTCTTTTATATTAATTGGTCATGGTTCTCTAAGACCAAAGTTGTATCGGTTTGGTTTAGAGTCCCAACCATATTGTGAATGCAAAATGGTAGAGAGTTGGGAGCATGTTCTACATGAGTGTCCGCTATTAAGAATACAGATATATATTAAGGGATATATTTTTTATACGTTCAATGCAAGGAATATTATTTAAGCTTTCAAGAATACTGTACATTATTCTTTCAAAAAAGAAAACATTTGGCTGTTTTAATAGATATTGTATAGATATTAGTGTTTCTTTTTTTTATTTTCTAACGGTCCGTGTTAATCATGGTTGACCTATACTGAGCGCTGGAATTTTTATTTTTTTTTTCAAATTTCATTAATAATTAAATTTTTATATATTATTTTATTATTTTGGAATTTAATTAAAATCTTTTGTGCTATTTATTGTGTTATTATTTATTTTAATATTCATTTTAATATTTAATTTTATTTATATTTTTACTGGATTGCCTGGGAGCGAGATTGCTAGCACCCACCGGTATTGCGCCACCTCCGGTGGGTGCGAAATATTTAGTGCAAATTGCACTGACAGAGCAGTAGACCCTGGCCCAGCTTCATTTCTTAGGGATGGGTAGAGGTATCAGGCACTCAGAATGGGCCTGCTCCTTGGTGGCGAAGAGGCATGTGTTTGTTTAATTGTTCTTTTTTTTTTGATACAGAATATATGGGTGAAGATGGACATTATCTTGGTGCCACCCTTGACATGTATAGATTCAGTACAATACAATCTAACCATTTTGACACTAGGGTCTCCTGAATAGGTAAACTTATTTTACAACCATCTGGTTCTTATAGGGAAAGTGGCAGAGGGCTTTAGCTATTAGGGCATATGAACTATGGCAAGCGCAGTAATGCTATTTAATATAACGTCAATTCAAGAGACAATCAATACACAAAAAATGGACATTACTAATTTCATGTAATTTTATTTTTATTTCTCACAAATGTGTCACATATCAGATGTATTCTAAGGTTATCCTGTTCATATTATGCCTTTCAAAACACGATTCTGTTAGAATCATTTTCGTAGAAAATACCACCTTTGCATTATAGCATCTTCTGTCCAAGGACGACATCACAACAGTCACAAGCATATCGGTCAGCAAGAGCTGATCTTGTTGGAAAAGTGATTTCTACATTTGAGAATATGAATGTCCAAATTTCTGTCCAGCATATGCAGTTTTTTTTTAATTTTTTTGTATATTATTAAACTTATTGAGTTTTCTTGTATATTTTACAGCAGTGTGGTTTCTCCTTTGTGCGAACTATTGTATGGCATTTCAACTTTCCTGGTGAATTATACTGCTCTCACATATCTGACTCACGAAAACTGTTTCTCCTCTATGAACGGAGAGACGATACTTGAAAACTGCTGGGTACACGTAAGTTACACCCCAAACTGGCTTTTTCAAAATGCTCTTGTTATAGGTATTAAAAGCATCAGCAATTCGGGCCATATTATTCCGTGAGCATACTGTCTCTAAATTGCACGTGTCTTGTACTTCAATTTCTGTTTGCTGGAAGAAAAATCCATGTTTCCGGGGAAAACACCTTGATACAATTTCCAACTGATTCAGCGACATTTTAAAAAAGTATATGAAATATTCTCACATCATGGAAGGGACCTGAACTTTGTTCTTTTCTACCTGGTAATGGTATGCAATTTGTTAACCGCGCTACCCAAGAAAGCTTCTCAGTGTGAATATTCATAAGTTTTCTAAGAGTTCAAGTTTCGGAAGACTACTTCTCCCTCGTTGGATAGCTGAATGATTGTTTTTTTTTTTTTTTTTTTTGATGAGAGAATTCTATGATGCCTTTTTCTACAAATTTGATATCTGAAAGATTTCTCCTCTGTATCAATTTTAACATGCTTTTAAGATTCACTGAAAGGGAAAACATTTTTGCACACATTTGATAGATTTCTCCCCTATATGAATTCTAAGGTGATTTCTCTGACTGGTTGTGAAGAAAAAGTTCATTTCACAGCTGAATAATTTCTGCACCTGAATTAATTCGAACAATGATTTCTGTGATTTTCTGAATTGCCAAACTTATTTTCACAGATTTGACACCTGAAAGTTTTTTTGTGTGTGCACTCGTTATTTCATTTCAGTTATTTTTAAACTGCTTCCCGAAAATTTGACAGCTGAAAGGTTTTTCTATATATGAATTCTAAGATGCGTTTCGAGATGTGCTTTGCGGGAAAAATTCTTTCCACAAATATCACAGTTGAATGGTTTCTCCTTTGTGTGCACCAGCGTATGTAATTTCAATTTTCCTGATGTTTCAAATTGCTTTTCGCATTTCTCATCGCTGAACGGTTTCTACCCTGTATGAATTAAAAGATGAGCTTTGACATGGGCTTTGCGGGAAAAATTCTTTCCACATATTTCACAGCTGAACGGTTTCTCCCCTGTATGAACTGTAAGATGCCTTTTGAGATGTGTTGAACGGGAAAAATTCTTTTCACAAATTTCACAGTTGAATGGTTTCTCTCCTGTATGAATTCTAAGATGCGTTTTGAGATTCGCTGTTTGGGAAAAACTCTTTCCACAAATATGACAGTTGAAAGGTTTCTCATTCCTGTGCATTAGCGCATGTGATTTTAAACCTAATGATGATCTAAACTGTTTGGTACATTTCTCACAGCTGAAAGATTTCTCCCCTGTATGACTTCTAATATGCATTTTGAGACTAAATGCTTGAGAAAACTTCTGTCCACAAAATTCACAGCTGAATGGTTTCTCTCCTGTATGAATTCTAAGATGACGTTTGACATTTGCTTTGCAGGAAAAATTCTTTCCACATGTTTCACAGCTGAAAAGTTTCTCCTTTGTGTGCACCCGTGTATGTAATTTCAGAACTCCTGATGTGCTAAACTGCTTTTCGCATTTCGGACAGCTGAATGGTTTTTCCCCTGTATGAATTGTAACATGCCTTTTGAGATTCTGTGTTTGGAAAAACTGCATACCACATATTTCACAACTGAAAGGTTTCTCCCCTGTATGAATTCTACGATGCGTTTTGAGATGTGATGATTGGGAAAAATTTTTTTCACAAATTTCACAGCTGAATGGTTTCTCTCCTGTATGAATCCTAAGATGAGTTTTGAGATTCCCTGTTTGGGAAAAATTCTTTCCACATATTTCACAGTTGAAGGGTTTCTCCTTTGTGTGCACTCGTGTATGCAATTTCAATGCTCCTGATGTTTTAAATAGCTTTTCGCATTTAGGACAGATGAAATATTTTTCCTCTGTACGAATTGTAACATGCCTTTTGAAATTCCGTGTTTGGAAAAACTTCTTAGCACATATTTCATAGCTGAAAGGTTTCTCCCCTGTATGAATTCTAAGATGGCTTTTGAGATGCGCTGTTACTGAAAACTTCTTTCCACATATTTCACAGCTGAAAGGTTCTCGTTTGTATAGTGCCGCTGTTGTGATATCAAATTTCGTGAAGTTTTTAACTGCTTTTTGCATTGCTCACAGCTGAAAAGGTTTTCTTCTGTGTGCATTCGCGTATGTAATTTCAATTCTCCTGATGTTTTAAAGTTCTTTTCGCACTTCTGATATTTGGAAGGTCTCTCGGCTGTATGAATTCTCACGTGTTGTGTGAAAAGAAAAACTTCTCACTGGTTGCATGGTGGGAGAGGTGAAAAGTTTCTCTCCTAAATGCATACTAATATGCATTATAAAATTAGCTGATAGGGAAAATGGAGTGGCACTGTTCGTAATGAATTTTTTTTTTTTTTTTTTTAATTTATGACGAGAACGCTTTGAACATGTTTATAGACACCAAAGTAAACCTGTATTATTCACTACCCTTACAAGCATTCCTTCATAATGATACATATAAAGATTTCAACTACAAATTTCAATATTTAAGTCACACCAGACAGTGTAGTGATACTACATGCATTCTTTGATTTTTAAATCAGTGAATTTTAGGGGTCACTCACTCGAAGGCTCCCTTATTAATGTTGGCTTTCTTGACTTATTTTCTTACAATAAAATATCATTTTCTCACAGATTGGACAGGTGAAAGGTTTCCATCTTGCATCCAATTAAATATATTACAAGATTTCCTTCTAGGTAAACTGAAATGCCGATTTAGTAACGATTTTTTATTTTTTTTAAGGTGAGATACGTCGACGGTGCAGAGATTAACTGACACAATCGCCTGAAAACTGGAATTGAGTTATCGTGCAGAAATTCGTTTCGACAGTGTTATACAAAAATTTCCATTTGAAACTTTAAATCGTTAAATCAGACGAGACAGGGTAGTGATACTGCACGGATTATTCACTTCTCTTTTATAAATCAGTGAATTTTCAGGGTCACTATAAGTTTCTTTTTTTGATGTGGATTTCTTGCCTTATTTTCTTACAATAAAATGTTTTATCGTTTATATTTTCTTGCTATTCTTCCATTTTTCTTCAACAGTCCTGTGAAAGAGGAAAAGAAAATGTATAATATATGAAATTCGATATTGAATGAAGAAATTTACCATAAAAAAAATTGAAATTAAATTTGTTAATCATTTGTTGCCATGGACAATGTAATTTGTTTTGAATTAAATCGGTAATTTCAATGTTGACTGGTTTATTTGTCTGAAGGGAGCAGCAAATTCTAATCTTCTTTTTTTTAAATAAAGAACTGTTAATGCATGTTGGATACTGCAAGGCTCAATCATAACTTCTGCAATATAGATTTCATTATTTATCTTAAAAACTTAATATATCAGATATTGCTGGAGAAGCCCTTTTGTATTCCGATCATGTTAAACAATTTTTCCAAAGTCAATTTTTCCTTGAATGACAACAGTATATTTCAACTGAAGATAAAGTCTAATTTAAATCTGGACCCCATTATTTTTTCATTGTTTTTCATTTCAATTTAAAATATAGGGCATTATCTTCTTGAATGAGTTCGAAATACTCCATGTATACCCTATAAATTATCGAATTTTTGCCTCATAATTTTGACCAATGCGAAATGCCTCTTATACCCCAACTCCCTATTTTGATTTCCTCTGTAGGACCAATTTATGGAATACAAGAATTGGTGGAGGTGGATTTCTATGGCACTTCTGAAAGAAGCAAAACAAAATTTTCTTCTTTACAATTGTGTCTTGAAATTAAATTTCTCAAAATTAAAATAACTGTAAATAATCGTCGGTATGCAGATATTTTCAGTGAGATAATTGATCTGAATTCTAGAATTTGGTAGCCTGCAGACACACGAACTTTTTAATTATGTAGAAATTGGCTGCCGCTAGTTATATTAATATTTTTATTTAATATGCGGAATTTTCATAACAATGACCAAACATTTCCTATCCAAATAAGGCCTCTTTTAAGCAGTAATAGAAAAGCAATCCGAGAAACATATTAGAGTATTTAACTTCATCCGAAAAAAAATAAATGAACAAAAAAAAGCTTTTATTTATATATAGTTGCAGAGCTATCCCTGTACTAGTCACACGAGCTGTTTAAAAATAATATAAAAATATTTTGGAAAATTTTCAGGGAAGCTTTATTTTGAATCACTGATTTCAAATTTTTTGACTGGGATCACGAAACTTCATCGTTTTGTGATCTATTTATTACATTTGGGAATACTGGAAGACCCTGGCACAGCTTCTGCAAGAAAGAAATTATATTATAAAATGTGTATATGACTGACTGGCCAAAACGGTGTTCTTTATTCCCAAAATGCTAAAGAATTTTTCCATAGTTCGTTATACTTCTGGCACTGCCAAATGGCCCTTTACCCCATCTCTTCCCTTTGGTTTGTGGCGCAGCGACCTAATTATGGAGTAGGAATACGGGAGGTGCATCTCTCTGGCACTACTCACAGAAGGCGCCCAAAATTTACTTTTTTCCTTCTTTCTTTACAATTATTTTAATTAATTATTGGTTTTGAAAATTTTTCACTTGGCCAAGTGATCTGAAATCTAGAATTTGGCAGCCTGCACACATGTGGGTTTTTATTTAAAATGTTGAATTTTCATAACATTGACGGAATAAAACCTATTGAGAAATATGGTTTATTTTTTTAAAATAAACCATATTTTTATTTAAAATGATGAGCAATCATTAAAATGATGAGTAAGTAATGAGCAATACCAAAAATATTTTAAAATATTTTCTCCTTAAAAAAATTCCACATTTATGTACAAGTCCTCTGAATCCGTCTACTAATCACATGGAATGTTTAATAAAAAAAGAACGATTTCTCATCAGGTAATGATAATTAATAAAATAAATATTTGCGACAATTTTCAGTAAGGCAACATCAGAAAAACGGGTTTATCTTTTTCGACTGGGACCAAAAAAATTCGTTGTTTGCCCAATTCGTTCCCACTTGTCTAACTCGAGAACATTATGGTCCCTCAGACTCCAGGATATATTGATGTAAAATAGGTCTTCTTTTCATATTTTTAAAAATTTGTCGAAATTTCTTATAAATTTTATTGGAACCTTCAGAAATTTAGTTACTTTCAAGAATATATTTTTTAAAAAGTTAAAGAAATTGCAGCTATTTTAATCCCTCTCACTATTATTAATGAAATCGAAATAAACATACAAATAAATGAATGTTTGCAATTTCTAATGAAAAATGCAACACCAGAGATAATTCTAACGTAACAAATAACATAAAATTCCCAGATTGGTGTTCTTCGAATTTTTACGTGTGAAATAAAGAGTATTTAATTATTTTAACCAGTTATAATATTATCAATTATGCATTTTAAAATAAAAATATGATTTCTTACAATTTTTACTTCCCTAAGGAGACCCAATCCCTTTGTTCTCTGAACGCTCGGCCAAGAAACGCAACTGAATGAATGCGGTGAAGTTTAAGACACACAAAGAAATGAGTAAACTGATCGGAGGTAAAAACGCCTCTGCTCTAGAAAATGCTGCTTTCATGTCTGAGCGAACTACACTCTCTGGTGGTGGTTTCAGGCAGCAGTGACTGCTACAGTCATATGACTTCCATTTTTACACAGACCCCCAATGAGTAAAGGTCAATTCGCGCTGAAAAGAGGAAGAAATAAATCGCCTTTTTCGTTTTTATAAGGTCAGCACTACTAGACCAGAACATTACTTCTGTCTCTGAACTTTCTGCGCAACATGAATATAGTAAAATTAATAGTTAATTAAGGAATTTAGGTAATTTGAAGCTGAAAAGGCCATTCGATGTAGCTATATGCCCACGACAAGTTGGCTCTTTTTGATCTTATATTAAAGTAAAAAAAGCAGTAATAAACTATAAGAAATCAATGGAAGTGCCAAGGAGTGGCTCAGGTGCGCGGTGAGAATTCTTCCTTATGTGTGAATGTTTTGAGGAAGATGTCGCTGAAGTTGCAGAGGTGAACACTTGGTAAAGTTTCGAGCTCCTGCAAATGAATCATTATTTTGGATATTTTTATCGAATTCATGATTATTAACATATTAAATTGTATTTAACAAAGGTATTATTATTATTATTAGTAGTAATGGCAACATAGTGCAATGAAGCCCATGGCTTATGCTGCACCAGTCAAAAAATAAAATAAAATAATAATAATCAAATAAAAGAATGAAAATAAAATAACAAAAAAATAAATAAATGAAAATAATAATAATTAATAAGAGAAAACGAAATAGACAACCTTTGCATCTTCTCGTAGATCCAGTTAAACTGTTAATTTCCCCAAACGTCAGCCTCTACCACCCATGTAGGTAACTTATTCCAGTCATTTTTATAATCGCTGGCTAAAATAAAACTTAATGCAATCCAGTCTAATCATCTTCCACCGCAACTTGAATTGATGTCCCCTAGTTCTAGCGTCATTTATAATCGTGAAAATTTCGTCCTCAATTCATTTTGCTTATGCCTCTCAGAGACTCAAACACCTCAGTCAAGTCTCCCCTAAGGTGCCTGGTTTCCAGGTTCTGCAACCCACATATTCGAAGTCTTTCCTCATATGGACCCCAGTTTTGCCGATCTCACCAGGTGAGTTACCAGTTTTTGGACCCTTTCAAGAAGCGCAATGTCTTTCTATGCTGGGCGCTCTCCGTACCTGAACACAGTATTGCAAGTGTGGTCTAACAATAGCCTTATATAATGGGATTTTTACATCCTTATCTCTACTAGCAATTTTTTGATATATCATCGATAGGACACCATGGGCCTTTTTTGCAACCAGTCTACAATGTTCGGACAACTTCATGTCTGACCGTAATTATATTGATGTCTATATCGAATTACACTGTCTTTCTTCCACTGCTGGTTTAGTTAAACTGTTCCAAATATATAAGTTTTTGGGGTTAGTTCTTGAGGTGCAATAACTTACACTTTGCTTTGATGGTCAGAAAAATGGCTGCATAGCTGACATTTTTCTGACCATCCCTGAAGTCTATCTATGTCCCTCCGAAGAAGATATGCGTGGAGATGCACAATTGATTATATTAAATTGGCTTAGTAGCGTTCGTTAGCTTATTTTTAAATTTTTGTAAGTTGTGACCCAGTGCGTGTACCTCGATTGAATCGTGAATTTGGTAATTGATTCTTCTTTACTTTAGGTTCTATGGACTTCGGCTCTTGGTTGAATTTATATATATGAATAAATGTTCATTTTCTGAATCATTTAGTCTCCTGCTGGTTGATTTTGTGGACCTGGAAATCTAAAAATTAACTTTTTCAGAAGTAGTTTACTTGTTTGTCTGGACTGCTGAAGTGTATCAGGATAGGTACCTCATTTTTCCAGCCAGTACAGTGGAAATCATACCTCTTAAGAGTTTTTCATGATAAAAAATATACATATATATGTATATTTTTTATATGTAATGTAATTAGTATTTCACACTAATTACATATTATGTAATTAATATGAAATTTTAAGAATTGGGACACGTTACAGAATTGGGTCAGCAGTTTACAGTCAGTAACTCCACTTCCACAGCTTCTGTGATCTCAAACTTTTGACCAGCTGTATATAAGGGAAACATTGAACTTTCTGGGGTTTTCTGCCTCCCTATGGCAAATAGTTCCAGAGTTATGGATTTTCAAATATTAACGTTTTTGAGATTAATTGTCTTGGGAAAATTTGTTTTTCCTAGAACAACTTGACCAAGTTGTGATTGTTATTTGGCAGAAAATTTTAATAGATTATGTTCAATACAGTTCCTCTTTCTATTGTAGATCAATATTTCAAGGCCTTGCAAGGCAAGTTTAATCTTTCAAAAATTTATTAAATCTTTCAAAAATACTCTAGTTTATTCTTTCAGAAAAGAAAAAATTTGGCTGTTTTAATATATACAGTATAGATATTAGTGGTTTTGTTTAATTTTCTAACGGTCCGTGTAAATTATGGTTGACAGATACTGATAGCTGGAATTTTTATTTATTTTTTTTTTTTTCAAATTTCATTAATAATTAAATCTTTTTTTATATTATGAAAAGGCATTTGACTCCATACAGCATAAGGCAATGTTTCGGGCACTGCAAAGACAAGGCATAGATACCCCTCATATTATGATTTTGAAAAAAAATATATGAGAACGCTACCTCCTTTATTAGACTAGAAAAAGAAAAAGAGAGTAGCAAATTTAAAATTGAGAAAGGAGTTCGACAAGGAGACACAAAATCTCCGAAGCTGTTCACTGCTGCCCTTGAAGAAGCTTTCAGAAGACTGGTCGCAGAATGGAGAGTACCTAAACAATTTACGATTTGCAGTTGACATTGTGATTACAAGCCAGGATACCAAAGAATTTGAGGAAAAGTTTAATCAGTTATGCAGTGTTAGTAAGGGTTTCGGACTAAAGATGAATATAGCTAAAAAAAGTAATGATGAACAATTATGTCATAGAAAGGGATATAATGATTGACGGAGCAGTAATTGAACAGCTGGAGTCGTATTCCTGTCTGGGACAAGTTATTAGCTGTAATAATGATAAATGGCTGGAACTCAAGAGAAGGATAAATTTTGAATGGATAGCATTCAGGAAATATAGTCAAATACTAAGGAGCAATATCCAAGTTTGTCTGAAATGTAAAATAATGAACCAATGATTATTCCACACCATGACTTTTAGAAGTGAAACTTGGGCACTCACCAAAACATTGGAAGAAAAGCTGAAAGCTGCACAACAAAGAATGGAACGAATAATGTTAGGAATCCGACTGTTAGATAAGAAGAGAAACATCGATTAGGACACAACTAAATTACATTCTTATCAAAACTAAAGAATTGAAATGGATTTGGGCAAGCACATAGTTTGAACATATGAACAGATGTACTAAGAAAATAAAAGAATGGTACCCAAGAGGAGCTAAAGAAAAAACTGCAAGACAAGAAGGGCGATGGTCAGATGAAATTCACGAGTTCGTGGGTATTAAATGGATGGCCATTGAACAAAATAGAAGGAACTGGGAAGTTGTTTGAGGTGACTTCTTGCAGTGGATAAAAAGCGGTTGATGACGTTACCGAAAACAGTCCAATGGACAAATTCAGATTAATTCTATTTTCCTGTATTCGTGCTATTTGGGATTGTTGAGCTCGAAAGTGTAGCTTTTGCTGATTGGAATGGACAACGACACGAATGGTACACGTAATGCGTATAACATCAATTCCTCTGACCGTGTGAAGTCCGGCAGAATAAACGGAATTTTTTAAATTTTCTTTTTCATCGTTTTAATTTTACCGAAAATTATTCGGAAATTACAACAGTGTCAATCTTTTTTTGTTGTTTGTTTGTTTTATTGTACACGCTTAAAAAACAATGAGACGGGGAATTTAGGAGAAAAATATAAATTTAAATCTAGAAAACGTTACTCTGCTATTGATTTTTCATAATTTATAAAAATACTAACACTGGAGTACTTTCATCGGTAATTAAAATTATACACTAAAAATGAAACACGCCTGATAACTGAATTCATACTACTTAGAGAAAAATGTTAAAAACAGTAAATTTTATATAATGAAAAATTAAAATTTTCGCATTATACTTACATGCGAAAACTAACACTGCATCGTTAGCCACAAATTTTAAAATTTCCTGGGAATGAACCCAATTTTGAGTCATGTCTCTAATAATTCCCTACCCATTTTTTGGGCCATTAGAAGAAGGATCCTGTATTCCTTTCTAGTGTGTAAATTAGGAACGGTCTTAACGAACTTTACAGTACAATTCACCACCACCCTTCATTTGTGTTTAAATCTCTCCCTCTAAAGTGCTTCAGGGCAGAAGGCTGCCAAAGGAATAAGAAAGAAACTTGGAATTTCTTTGTTTCTGTCCTGCAGATAAAGTAACGTGGAACAAAGCGGAATATCATCAGAAAAAGTGAACATTTGTTGTTAGTGTTTACTTTTACTTGCAGAAAGAAATTAAATTTAAATGTCGCAAGTGCTATTGGTCACGTTCAATGAAAGAATACAAACGTGCATGGGCCGAAGACGTCATTCCATTGTAAGTGCCGTTCTCATGAAAGATATTTGAATGCCCACAATAGTCAGCAATAATGCAAAAAGAAAGACAGAAGAGTCCGTGGTGTAGCAACCAGGTAGGAAGGCAAGGCAATTGCCTGCAGGCCTGGTCTCTTTTAGGAAACGGCGTCTTTGGCTGCCACCTGAATTGCAATTCTCATTAATTAAGTAGGGGCCCGAACATGTCTTTTGCGTCTGAGCCCGAAAAAGGGTAGGTACACTACTGAGAAGAGTAGATCTCTCAATGACCAACCTTAATTCCAAATGATAATACTTCGAAGAATGTCATCGAAAATTTTTTTTGTTTACACAAAGGCACATAATTTTTACGTCCTTTACGGCATGTGTACAATTCATCAATTAGCAGAGTCTAAAAATCAGGAAGTTTTCTCCGTGATTTTTTTGATTTTATTTTTAAAAAGTGATGTACAGTAATTTATAATGATATTTAAGGTTTTGAAGAATATCCATAACATAACTGATTTTAAAGGTCCCTATCCTACAACTTGCTGTTATTTCCTGGATTGTAAGTGTTTTAAGTGTGGTAAAGAGTAGGAATATTAATTCTTACGAATGTTCAGCAGCTCTAAACAGAGATTATTGGAGTTTAACTCTCGATCGTGGCTTATGTAAAGATAGGTTTAATTTTTAAAAAGTCGAAAATAAAATGAAAAGATTTCTTACCGTACAGGTTTCTCGAATAAAAGAAACTTAAACTTTCTAGAAGGTTCCAGTTACTTTACTTCCTTAAATGTACCAATAGACAAATGAGGACGATTAATGCAAACACGCAAAACAACACCGATGTGAAAATATCTTCTTCACACAGAAATTCTACAGAATGAATGGCTGTGTGTGATGACCTTTATTTTGTTAGATGGATCCCACCTTTCCTCTAATCTTGATTGGGTTAGGCTATTAGCACGTGACCTATGTACAGTTACGTCGTTGTCCAGGAGGGAACCAGTGTGGCATTCTTTCTGGCTAGCTGCCAAACAGGATAACTGCAGGACTGAGACACGGATAAAAATTAAGCCACCAGGAATTTAGCTGAAAAAGAGAAACTTCTTTGGTTTCTAGAGATTAGTAACATGATTTTATTTTTTGTTTTATTTCTTTAATTATTGCTTTGTTCTTGATTTCATTTTCATCGAGGCAGTAGCCCAGTGGTC
The DNA here is from genome assembly GCF_048544385.1 of Mastigoproctus giganteus. Lineage (NCBI taxonomy): Eukaryota > Metazoa > Arthropoda > Arachnida > Uropygi > Thelyphonidae > Mastigoproctus > Mastigoproctus giganteus. The sequence continues at coordinate 198,569,783 of NC_143584.1, forward strand.
AACCACTGTGTCAAGTCCCTGCTGATAATCAGAACTAATCGTTAGAGAAAAGAAACACCAATTTCATAGACGAGTTAAAGAAATTAGGGGAAAAAAATAATAAATTTATTTATCACCGCTAAGTAAGGTAGAGGTCTAGGAACAATAATACTTATCACGGCGCCATGGCCAGGATATATAACGAATGGAATTTTAATAAATAGGGAAATAATTATCATCGTAGCACAAATCAAGAACAATTAAAACAGTGGCAGGGAAGTTGAATCAAATGAAAACATCGATTGTCATTGCTACTCAAAGACACGGCGGTCCGGTTGTTCCAATCTGATTCAACGATCAATCAAACTTCCGTTTTGTAGATTGTCGAAACGACTTGTGTTTGGTGTTCTACATTAATTTTAACAAGCGCCAGGTAAATTACATAATAATTTTCTGCTGGCACAAATTGGCTATACTCCAAACAGGAATCATGAGCTCTTCTCAGTTGACCGAACCACAGAAAGTAAACAGCGAAAAAAAAAAAAAAAAAAAAACACGTGTGGTACAAGTAATTCGTATATATTTTTCGGTTTTGTGGGGAAACATCCTTGACGAAAATCAAAACCGTTTCAGGCTCACGCCCCCTACTGACTGTACCGAATCAACGTTTGGAAGAGATTAGCGAAATCGAAGCCATTAGTGTAATTACTCATTTGTTGAATAGTGTGGTTGGAAAAAAAAAAAATTATGTTGAAAGACTTTGTCTACTTAGGAATTCCATCGCCCTTACCAAATTGGAATCAGTAACAGAGAGGTTCATTTCTCTCGTTGATGCGAATATCATTCATTAGGCCTGACGTAGCCTAGTGGTCAGGAGCGCGAATGCAGTACAATACGCTCTTTGAGTGGACCGGGGTTCAAGCCAGTGACTACTAAATACGATTAACAATTTGTATTTATTGATTTATTGTAAACTCCACTGACCTGGTGGTCGTGCCAGAGTATAAAGTAGAAAATTTTTAATCATTGGTTTAATGCCGTGAAGGGTTTGTAAAGTTAGCGTACCTGCGTGTACCTATGAACCTAACAATAAAGATCATATTCATAAGGCCCATGAGGCACGCCGACGGACAACCGTATTCTGTGCCAAATAATCAATGTGCCTGTTTCAGTCAACACCATAGTCCATTTGACGACGATCATCAACGTGCATATAAAACGCAAGAAAACACAAAAGTCTAGCTATTCGATCGGGTTAGTGAGAAAGCAAGTGTTAAAGCGTGGCTTCAATATTTGGTCGACACGCATCTCCATCGGTTGTAACAAATCACGATAGATCAGTCATTCTTCGATAACAATCACATGATAATAATTTGGCTAAAGACGAAATAAGGGAAGCGGTTATGATCGAGGAAAGTCTCATCGCCGAATAGCAAACGTTGTTGTGGGTTGACGATAAATATCTTAGACTCGCCCCAGGGCAATCTAACGTACTGGATAGCTTCCTGTTTGATAATTCAGGCAGAGGAAGTGTCCTTTCCTAGCATTTATCTTGAATAATTCAGAACGTTCAGAGAGAATTTACATGGACTAATTTCACGATGGCAACTAGCGTGGGTAGACAATGTGGCTGACGGGTTTTCCTCTTTGAAAGTGGCTTTCAAATATATAGCTAAATAGACTAAACTGACCCAAGAGCAAGTTCAATCAAAGAATACATTAACAGCAATATCAAAGACAATTTGGCCTTCATAAGGACAATTCCAAACTCGACCTACTACTGGGCTCAACGGAATCGCCATCTATTCGCTATAATTAGACAGCTCGGTAAACCTACAATGTTCTTGACTCGAAGTGCCAAAGAAATCGGCTAATGACTCTAACTCAGTCATTAACGTTGACTAAATACGTCATTTCCGCATCAAATTTTCTTGACAAATTAGTCCCAAATTTAGTAGGTGGCGCCAAAGATGCTTTCGCATCAAATATATATTTAAATAGAAAGTACGCAAATTGAATAAATTTGATTAACACGTTTCATAACACAAAACAACTTACGGTAAATTCTGACATAAAAGTTGACTTCAATTTTTCTTTGAAAATTTGTGTTCAAAACACGAGAATTCATGTTATTGAAACAATCAGTTAGCTGAGACACACAACCATATTATCTGCTTCTGTTCTAAAAGGGCAAAGGAACATTTGTTGCTCAGCCCTTTTAAAATGAATGCTATCTGAATTTTAAACGAATTATGAAAAATATGCAGACTTATGTTCTTATGCTCTTCTGCCATGAGCCTCTTCTCTAAAAGTTCGTTGTTTATTTGAGAAGCTTATCCTCCTTCACAAGTGACATTAATCTTGATCCTGATATTGGTTGTTTATGTACGTTGTATACATATAGACGTCTAGCTTGTGAACTTTTAAATTTTGGATGCCTCAAGTGAAGGTGTTTATAAGTTTGTGTTATGACAGATCCATTTCTAGAGTTGTTTAACTTGTTGGAAATGGCATATTACAGACGTATATGTATGCTGCTGTTGAATTTGTATAATCTGTAGTTTGTTGGGGTTTTCAGATTCTGCGATCCATTATGTTGTATGTAATGGTTTCAGATGGTTAATTAATTACTTTATGGAATGTATATGTTTTCGATGTATTTCTTTACAAATATCAGTGTGTAAATTCTTTCCACTCTAGTTGCCTCCGGTTTTGAATTTACAGACTACTCTACTTGAATTTTGGAATTCTTTTGAATCTATTTAGGTGGTATACACATATATCTCTATTGATTTTTTCTTCGTGTGAACTTTCACTTATGGAAGCAACTGATTAGGTGTATGTATGATTGTTCATTTTAGGAGTGTCTATGTATGCATTCTGATAGTACTGTTAATATGCTATTGCTTCTTTAGAGAGAAATTTTCTATTTAGCCATACGCGCATTATTCTTTTTCTCTATGAATCTGTAGTGTCTTCACCAGCACGCTTCCTTTTCACACTCTTCTGAAGTATTTTACTGCTTTTTAAAAACGAAAAAAAAAAAAAAAAAAAGGTAAACTTCAGCCATTATCAGCCCACTGCAGGATGAAAGCCACCTCAACTATGCACACTATGCCCACGTTGGCTTTTTGCCTTTTTAGATGGTACAGTGGCATATAGGAGAAGCCCTGGGGACCGCAATTAAAACGAGCACACATTTACCCCAGAACAGGATGAATGAGTATTCTGAGTTGGGGGTTCTCCACCCCCATTTCAACGAGGCAGGCGCCTTCACAACTGTCCCCTCTTTCTCTCTACCACTTTGACCTCATTCCACTTCCTGTCTCCCAGCTATTAAATTCTCAATTTTTTTATTACTGGGCTGTCCCTGTCTTGGCTGCCATGGGGAGTGTTTCATAAGCCCTACCCCTCGTCCTGCCTCCTCGTGGCGCTGAGGGAAACTAGAGGTTTCTGAAAAGCACAAGCCCCTAGGCTAAGGGACCTGTTGAAAAACACATCCAACAAAAACCGCAAGAAAACTGCAAGAACACTCACCAACCTACATAAATCTCGCCTTTACAGAATTTGTATTCATCATATTGGTTGGAAGAAATTACCCAGTATGAGAGATACCCCTCGAAATTACACATCCAAAATAATCAAGTAAGCGGCCAATCAGGACATTTACAATACGTCACATTCTGAAGAGCAAAGTTCACAACGAACCACGTGATACCTACAGAGTCCGGAGATCATATGGCTCTTCCCTGTACAACGCTCTTCCCTGTACCTCTCACATACAACGCAGGTGATCGCTTACTTTGAAGCAGCAGCGACATGCACAGTTTTGCCAATTTAGAGGTTTTCTCCGCTAGATTTCCCCTTCAGATTTGGCGGATTAAAATCTGTAATAGCGGATAGCAGTTTTTTTTTTATCGGAATGAGTTTAAATGTAAAAATTGAAAATATGTTTAGCATTTTATATATTTTTGGCAATGTAACATTTAAATTAAGAAATATTTATTTAACAATATAAATATTTCATAATTGAAATATTTTATTGATATACATCGTAAACATAGTAGGGACATCTTATTTAATAGTTTTTTTTTTATAAAACGAAGAATCGGTTTTATGTTATTCAGGGATCCCCTGAGGGGAACCACAACAATTTCAATACGTAGTTACACTCGCGATCAAACGATATGACCGTTGGTTCATAGCTTTAAATTGTTGAATCAAATCTAAAAATGTGGAAAAAATTCTAATGAATTAGCTCCACCTTTTTTTGAAACCGCGAAGGAACGCCATTGGATTATTTTTCTTCGTTGTACTTGAATCATCTGGAGAAACAAAATTATAGCGATGAATAACCTCATCATGGGTATAATTAATGTCTCGGTAGAGATCTTTATGTGCAGGCCATCCATCACTGACGATTCTTGTACCTGGCAATATTCTCTTTCTTATAATTGATGATAGAGCTGTTTTGTCTCTATTTTCTACTGTAGCTAAAAATATTGTTTGATAATTCTTTCGAATGCACCAAAAACCCATTGTGTTCCTATTCGTCGTCCTCTATTATTTTATTATTAGCTATACGGTGCAAGGAAGCCTGAGGCTTATGCTGCACTAGCCGAAAAAAAAAAAAAAAAAAAAAAAATCTGAATTACTGAGAGAGAGAGAGAGAAGTAGAAGTAGAAGGGAATCGCCAAGAAAGAGAAGAACGATGATGATATCCAGCTCAGAACCCTGGGTATCCCAAGCCCATACTCACCAGATGTGAGTCTCTGGGGTTATTATATATTTTCTTTTGAAAAATGCTGATTCATCAATTTCAACTTCGATAGGTATTCCAATTTCTGAAATCCCCCTAGTTAACTATCTTGATCAATTATTGATATCATGTAGATCTTCTTCAGATCTTTGCATTTTCCAATAACAGTTTTTTTTTTTTTTTTATTGATATTTAAATGAATAGCAATGCGATCTTGAGACCAATCTTAGGACCAGAAGTATAGAAATAATAAATTTTGAGATAACGTCAATGTACTATCATCAAAAAATGATTTATGTCTAATAATCTTTGTTTTACGGCAAGGTTTCTTACAACGACATCTAAACATATCAGTTTTACAATTACTTTTTTTATTATTATTATTATTATTATTATTATCCGTTTATTTCCATAAGGAAACCACCCCGGGACGGCAAAGTGCCAGGAGGGTGCTAAGTACATATCAGGGTACGAGATACTACGTGCAGTGGGTTACATATACTGAACACGTAGTCTCGTCCCGAAATATTATATACACATTTTATGTTTAATATATACAGTATTTACACATTGATGATTCTGTACATACATTATACAACTGATATATTTACAATTCACTAATAATTCCATCTATAAATTACATATTAACATAACTGTTACAGAAGGTATATTTTTACAGTCAACAGATTATTATTGTTCTTAAAGCAGAAAGCTTCACTTTTATTCACAATTCTTTGGTACTTTGCAGCCGATTCATATTTCGGTAAGTCTGTACGAATCCTGGAAGATCTCTTTCCGGTATGTCGCATCCTCACACAGTTTTTCGGCATCTATGTGTAGTGAGTTAAATATTTTCGCTGCATTTGATGGGAAGAATCTTTGCAGGCTACTAAGATTGTTCAGGACTGAACGCAGTGGATTATTTACTTCTCCGCAACGTCTAGCAGTGGCACGCGGTTTGACTAGAATATTATCCAGGACTGGAGCATCTACTCTGCCTGTGAGCATTTGTGCGAGAGTCTGTATGTTCCTGTTAATTGTCCGCTGCATCCAGGGTGTGATGTTAAGGTTTGAGTAGAGAATGGCCCTTGAGATAGTAAAAGGGTGGCCAGCAACTCTGTTAAGCTATCGCAAGAACCAGTACTCGATCCCAAGGACGGACTTATAATGTGAATCTGGAGCTGAAGACCAGATTTGCGAGGCATACATTGCAATTGGCAGGACACACATTAAAATGTACTTGGTCGCTAGCTGAGGATCCCTAATTCCTACCAGTTCCTGTCTGGTAGCCCATAAAGCGGCGAATATTTTTGTCTTCATATGGGCGAAGTGTTGAGCAAAGGTGAGTCTGTCATCCCACTTAAGACCCAGGTCCAGGTGAGAGTGCACTTTTTCCACATTAGACCCGTTCACAGAGATCGAGATGTCATTTTTATTCTGCTTGCAAGTTATGGTCATTTGGGCAGACTTCTGCGCATTAATACGGAGCCCGATGCAATCCAGGTAGCTCTCAAATTCTCTGATTGTGCTATTTGCCATCTGACAAATACCTTCTGCTGATTCATGGTCTTTGGAAGTGATGAAGAATTTTACATCGTCAGCATATGTTATAAAATTGTAGTACCGTGCAAGAAACGGCTCCAGGGCGGCCGCGAAGAGAGTAGCCGAAAGAACTCCCCCTTGTGGCACTCCTCGCGAGATGGTAAAGCAAGATTGTAGCTTTTGGTGCTTAACAATAAGTTTTCTATGTTCTAGCAGGCTGGTTATTATAGTTAACAGATTTCCTCTTACATTAAAATAATTCTTTAAAATCGCAATGAGCGCTGGACTTGAGACGTTGTCGTAGGCTGCGGAGATATCCAAAAAAATAATATCGATTTGCTTTTTCTCATTTAGTGCTTTCTGCACGCGAAAAAGGGTTTCCAGTAAGTTTGTTATTGTTGATCTACCCGAAATAACTGAGTGCAAATGTGGTGGTCTATGGCTGAAGCAGTGTTGATTGATGGTGGGAAGAAGCGCTTTTTCGAATACCTTCTGTAGGGTGCAACTGACAGAAATTGGTCTGTAATCCTTAGCCAATTTTGGGTGTTTAATCTTTGGTATTGGGGTTACAATGTAATTTTTCCAGGCTTGCGGGAAAGCTCCTGTCCTAATGATTTCCTGATAGATGTGCAGTAATAGATCTATTATAAATGGGCTACTTATTTTAAGGATGAACATTGGAATTTGTCTGGTCCAACAGTGGCCTTATTGGGCAGATCGTTGATTGCTTTCATTACGCTCTCTTTGGTGATTTGTATTTCACTCAATGGAGGTCTTGTTGGTTCCTCTATTGCCGAATGGTTTCGCTTGGTTAAATCTTTCAGGAATTCAAAAATTTTGTTACCATTATCAGTGTTCTCAATTTGATTCAGTCCATGCAGGTTACTAAAAGTGTTATTAGCCCATTCCTTGAAAATGCATTCGGTCATATTCTCTGTGCTATTTTTATTGCTAGTAATTCTTTTTGCTCTTTTTAGTTTATTATGAACAACACTGCAGTGTGCCTGTCGTTTTGCTTTGATGAAATGTGCTCTTTCTTTCTTATAACGAATGTGATCGGCAGGATGACCCGTTCTTTGCCATTTTCTATACAGTTTTTGCTTCCTGAGGAAACTTGCTTTCAGTTGTGGGTTAAACCATTCTTTTGTTCTCTCAGATATTTTGATTTCTTTTGCTGCTCCTTCCAATGCTGTTTGGTATAGCTTTTTAGTGATCATTTCTAAAGCTTCGTCTACTGGCTTTTCTTGCAGGTCATTCCAGTTGTAACTAGTCAGGTGACTGAGAATGACCTCTGCATTAATATACTTCACGGAGAAAAGATACTTACTTTGCTTTTCCCAGTTCGTGTGGTTACCCTGCATGTATTTGTTTATCTTCAGTGCTGCTTCTATTTCAATGGGATTGTGGTCCGACTTAAATTTTATGCAGTTTTGCGCTAGCCTTATGTCTAAGGAACTATGATACAACAGGTCAAGTTGCTGCATTCCCCTTGTCACTGGTGTCGGAAGCTGCGTTAAGTGCAATGCACCCAATGTCGCATCCAGCTCTTTCTTGGCCTCCCTGTGTTTCGGAAAAGGCAAATTAAAATCTCCCGCTATTATTGTGTCGACTGATGGCTTTAGATTTGCAGCAAGCCAAGCATAGAGTTCGTTTCTTGTCTCCTTTGTGTGCTCAGGTGGGAGGTATATGATGCATAACTGTATTTTCACCTGTTCTTTTGAAAAGGTAACGCAAATCCCTTCAAAATTATTTGAATTGGTTTTTCGTTCTCTTATAGGCTGGTATTTATTTTGATAGCAAATTATAACTCCCCCTCCTCGCCTATCTGTTCTTCCGGTTCCCACACATTTGCAGTTTGCTGCCGCAGTTAGCCGATCTAACTGTTTTCCATTTCCCAACCAGGTTTCGATTAGGCAAATGAAATCCAGGTCCTCGTACATCATCATCGTTTGTAGGGTGTGGAGCTTATTTGAGATGCTCCTCACGTTTTGTACAAACAGGTGGATGTGATGTTCTGCATTCCCAGCTGGGGGTAGTTTTCTTGATTGCTATTGAGCCCGATTCCTTGCATCATTTTTAACCAATGGTCTGGCCCATCTGTCTCTGTAGGGCTTGACTAAGGTACCTACTGGCCAGGCGCTTACGTCTTGTAGGCGAGTTGCTTTATCTGGTGGACAAGAGATTATAAAGGAGGAGTAAGCTGGGTGTCGTGTTTTCACTTGCTTGACTTCCACAGTTATCCCATGTTCGCCCTCGCACATGGCTTTAATGTTTCTGGGCTGTGTTGTGGGTCCCAGCCTTGATACAAAAATTTGCTCTCAGGTTGCAACGGAAGTAATGTTGTACATTTCAGAAAACCGTTTGTTTGTTTCAGGTGTGTTACAGGAAGACACGTTAATACTTTCTCTGTGAACTGGATTACGTCGTCGGCTGTCCTCGGCGAGAGTAGGCATGAAATTTTGGGATGGGCGGGTTTTTCTACCCTCAAAAGTGTTATGCTTTTTAGGTAGCATAGTGATGTGCGCATAAGTGAGTGGGTTTGCAGGAACATGATTTGAGGGGGAAGATGTAATTCTGGAGTTCGTACTCTTGGAATACATGCATGCTCCAATCATTTCAGTTGATTCCTGTTGTCCTAATATTTCTGAGGCTTCTTTATTTTGGTTTCGACTTTTCCTAGTGGAATGTGTGGAGCCATTTCCTTGTGCTGCCCCTAAAGTTTCACTGGGTTTGGTGCTGGGTTTTGTTAGCCGCATTTCAAGTTTGCAAACTTCACCAAAAGCTGTACTTTGCAAAATGTGATTTTTCGCCAACCAAGAAATCAAGTGATTAATTAATATTGCCACTGCATAAATTCATCAACTCCGTTAAACGGTAGTTGTTATTTTTGAATTCTACCTCAGAATAAACTACATTTGATATGCAATTTGGAGGTTCTTGTCTGGACATAATGTAGGGTCTTAAATTTTTTTATGACGCCAATTAATAGGATTTAACCCAAATAAAAATTTAAAAAGTTGGCGGGTTAAGTGTTAAAAATAGCGGATTTTGAGCATGCGGCTAGCGGGAAGTGTTATTAACCGTATTTTTATTGGCAACACTGGACATTCAGTTGAAACTTCTCACTTGGTGTGAACACATAGAAAGCAGTCACGAAAATTTTTTAAAAAATAAATGTACTTTTTAAAATTTTACAACAAACTGCAGCCTGCACGGTGCTTAAAATATGCATTATATTTTAAACCATGGCCTAAAAAGAGACAGAAACTTCTAACATCCATCAGTTTTATAGACCCTACCACACAATTAATTAAAAAATACATATTGTATTTAGCTATAGAAATATGCTATAATTCACCGATAATCATCCAAAATTAATCCATTAACGGGAAAAGTGATTCAGTCCCCACCCCACTAAGTCACGCGTAGACTATAAATAAAATAATTTTTATTTAAGCTCGCTGGTTGTCGCTGTTATATATGTGTGTGTGTGTGTGTGTGTGTGTGTGTGTGGTAGAATTATAAGTCTGCTAAAAAGTGTGAAGCTGCATCCATATAAATTTCACAAAATGCTAAATTATTATTATCTTTATTTTCTCCTAAGAGACACACGCTTACCTATTTATAATTTATACATATCATTGTCTTAATAAATTATACAAATTATACAAATTATACATTGTCTAATAAATTATATTATACATATCGAATATCCTAATGAAATAGTGAATTAAGCAAAATTACAGGCTGAACTGAATAGATAATTAGAGAGAACAGAGCTGTAAAGCAAAAATGATTAAATTAAATTAAATTAAATTGCCCACCCATCAGGTATGGGTGGGCAATTTTGGTCTCAGAAAGGAATAGAGAAATTATAAAATTAAAATCTGATGTTAGATAACTTCAGATTATTTTTTAGCTAATATCAGATTTTAATTTTATAATTTCTCTACCCCTTTCTCGGACCAAAATTGCCCACCCATATTTGGTGCTGGCTGTTTCTCCGTATATGAAGGGGCTCACATCTGGTGAGTACAGTATGGGCTTAGCACACCCAGGGTCCTGAGCTGGATATCATCATTCTTCTCTTTCTTGGCGATTCCCTTCTACTTCTGACTCTTGTTCTCTCTCACAGGGTAATTCAGAATTTTTTTTTTTGGCTGGTGTGGCATAAGCCTCAGGCTTCCTTGCACCATATGGTTAATAATAAAAATAATAATCACTTCTCTCCAATTATTTATTCAATTCAGCGTATAATTTTCATTAAGATATTCACATTCCTTCTCACGCCTGCAACACCTCCAAGTTCTGCTATCCTTCTCCTATTAGTTTTGGCGTTCTGTGTAGTTTATGCATTCATCTTCACACTTTTTAACAGACTTTGCTTATATATAAACCAGATTTAAAATTTAAAAGCTAGAAAAAAAAAACTAGGACATTTTAAACGTTATATTTATTACTAAAAATTACGATACAGTGTTTATTGTTATTGACAATCATTTTCAGTAAGTTTGGATTAAAAAGTAAGTAATTATAAAATGTTGGGTTCGAGAGAGACGGCAGAGGTTTCTGATCTCGTTCAAGTGTCACCGAGTTCGAGAGAGACGTTGCAGCGAAGTCTTAATTTGATTTGTGTAATTTTGAGGTAATGCAGTCCACTTAATGCAACCAGTGCATTGATTTTATTGATTCTGTTGCATTGATCGAAGGTGCAAAAGCACAGAATATTTAATGAAAATTCATTTTACGATGATATGATTTTTTTATTATTTATAAAAAAATTAGGGCGTAAGTGTGAAATCCGGGGGATGTCTGAGGACGCCCTAAAAACCAGGACAAGTCCTCGGACACGAGGAAGTAGGGTAACCATGTATATGGCAGAAATTAATCTTTAAAAAGAAAGATTGCACAAAAAAAACCCGATATTATCGTTTTTTTGGTGCAATTTTTTGGAGGAAGAGACGCCAGGATTGTTCGGAACATCTGTGATTCATCTGTCCAATAATATTTGTGGATTTCAAAACACGATGCTGTTTGAATACCTTTTGCAGGATACCACCTTTGCATACTAGCATCATTTGGCCATGGACGAAAATGTAATAGTCAGAAGCATATCGGTGAGTAAGAGCTGGTCCATTTGGAATTCGGCCTTTTAGAATATGAATGTTCATTTTTGTGTCCAGAAAAAAAGATTTTTTTTTCTTTTTAAATTTTATTCCAGAAAGGTATTTCGATTTAGCAATATACCAAAGAAACTCAACTCATACTTTTAGAGCTCGCTTGAAAATGGAGAATTAATCTATAGTGCCTTCACTTGCAATGTCTTTCCCTGTATGAATTGTGACAGTTCATACAGGGAAACAGGTTCCTTTCATTCCTCAGTAGAGAAACCCCAAATAATAAGTATTTGCAGAACACGATTTGCGGAGTATTTCTGGATGGAATTTCGTGCTTTGAAAAAATACAACGTGTAAACTGCATGTTACTGGTAAAGTTAGAGAATTGAATGGTTTTTCCCAATATGCATTCTACTATGTTTTCTCAGAGTTTGGATTTGGAAAACTGCTCCTCACAGCTTGGACAGCTGAATATCTTTTCTGATGTACGAATTCTAAGATGCCTTTTGATATAGGAAAACTTCTTTCCACAAATTTTACAAATCAAACGTTTCTCACCTGTATGGATTCTAAGATGGCATTTGAGATTCACTGTTTAGAGATAACCTTTTTCTATAAATTTTACATCAGAAAGGTTTCTGCTTTTTGTGTCAATTGCGTGGGGTTTCAATTTACCTGGTGTTTTATATCGCTTTTCGCATTTCGGACAGTGAAAAGCTTTTTCTCGTGTGTGAAGAGCGAGAAGACATACTGAGAAGACAACTGAATGGTCTTCTCAGTATGCACTTGATATATGTTTTCAGGTGCATGAGCAACTAGTGCCATACTGCTCCCTATATACTGTCTTTAAATTGCATGTCTTGAAGTCCATTTCCTGTTTGCTGGAAGAAAAACCTAAGTTTCTATGAAAAAATTCGATGGTACAATCTCCGACTGCCTCCGCTACTTTGTGAAAAGGGATGATAAAAGTTTTTCACATGAGCGAAGGGACTTGAACTCCGATCTTTCCCATCCTGTATGGAGAAGCAAGCGATTCTGTCAACTTTGCTACCCACGAGGGCTTCTCACTATGAACTCTCCTTGGTTTTTTCAGAGTTCAGAATTCGGAAAATTGCCTCTCACAGATTGGATAGCTGAATATATATATATATATTTTTATGAGTGAATTCTAAGATGCCTTTTGAGATTCCAAGAAAGAAAACATCTTTCCACAAATTAGATATCTGAAAGGTTTCTCCTCTGTATGAATTTTAAGATGCTTATTGAGATTCCGTGAAAGAGAAAACATTTTTGCACAAATTCGAGAGGCGAAAGGTTTCTCCCCTCTATGAATTCTAAAATGATTTCTGAGATTGCTTGTAGAGCAAAATTCACAGGTGAATTGTTCCTCCCATGTATGAGTTTGATGATTCTCCTAATGTTTTAAACTCCTTTTCGCATTTCTGACAGCTGAAAGGTTATTCCCCTGTATGAATTCTAAGATGCTTTTCGAGATCCATTGAACGGGAAAACTTCTCTCCCGAAATTTCACAGCTGAAAGGATTCACCCCTGTGTGCAATCGGACATGTATTCAATTTTCCTAATGTTTTAAACAGCTTTTCGCATTTCTGTCCCTGTGTGGTTTCTAAGATGTACTTTGAGATGGTGGGATCGGGAAAATTTCTTTCTACAAATTTCACAGCAGAATCGTCTCTCCTTTGTGTGTACTTGCGTATGAGATTTTAGGTCTACTGACGTCCTGAACAGCTTCTCACATTTCTGACGCTGAAGGTTTCTCCCCTCTATGAGATCTAAGGTGACATTTGAGACTTCCTGAAAAGGAAAAGTTATTTCCACATATTTTACAGCTGAAAATTTTCTCATTCGTGTGCACTCGCATATGTGATTTAAGTTCACCTGTGGTTTTGAACTGAGTCTCGCATTTCTGACAACTGAAAGGTTTCTCACTTGTGCGCACTGGGATATTTAATTTCAATCCTCGTGATGTTTTAAACTGCTTTTCGCATTCTGACTGCTGAAAGGTTTCTTCTCTGTGTCACATATATGCTTTCAATTCTCCTGCTGTTTTAAACGGCTTTACACATTTCTGATATCTGAAAGGCCTCTCGCCTGTATGAACTCTAACATGTTGTGCAAGACCACGTGAAAAGGAAAACTTCTCGCAAGTTGGAGTCGTGAAAGGTTTCTCTCTTCTATGAATTCTGATATGCTGTTTAAGATAATCTGAATATGAAAAGGTCTTCTAACAGGTTGGACAGGTGAAAGGTTTCTCTCCTGCATAAACACTATTATGCATTATATGATTGGCTTGTAGGGAACACTGAGGGGCACAGTTTATAAGGATATATTTATTTTTTTATTTGACGACGGGTACATTTTGCACAGACCTAGTTAACTTATATTATAGCTCTACGTGTAGCATTCATTTAACGTAGAGTCAACATCTCGATAATGATACATATAAAGATTTTCATTTGAAAAGTTCAATCTTTAAATTAGATCAGACAGTGTAATGATACTAACTGCATCCTTCGCTACTCATTGCTTTTAAAACAGTGTCTTTTCAGGGTCACTCAAAGTCCCCCTTTTTGATGTGGGACTTGTCTTAATTTCTTATAGTAAAATATCTTCTTCTGCTCCCAGGTTGGACAGATGAAAAGTTTCTGTCTTCCGTGAATTTTAATATTTTCAACGAGTAAAAGTAAAAAGTAACATATTTCTTTTTGTTTTCACTACTAGAAATCTCAAAATTTCAGATATTAACAGACACAATAGTTGTAACAATAGAATTCAGTTATCGCAGAGAAATTCATTACGAAAATGGTACACAAAATGATTTCCATTTGCATACAGAGATTGTATTGATAGCACATACATTTTCTATTTCTTGTTTTTAAATCAGTCAATTTTCAAGGTCATTCTAGGTTTCTTTTATTGATGTGATTTTACTCATTTTCTTATAGCACAATATTCGTACGTTTATATTTTCTAGCTGTTATTCAATTTTCCTTGAATAGTCTTGTAAAACAGGAACAGAAATCATATAAAATTGCACATTCAGTGAAGAAACATAGAATATAAAATTTGCAATGAAGTTTTTGAAGCGTTTGTTACCAGAGATAATGGAATTTGTTTCGAATGAAATGTTAATGTTAATGTTTTAATGTTAAGTTTTTTATTTGTTTGAAGTGAGCAGCAAGTTTCAATCATGTGATTTAAAGCACTGGTTAATGCATGTGGGACACTTCAAGACACTATCATAGCTTCTGCAATAAGATTACGTTAATTTGTCTTATCGACTTTGTATATCAGATAACCCCCGACAGGCCCTTATGTATTCCCAACATGATTTTTCCGAAGTCCATTTTCCTGGACTGCGAAAAGAATACTTCAAATTGATATGAATTCTTACACAAATCTGGACATCATTATTTGCTGTACTGTTACCACCAGCACGAGCTCGAACTCTTACGCACAAGGGATTATATGACCCGTTAAATTTTTAATATAATAACTTTCTAAAACATGTCAAAATATTCTACGTATACTCAACAAATTATTGCACTTTCCCCTCTTTTTTGGCCCTTGAAAATGGTGTAAACTCCCCCCCCCGCCTTCCCCTTTTGATTTCCTTTCAGCGATCGATTTATGGATTTGAAGGCCTTCAGGAGTGAATC
This sequence comes from Mastigoproctus giganteus, assembly GCF_048544385.1. NCBI lineage: Eukaryota > Metazoa > Arthropoda > Arachnida > Uropygi > Thelyphonidae > Mastigoproctus > Mastigoproctus giganteus. The sequence goes on from NC_143584.1 coordinate 198,584,858, forward strand.
CCTATGGCAAATGGGGGCATAGCGAGCAGCTAATAATGTCAGCGTGTAAAATTATGGTGAGTAAAATGCTAGGACAAGATGCAGTATGAGAAATTAAAAGGTTCCATTCTCAAATAGTACCATGAGTCGACATATTCGACAAATCACATGATGCTGAAGAAGATGTGTGTAATAAACTGAAAAACAACAGCTTCTCTATCCAGGTAAATCAGTCAACATATTTTACCAATGAATGCCATGCTGTACAATTTGTAAGATTTGTAAATGATGAAATTCGTGGAAATTTTTTTGCTGAAGAGAGCTGCCCGAATCAAACAAAGGCCAAGATCTATTTAACGTTGTCTTCGTATCTAGAAACAAAAGGTCTGCCTTGTAGGAACCATGTTGGCATCTGTACTGATGGTTCCCCTTGAATTGTTGGCTCCATGAGAGATTTCTCTTCTCGTGTAAAAAAGTAAAACATTGACGTTGTCACAACACACTGCTTTCTTCACAGAGAAGTGCTCGTGTCAAAAACTCTTGGAGGTGAAATGAAAAAAAATTACGATGATGCTACAAAAATGGTTAAATTTATTAAACAAAGAAAAGTTCACTCGACAATGTTCAAAATCCGTGTGGAAACCTGGACAAAGAGCAGAAACTATCCTGCTACATAAAGAAATCCACAGGTTGTTTGATCTGAAAGGTGGGAAGAGTTCTCTACAGGGTATTTGATTTGAAAAGTGAATTGCAGGAGTATTTTCAAGAAAATATTCGGCCAGATTTTGCTGAGAACTTTGAAGATGAAGAATGACTGCTGAAACTAGCCTACTTAACAGATATTTTTCATCACATGAACCAGTTGAACATGTCTCTGCAAGGTCCTGGTGAAAATATTTTGACTTCAAGTGACAAGATTCTTGGATTTAAAAGGAAACTGAATGAAATGGTTCCACTGCTGCTTGTACTTGAGATTGAGGAAGGATATCAACAAGTCTCAAGTCTTATTGAAAACCACCTGGTAGAACTGCAGAACAAAATTTAACAGTATTTTCCCTCCCTTTCAACAAAAGTAGATGACTGGCAAGGGACCCTTCCTCTGAATCTCTTGATCAGCATGAGAACTTGACTGTTTGTTGTTTTTGTTGTTGTTGTTGTTGTTACTGGGCTTTAGGAGCATTTGCGAGCATAAGGCCATTTTGCTCTCTGTATATTGTAATTGCACTGTAATTTGTGAAATTTCGCGTGTTCTTAGTTCGATTTTCTGTTTGCTGGACGAAAAACCCGAGTTTTCGGAGAAAAAAACAAACTATACTATCATCGCCTGAGATCGATTAACTGAACTATGTTATAAAAGAAACCCATAAAAAATTTCTACTGAGAGGATTTGAACTCAGGTATTTTCCATCCCATTTGGGGAGGTCGGCAATCCTAGCAACTGTGCTACCCAATGGGCAACAACTTGACTTTGAGAGAAGAGGAAGAACTTTATGTGCTGCAGTCTTATCGTACGCTCAAGATGAGATTTACTGATCTGCCCCTAGACAAGTTCTGCATTTCTTTGAAAGAAGAGTATCGTGCCATTCACAGAAAAGCAATGAACATTTTGCTGCAGGTTTCAACTTCCTACATGTAAGAGCAAGGCTTTTTCTTGTTTAATAAGCATCAAGAGCAAGGATAGAAATCGTCTGATTTCAGTTGAAGATGAAATCCGTGTGTGCTTATCTGAAGTTCAACACAATTGAGTATTTGTGCAGAAAAAAAACAAACACAAGGTTTCACATTAAAGAAGTAAATTCCATTCTTTATTTTTAGTTTAAAAAATAAAAATAACACTTTTTATGGATATATAGGCTTATAAAAGAGATCAAGAAACCAACAAATGTGTATAATAATTGTAACTCCTATGCCTATATAATATTTGACCTTGATCACTCAGTAAGAAAATGTTTTTTTTCAAATTCTTGTATAAAATTGTCTTGCGTTATATTTTTATTCATATCGTCTTGGCTTATAGTTTTAATAGCTTTACTGCTTAAAATTGTCAATAAATTTCAATGTTATAAATAACATTATTTAAATTAAATCTACCGAGTCTACCTTTAGAAAAATTAAATCCCATTTTGGTCCATGCCAGTATACGACCTACACCTGTATATGACCTACATATACAGGTGTTCGTGGCACCGATATTATGCAATCGAGCAGGATATGTGTCACGGCATCATCAATCAAATGATGTTGTCTGAGGGTACACGTGGGTCACAGGACTGATGCAGGCGGTTTTTATCAGTCGAAAATGTCAATTAAGTGACGTAATGGAATTCCAGACACGTTCGAACACCAGATGTGAAATTAAAAATAAAAACTAGAATGGAGTTGTTTACAGCAAAGCTTTGAGGAAACTTCTCGTCTATTACGTAGACCCCGTACACCTTTTTAATTGGTTCTGCCTGTCCAGAGAAACACATGGATTAGGCAGCGAACTCAAGTAAAGGACATTCTTATCAAAACTAAAGAACTAAAATGATCTTGGGCAGGACACATAGCTCGAAGACATGATGACAGATGGACTAAGAAAAAAACAGAATGGTACTCAAGAGGAGCTAGAAGAAAACCAGGAAGATAACGACGGAAATGGATAGATGAAATTCATGAGTTTCTGGGTAGTAAATCGATGGCCATTGCACAAAACAGAAGGAAGTGGAAAGGAGAGGCCTCCATCCTGCAGTGGACTGAAAATGGCCGATGATGATGATGATGTCCAACTACATTTTAATTCCGTTTGATTGGAGGGGCATTAAATTTTTTTTGATTGATGGTTTACTCCAAAGAGGGTATATATAATTTTTCTAATCGATACACATTCGATATTCTTAGCGAGTGCAATTTCATATAGAGACTTGAGTTTGTTTTCGCTGTCTCGTGTAAGTTAGCAGTTTGTGTTGTCAAGAGGAGTTCGATTATATGTTTCTCTTAGAGTTCGATCCTGAAATCTCCATAGAATCACGCTATAGGTGGTAGATGACTTTCATCAACCGGTGAAATACCACCACTTTGTTTATTGGAGGCTTGAAGTGGTGAAACCCATGTTTAGTCTCTAGAGCAAAGTTTCTGGCATCCCCCTCTCCCCATGCTTCTCCTTCAACCCATGCATGGTACTGGGTACTATAGGTTTTGATACCTTTCATGTTTGGGGTTTTCATAAAAAAAAAAAAAAAAAAAAATACTCTTATTTCTTTATCCGCGGTTGTGTGGGACGTTATGAAATCGCACCTCCCTACTCTGAGATGCTTACATGATGGAAGAAAAGCAAAGTTTATTCTTTGTGGGGCTTGCCACGTAGTATCAAGATAAAGTTGTTGAATTCGACATCGATAGCATTTCCCCCTAATTTCGCGTGTTAGCAGCATTAGAAGTCATCTAGAAGTTTTGCGTGGGCACAGGCATGTTTTTCAAATTATGGCTGAGATTTTAACGTCGTCTCTGAAGCAAGTTTCTGTGAAATTGAGCTACGATTGTTGTACCTTAAGTGAGATGGATTTGCTTTTCGTTCTGTGATTTTATGAAAAAATGCAGTCCTTTTGCATTAATAGAAGATCTTGAGCTTATTATTCAAAACTCAACAAACCAGTTGGAGGGACAATGCTTTTTATTCAGTGCTGGCCCAGCATTTATTGATTAAGGCAATGTTAAGCCAAATGTAATGTCATCATTTATTATGAAAAATGTAAACTATTATTTTTTTATAAAAAAATAATATTCCACTAGTTAATTTTAATTATGAAAACAAGATGACTAATTGGTTTTATCCTAACATTGAGACCTTTTTTATATTAACTGGTCATGGTTCTCTAAGACAAAAGTTGTATCAGTTTGGTTTAGAGTCCCAACCGTATTGTGAATGTAAAATGGTAGAGTTGGGAGCATGTTCTAAATGAGTGTCCGCTTTATTAAGAATACAGATATATATTAAGGGATAAATTTTCCAATCTTGATAAGGGTTTTGACTATTTATACGTTCAATCCAAGGAATATTATTTAATCTTTCAAGAATACTGTAGATTATTCTTTCAAAAAAGAAAATATTTGGCTGTTTTAATAGATACAGTATACATATTATCGTACACTCTGTCTCAAGTATCTCTCAAGACGTAGAAGCCTTAATGATAACTCTGGAACATCAAGGTAGCACTATAGAAGTCGCATCCCTGTACCATCCTCCAACGCCAACTATGATGGCCATCGACGAAGCCACTAACTGGTTAATAAATAATCTCCACCCAGCAGCCACTCATATCGTATGTGGGGACTTCAATCTTCCGCCATCTACCCAACACCTCAAAATTCGTCTCACAGAATCTCTCCAATCAATCCAAATATTCCAAGGTAACTACCAGCCAACGAGAGACCAAAACCTACTGGACATAGTCTATTCCTCGGCAATATGTCAACGCGAAGAAACCACAGCCGACATGTTTCAATCAGACCACCAACCAATCATATTTACAGCTCTTTTTCCCAAAAATATTTCAATACCTCCAAAACCAAATCTGTGAAAAAGGTCACCGCTCCAAAATTTCTGAATCCAGCACTCTGCATTGAAGCTGTATCCACAGTCCCATGGAACATCTTAGATGGATATTAACTGAGCCTCGCAATCGATTTAATGACCAAATGGATCAATACCATAGCCCTTCACACCGCTACCAAGACAGTCACCATTATTCCACTCTCCAGAGCATGGTGGACTCCCCAGCTCAACCAAAGTTTCCACTACAAACAAGTACTACACGCCAAGTGGAAAGCTTCCGGCGATGTCCAGGACCGCGTTTCATTCTCCAAAGCCAGGGCGGAATTCAACAGAAACAAATCAGCTTCAATTAAAAAGCACCTCGAAAGAATCCTAAAAAGGGGAAAACCATTCTACAGAACAAAGGCTAGTTCTTCCAGCAACATCGACCCAATTGACTAGCTCAACTACGTTGCCATATTTTCTAATCAACCTCCAGCTCTACCTAATCTGCCACTCCTCAACCGCTCTCAAGTCACTGATAGTCTCGCTACGATCCGAATTTCCAAGCAATAACTGACGCAGGCCATTAATACTCTCCCTCTCACAGCAACCACCGGTGACGATGGCATCCCCCAGTTCATAATCAAATGTTTAAGCGTCCTCATCATCGATTCACTCCTCAACCTATACAACAGATGCCTCGAAGTTCATTTCTTTCCACCACAGTGGAACAGGTACTCTGTCTGGCCCCTTCCTAAGCACCAACAATCGACACTCCCAAGCCAACATAAGCCCGTCGCTTGAGCCTCTGTATTTCTAAAAATTCTGGAGAAAGCACTGCTACCGTCTGTCACCCATTAAATTCTCTGTGACAGTCCTCAGCAAATACACTATGGGATATCAGGAAGGTCAACTATAATTAACTGTGCAACAACCACTCTGCACATCTTAGAAGCCTTTGAACAAAGACAGGAATTGCCAGTTTTATATCTTAACATCCATTCCGCATTTGATGCCATCTATATACCTAATCTCCTACGTCTCTTTGAAAACTACTTCAATTTTCGCGGCGATGTTCTCTGGTTCCTGGAATCTCTCCTATCGAAGAGGACCCTTGTTCTAAAGATTGGAACAAAGACCTTCACGCGTCACATAACTGCCAGTGTGCCTCAAGGGGGGGTTCTGTCTGGCATTCTCTTCTCAGCAATCATGGTGCCGTTTGTGACCAACAAGTGCAATCGGATAACATATGCTGACGATGTCAAGCTCCTTACTAGGATATCGCCATCCAAAACCACTCAGCAAATCACTAGGAAACTGCAGGACATGGCTGACTACCTCAATACCTTTAACCTCCAAATCAACCCCGTAAAATCGGCACAAATAATTTATTCACTAAAGGGCAGCCCAACAACGTTGGAGCCTGTGCTTAACGGTTCCTCAGTTCCAAGCGTTCAAACGCACAAAGATCTGGGGGTCGTTTTCGACTCCAAACTATCTTTCAACGATCACGTAAACCTCATACAGTCGAGGCTGAATTCACTACGCTGGGTCGCCAAACAACAGCTGCTCCACACCACCGACCCACAACTGGTAAAAAGATACATCATATCAATCCTTTACCCGACAATACTGTATGCTTCAGAGATATGAGCCTCGGCTGCCGAATCCAACATCAAAAGAATATTCTCTGCCGAATTCTGGCTTCTAAAATGGGCCAACAGCAAACTCCACCTTCCCCCAACTCTCAGATCAACGCAGTTAGCAGAAGCCCTTCAACTACGCAGGCTCCGATCCTACATCGGAGAAAGAAGGCCGCTGTTCACCATCAAGATGGCCACTAATAAAATTACAGAGCCGAACTTCTGGGATCACTGCTCTTGGTGCATTCCTCCCCCTTATCTCCGGTCTTCAGCACAGCTGGTAGCAAACCATAACCGGCTAGTACTAACCGACAGATTCCTGCCAAAGCAAATGCTGCCCTCACTGCAAGCCATCGACGGGGATCTCCAAGAAGTGGTCAATAATAAAAAATACAAGAAGGGAATCCTCGTCGAACTGAAAATGTAAAACTGTGCTTTGTTAATAATCTGATGTAACTTATGTTTTTCTCATGTATATCTCTTTTGTAAATATGTTTTGTAAACCCCCGGCACCACCATGCCGTGACGGGACTAATTGTATGTCTATCAGGCTGCAATTAAAGATTCTATATTAGTGGTTTTGTGTTTTTGTTTAATTTTTCTAACGGTCCGTGTTAATCATGGTTGACAGATACTGAGTGCTGGAATTTTTATTTTTGTTTCCAAATTTCATTTATAATTAAATTTTTTATATATTATTTTTAAATTTAATTAAAAAATTTTGTTGTATTTATTATATTCTTATCTATTTTATTTTTATAATTTTTTATTATTTTATTTTAATATTTAATTTTTATTTATTTATTTTTCTGGATTGCCTGTGAGCGAGATTGCTGGCACCCACCAGAGGTGGGTGCCATCTCGCTCAAAAATTCCGCACCCACCAGAGGTGGGTGCGGAATTTTTAGTGCAAATTGCACTGAAAGACCAGTAGACCCTGGCCCAGCTTCATTTCTTAGGGATGGGTACAGGTATCAGGCACTCGCAGTGCCTGTTCCTTGGTGGCAAAGAGGTATGTGTTTTTTTTTTTAATTTTGTTCTTTTTTTTTAATTTTGTTCTTTTTTTTTTTTTTTTTTGATACAGAATATATAGGTGAAGATGGACATTAGCCTTGGTGCGACCCTTTACATCTATGCCTATAATACAACACAATCTAATCATTCTGATACTAGGGTCTCCTGAATAGGGAAACTTATTTTATAACCATCTGGTTCTTATAGGGAAAGTGGCATAGGGCTTTAACTTTTAGGGCATATGAACTATGCAAGTGAAATAATGCTATATAATATAGCGTAAATTCAAGAGACAATCAATACACAAAAAATGGACATTACTAATTTCATGTTAATTTTATTTTTATTTCTCACAAAAGTGTCACATATCAGAGGTATTCTAAGATTATCCTGTCCATATTAATGACTTTCAAAACACGATTCTGTTAGAATCATTTTTGTAGAAACATTTGCATTAGAGCATCATCTGGCCAAGGATGACATCATAACAGTCAGAAGCGTATCGGTGAGCAAGAGCTGATCCTGTTGGAAAAGGGATTTCTACCTTTAAGAATATGAATGTTCAAATTTCTGTCCAAAATATTCAGTTTTTTTTTATTTTTTTGTATAATAACCTTATTGAGTTTTCCTTTATATTTTACAGCAGTGTGGTTTCTCATTTTTGTGAACTATTGTATGGCATTTCAACTTACCTGGTGAATTAAACTGCTCTCACATATCTGACACACGAAAACTGTTTCTCCTCTATGAATGGAGAGATGATACATGAAAATTGCCTGTTACACGTAAGTCACACACAACACTGGCCTTTTCAATATGCTCTTGTTATAGGTTTTAGAAGCACCAGCAACTCGGGCCATATTATTCGGTGAACATGCCGTCTATAAATTGCATGGGTCTTCTATTTGAATTTCTGTTTGCTGGAAGAAAAATCCATGTTTCCGGGGATAAAATTCCCAACTGATACAATTCCCACCTTGATACAATTTCCAACTGACTCAACGACATTTTAAAAAGGTACATAAAATATTCTCACATCATGGTAGGGACCTGAACTTTGGTCTTTTCTACCTGATAAGAGTAAGCGATTCGTCAACCGTGGTATCCAAGAGAGCTTCTGTGTGAATACTCATAGGTTTTCTCAGAGTTCAAATTTCGGAAGACTACTTCTCCCTTCTTGGATAGCTGATGATTTTTTTTTTTTTTTTTATGAGAATTCTACAATGCCTTTTCAGATTCCATGAAAAGGAAAACTTCTTTCTACAAATTCGATATCTGAAAGATTTCCTCTGTATCAATTTTAACATGCTTTTAAGATTCCCTGAAAGGGAAAATATTTTTTCACCCATTTGATAGATTTCTCCCCTCTATGAATTCTAAGCTGATTTCTCTGATTGGTTGTGAAGAAAAAGTTCACTCCATGTAATTCACAGCTCAATAATTTCTAGACCTGAATTAATTCGAACAATAATTTCTGTGATTTCCTGAATTGCCAAATTTTCACAGATTTTACAGCTAAATTTTTTTGCTGTGTGCACTCGCTACTTCATTTCAGTTCTGTATTTTTAAACTGCTTCTCGAATATCTGACAGCTGAAAGGTTTTCCACTATATGAATTCTAAGATGAGTTTTGAGATGAGCTGTTTGGGAAAAATTCTTTCCACAAATTTTACAGCTGAGACTTCTCCTTTGTGTGCACTCGCGTATGTAATTTCAGTTTTCCTGATGTTTCAAACTGCTTTTCGCATTTCTCACAGCTGAACGGTTTCTCCCCTGTATGAATTATAAGATGCCTTTTGAGATTCCCTGAGTGGCAAAACGTCGCTCCGCACAATTCACAGCTGAATGGTTTTTCACCTGTATGAACTCTAAGATGAGTTTTGACATAATCTTTGCGGGAAAAATTCTTTCCACAGATTTCACAGTTGAAGGGTTTCTCCCCTGTATGAATTGTAAGATGTATTTTGAGATGTGATAATTGGGAAAAATTCTTTTCACAAATTTCACAGCTGAATGGTTTCTCTCCTGTATGAATTCTAAGATGCACTTTGCGATGAGCTGTTTGGGAAAAATTCTTTCCACAGATTTCACAGATGAAGGGTTTCTCCTTCGTGTGCACTCGCGTATGCGATTTCAATCCTCCTGATGTTTTAAATTGCTTTTTGCATTTCTCACAGCTGAAAGGTTTTTCCCCTGTATGAATTCTAAAATGCGTTTTGAGTTGCGCTGTTTGGGAAAAATTCTTTCCACAAATATCACAGTTGAATGGTTTCTCCTCTGTGTGCACTCGCGTATGTAATTTCAATTTTCCTGATGTTTCAAACTGCTTTTCGCATTTGTCACCGCTGAACGGTTTCTCCCCTGTATGAATTCTAAAATGAGTTTTGACATGTTCTTTGCGGGAAAAGTTCTTTCCACATATTTCACAGCTGAAAGGTTTCTCCCCTGTATGAATTGTTAGATGCCTTTTGAGAAGTGATGAATGGGAAAAATTCTTTCCACATATTTCGCAGCTGAAAGGTTTCTCTCCTGTATGAATTCTAAGATGCGTTTTGAGATTCGCTGTTTGGGAAAAACTCTTTCCACAAATTTGACAGTTGAAAGGTTCCCCTTTTGTGTGCATTAGCGTATGTGATTTTAAACCTCCTGATGTTCTAAACTGCTTTGTACATTTCTGACAGCTGAAAGATTTCTCCCTTGTATGACTTCTAATATGCCTTTTGAGACTACTTAATTCAGAAAACGTCTTTCCACAAAATTCACAGCTGAATGGTTTCTCCCCTGTATGAATTCTAAGATGAATTTTGACATATTCTTTCCTGGAAAAATTCTTTCCACATATTTCACAGCTGAAAGGTTTCTCCCCTGTATGAATTCTAAGATGAGTTTTGAGATTCCCTGTTTGGGAAAAATTCTTTCCACAGATTTCACAGTTGAAGGGTTTCTCCTTTGTGTGCACTCGCATATGTAATTTCAATTCTGCTGATGTTTTAAATAGCTTTTCGCATTTCGGACAGCTGAATGGTTTTTCCCCTGTATGAATTGTAACATGCCTTTTGAGATTCCGTGTTTGGAAAAACTTCTTGCCACATATTTCATACCTGAAAGGTTTCTCCCCTGTATGTATTCTAAGATGGCTTTTGAGATGCGCTGTTAGTGAAAACTTCTTTTCACATATTTCACAGCTGAAATGTTCTCGTTTGTATAGTGGCGCTGTTGTGATATCAAATCTCGTGAGGTGTTTAACTGCTTTTCGCCTTTCTCACAGCTGAAAGGATTCTCCTCTGTGTGTATTTGCTTATGTAATTTAAATTCTCCTGATATTTTAAAGTACTTTTCCCACTTCTGATATTTGAAAGGTCTCTTGGCTGAATGAATTCTCATGTGTTATGTGCAAAAAAAAACTTCTTCTCACTGTTTGGAGAGGTTAAATGTTTCTCTCCTGAATGAACACTTATATGCATTATAAAATTAGCTGATTGGAAAATCGAGTGGCACCGTTCGTAATGATATATATATTTTTTTAATTATACGACGAGATCGCTTTGAACATGCAACATGCTAATAGACACTAAAGTAAACCTGTATTATTCACTACACTTACAAGCATTCCTTCATAATGATAGATATAAAGATTTTCAACTGCAAATTTCAATATTTAAGTCAACCAGACGGATTAGTGATACTACATGCACTCTTCGTTAATCCTTGATTTTTAAATCAGTGAATTTTAAGGGGTCAATATAAGTTGCTTTTATTGGTGTGGGTTTCTTGCTTTATTTTCTTACAGTAAAATGTTTTTAAGTTTATATTTTCTTGCTATTCTTCCATTTTTCTTGTACAGTCCTGTAAAAGAGGAAAATAAAATATATAAAATATGAAGTTATATATTGAATGAAGAAAATTACCATAAAAAATTGCAATTAAATTTGTTAATCATATGTTGCCATGGATAATGGAATTTGTTTTGAATTAAACCGGTAATTTCAATGATAAGTGGTTTATTTGTCTGAAGGGAGCAGCAAATTTCAATCTTCTTTCTTAAATAAAGCCCTGGTAATGCATGTGGGACACTGCAAGACACTATCATAGCTTCTGCAATAAAGATTACATTATTTATCTTATAAACCTTTTATATCAGCTATTGCCGGAGAAGCCCTTTTGTATTCCGATCATGTTAAACAATTTTTCCTTGACTGCCTAAAGTATACGTCAACTGAAGAAAAACTCTTACCTAATTCTGGAACCCATTATTTTTTCAATGTTTTTCATTTCAATTTAAAATATAAGGCATTAACTTCTTGAATGATTTCGAAATACTTCATGTATTTCCTACAAATTATCGTATTTTTGCCTCATAATTTTGGCCAATGCGAAATGCCTGTTATACCCTAACTCCCCATTTTGATTTTCTTTGTAGGACCAATTTATATATTAAAAGGTTTGGTGGAGGTGGATTTCTATGGCACTTCTTAAAGAAGCAAACCAAAATTATCTTCTTTAAAGAATTTTTCCGTAGTTCGTTATAATTCTGGCACTGCCAAATGGCCCTTTACCCCATCTCTTCCCTTTGGTTTGTGGCGCAGCGACCTAATTATGGAGTAGCAATACGGGAGGTGCATCTCTCTGGCACTACTCACAGAAGGCACCGAAAATTCACTTCTTTTCTTCTTTCTTTACATTTATTTTAATTAATTATTGGTTTCGAATTTTTTTCAGTTGGCCAAGTGATCTGAAATCTAGAATTTGGCAGCCTGCACACATATAGGTTTTTAATTAAAATGTGAAGTTTTCATAATGACGGAATAAAACCTATTGAAAAATATGGTTTATTTCTTTTAACAGTAAGTAAAGAGAAATACCAAAAATATTTTAATGTATTTTCTCCTTAAAAAAAAACTCCACATTTATGTACAAGTCCTCTGCATCCGCGTACAAATGACATGGAATGTTTAATAAAAAAAAAGAAAGATTTTTCATCAGGTAATGACAATTAATAAAATAAATATATGTGATAATTTTCAGTAAGGCAACATCAGAAAAACGGGTTTACCTTTTGGGACTGGGACCACAAAAATTCGTTGTTTGCTTAATTCTTTCCCACTTGTCTAACCCGAGAACATTGTGGTCCCACAGACACCATGATATATTGATGTAAATTAGGTCTTCTTTTCATATTTTTAAAAATTTGTCGAAATTTCTTAACCTTCAGAAATTTAGTTACTTTGAATAATATATTTTTTTAAAAAGCTAAAAGAAATTTCAGCTATTATAATCCCTCTCACTATTATTAATGAAATTGAAATAAACATACTAATTGAGTTTGTAATTTCTAATAAAAAATGCAACACCAGCGATAATTCTAACGTAACAAATAACATAAAATGCCCAGATTGGTGGTCTTCTAATTTTTACGTGTGAAATAAAGAGTAATTACTTTAACCAATTACAGTATTATGAATTATGCATTTTAAAATAAAAATATGATTTCTTACCGTTTCTACTTCCCTAAGAAGAACCCAATCCCTTTGTTCTCTGAACGCTCAGCCAAGAAAAGCAATTGAATGAATGTTGTTAAGTTTAAGACACACAAAGAAATGAGTAAACTGATCGAAGGCGGAAACGCCTCTGCACAAGGAAATGCTGCTTTCATGCCGGAGCGAAGTACACTATCTGGTGGTGGTTTCAGGCAGCAGTGACTGGTATAGTCACATGACTTCCGTTTTTACACAGACCCCGAGGAGTAAGGGTTAATTTGCCATGAAAAGAGGAAGAAATAAATCGCCTTTTTCGTTTTTCTAAGGTCTGCACTACTTGACCAAAACATTACTTCTCAGTCTCTGAACATTGTGCGCAACTTGAGTATAGTAAAATTAATAGTTAATTAAGAAATTTAGGTAATTTGAAGCTGAAAAGGCCATTCGACGTAATTATGTCCCCATGACAAGATGGCTCTTTTTGATATTATATTAAAATTAAATAAGCAGTAGTATACAATAAGAAATCAATGGAAGGGTCAAAGAGTGGCTGAGGTGCGCGGTGAGAATTCTTCCTTATGTGTGAATTTTTGAGGAAGATGTCAATAAAGTTGCAGAAGTGAACACTTAGTAAAGTTTTGAGCTCCTGCAAATGAATAATTATTTTTACCGAATTCATGATAATTAACATATTAAATTATGTTTTACAAAGGTATTATTATTCGGAATGGCGACATAGTGCAAGGAAGCCCATGGCTTATGCTGCACCAGCCAAAAAATAAAATAAAATAATAATAATAAAATAAAAGAATAAAAATAAAATAAGAGAAAATAAATTAATTAAAATAATAATGATTAATAAGAGAAAATGAAATAGACAACATATGCGTCTTCCCTTGATCCAGTTGAACTATGAATTTCCCCAAAATCGACCTCTACCACTTATGCAGGTAACTTATTCTAGTCATTTTTTAATCGCTGACTAAAATAAAACTTCCTGCAATCCAGTGTAATCATCTTCCACCGCAACTTGAGTTTATGTCTCCTGGTTCTAGCGTCATTTATAATCATGAAAATTTCGTCCTCAATTCATTTTGCTTATACCTCTCAGAGCCTCAAACACCTCAGTCCAGTCTCCACTAAGGTGCCTGGTTTACAGGCTCTGCCACCCAAATTTTCGGAGTCTTTCCTCGTATGGACGTCGTTTTGCCGATCTCACCAAATGAGATACCCGTCTTCAAACCCTTTCAAGAAGCACAATCTCTTTCTATATTGGGCGCTCTCCATACCTGAACACAGTTTTCCAAGTGTTTTCAACAATAGTCTTATATAATGGGATTATGACATCCTTATCTCTACTAGCAATTTTTTGATATATCATCGAGAGCACAACATGAACCTTTCTTGAAACCAGTCTACAATGCTCGGACAACTTCATGTCTGACCGTAATTGTATTGATGTCTATATCGTAATACCCGTGTCTTTCTTCCACTGCCGGGTTTAGTTAAACTGTTCCAAATGTAAAAGTTCTTTGGGGGTTACTGTTCCCCAGGTGCAATAACTTACACTTTGCTGGATTAAAGCATAACTGCCATTTTTCTGACCATCCCTGAAGTCTATCTATGTCTCTCCGAAGAAGATCTGCTTGGAGGTGCACAATAGGTTATATTAAATTGGCTTAGTAGCGTTCGTTAGCTTATTTTTAAATTTTTGTAAGTTGTGACCTGGTGCGTGTACCTCAATTGAATCGTGAATTTGGTAATTGATTTTTCTTTACTTTAGGTTCTATGGTCTTCGGCTATTGGATGAATTTATATATATGAATAAATGTTCATTTTCTGAATCATTTAGTCTCCTGCTGGTTGATTTTGAGGAAAGACCTGGAAATCGAAAAATTAATTTTTCAAAAGTAGTTTACTTGTTTGTCTGGACTGTTGAAGTGAACCAGGATAGGTACCTCATTGCTCCAGCCAGTACAGTGGAAATCATACCTCTTAGAGTTTTTCATGATAAAAAATATACATATATATGTATATTTTTTATATGTAATGTAATTAGTATTTATATTAATTAGTATTTCATACTAATTACATAATATGTAATTAGTATGAAATTTTAACAATTGGGACATGTTACAGTATTGGGTCAGCAGTTTAAAGTCAGTAACTCCACATCCACAGCTTCTGTGATCTCAAACTTTCGACCAGCTGTATATAAGGGGAAACATTTTAATTTTCTGGGTTTTCTGCCTCCCTCTGGCAAATAGTTCCAGAGTTATGGATTTTCAAATATCAACATTTTTGAGAGAAACTATCTTGGGAAAATTTGTTTTTTTCTAAAAAAACTTGATCAAGTTGTAATTGTTATCTGGCAGAAAATTTTAATAGATTATGTTCAATACAGTTCCTCTTTCTATTGTAGATGAATATTTCAAGGCCTTGCAAGGCAAGTTTAATCTTTCAAGAATTTATTTAATCTTTCAAGAATATTGTAGGTTATTCTTACTAAAAAGAAAACATTTGGCTGTTTTAATAGATACAGTATAGATATTAGTGGTTTTGTTTTTTTGTTTAATTTTCTAAAGGTCTGTGTTAATTATGGTTGACAGATACTGAGTGCTGGAATTTTTATTATTTTCTTTTTCCAATTTCATTAATAATTAAATCTTTTTATATATTATGAAAAGGCATTTGACTCCATACAGCATAAGGCAATGTTACGGGCACTGGAAAGACAAGGCATAGATACCCCACACATTATGATTTTGAAGGAAATATATGAGAACGCTATGTCCTTTATTAGACTAGAAAAAGACAGTAGCAAATTCAAAATTGAGAAAGGTGTTCGACAAGGAGAAACAATATCTCCGAATCTGTTCATTGCTGCCCTTGAAGAAGCTTTCAGAAGATTAGACTGGTCGCAGAAAGGAGTCAATGTGAATGGAGAGTACCTAAACCATTTACAATTTGCAGTTGACATTGTGATTATAAGCCACGATACCAATGAATTTGAGGAAAATCTTAATCAGTTATTCAGAGTTGGTAAGGATTTCGGACTAAAGATGAATATGGCTAAAACAAAAGTAATGATGAACAAGTATGCCACAGAAAGGGATATGATGATTGACGGATCAGTAATTGAACAGGTGGAGTCGTACACCTATCTGGGATAAGTTTTTAGCTGTAATAATGATAAATGGCTGGAACTCAAGAGAAGGATAAATTTTGAATGGATAGCATTCAGGAAATATAGCCAAATACTGAGGAGCAATATTCCAGTTTGTCTGAAATGTAAAATTATGAATCAATGATTATTCCACACCATGACTTTTGGAAGTGGAAGTTGGGCATTCACCAAAATATTGGAAGAAAAGCTGAAAGCTGCACAACAAAGAATGGAACGAATAATGTTAGGGATCCGACTGTTAGATAAGAAGAGAAACATCGATTAGGCAGCAAACACAAATAAATTACATTCTTATCAAAACTAAAGAATTGAAATGGATTTGGGCAAGACACATAGTTCGAACATAGGGATTAATAAAATAACAGAATGGTACCCAAAAGGAGCTAAAAGAATAATTGCAAGAAAGAAGGGCGATGGAGAGATGAAATTCACGAGTTCGTGGGTATTAAATGGATGGCCATTGCACAAAATAGAAGGAACTGCGAAGTTGCCGGAGGGGTCTTGACCTTGCAGTGGATTAAAAACGGCTGATGATGACGTTACCATTAGATAAAAAACAGTCAAATGGACAAATTCAGATTAATTCTATTTTCCTGTATTCGTGCTATGTGGGATTGTTGAGCTCGAAAGTGTAGCTTTTGCTGATTGGAATGGACAAGGACAAGAATGGTACACGTAATGCGTATAACATCAATTCCTCTAATCGTGTGATAGTCCGGGAATATTAACGGAATTTTTTAAAATTTTATTTCCCATCGTTTTAGTTGTACTGAAAATTATTCGGAAATTACAACACTGTCAATCTTTTTTTTTTTCTTTGTTTGTTGTATTGTACACTCTTAAAAAACAATGAGGGACGGGTAATTTAGGAGTAAAATATAAATTTAAATCAAGAAAATGTTACTCTGCTATTGATTTTTCATAATTTATAAAAATACTAACACTGGAGTACTTTCATCGGTAATTAAAATTATACACTAAAAAATGCAACACACGTGATAACTGAATTCATACTACCTTGAGAAAAATATTAAAAATAGTAAATTTTATGCAATGATATATTAAAATTTTTCGGATTATACTTGCCTTCGGAAAATAAAACTGCTTCCAATTTCAAAATTTCCTGGGAATGAACCCAATTTTGAGTCATGTCTCTGATAACACCCGACCCATTTTTTGGGCCATTAGAAGAAGGATCCTATATTCCTTTCTAGCCTGTAAATTAGGAACGGGCTTAACGAACTTGACAGTACAATTCACCACCACTCTTAATTAGAGTTCTCTCCCTCTAAAGTGCTTCAGGACAGAAGGCTGCCAAAGGAATTAGAAAGAAACGTAGAATTCCTTTGTTTCTGTTCTGCAGATAAATAAAACAAAAAATAATATTATGGTACTAATCTCTACAGACAAAAGAAGTTTCTCTTTTTCAGCTAACGAGGTACAAAGCGGAATATTATCAGAAAAAGTGAACATTTTTTGTTAATGTTTACTTTTACTTACA
Source organism: Mastigoproctus giganteus (assembly GCF_048544385.1). Classification (NCBI taxonomy): domain Eukaryota; kingdom Metazoa; phylum Arthropoda; class Arachnida; order Uropygi; family Thelyphonidae; genus Mastigoproctus; species Mastigoproctus giganteus. The sequence continues at coordinate 198,602,175 of NC_143584.1, forward strand.
GAAAGAAATGAAATTTAAATGTCGCAAGTGCTATTGGTCACGTTAGTGAAAGAATACAAAAGTGCATGGGCTGAAGACGTCATTCCATGGATTGCTAAGCGACGTTCTCATGAAAGATATTTGAATGCCCACAATAGTCAGCAATAATGCATAAAGAAAGACAGAAGAGTCCGTGGCGTAGCTACCATGTAGGCAGGCAATGCAATTGCCTCCGGGTCCAGTCTCCTTTAGGGGACGGCGTCTTTGGCTGACTCCTGTTTTTGCAATTTTCATTATTTAAGTAGGGCTTAGACGCCCCTAGCGTCTAAGCCCGTAAAAGGGTAGGTACGCTACTGAGAAGAGTAGATCTCTCAATGGCCAACATTAATGCAGTAGAATTATTCTTTGATAATGCCGTAGCATTATCAAAGAAAATGATACTTTGAAGAACGTCACCAAAAATATATATTTTTTTGTTTACACAAAGGCTAATAATTTTTACGTCCTTTACTGCATGTGTTGAATTCGTCAATTAGCAGTCTAAAAATCAGGAAGTTTTCCCCCGTGATTTTTTGATTTTATTTTTGAAAAAGTGATGAACAGGAATTTTTAATGATATTTATGATGTTGAAGAATATAACTGATTTTAAAGGTCATTAACGTATAATTTGCTGTTATTTCCTGGATTGTAATTGTTTTAAGTGTGGCAAAGAGTCGCAATATTAACTCCTACGAACGTTCAGCAGCTCTAAACAGAGATTATCGGAGTTTAACTCTCAATCGTAGCTTATGTAAAGGTTGAATTTTTAAAAATTCGAAATAAAATGAAAAGGAATTCTTACCGTACAGGTTTCTCGAATGAAAGAAAACAGCGAATTTTGCTAATTCTTCAACTTAAACTTTTTAGAAGGTCCCAGTTACTTTACTTCATTAAGTCTTCCAATAAACGAATGAGGGCGATAAATGCAAACACGCAAAACAACACCGATTTGAAAATATCTTCTTCTAAAAGCATTCTACAGAATGAATGGCTGTGTGTGATGACCTTTATTTTGTTAGACGGATCCCACCTTTCCTCTAATCTTGATTCGGTTAGGCTATTAGCACGTGACCTATGTACAGTTACGTCGTTGGACAGAAGAGAACCAGCATGGTATTCTTTCTGGCTGGCTGCCAAACAGGATAACTGCTGGACTGAGACACGGATAAAAATTAATCCACCAGGAATTTAGCTGAAAAAGAGAAACTTCTTTTGTCTGTACAGATTAGTACCATAATTTAATTTTTTGTTTTATTTATTTAATTGTTGCTTTTGCTCTTGATTTCATTTTCATTGCGACAGAAGCCCAGTGGTTAACTACTCTGTGCACGTCCCTGCTGATAATCAGAACTAATCATTAGAGAAAAGAAATACCAATTTCATAGGCGAGTTAAAGAAATTAGGGATAACAATAATACTCATCACGGCGACATGGCCAGGATATATAAAGAATGGAATTTTAATAAATAGCGAAATAATTATCATCGTAGCGAAAACCAAGAACGATTAAAACAGTGGCAGGGAAGTTGAATCAAATGAAAACATCGATTGTCATTGCCACTCAAAGACAGGGCGGTCCGGATTGTTCCAATCCGATTCAACAATCAATCAAACTTCCGTTTTGTAGATTGTGGAAACGAACTTGTGTATGGTGTTCTACATTAATTTTGAATGATTTAACAAGGGGCCAGGTAAATTACATAATAATTTTCTGCTAGCACAAATTGGCCATAATCCAAACAGGGAACATGGGCTCTTCTATGTTAACCGTACCACAGAAAGTAAAAAGCGAAAAAAAAAAACAAAAAAAAAAACACGTGTGGTACACGTAATGCGTATAATTTAGGGTTTTGTGTGGAAACATCCTTGAAGAAAATCAAAACCGTTTCTGCTCACGCCCGCTGCTGAATGTACCGAATCAATGTTTGGAAGAGGTTATCGAAATCTTCGCCAATAGTCTAATTACTCATTTGTTGAATAGTGTGGTTGCAACAAAAAAATGCTTATGTTGAACGACTTTGTCTACCTAGGAATTCCATCGCACTTACAAATTGGATTTAGGAACAGAGAGGCTCATTTCTCTCGTTCATGCGGATATCATTCCATTAGACCTGACGTATCCGAGTGGTCAAGATCGCGAATGCAGTAGAACACGCTCTTTGAGTGGACTCCGGTAAGCCCGTGACTACTAAATACGATTAACAATTTGTATTGATTGATTTACTGTAAGCTCCACTGCCCAGGTGGTCGTGCCTGAGTATAAAGAAGAAAATTTTTAATCCCTGGTTTAATGCCGTGAAGGGTTTGTAAAGTTAGCTTGCCTGCGTGTACCCATGAACCTAACAATAAAGATCATATTCATAAGGCGCCTCAAGCACGCCGACGGACAACAGAGTATTCTGTGCCAAATGATCAATGTGCCTCTTTCAGTCAGCACCATGGTTCATTTCACGACGATCATTGTATCAACGTGCATATAAAACGTAAGAAAACACAAAAGTCCAGCTATTTGATCTGGTTAGCGATAAAGCAAGTGTTTAAAGCGTGGCTTCAATATTTGGTCGACACGCCTCTCCATCGGTTGTAACAAATCACGATAGACCAGTAATTCTTCGATGACAATCACATGATATTATTTTGGCTAAAGACCACATAAGGGAAACGGTTTTGATCGAGGAAAGTCTCATTGCCGAATAGCAAACGTTGTTGTGGGACGACGATAAATATCTTAGTCTCGCTCAACAACATTCTAACGAACTGGAAAGCTTCCTCTTTGATAAATCACGCAGAGGAAGTGTCCTTTCCTAGCATTTATCTTGGACAAATCAGAACGTTCAGAGAGAATTTACATGGACTCCTTTTACGTTGGCAACTAGTGAGGGCAGACAATGTGACAGACGGGTTTTCCTCTTGGAAGGTGGCTTTCAAATACATAGCTAAACCGATTAAACTGACCCAAGAGCAAGTTCAATCAACGAATACATTAACAGCTGTATCAAAAACAATTTGGCCTTCATAAGGACAATTCCAAACTCGACCTGCTACTAGGTTCAACAGAAGCGCCATCTATTCGCTATAATTAGACAGCTTGGTAAACCTACAATGTTCTTGACTCGAAGTGCCAAAGAAATCGGCTAATGACTGAAAGTCAGTCATTAACATTGACTAAATGCGTCATTTTCGCATCACATTTTCTTGACAAATTAGTTTAACATCAGTCCCAAATTTAGTAGGTGGCGCCAAAGATGTTTTCACATCAAATGTAGATTTAATTGCAAGTATGCAAATTGAATAAATTTGATTCACACGTTTCGTAACACAAAACAACTTACCGTAAATTCTGAAATAAAAGTTGACTTCAATTTTTTCTTTGAAAATTTGTGTTCAGAACACGAGAATTCATGTTAGTGAAATAATCAATTAGCTGAGACACACAACCATATTATCTGCTTCTGTAGTAAAAGGTCTAAGCAAAAGTTGTTGCTTAGCCATTTTAAACTGTATGCCATCTAAATTTTAAACAAATTATGCAAAATATTGCAAACTTATGTTCTAATGCTGTTCTATCATGAGTCTCTTCTCTAAAAGTCGTTGCTTATTTGGGAAACTTATCCTCGACACTCGTGATCCTGATATTGGTTGTTTATGTAGGTTGTATACACATAGACGTCTAGCTTGTGAACTTTTAAATTTTGGATGCCGCAGGTGAAGGACTTTATAAGTTTGTGTTTTCACAGATACTTTTCTAGAACTGCTTTAACTTGTAGGAAATTACATGTCACATATGTATATACATGCTGTTGTTGAATTTGTATTTGAGGTAGTTTGTTTTGGTTTTCAGATGCTGCGAACCATTATGTTGTATGTAATGGTTTCAAACGTTTATCTGCTTTATGGAATGTATATGTTTTCGATGTATTTCTGTAGAAATATTGTGTGTAAATTCTTTCCACGCTAGTTGCCTCCGGTTTTGAATTTGAATTCTTTTGAATCTATTTAGGTGGTGTACACATGTTTCTCTATTGATTTTTTCATCGTGTGGACTTTCACTTATGGACGCCACTGGTGAAATTTTACTTGTGATCTTTCACTTATGGAAGCCATAGATTAGATGTATTGTATGTATGATTGTTCATTTTTGGTATGTGTATGTATGCATTCCGATATTACTGTTAATATGCTAATGTTAATATTACTGTTTATTAGCACAAATAAACTAATAGTGCTAATGAATTATTTCTGGTTGTTTTGATATTTGCTATACACAGTATAACCGCTTTTTTCCTTTTTGAAGGGGTCCATAATCTTTTTGTTTTCATTTTTTAACGAGTCCATAGATCTCAGTAATTTGGGAACCACTGAACTAGAACATTAATTCCTCAGTCTCTCAACATCCTGCACAACATGAGTATAGTAAAAATAACGCAATGAAATAGTTTGGGTAATTTTAATGCCCTTGAAAAGAAACCACTTTTTTGATATTATGAAAAATAAACTTTCCAGTCACATACATTAAAATATCAATCGAATGGTGAAGTAGTAGACGAGGTGGGGTTTGAACCGATTTCGCTGGGACGGAGACGGATCTCGATTTGGCGGGAAATGGGAATTTGAAATAAAAAGGTTTGTTTTTCTCTCGACAGACTCGTTATTTGCAATTTCATAATTTAATTTTCAATTTATTTGGGGGAATAATATGGGGTCTGTTTGGTTGGCGTCTATCTTCGTTTCTTCGGGGCTATGTTGTTTATCCGTAGATTTTGAGTAAGTTGGTAGTTCAAGGAAGCGGTCTGTGACGTGAAAAGTTTGTGAATGTGCAATAAGGTTTGCACTTTGATGGTGGGTGGATATTATTAGGGAGGGTATTCTGGGAAGTTTATTTTGGAGTGGTTAAGTTGTGTCCCACTGGCTACCCCCCTCATCAGGTCCCGCGTATGCGATGCATATGCGTCACCCTGTTTGTGTGCGGGATGAAAACTTTTTTATCTACAATGATTTTAATATTTTGAAACCTCTGTATATACGTGACGTGTAAATCTACAGAAAGTAAAATTTAAAATTCAGCACAAAAAGGGTAATGTGAATATCAAGAATTATACAATTCAATTTTATTCTGGTTTTATATTACTCTTCTTTGGTAGAAAAATGGATATTTTCCCCTTGAAAAAAACTTTACAGAATATACAAATATTTTTTTTCTATCGTCAACAGTTTATTTTATACCTATATATGTCTATCCACAGTAAACATGTTTAGGAATCACAAGGACTGAAAAAATATCAAAAGCAAAGTTAACCTTTCTCACATTCAGGCCCTTTTGCTGATGGGAAATTTGCAAAATACACTCTATATTCCATATTCTCGATTTTAACCACACACTCACACATACGCGCGAAAATCATATGGCGAATTATTCTCCTTAAAGGCTACATTTTAGTCCCTTTTTCAGTTGACTGAATGTAAATGAGTTTCTTACATATTAACAGTAGAACACAAATTCAGCCTGCCCGGAGATACACTTCTGCTTGCGTTCGAAAACTTCAGAAGACGAATTGAATGAATCGAACCCATTTTCATTCAACTGAGTTGAAAAGAACATTGCAACAGTCCAAGATTTCGGTCCTATTCTCATTGTCTGTAGCTACCTTTTTAAAAGATCTAATATCATCAAACATTGTCCGATTTGCTCTTGTTTTATTTATTCAATTTATTTTGAAAAGGCTAATTTCGAAACCACATAAAGCTATACGACTTGCAAAGCAGTGTACGGATTCAGCGCTCATAACCAGATGATGAATTGATTATCTGAGCCGATGACTTGGTTATTTGTGTTTAAGAATGGAAATAGAAAGATAAATGAATAATGTAGTTAAAAACTTGATTGGATGGACTAAAAACAATAAACTTGGTATCATCTAATGATGAGGATATTCAGAGGGAATTTAGATTATGGTAGGCCCCTAACTTACATATAAATGATAAATAAATATCCTTAGTATCTAAGTAGAAGTATTTAGGAATAATTATAGATGACAGGTTGTTATTTACCGCACACCTGGAAAATATAAGTATTAAAATTAATATTTTATAGCATGTATTGTCCGTATCAGTGAATCGGACTCAGGACTAGGAAAGCGTGTTCTAAGTCAATATTGTCAGGCAATTTTTATTCCTATTATTGCGTATGCAGCCTCAGTGTGGTATCATGCGATTACTAATGTTAAGTTCCAGAAGAAATTACCATAAATTCAGAGTCGTGCTTTCGACAATAATGAGAGCATGTAAAATTGTATCAACTAATGCATGGCAGGTTTTAGTAGGGGCACTTCCTTTAGATTTGGTGGTAGTATTCAGAGCTTTTGGATATTTTTAAGAAAGGGTAAATAGATTACGTTTTTAGGCATAACCAATGATTTAAAGATAGACATTAAGAAAAAAAAAGAAATATTTTTAAGAAATTAATTGATATTTGGCAGCAAAGAAGGAATACTGGTGAAATTGGTGTTGTGACTCGTTTGTTCATTCCACTAGTTAATTTTAATTATGAAAACCAGATGACTAATTGCTTTATCCTAACATTGAGACCTCTTTTATATTAACTGGTCATGGTTCTCTAAGACAAAAGTTGTATCAGTTTGGTTTAGAGTCCCAACCGTATTGTGAATGTAAAATGGTAGAGTTGGGAGCATGTTCTACATGAGTGTCCGCTTTATTAAGAATGCAGATATATATATTAAGGGATAAATTTTCCAATCTTGATAAGGGTTTTGAATATTTATACGTTCAATCCAAGGAATATTATTTAATCTTTCAAGAATACGGTAGATTATTCTTTCAAAAAAGAAAACATTTGGCTGTTTTAATAGATATTAGTGTTTTTTTTTTGTTTTATTTTATTTTCTAACGGTCTGTGTCAGTCATGGTTGACTGACACAGAAATTAGAAATTTCATTAAATTTTTTATTATTATTTTATTATTTTAAAATTTAATTAAATCTTGTGTTATTTATTGTATTATTATTTATTTTAATATTAACTTTTTATTTATTTTTTTACTGGATTGCTTGGGAGCGAGATTGCTGGAACCCACTGGTATTGCGCCACCTCTGGTAGGTGCGGAAAATTTAGTGCAAATTGCACTGACATAGCAGTAGACCCTAGCCCAGTTTCATTTCTTAGGGATGGGTACCAGGTATCAATCACTCAGACAGGGCCTGCTCCTTGGTAGCGAAGAGGCAAGTGTTTTTTTAATTCATTTTTTTTTTTTTTTTTTGATACAGAATATATCGGTGAAGTTGGACATTAATCTTGGTGCCACCCTTGATATGTATAGATACAATACAATACAATCTAATCATTTTGATACTAAGGTCTCCTGAATAGGAAAACTTATTTTATAACCATCTGGTTCTCATAGGGAAAGTGGCATAGGGCTTTAGCTATTAGGGCATATGAACTATGGCAAGCGCAGTAATGCTATTTAATATAATGTCAATTCAAGAGACAATCAATACAGAAAAAATGGACATTACTAATTTCATGTAATTTTATTTTTATTTCTCACAAATGTGTCACATATCAGATGTATTCTAAGGTTATCCTGTTCATATTAGTGCCTTTCAAAACACGATTCTGTTAGAATCATTTTTGTAGAAAGATACCACCTTTGCATTAGAGTATCATCTGGCCAAGGACGACATCACAACAGTCACGAGCATATTGGTCAGCAAGAGCTGATCCTATTGGAAAATTGATTTCTACCTTTGAGAATATGAATGTTCAAATTTGTCCACCATATTCAGTTTTTTTTTAAATTTTTTTTGTATATTATTAACCTTATTGAGCTTTCTTTTAGATTTTACAGCAGTGTGGTTTCTCCTTTGTGTGAACTATTGTATGGTATTTCAAACTATCTGGTCAATTATACTGCTCTCACATATCTGACACACGAAAACTGTTTCTCCTCTATGAATGGAGAGATGATACGTGAAAACTGCTGGTTGGACAAGTTACACACCACACTAGCCTTTTCAATATGCTCTTGTTATAGGTATTAAAAGCATCAGCAATTCGGGCTATATTATTCTTTTAGCATACTGTCTATAAATTGCATGTGTCTTGTACTTAAATTTCTGTATGCTGGAAGAAAAACCCATGTTTCCGGGGAAAACACCTTGATACAATTTCTAACTGATTCAACGACATTTTAAAAATGTATATAAAATATTCTCACATCATGGAAGGGACCTGAACTTTGTTCTTTTCTACCTGGTAATGATACGCGATTTGTCAACCGCGCTACCCACGAAAGCTTCTCAGTGTGAATACTTAGGTTTTCTCAGATTTCAAGTTTCGGAAGCCTACTTCTCACTTGTTGGATAGCTGAATGATTTTTTTTTTTTTTCTGATGAGAGAATTCTACGATCCTTTTCAGATTCCATGAAAAGGAAAGCTTCTTTCCACAAATTTGATATATGAAAGATTTCTCCTCTGTATCAATTTTAACATACTTTTAAGATTCCCTGAATGGGAAAACATTTTTTCAGATATTTTATAGATTTCTCCCCTCTAAGAATTCTAAGCCGATTTCTCTGATTGGTTGTGAAGAAAAGGTTCACTCCATGTAATTCACAGCTCAATAATTTCTGGACCTGAATTAATTCGAACAATGATTTCTGTGATTTAATGAATTGCCAGACTTATTTTCACAGATATGACAGCTGAACGTTTTTTGCTGTGTGCACTCGCTATTTCATTTCAGTTATTTTTAAACTGCTTCTCGAAAATCTGACAGCTGAAAGGTTTTCCTCTATATGAATTCTAAGATGCGTTTTGAGATGCGCTGTTTGGGAAAAATTCTTTCCACAGATTCCTCAGTTGAATGGTTTCTCCTTCGTGTGCACTTGCGTATGTAATTTCAATTTTCCTGATGTTTCAAATTGCTTTTCGCATTTCTCACAGCTGAATGGTTTCTCCCCTGAATGAATTCTAAGATGCGTTTTGACATTCGCTTTGCGAGAAAAATTCTTTCCACAGATTTCACAGCTGAAAGGTTTCTCACCTGTATGAATTGTAAGATGCCTTTTTAGATGTGATGATTGGGAAAAATTCTTTTCACAAATTTCACAGTAGAATGGTTTCTCTCCTGTATGAATTCTAAGATGCGTTTTGAGATTCCCTGTTTGGGAAAATCTCTTTCCACAAATATGGCAGTTGAAAGGTTTCTCATTCGTGTGCATTAGCGTATGTAATTTTAAACCTAATGATGATCTAAACTGCTTTGTACATTTCTGACAGCTGAAAGATTTCTCCCCTGTATGACTTGTAATATGCATTTTGAGACTACTTAATTGAGAAAACTTCTTTCCACAAAATTCACAGCTGAATGGTTTCTCTCCGGTATGAATTCTAAGATGACGATTGATATTTTCTTTGCAGGAAAAATTCTTTCCACATGTTTCACAGCTGAAAGGTTTCTCACCTGTATGAATTGTAAGATGCCTTTTTAGATGTGATGAACGGGAAAAATTCTTTTCACAAATTTCACAATTGAATGGTTTCCTTCCTGTATGAATCCTAAGATGAGTTTTGAGATTCGTTGTTTGGGAAAAATTCTTTCCACAGATTTCACAGTTGAAGGGTTTCTCCTTTGTGTGCATTAGCGTATGTAATTTTAAACCTAATGATGATTTAAACTGCTTTGTACATTTCTGACAGCTGAAAGATTTCTCCGCTGTATGACTTCTAATATGTATTTTGAGACTACATGCTTGAGAAACCTTCTTTCCACAAAATTCACAGCTGAATGGTTTCTCTCCGGTATGAATTCTAAGATGACGTTTGATATTTTCTTTGCAGGAAAAATTCTTTCCACATGTTTCACAGCTGAAATGTTTCTCCCCTGTATGAATTGTAAGATGCGTTTTGAGATTCTTTCTCTGGGAAAAATTCTTTTCACAAATTTCACAGCTGAATGGTTTCTCTCCTGTATGAATCCTAAGATGAGTTTTGAGATTCGCTGTTTGGGAAAAATTCTTTCCACAGATTTGACAGTTGAAGGGTTTCTCCTTTGTGTGCACTCGTGTATGTAATTTCAATTCTTCTTATGTTTTAAATAGCTTTTCGCATTTCGGACAGATGAAAGATTTTTCCACTGTATGGCTTGTAACATGCATTTTGAAATTTCGTGTTTGAAAAACTTCTTTCCACCTATTTCACAGCTGAAAGGTTCTCGTTTGTATAGTGCCGCTGTTGTGATATCAAATCTCATGAAGTTTTTAACTGCTTTTCGCATTTCTCACAGCGAAAGGTTTCTCCTCTGTGTGCATTCGCGTATGTAATTTGAATTCTCCTGATGTTTTAAAGTGCTTTTCGCACTTCTGATATTTCAGAGGTCTCTCGGCTGTATGAATTCTCACGTGTTGTGTGAAAAGAAAAACTTATCATTGGTTGGAGAGGTGAAAAGTTTCTCTCCTGAATGAATACTAATATGTATTATAAAATTCGCTGATAGGGAAAATGGAGTGACACTGTTCGTAATGAATTTTTTTTTTTTTTTAATTTACGACGGGAACGCTTTGAACATGTCTATAGACACTAAAGTAAACCTGTATTATTCACTACCATTACAAGCATTCCTTCCTAATGATATATATATATATAAAGATTTCAACTGGAATCTTTGCTATTCTTTGAGTTTTAAATCAGTGAAATTTAGGGGTCACTCAAAGTCTCCCTTATTGATTTCGGTTTTCTTGACTTATTTTCTTTCAATAAAATATCATTTTTTCACAGGTTGGACAGGTGAAAGTTTTCCCTCTTGCATTCAATTTAATATGTTACAAGATTTCCTTCTAGATAAACTGAAATGCCGATTTAGTAACGATTTTTTTATTTTTTTAAAGATGAGATACGTCGACGGGGCAGAGATTAACTGACACAATCGCCCTAAAACTGGAATTCAGTTATCGTGCAGAAATTCATTTCGACAGTGTTATACAAAAGTTTCCATTTGAAACTTTAAATCGTCAAATCAGACCAGACAGAGTTGTGATACTGCATGGATTATTCACTTCCCTTTTAGAAATCAGTGAATTTTCAGGGTCACTATAAGTTTCTTTTATTGATGTGGGTTTCTTGCCTTAGTTTCTTACAATAAATTGTTTTATCGTTCATATTTTCTTGCTATTCTTCCATTTTTCTTCAACAGTCCTGTAAAAGAGGAAAAGAAAATGTATAAAATATGAAATTCGATATTCAATGAAGAAACTTACCATAAAAAGATTGCAATTAAATTTGTTTATCATTTGTTGCCATGGACAATGTAATTTGTTTTGAATTAAACCGGTAATTTCAATGTTCAGTGGTTTACATGTAATTGTCTGAAGGGAGGAGCAAATTCCAATCTTCTTATTTAAATAAACCAGTGGTTAATGCATATGGCATACTGCAAGGCATAATCATTGCTTCTGCAATAAAGATTACATTATTTATCTTATAAACTTGGTATATAAGATAACCCTTTTGTATTCCGATCATGTTAAACAATTTTTCCAAAGTCAATTTTTCCTGGACTGAAAAAAGGTATATTTCAACTGAAGATAAAGTCTAACTTAAATCTGGACCCCATTATTTTTTCATTATTTTTCATTTCAATTTAAAATATAAGGCATTAACTTCTTGAATGAGTTCGAAATACTCATTATTGCCTGCAGTCACATTAATATTTTTATTTAATATGCGGAATTTTCATAACAATGACCAAACATTTCCTATTCAAATATGGCCTCTTTTAAGCAGTAATAGAAGAGCAATCCCAGAAACATATTACAGTATTTAACTTAATCCGTAAAAAAAAAAGAAGAAAAAATAGCTGTTATTTATATATAGTTGCAGCGCTATCCCTGTACTAGTGACACGAGCTGTTTAAAAATAATATAAAAATATTTTGGAAATTTTTCAGGGAAGCTTTATTTTGAATCACTGATTTCAAATTTTTTGACTGGGATCACGAAACTTCATCGTTTTGTGATCTATTTATTACATTTGGGAATACTGGAAGACTCTGGCACAGCTTCTGCAAGAAAGCAATTATATTATAAAATGTGTATATGACTGACTGGCCAAAACGCTGTTCTTTATTCCCAAAATGCTAAAGAATTTTTCCGTAGTTCGTTATACTTCTGGCACTGCCAAATGGCCCTTTATCCCATCTGTTCCCTTTGGTTTGTGGCGCAGCGACCTAATTATGGAGTAGAATACGGGAGGTGCATCTCTCTGGCACTACTCACAGAAGGCGCACAAAATTTATTTTTTTCTTGTTTCTTTACAATTATTTTAATTAATTATTGGTTTTGAAAATTTTTCAGTTGGCCAAGTGATCTGAAATCTAGAATTTGGCATATGGGTTTTTATTTAAAATGTTGAATTTTCATAGCATTGACGGAATAAAACCTATTGAAAAATATGGTTTATTTTTTAAACAGTAAGTAATGAGCAATACCAACAATATTTTAACGTATTTTCTCCTTAAAAAAATTCCACATTTATGTACAAGTTCTTTCCATCCATCTACTAATGACATGGAATGTTTAATTAAAAAAGAAAGATTTCTCATCATATAATCATAATTAATAAAATAAATATTTGCGATAATTTTCATTAAGGCAACATCAGAAAAACGGGTTTAACTTTTTCGACTGGGACAAAAAAAATTCGTTGTTTGCCCAATTCATTCCCACTTGTCTAACTCGAGAACATTATGGTCCCTCAGATTCTAGGATATATTGATGTAAACTAGGTCTTCTTTTCATGTTTTTAAAAATTTGTCGAAATTTCTTATAAATTTTATTGGAACCTTCAGAAATTTAGTTACTTTCAATAATATTTTTTTTAAAAAAAGAAATTTCAGCAATTTTAATCCCTCTCACTATTATTAATGAAATCGAAATAAACGTACAAATGAAGTTTGCAATTTCTAATGAAAAATGCAACACCAGCGATAATTCTAACGTAACAAATAACATAAAATTCCCAGATTGGTGTTCTTCGAATTTTTACGTGTGAAATAAAGAGTATTTAATTATTTTAACCAGTTACAATATTATGAATTATGCATTTTAAAATAAAAATATGATTTCTTACAATTTTTAGTTCCCTAAGGAGACCCAATCCCTTTGTTCTCTGAACGCTCGGCCAAGAAACGCAATTGAATGAATGCGGTGAAGTTTAAGACACACAAAGAAATGAGTAAACTGATCGGAGGTAAAAACGCCACTGCACTAGGTAATGCTGCTTTCATGTCTGAGCGAACTACACTCTCTGGTGGTGGTTTCAGGCAGCTGTGACTGCTATAGTCACATGACTTCCATTTTTACACAGACCCCCAATGAGTAAAGGTCAATTCGCGCTGAAAAGAGGAAGAAATAAATCGCCTTTTTCGTTTTTGTAAGGTCAGCACTTCTAGACCAGAACATTACTTCTCAGTCTCTGAACATTCTGCGCAACATGAATATTGTAAAATTAATAGTTAGTTAAGGAATTTAGGTAATTTGAAGCTGAAAAGGCCATTCGATGTAGCTATATGTCCACGACAAGTTGGCTCTTTTTGACATTATATTAAGATAAAATAAGCAGTAATAAACAATAAGAAATCAATGGAAGGGCCAAGGAGTGGCTCTGGTGCGCGGTGAGAATTCTTCCTTATGTGTCAATGTTTTGAGGAAGATGTCGCTGAAGTTGCAGAGGTGAACACTTGGTAAAGTTTCGAGCTCCTGCAAGTGAATAATTATTTTGGATATTTTTATCGAATTCATGATTATTAACATATTAAATTGTGTTTAACAAAGGCATTATTATTATTGTTATCATTATTAGCAATAGCAACATTGTGCAATGAAGCCCATGGCTTATGCTGCACCAGTAAAAAAATAAAATAAAATAATATTAATCAAATAAAAGAATAAAAATAAAATAACAAAAAAAATAAATAAATGAAAATAATAATAATTAATAAGAGAAAACGAAATAGACAACCTTTGCATCTTCCCGTAGATCCAGTTGAACTATGAATTTCCCCAAACGTCAGCCTCTTCCACCCATGTAGGTAACTTGTTCCAGTCATTTTTTAATCGCTGGCTAAAATAAAACTTCCTGCAATCCAGTCTAATCATCTTCCACGCAACTTGAATTTATGTCCCCTAGTTCTAGCGTCATTTATAATCGTGAAAATTTCGTCCTCAATTCATTTTGTTATGCCTCTCAGAGACTCATACACCTCAGTCAAGTCTCCCCTAATGTGCCTGGTTTCCAGGTTCTGCAACCCACATATTCGAAGTCTTTAATCGTAAGGACGCCCTTTTGCAGATCTCACCAGGCGAGTTACCAGCCTTTGGACCCTTTCAAGAAGCAAAATGTCTTTCTATGCTGGGCGATCTCCGTACCTGAACACAGTATTGCAAGTGTGGTCTAACAATTGCCTTATATAATGGGATTTTTACCTCCTTATCTCTACTAGCAATTTTTTGATATATCATCGATAGGACACCATGGACCTTTTTTGCAACCAGTCTGCAATGTTCGGACAACTTCATGTCTGACCGTAATTATATTGATGTCTATATCGAATTACACTGTCTTTCTTCCACTGCTGGTTTAGTTAAACTGTTCCAAATATATAAGTTTTTGGGGGTTAGTTCTTGAGGTGCAATAACTTACACTTTGCTGGATTAAAGCATAGCTGCCATTTTTCTGACCATCCCTGAAGTCTATCTATGTCCCTCCGAAGAAGATATGCTTGGAGATGCACAATAGGTTATATTAAATTGGCTTAGTAGCATTCGTTAGCTTATTTTTAAATTTTTGTAAGTTGTGACACAGTGCGTGTAACTCAATTGAATCGTGAATTTGGTAATTGATTTTTCTTTTCTTTAGGTTCTTTGGTCTTCGGCTCTTGGATGAATTTGTACATATGAAAAAATGTTTATTTTCTGAACCATTTATACTCCTGCTGGTTGATTTTGTGGACCTGGAAATCTAAAAATTAACTTTTTCAGAAGTAGTTTACTTGTTTGTCTGGACTGTTGAAGTGAGTCAGGATAGGTACCTCATTTCTCCAGCCAGTACAGTGGAAATCATACCTCTTAAGAGTTTTTCATGATAAAAAATATACATATATATGTATATTTTTTACATGTAATGTAATTAGTATTTCACACTAATTACATATTATGTAATTAGTATGAAATTTTAAGAATTAGGACACATTACAGAATTGGGTCAGCAGTTTACAGTCAGTAACTCCACTTCCACAGCTTCTGTGATCTCAAACTTTGACCTGTATATAAGGGAAACATTGAATTTTCTGGGGTTTTCTGCCTCCCTATGGCAAATAGTTCCAGAGTTATGGATTTTCAAATATTAAAGTTTTTGAGATTAAATGTCTTGGGAAAATTTGTTTTTCCTAGAATAACTTGACCAAGTTGTGATTGTTATTTGGCAGAAAATTTTAATAGATTATGTTTAATACAGTTCCTCTTTCTATTGTGGATGAATATTTCAATGTCTTGCAAGGCAAGTTTAATCTTTCAAAAATTTATTTAATCTTTCAAAAACACTAGTTTATTCTTTCAAAAAAGAAAAAATTTGGCTGTTTTAATAGAAACAATATAGATATTAGTGGTTTGGTTTAATTTTCTAACGATCCGTGTTAATTATGGTTGACAGATACTGAGTGTTGGAATTTTTATTTTTTTATTTTTTTCAAATTTAATTAATAATTAAATCTTTTTATATATTATGAAAAGGCATTTGACTCCATACAGCATAAGGCAATGTTTCGGGCACTGCAAAGACAAGGCATAGATACCCCACATATTATGATTTTGAAGAAAATATATGAGAACGCTACGTCCTTTATTAGACTAGAAAAGCAAAGTAGGAAATTTAAAATTGAGAAAGGTGTTCGACAAGGGGACAAAATACCTCCGAAGCTGTTCACTGCTGCCCTTGAAGAAGCTTTCAGAAGATTAGACTGGTCGCAGAAAGGAGTCAATGTGAATGGAGAGTACGTAAACTATTTACGATTTGCAGTTTACATTGTGATTACAAGCCAGGATACCAAAGAATTTGGGGAAAATTTTAATCAGTTATGCAGTGTTAGTAAGGATTTCGGACTAAAGATGAATATGGCCAAAACAAAAGTAATGATGAACAATTATGTCACAGAAAGGGATATAATGATTGACGGAGCAGTAATTGAAATGGTGGAGTCGTATACTTATCTGGGACAAGTTATTAGCTGTAATAATGATAAATGGCTGGAACTCAAGAGAAGGATAAATTTTGAATGGATAGCATTCCTGAAATATAGTCACATATGAGTAGCAATATCCCAGTTTATCTGAAATGTAAAATAATGAACCAATTATTCCACATCATGACTTTTGGAAGAGAAAGTTGGGCATTCACCAAAACATTGGAAGAAAAGCTGAAAGCTGCACAACAAAGAATGGAACGAATAATGTTAGGAATTAGATAAGAGAGAAACATGGATTAAGCAGCAAACACAAATAAATTACATTCTTATCAAAACTAAACAATTGAAATGGAATTGGGCAAGAAACATAGCTCGAACATATGGACTAAGAAAATAACAGAATGGTACCCAAGAGGAGTTAAAAGAAAAACCTGCAAGATAACAACGGCGATGAAGAGATGAAATTCACGAGTTCGTGGGTATTAAATGGATGGCCATTGCACAAAATAGAAGGAACTTGGAAGTTGCTTGAGGGGTCTTCTTGCAGTGGATAAAAAGCGGCTGATGATGTTACCATTAGGAAAAAACAGTCCAATGGACAAATTCAGATTAATTCTATTTTCCTGTATTCGTGCTAGTTGGGATTGTTGAGCTCGAAAGTGTAGCTTTTGCTGATTGGAATGGACAACGACACGAATGGTACACGTAATGCGTATAACATCAATTCCTCTGACCGCGTGAAATCCGGCAGAATAAACAGAATTTTTTTAAATTTTATTTTTCATCGTTTTAATTTTACCGAAAATTATTCGGTAATTACAACACTGTCAATCTTTTTTTGTTTTGTTTGTTTTATTGTACACGCTTAAAAAACAATGAGAGACGGGGAATTTAGGAGTAAAATATAAATTTAAATCTAGAAAACGTTACTCTGCTATTGATTTTTCATGATTTATAAAAATACTAACATTGGAATACTTTCATCGGTAATTAAAATTATACACTAAAAATGCAACACACCTGATAACTGAATTCATACTATCTAGAGAAAAATGTTAAAAATACTAAATTTTATGTAATGAAAAATTAAAATTTTCGCATTATACCTACATTCGAAAACTAAAACTGCATAGTTAGCCACAAATTTCAAAATTTTCTGGGAATGAACCCAATTTTGAGTCATGTCTCTGATAATTCCCTACCCATTTTTTGGGTCATTAGAAGAAGGATCCTATATTACTTTCTAGTGTGTAAATTAGGAACGGTCTTAACGAACTTGACAGTACAATTCACCACCACCCTTAATTAGTGTTTAAATCTCTCCCTCTAAAGTGCTTCAGGGCAGAAGGCTGCCAAAGGAATTAGAAAGGAACTTGCAATTTCTTTGTTTCTGTCCTGCAGATAAAGTAACGTGGAACAAAGCGGAATATCATCAGAAAAAGTTGACATTTGTTGTTAGTGTTTACTTTTACTTGCAGAAAGAAATGAAATTTAAATGTCGCAAGTGCTATTGATCACGTTCAATGAAAGAATGCAAACGTGAATGGGCTGAAGACGTCATTCCATTGTAAGCGCCGTTCTCATGAAAGATATTTGATGCCCAGAATTGTCAGAAGTAAAGCAAAAAGAAAGACAAAAGAGTCCGTGGTGTAGCAACCAGGTAGGGAGGCAAGGCAATTGCCTCCAGGCCTGGTCTCTTTTAGGGGACGGCGTCTTTGGCTGCCACCTGTATTTGCAATTCTCATTAATTAAGTAGGAGCCCGAACATGTCTTTTGCGTCTGAGCCCGAAAAAGGGTAGGTACGCTACTGAGAAGAGTAGATCTCTCAATGGCCAAGCTTAATTCCATGGCATTATTCTTTGATAATGCTACGGCATTACCAAAGAAAATGATAATACTTCGTAGAATGTCATCGAAAATTTTTTTTGTTTACACAAAGTTTTACGTCCTTTATGGCATGTGTACAATTCGTCAATTAGCAGAGTCTAAAAATCAGGAAGTTTTCTCCGTGATTTTTTTGATTTTATTTTTAAAAAGGGGTGTACAGTAATTTTTAATGATATTTAAGATTTTGAAGAATATCCATAACATAACTGATTTAAAGGTCATTATCGTACAATTTGCTGTTATTTCCTGGATTGGAAGTGTTTTAAGTGTGATAAAGAGTAGGAATATTAATTCTTACGAATGTTTAGCAGCTCTAAACAGAGATTATTGTAGTTTAACTCTCGATCGTGGCTTATGTAAAGATAGGTTTAATTTTTAAAAATTCGAAATAAAATGAAAAGGATTTCTTACCATACAGGTTTCTCGAATAAAAGAAACTTAAACTTTCTAGAAGGTTCCAGTTACTTTACTTCATTAAATGTACCAATAGACAAATGAGGGCGATTGATGCAAACGTGCAAAACAACACCGATGTGAAAATATCTTCTTCACACAGAAATTCTACAGAATGAATGGCTCTGTTTGATGACCGTTGTTGTTGGACGGATCCCACCTTTCCTCTAATCTTGATTGGGTTAGGCTATTAGCACGTGACCTCTGTACAGTTACGTCGTTGTCCAGGAGAGAACCAGCGTGGTATTCTTTCTGGCTAGCTGCCAAACAAGATAATTGCAGGACTGAGACACGGATAAAAATTAAGCCTCCAGGAATTTAGCTGCAAAAGAGAAACTTCTTTTGTCTCTAGAGATTAGTAACATAATTTTATTTATTTAATTATTGCTTTTTTTCTTGTTTTTCATTATCATCGAGGCAGTAGCCCAATGGTCAACCACTGTGTGCACGTCCCTGCTGATAATCAGAACTAATCGTTACAGAAAAGAAATACCAATTTCATAGACGAGTTAAAGAAATTAGAGAAAAAAAATAATAAATTTATTTATCGCCGCTAAGTAAGGTAGAGGTCTAGGAACAATAATACTTATCACGGCGCCATGGCCAGGATATATAAAGAATGGAATTTTATAAATAGGGAAATAATTATCATCGTAGCACAAATCAAGAACGATTAAAACAGTGGCAGGGAAGTTGAATTAAATGAAAACATCGATTGTCATTTCCTCTCAAAGAGAGGGCGGTCCGGATTGTTCCAATCCGATTCAACAATCAATCAAACTTCCGTTTTGTAGATTGTCGAAACGAACTTGTGTGGTGTTCTACATTAATTTTATCAAGCGCCAGGTAAATTACATAATAATTTTTTGCTGGCACAAATTGGCTATAATTCAAACAGGAATCATGGGCTCTTCTCTGTTGACCGAACCACAGAAAGTAAACAGCGAAAAAAAAAAAAAAAACACCTGTGGTACATGTAATTCGTATTAGTAAATTGATATAGTACGTGGAACACTTCCGTATGATACCCTCCAGAAATTAAAACGGAAAAAACGAAAAAATCGACAACTTACCGGTACATTAAAGTAAAATATAAATAATTAAATAATCAATCAATCAAAATAAGAAATTGATTATTTAATTATTTATATTTTACTTTAATGTACCGGTAAGTTGTCGATTTTTTCGTTTTTTCCGTTTTAATTTCTGGAGGGTATCATACGGAAGTGTTCCACGTACTATATTGAGGTAAACTCCTCTTATCAATTTACTAATATTATTACCAACGTAGAACATATTGAGTAATACAGCTCTGATTCATACTATGTAATTCGTATATATTTTTCGGTTTTGTGGGGAAACATCCTTGACGAAAATCAAAACCGTTTCATGCTCAAGCCCCCTACTGACTGTACCGAATCAACGATTGGAAGGGATTAGCGAAATCGAAGCCAGTAGTGTAATTACTCATTTGTTGAATAGTGTGGTTGCAACGAAAAAATTTTTATGTTGAACGACTTTGTCTAACTAGGAATTCCATCGCCCTTACCAAATTGGAACCAGTAACAGAGAGGTTTATTTCTCTCGTTGATGCGAATATCATTCATTAGGCCTGACGTAGCCTAGTGGTCAGGTGCGCGAATGCAGTACAATACGCTCTTTGAGTGGACCGGGGTTCAAGCCAGTGACTACTAAATACGATTAACAATTTGAATTTATTGATTTATTGTAAACTCCACTGACCTGGTGGTCGTGCCGGAGTATAAACATGAAAATTTTTAATCCTTGGTTTAATGCCGTGAAAGGTTTGTAAAGTTAGCGTACCTGCGTGTACCTATGAACTTGACAATAAAGATCATATTCATAAGGTGCCTGAGGCACGTCGACAGACAACAATATTTTGTGCCAAATAATCAATGTGCCTGTTTCAGTCAACACCATAGTCCATTTTACGACGATCATCAACATTCATATAAAACGCAAGAAAACGCAAAATTCCAGCTATTTGATCGGGTTAGTGAGAAAGCAAGCGTTCAAGGGTGGCTTCAATATTTGGTCGACACGCATCTCCATCCATTGTAAGAAATCACGATAGATCAGTCATTCTTCGATGACAATCACATGATATTAATTTGGCTAAAGACGACATAAGGGAAGCGGTTTTGATCAAGGAAAGTCTCATCGCCGAATAGCAATCGTTGTTGTGGGACGACGATAAATATCTTTGATTAACGCGTTTCATAATTCAAAACAACTTACGGTAAATTCTGACATAAAAGTTCACTTCGATTTTTTCTTTGAAAATTTGTTTAGAACAGGAGAATTCATGTTAGTGAAACAATCAACTCGTTGAGACACACAACCATATTATCTGCTTCTATGCTAAAAGGGCTAAGGAACAGTTGTTGCTTAGCCCTTTTAAAATGAATGCTATCTGAATTTTAAACGAATTATGAAAAATATGCAGAGTTATGTTCTTATGCTCTTCTGCTATGAGCCTCTTCTCTAAAAGTTCGTTGTTTATTTGGGAAGCTTATCCTCCTTCACAAGTGACTTTAATCTTGATCCTGATATTGGTTGTTTATGTACGTTGTATACACATAGACGTCTAGCTTGTGAACTTTTAAATTTTGGATGCCGCAAGTGAAGGTGTTTATAAGTTTGTGTTAAAACAGATACTTTTCTAGAGTTCTTTAACTTGTTGGAAATGACATGTTACAGATGTACAGTGAAACTTCTCTTAACGGACACCTCTCGTTAACGGACATCTGTCTACAACGGACATTTTCAAATTCCCCAATTCACCTGTATTGGTTTTAACGTGTTTGCGGCTTCTGTCTAGCATAATACTTTAAGAGTTTGGTATCTATATATGATATCGGTGTTTAGATACACCATAGATAACTCTTAAGAAACTACAAAGTAGTTGTTGGCGGCATCATTTGTTCTTTCTCATATTGTGCTCTGCCTTCACGACGAGTTGCCATGATATTGCACTACCTCGAATAAGTAACGCTTCACTGATAGAGAAGACAATATGAGAGACAATATGAGAAAGAACAAATGATGCCGCCAACAACTACTTTGTTGTTTCTTAAGAGTTATCTATGGTGTATCTAAACACCGATATCATATATAGATACCAAACTCTTAAAGTATTATGCCTTGTGCATTTATTTATTTTAAATATTGACATCTACACCTATTGGCATCTCTCATATTGTGTGATTAACTTCACAACTGGGTCGTCATGTCTGCAATACCAGGGTACCTGCCCACCCACTGATGATCGGCCAATAGCCGTGAAACAGTGCCGTCTAGAGGCTATTTTGTGAATTATTTCATTCATTAGTGTTCTTCTCGTTCTGAAGGTTGAAGGAAGTGTCCGATCGCATCAAGAGGTTAGCGGCGGTCCTTTCAGCTGAGGTTTCCCCGTTGTGGGGAACCTCCTTTAGGAGGATAGTAAGTGATTGATTTTCTTTTGTTTTACGTTTCTTTGAAATTTATTTCTGCCAAGTTAGATATTTTCTTTTTTCGTTTTGCTGGTGTCAGGCAGGACACGGGATTTTTTCATTTTTCCTTAAGGAACCGAGATTAATTATGGCACAGTTCTTCTTTAGAGAAAGAACAGTGGAGTTTCAGACTACAGAGGTTTGTCCAATTAGAGAGGTAATGCAAGGAGTGACTCAGGTTGTTTCGATTCACGAGATAAAAGGATTAACTCCATTGCCGAGGCAGAAATATCAGTTGGTCCTGAAAACAATAGAGGCAAGAGAAAAGGTTTTGAAAGGGTTTTCTATTAGAAACGTAATGATCAAACCTGTGCAAATTGGTAACATACGCAAAGTGGTTACTATTGACAGGTTTCCGGTAGAAATGTCTAACAGTCCTGTCGAGAATTTTTTTAACAAGTTTGGTAAGGTTGTTAAGATTCATAGGAAAGAATATGAGGAATGGCCAGGCGTGGAAACAGGTACGGTGCAAATTCATATTGACATGAAAACGCCCGTGCCAAACATCATTGATTTGATGGGTCATAGGCTATTAATAAATTACCCAGGAGTTCAGAAAGTTTGTTTGAGGTGTGGAGGTAAAGACCATTTGGGAGCAGACTGCCAAAAATCACGTTGTTTTAATTGTAACGGCACCGGCCATATTACGGCCAACTGCCTTAATAATTGTAAAAAATGCGGAGCTTCTACGCATAAATTCATTCAATGCCCGGAACGCACCTTTGCCGAAAGAGTTGCTGGTGGGGGAGGACAGCAGAAAGCGAGCGAGCCACCAAAAGATATGCCTAATGCTGAGAGCGCGGAAACTATAGGAGCACAGAGGGGTGAGACGCAGATTAAAGAAATCGCCCCAACGTTTACAATAGCGTACGATATGTCGCCAACACAATCGGAACACGTAGAACCAACAGAGGATATGGAAGCGGAAAATACAGTACGAAATGTACATAAACGGGCGGAGAAGGAAGACATAAACAGTAAAACTAAAAGAGCAAAAGGGGGAACAGAGGAAATTCAAGAAGAGACCGAAATAAAACAAATAGGGGGGAAGAGTTATCAATTTTGTCAGGCGGTAAGAAAGATTGCAAAACACTTTCGGGGTCTGATTCGGATTCAGATGGCATACAAACGAGGGAATACGAAGGGATAGAATGGTTAAATATAGTAGGAAACACAAAAGAATACAGGGACTATAGGCGAAGCTTGGCGGAAATTGTTAAAACTCGAGGAGAACCGAATTTTCTTTGGAATGAAAACGACGAGGGTCAGGTAGTTAATATTCAGTTCACCTGGGGTGATTTCGTTATTTCTAATATTAAAAACAAAAATGTCGGAGATCTCACTGTGTTACTCACCAGTAACAAATTAAAGTTAAACGCCGAACATAGGAATATCCTAGCAGAAGTTCTAGTAAAGTTCTGCTCATAATGTCAGGAATAACATTTATGTCGTTAAACGTACAGGGTCTGAGAGCGGTTAACAAACAAAGGATGATATGGCAAATTATGATGAACATGGGGGTGAAGATTTGGTTTCTACAAGAAACCCACTTCGCCAGCTTAGCAGACATCCAGCAGTTTCAAAACAGATACCGGTTGTTAGGATTTTGGAGTTTTGGGACAAATCGATCCACAGGGGTGGGAATAGTAGTGGTTCCTCCAATTTTAGGGACTGTACGACTGGCAGGTAGGGATACAGAAGGTCGGGTTGTGGCAGTGGATTGGAGTTATGGGGGGCGCACAATTAGACTAATTTGTGTCTATAGTCCAAATTCCATTTTAGAAAGGAAAACCCTGTTTCAGGGGCTGGGCAACTATATGAGGGGGGTGCAGTGGATTATAATGGCAGGGGACTGGAACTGCGTTCCTGACCCCATTATGGACAAAATTCTGGCGGGGAACCCGCATCATGGTACGGGGGGGTTCGTGAATTAATCGAGGTTTGCACTAAATTAGACTTGGTAGACGTCTGGAGAGAAAAAACCCGGGGAAACGAGCGGCCACGAGAATAGCCAATAATATAGGAACTAGGATAGATCGCATTTATGCAACAAGTCAGTTGAAGGATAAAATAACAATGATACGGTATGTGAATTTTGCGGGAGGTCGACAAGTTTCAGATCACATGGCAGTAATGTGGAAGGGAGATTTATTTACGAACGTTAGTCTGGGAAAAGGCTATTGGAAGCTCAACCCAGCAGTTCTGGAGAGAGAGGACTGGGACTTTACAACAGTTGTTAAACAAATAATAGAGCAAGGTGGGAATGAATGGGAAACGTGGGCGAAAATAAAAGAAAGTGCTAAATCATTTTATTATTCCAAAATTAAGGAAAGAAATAAACAACGCAGAAATAGACTGAAAGATCTCTTCCAAGAAAAAAGAATTTACCAACGGTGCGGGGAAGAAAGGGCAACAGTAGAAGTACAAGCGATTATTGACGGTATAATATTGGCAGCAGAGAAAGAAAAAGCCCGGAAAATACAGCTGAAATTTAGGGAAGCTGATACTCCTTCAGCTGCATTTCACCAAAGAAGACAAAGGCTAAATAATTTAGCCAAAACGGTTCAGGAAATTAA
The DNA here is from genome assembly GCF_048544385.1 of Mastigoproctus giganteus. Lineage (NCBI taxonomy): Eukaryota > Metazoa > Arthropoda > Arachnida > Uropygi > Thelyphonidae > Mastigoproctus > Mastigoproctus giganteus. The sequence goes on from NC_143584.1 coordinate 198,626,877, forward strand.
AGACGAGGACAACACATATTCAACAACGTCAACTATTATGAATAGTTTTGTAAATTATTATGAAAAAGAGTTTGCTTTGCAGAAAAAAGAGAGAGACAACTCCATTTGGGCAATTGGACAATTCACTCCCGAGCAAAAAGCATTACAGGATAGGGAAATAATTATGGGGGATCTAACTGTGGCCCTAAAATCATGTAAATTACGACGCGCGCCGTGACCGGATGGTTTGGGGGTAGAATTCTATAAGAAATTTTGGAACTTGTTAGCGCCTATTCTTCTGGCCGTCTTTAACAAGTTTTTTCGGGAAGGGGTTGTACCCGAAGGCTTTTTAAGTGCCTATACTACTTTCATTCCAAAGCATGGACGGGATTTAACGAAAATTGCTAACTGGCGACCTATAAAGTTGGCTAATTGTGACTACAAAATATTTGCAAAGATTTTAACAACTAAATTAAAACGCGATGTAACCCAGGTAGTTAGAAGCACACAGTGCTACGGTATACCGGGGAGGTGGATAGAATATAACCTTTGGCTATTGAAAGATATATTAGAATATCGGAAACGGAAAAGTTACAAGTTAGCGTTAGTGGCAATCGACCTAGAAAAGGCTTTCGATAGAATCGACCACGACTACCTTTTCTCCATAATTAAAGATACGAACATAGGATCTCAGTTGTTTACAGTTCTCAGAAATTTATATACAAGTAGTAACACACAACTTTTGATAAATGGAGAAATCTCGAAAAACATTAAAATTGAACGGGGAGTTAAACAAGGATGTCCGCTTAGTCCTTTATTATTTACGTTAGCTCTAGAACCACTACTGGGAAGAATAGACAGAACTGAGGCCATTCAGGGGATACCGTTGCCACAGCCGGCAGAACAGTGTAAATGTATAGCATATGCGGATGATGTTACCGCCACCCTCACTACGAGTTATGCGGTGGAAGAATTTATGTCACTCGTTACTTCCTTTGGTAAGAAGTCGGGGTTAAAAATAAACGAAGACAAAACTTGGATCACATTTTTAGGGGAATGGGTACATCGCCCTTTACCACAACGAGAAGTGGAGTCAGATAAATCGATCCAAATATTGGGAGTTCCATTTAGAGAGAGCCCCATGCTACCTGTAGGAAGACTCACCACAAAAATACGGGAAAGTTTAAAAGAGTGGGAAGTGGGACAATTTTCCTTTGAGAACAAATCGATTATCCTTAAGACCATAATTCTTCCTATAATCTTATACACGGTGTTTATAACAGGAATCACAGCTAAGACAATGAGACGATTTTACGTTCCAACATTTCAGTTTCTATGGGGAGGAAAACGGCAAGAGATAGCGCAGAAATTTTTATTTTTACCGAGGGAAGAGGGGGGAATAAGTATTCCAAAAATTGATTTGAGGTGTAGCTGTAAGAGACTGCTGGATGTGGCTAACATGGTGCAATCTAACCATTTAGTAGCGGTACTGATAAAATATTTTATGGGATTTAATACAGCCTTAATTAAAGGAGGCGCTTATACAGGGCCTAAAGCAGAGACAATTCCTAAGTATTATAAAAAAATTCGGGATATGTGCACACAGTTCAGAGAGAAAGATATAGATCCTTTTAAGGGTGGTTTAAAAGATCTCTACTGGGTACTGTTTAATTCGGAAAATCCAGAAAAACCAAATTTAGGAAACCTTAATGCATAGTTGTTCTTTAAAAATCTAAAAATTGGCGGAAATTACCCATCACGTATTGATTTTTCGTGGAGGGTTGGTTATGGAAATATACCGGTGAACGATATCACGTATAGATTTTGTCAGACAGGCAACAGATTATGCGAATTTTGTACCGAAAATGAAACAGTGTACCATTTATTTTATTACTGTCGATTCGCGCAGAAAGTTTGGAAGAGAATTTGTCGATTTTTGAGGATAAGACAGTTCACGCTGGAGGAGGTAATTTACTTGCAATTCGATCATCCCTTGGGCAAGAAAAAAATGTTCACTATATTTTTAATTACAGAGGCAAAATATCATGTGTGGAAGCTCAGAAAACGGAAAAGGTTTGGGACCTTCAGGGGATCTCTTTGGGACTTGAAACAAACAATGTCTGCTTCCATGCAAAGGTTTTTACAATTGGAAAAATGGCGTTTAGGGTCTGATAAGTTTCTGAAAAGGTGGGGAGAGCCACCACTTCTGTGCAGTTTGGTTGGAGATGAGGTTCATCTAAAGTACTGGTTTTAGTTATTTGCAAAAAAAAAAAAAAAAAAAAAAAACAGCACCTGGGTTTCTTTTTCGTTTATTACAAAATTCAGTTTTCTTGATTAAAATCTAGACGTCTTAGGTTCTCATCAAAACAGTTCCATTGATATAAGTTTTAACTCAATTTGTTTGGTTAAATAGCTCTGGGTTTTTTCACTTTTAATTCACAAATAGCTTTGAGACGATCGTCTAGATTTAGATTTTTATGATTTAGGTTTGAATGATATAATTTATTTGTTTGGCTTCATAGATCTGGTCCAATTGGTTTTTTTACATTAAATTCACAATAGCCATGAAACAGTGCTGTCTGGGTGGTGGTACTCAACTGAGAATAAGTAACAGTAGTCTTCTCTATCAGTGAAGCGTTACTTATTCGAGGTAGTGCAATATCATGGCAACTCGTTGTGAAGGCAGAGCACAATATGAGAAAGAGCAAATGATGCCGCCAACAACTACTTTGTAGTTTCTTAAGAGTTATCTATGGTGTATCTAAACACCGATATCATATATAAAATACTATACATGTCTACATATTTGTAGTGTACACCACTTTGTATCAATATAATATTTAACGTAAGTTTTTTTTCACTTATTATACTGGCACAGACTAATAATCAAACAGACTGTGGAAAACTTTAATTTGGCGGAATATGGATAGGGAAGTATGCGAAAAAGTAATGACACCTATGAAAAAGGAGCAATGCTGTGCCATCTATTATGCCATTCGTATGCGATTTAGCGTGGAGTACACAGGTTGATAGAGAGGGTGAATTGAATCGATATTATAACGAAACTCACTTCCTTGTATAATGTTTTTTGATTATTATTTCGAAATATTATTACTAAAATATGCGACCCTATATTTCTGATTAAGAAAACGAACTTTAAAGAAGGACAGAGTACTTCTAGTAGTCCAACCATGGTCGATTAAAACGAACACAATATTGTCACACTTCAAATTGAGGATGAACAATCACAGCCTTTTGTTTCCTAGAAATCCGAAATGAAACAACAGGCAGCAACTGGGAAAAGAACAAAATGAAAGTATGATGAGTTATTTGATTTTCGGCTTTAAAAGTGATGGAAATAAGAAGGTCCTGATGCAGAGTGCGTGATATGTAAGAAAATTTTAGCAAATTATTTGGATCTTGCTAAACTTGTTTCGCAAATGTTCTATGAATACATTGTGAGATGAAAAGCGTTCAGTGACTAAAAAATTTGAGAAATGCTGCATTACAGTATGGTGACGATTCCATTTTCCCTTGAAGAGTCTACACCTCATGGCAACAAAAGGTAAATAGTGCATGGTACTACGCTCTTGTAAGAGATCCCATTATATCTTCAAAAAAGGTAATGCTTGGAGGTTGTAGTGTTCGTTCAAGATAGCGCACCTCCCCACGTTGGTCAACAAGTGAAGGAACTGCTCCGTTCAACGTTCAGAAATGATCGAATTATGTCTAGAGACTTTCCACAGTTCTGGCCATCCTGATCAGCAGATCTCGATCCCTGTGATTTCTGTCTATGGGGATACCTGAAAGACAGAGTTTACCATGGCGTCAAGCATTAATGGGCATGTAGCCAACATCCCCAATGAGATGCTACGCGAAACTGTCGCACAGTCCTTTGTTTTCAGAATGTCATCTCAAGTGAAGAAGAGCACATAGAAAAATATCTGTAGATTTCTCTTTTCTGATATTAAAATCTGATCCTAAGTTAAGTATTCCATATCGAGTTTACAGTGCCAATTTCTACACTCGGGCGGATATTTCAAATGACTTTTTTATCTCTTCTACAATTCGCTTCCTTATACCCTAAATGACATACCCACCGGTTTTCACTGCTCTATCTCTAAACGTTTGGACACTCGGTTCTCCAGAATAGGGAAACTGATTTTATAACTTCCTGCTACTTTTAGGGAAAACGGGAAATTGAGCTTTAGCTATTAGGACAAACCCAGTAACGCCATTTTAAATATGTTAATTCGAGAGACAATCAATACAGAAAAATACACACTACTAATTTCATGAAATTTTATTATTTCTCAAAAAAGGTTAACACATCAGAAGTTTTCTAAGATTATTCTGTTCATATTAGTGGTGTTGTAATAATAATAATAATAATAATAGTGGGTTTCAAAACAAGAGCCTCTTAGAACAATTTTCGTACAATACCACCTTTGCATTTTAGCAGCATCTGGTCATGGACGACAACATTACAGTCAGAAGTGGTGAGCAAGTGCGGATCCAGTTGGAAAAGAGATTTCTTCCTTTGAGAATATCAATGTTCAAATTTCTGTCCAATATATCCAGATTTTTTTTTTTTTCTTTTTAAACATGTATAGATATTATTAACTGTATTGTGTTTCCTTTTGTAAAGTAATAAGAGGAATTTACCTCAATCTAGTTTAACTTTTATATTTTATGCCTGCATGATTTCTCCTATTGCATGGGATTTCAATTTCCCTTGTGCTTATACGGAAGAAACATATTTTCATATGAATCGGTAAATTTGGAAAAGATTTTCACATCAGATTGAAACAGATAGGAAGTTTAATGTGAAAACCACACAAAAACAATATTCTTCGAGAAAGGCATAATGGTAAATTGCAGAGAACCGTTGAGATTTTCGATCTAGGCCTCGTGCCCTTTAGCATATATTTCAAAGTAATTTTTGTCACCTCACGCTTTTAGAACTTTCCTGAAAATGCAAAATGAAATCTGTGATAGCTTCCCCTAAATTGTTTTTCCCTGTGTGATCTGTGACAATATTATTACTTTTTAGTACAACACCTATCACGAAGAAGTATTTCCTTTCATTGCTGAATAGGGAATCCCAAAAAATAAACGTTTGCAGAACACCATTTGCTTATAATTTCGGATTGATATTTCGTGTTTTTAAATTACTACAAATTGAATACTTCATGATACAAGTTAGATAACTCAATGGCTTCTCCCAGTATGCATTTTCGTATGTCGTCTCCGAGTTTCGGATTTGGAAACCTGCTTCTATGAGGTTTGATAGCTGAATGGTTTTTCTGATGGTTGAAACCTAATATACAGTACTTTGAATAGGAAAACTTTCCACAAATTGGAGAAACTTCAAACGATTATTTTAGGATCACCCACTTCTTTCATATATTTAATGCTTTTTAGAGAGTTCCTGTATTGAATAACCTTTTTCTACATATTTTACAGAAGTATGGTTTCTCCTCTGTGTGAAGGTTTCATGGGATTCAATTTACGTGTCACTATAAATTGCTTACCAGTATCCCGAAAATTTTTTCTCCTCTGAAGATTATACTACGTGAAAATTTCAGGCTACAGGGTAAATTAGGCAGTATAATAGCCTTTTCAATATGCTCTAGTTTTAGGAGCATCACAAACACGGGCCATATGGCATTGTGCATGTGGCGTTTATAAATGCATGTATCTTGTAGTTGATTTGCTGTTTTCTGTAAGAAAAGCCATGTTTCAGGGAAAAACTATGCTACAATTTCCAACTGATTCAACGACCTTTTGGAAAAGGTCCATAAAATTTTCTGACATCTTGTCGGAAAGGGGATCTGAACTTTGGTCTTTTTCAGACGGTATGAGGAGGTCACCGATTCTGTCAATTGTGTTACGCACCAGTGCTTCTCAATGTGAATACTCAGGTTTTCTCAGAGTTCAGAAGACTACTTCTCCCTTGTACATCTGAATGATTTTTTAATGAGAGAATTTTAAGATGCCTTTTTAGATTCCATGAAAAGGAAAACTTCTTTCTACAAACTTAAAACTGAAATATTTCTTCTCTGTATTGATTTTAAAATTCCCTGGAAGGGAAAATATTTTTCCAGAAGTCTGGGAGGTTTCTCCCATCTATGAATTCTGAGGTTATTTCTGAGATTGGTCGTGAAGGGAAAGTTCATTCCATGTAATGCACTGCTCAATTATTTTTTTAGCTGTATGAATTTAAAGATAATTTCTCTTATTTACTTAATTTCCAAACTTATTTTCACAGAATTGACAGCTGAAAGTGTTTTTTGTGGGTCCACTCGCTTTTTCTTACAGATATCCTGTACTTTTAACCTGCATCTCGAAGTTGTGACAGCTGAAAGGTATCTCAGTTGAGTGCACTCGCGTAAGTGATTTGAAATCTACTCGTTTCCTACACTGCTTTGCACATTTCTCACAGCTGAAAAGTTTTCTCCTATAAAAATTCAAAGATGCGGTTTGATATGTAATGAGTCGGAAAACGTCTTTCGAAAAATTTCATAGTTGAAGGGTTTTTACCCTGAATGAATTCTAAGATGCGTTTTGAGATTAGCTGCTTGAAAAAAATTCTTTTCACAAATTTCAGTTTAAAGGTTTCTCCTTAGTGTGGACTCGCGTATGTTTGTTCAAATCTCCTGACGTTTTAAACTGCTTTTCGCATTTCTGACAGCTGAAGGGTTTCTCCCTTGTATGAATTCTAATATGACATTTGAGACTCCCTGAAACGGAAAACTTAAAGGTTTCTCATTTGTGTGCACGCGCCCATGTGATTTCAGTTCTCCCGATGTTTTAAACTGCTTTTCGCGTCTCTGACAGCTGAATGGTTTCTCTCTTGTATGAATTCTAAGATGCGTTTTGAGACTTCCACTTTCGAAAAAATTCTTTCCACAATTTTCACAGCTGAATGGTTTCTCCCCTGTATAAATCCTCAGATGCCTTTTGAGATTCTGTGTTTGGGAAAAACTCTTTCCACAAATTTCACAGCTGAAAGGTTTCTCCCCACTATGATTTCTAAGATGCGTTTTGAGATACCCTGAGTAGGAACACTTCTTTCCACATATTTCACAGCTGAATGGTTTCTCCCCTGTATGAAATCTAAGATGTCTTGTGAGATGCCCTCTTTGCCAAAACTTCTTTCCACATAATTCACAGCTGAATGGTTTCTCCCCTGTATGAATTCGAAAATGGATTTTGAATTCCGTTGAGTGGGAAAACTTCTTTCCACATATTTCACAGCTGAATAGTTTCTCCCCTGTATGAAATCTAAGATGGCTTTTGAGATACGCTGAGTAGAGGAACTTCTTTCCACAAAATTCACATCTGTGTGGTTTCGCCTTTGTATGAATGCTAAGATTCATTTTCAGATGCGCTGAATAGGAAATCTTCTTTCCATATATTTCACACCTGAAAAGCTTCTCAATTGCTTCCACTTGCGTTTGTAATTTCTATTTTGCTGATGTTTCAATCTGCTTCTCGCATTTCTCACAGCTGAAAGGATTCTCTTCTTTGTTTACTCGGGTATGTGATTTCATTTCTCCTGATCTGTTAATCTGCTATTCGCACTTCTGATATTTGAATCTTCTCGTCTGTATGAACTCTCACATGTTGTGTAAGATTATGTGAAAATCAAAACTTCTCCTCAGAGTTTGGACAGGTGAAAAGTTTTCCCCCTGACTGAACACTAATATGCATTATAATATTAGATGTTAGGGACAATTGGCATAGTTCGTAATTATTTTATTTTTATTTTACGTGGAAAACCCTTTGCACATGTTAATAGACATTATAACTGTATCTACATTATTCACTAACCGTACATTCATTCCTTTCGATAAAGATTTTCAATGAAAATTTCAATCTATAAAACAGACCAAACAATGTAGTGATACTACATGCATTATTCTCTGTTCCTTGTTTTTTTAAATCAGTGAATTTTCGGGGTTACTCGAAGTCTCCCTTATTCATGTGGGATATTTTTCAGTTTTTTTCTTATAGTAAAATGTCTTCTTCTCACAGGTTGGAGAGGTGAAAGGTTTTCGCTCGCATGAACGTTACCTTTTTACGAGACTATATTTTCTTGGAAAAAGAAGTTGCACATTAAGTAACGATTTTTAAAAAACTTATTTTAAGATGATATACGTCGACTTTTCAGATATTAAATGACACAATAACTCTAACAATAGCATTCGGTTGTCGTACAGAAATCAGTTTCGATAATGATACACAAAAATCTCCATTTTCAAATTTAAATCCTTAAATCAGACCAGACAGTTTAGTGATACTACATACATTCTTCACTGCTTCTTGCCTTTTATGAATCAGTGAATTTTTTCCGGGCATTGTAAGTTTCTTCAATTGATGTGGTTTTCTTGCCTTCTTTTCTTACAGTAAAATGTTTTTAAGTTTATATTTTCTAGCTATTCTTCCATTTTCTTTGAACAATCCTGTGAAAGAGGAAGAGAAAAGATATAAAATATGAAATTCCATATTGAATGAAGAAACTTAAAATAAAAGAAAAATTGCAATTATATTTCTGAATCATTTCTTCCATGTTTTGATTAAATCGGTAAGCTAAATGTCAAGTGGTATATTTGTCTCAAGAGAAAAGCAAATTTAAATCCGGTTTCTGAAAGAGAGTTCTGGTTAATCTGTGGGATAGGACACAAAACAGTATCATAGCTTCTGCAATAAAAATCATATTATTTATCTTGTAAGCTTTGTATATCAGATATATCGCCCGGCAGGCCTTTTGTATTTCTGAAGATGTTAAACAGTTTTACTGAAGTGCATGTTTCTCGGACTGCCTAAAGAACACATCAACTGAAGATGAATTCTTACACAAACCTGGATGCCATTATTTTTTCATTGTTACCATCAAAAGCTCGGACAACACAGGATATCAATTGACTCGTTTAAACTAAAATATGCAGCATTAAATTCTTGAATGATATTTAAATACTCGATGTATACCAACCAATTATTCGAGTTTTAATTAAATTATTGGCCTTAGCAAGTAAGGCCATATTGCTCCAGGGATATGCGGTGGTCATTCCCTGACCTTTTTGCATCCTCCTTATTTGGTGGGCACGGGGTCGAAACCCGATCTAATCAAGAAGCGTATGATAGGCCCTGCTGCTCCTGCCGACCTGGCTACGGAGGCGCCTCGAAAATGGAACAGTTGTTATTAATATGATGGAAAATCAGATTCAGAAGGAAGTGTTCCTTAGTCTAATGGTCATTCAAGCAAAATCAAGAATTATTTATGAAGATATTAGGGATAAGTACGGCGAATCCGAAGTCAAGTTCGTGGCAAGCAACGGGTGGTTTAACTGGCATCGGGCTATTTTCCAAAACACTTAAATTTTCGGTGAAATCGCCAGTGTCGATTCTGCAGCTGCAGAGACATTGTGATGTGTTGGAAAAAAACCCTTCTAAATCTCTACAGCCCTCAAATTCCGAATCGCCGTACTTATCAGCTGGAAAGCTGATAAGGAAAGTTATTTTGGAAAAAGATGCCCGGAAGGAAAAACTTTCTGACGGTTATACCTGTCTACTCTCATTTTGTTATTTTGAAATATTTGTAATTTTTTCTGCGCATGACATAAACAAATAGAATATTTCAATTTTTATGTTCGTCTGACATTTCGTTTTTGTTTCAATGAAACTCGGCACGCATAGTTGCAATTACTGCATAAGTATATAAAGGAAATTCCGTCTTTCGTAGTGTTCCTGAGAACGCAACCCTTACGCAAATCGTGGTGTCTGTACTATGAATGCCTACATAGGATTATTTGAAACAATAAGATCTTTAGAGAAATTCAATTCGACAGTATTTGATTTTTATCTATAATAAGAACTTGTGGAAAGGCAAGTTCTTTATCCATTTTGGCATTATCAAGTCCAATTATGTGATTAGTAATCATTATATTATCCTTATAACTGTTTTACGTTTAAGTTTGTCTCATGCTTCTTCCTTATTCATGTAATAGCATTATAAACATCTTTCTTATTATTATTTATGTTAACTTTTTATCAATTTAACTAAAGTAGTAGAATATCTTTATCTGTGATAATTCTCTAATTTGGAATTTAGTCTTCTGTTATCAAATTATTATTATTTTTACTGCTGTTGTTATTTTGTGAGTGATCACGAAAAATGGAAACTTTCTGTACTATATAATAATATGATAGATTTCCAATTCTCCATTCATTTCTTTGCACATGGATCTTCGGATGTGATAGTTTGCTTACTGTGATGTCATTTAATTTGGTTTTAGCCGAATTTACGGACCAGTTGTTTCTTAATAACAAAAGATTCAATATTAAATATGGTCTCATGTAGCCCTGTCGGTGTTTTATTCCTGACATTTTTTTCCCAAATTAACATTAAATTTATATTTTTTACAGAAAATCTACGAAATTAAATTGATATCAAATTTTATTTTAACAAACTATCAAATTTTTCGTTTATATATGAAACTAATTGTATCATTAATTGAGATGAATCATTTAATGATTATTTGTAAAGCTTGTAGGACCGAAAAGAGTTTCTTCTGCACCTCAATGTCTTTCTCAAATTGAGTTGATCTGAAATCCTGTAATTCAAGCAAATTAATTTCTGATAACGAGAACAATCTCTAGTTTAGATCATATTCTCTGACTTGGGTAACAACGATCAAGAAGGAAAGTGGGCAAAAAGGTCAGGAATTATTTTGTTTGTTGTTTATTCATTGTATCTGCTTTACGTAGACTTCATTTGTGAAACAAATGACTGACTTATAACACTTTGTATGATTTAATTCAAAGACATGTCAGGCAGGGAGAGAGTGCTGCGATCGCGGATGTTGATAGGTAAACGGTGGACAGTGATCGGCAGCGGCTGTAAGGAATTTTAAGTTATTCAGGCATTTATTCATGGATTTCTTGACTTTTTTGACTTGACATTTAATGTGGAGGACTAACAACCAATTGGATACTAATAAAGTTAAGTTGATTGAAGCATATGAGGGAAATACTGATAAGTATAAAGTTAAACATAAAGCTATAGGGAGTAATGTGACAGATGTGGGTTATAAAAGGAATGACTTTAAAGAGAGATATAATACGTACTACCCTTATATTACCAGCAGACAAAGAAACTAGTTACTCTTCTAGCCACGAAGTTAAAGATATTTTATTTTATTTTTTGAAATCTGACGAATTTAATGATGCAAGAATTAGGAACTTAAGAATAATTATCAATAAGGTAATAATTTGAAGAGAGAAAATCAGAATGATATGCAAAAACTACTTGAATCAAATATACTCACTAGTACAGGGATTAAACCCGATAGGATTTAGTTATCTTAGTACTATACTTGTGTACGATGTGTCTAAAAAATCACAAAGGATAATATCTTAAATAATTTATATCATAAAAATTTTAAAGAGTAAGGATTCATTGAGAGTGAGGTTCAGAAAGGAACAGTGTTTAGGTTTAATATAGAGAGTACGACAAATTTGACAAAGTGGATTATTGGATTGACAACAAAACTGTATAAATGGATTTTTGAAAAAGATAGAATCTTTATAGGATTTACATCATGAAAGTTCCTTAGAGTTTTAGTTGGTAAGTGTTTACGTTTTGGTCACACTGCTAATAATTGTACTCATAAAGTGTTATCATGTGTGCATATCCTTGTGGATTGCCCAAAAAAAAGAGTTATCCACTAAGTGTATAAATTGCAAGAGTAAGGGTAAACATTGCGAACATTATTCATCTTTAGTCCAAAATCCTTACATCTTGCATAACTGATTAAGATTTTCCTCTAATTCTTTGGGATCGTGGCTTATGACGACAATGCCATCTGCAAATCGTAAATGGTTTAGGTTCGTTCACATTGACTCCTTTCTGCGACCAGTGACATCTTCTGAAAGCTTCCTCAAGGACAGCAGTAAGCAGCTTCGGAGATATTGTGTCTCCTTGTCGAACTCCTTTCTCGATTTTAAATTTCCTTCTGTCTTTGTCTAGTCTAATAAAGGAGGTAGCACTCTCATATATTTTCTTCAAAATCTTAATATGTGGGGTATCTATGCCTTGTCTTTCCAGTGCCCGAAACATTACCTTATGCTGTATGGAGTCAAATGCCTTTTCATTATCCACAAATACCAGGCATAATGGTGATTTATATTCATTTGCTTTCTCCATTAGCTGTGATATTATGTGAAGGTGATCCATAGTTGAGAATCCTGTCCTAAAGCCAGCTTGCTCTTTTGGTTGATTCTTTCTAATCTGTTAGCAATGATCCTTGTGAACAACTTTTAGATATGGGATAACAAGCTAATTGGTCTATAATTTCCAATTTCTGATTTAACTCCTTTGTTATGCAGCAAAACTATGATTGCGTTATTCCACTGCTTAGGCGCCACACATTTTCTAATGCACTTTATGTTGAATTTAAGTACAAGCTCAAACTTGTTCTTAAGTTCCAGTACATACTGCTTTTCTCCTCTTCTGTTATCTCAAAGGCCTTTCGAGTTTTTGTGTTATGTCTCTTCCTCCCAAATTTAACAATTCCACAGTAACTTCATCTTGCCCCGGGGCTTTCTGATTGTTCAATGCATGTTCTACCTCATCAAGAAGAATATCGGGTATGTTGTATGTGTTGCTAATTCGCAATCCAACTTCTCCACTGCTGGCATCATTCCCTCGCTTCTTGTATAATTCTCTATAGTAGTCTTCTACTATTTGAATTATGCCTTCTCTGCTGTTTATGTGTACACCTTCACTATTCTTCAGTTTCAGTATTATTTGTCTTTCTGTATTACTGCTCATGGCTGCTGATTTAAATCCTTTGTTTTCCCTTAATGCTTGTTCTACTTTTCTTGTGTTAAATCTTCTTATGTCCTCTCTGAGTCTCTTTCTAATGGCTTTGCATAACTCAGTATACTCAATTTTTTCTTGTCAGTGTTTATCTTGCTCTTCATTTTTCGCCTTCGGTTCATCATAACAAGTGTTTCTTGACTAATATTTTCTTCTTCGGATTTCTTTTTCCCTATAGGTTTCTTGGGCTTTATCACTTTCAGAAAGTTGTAATATTCCTTGTCAATATCTTGGTTCTGAGCAGGCTGCCGAAGCTCAAACTTGTTCTTAAGTTCCAGTACATACTGCTTTTCTCCTCTTCTGTTATCTCAAAGACATTTCTATTATTTACTCGAGTCAGTTTTTTCTTTTCCTTTCCTACATCTATATCAAGTGTACATCTTACCATTCTGTGATCACTTCCAACATTTACCTTATTCAGGACGGTAACATCATTCACAATATATCTTCTGTTAGTGAGGGTGAAGTCGATTTCATTAGTTGTTAATCCATTTGGACTCTTCCATGTCCACTTTCTGTTCACCCTTTTCTTGAAAAAAGTTTTCATTACTTACAGTCCTTGAGATTTTGCAAATTCCACAAGTCTTTAACCTCTTTCATTTCTTTCACCAATTCCAAAATTTCCTATAATTCCCCTTTCTGCACTGTTTTGTCTTTTTCCAACCTTAGCATTGAAGTCCCCCATAATAATAGTTTAATGGGTTTTCTGCTCATCTAGAATACTCGATTTCCCTGTATATTTCTTCAAACTCTTCATCATCATGGCTCGATGTTGGTGCATAAAGTATTATAACCTTTAGCTTGTACCTCTTAGAAATCTTGAGTATTACTCTTGACACCCTTGGTGATGTACTTTTGAATTCCAAAATGTTGTTTTTAAAATCTTTATGGACCAGAAACTCAACTCCACCTTCACTCCTTTCACTGTTTCCATTGGTGTACAGCAGATTTCCACTTGAAAAACTTATAATTGATTCATTTCTTCTTCTTGTTTCAGCCATACCGATGAATATTCCGATTCACATTTTCTAATTCCTTTTCCAGCACTAATATTCTGTCTTGACCGATGAGTGATCTTATTTTATAACAGGCCAAGTTCAGTTTCCGTGCATGGCAGCCTTGTCGTATCCAGAGATTCTTAGCACCCTCTGCTTCCACTCTGATCCTCTTAAAGTTGTTGGGGACTGAGGGCCATTTGTTTTGTCATGCTGTCATATGCTGGAGGGTTTGGTCTTTTCCTCTTCAAGCTGACAAGGCGTCTTGAAGAGAACCGCTCTACACGTTTGTTGCCACCTAAGTGACGTAACAGGGCTTACCATCGAGAAGTTGTGCATGAGTGGATTTTAGGGAGGCAGGCCAACCAGACTTCTCCTAAATCTTCTGTAATAGAGAGATATTGGATCCATCAGTGTTTTAGGCTGAGTGTCTAGATAGCACACAGGATACCTGTGTGTTATCTACGCCCCATCTTTGATAGAGGGTATGAAAAATTATTTATTTATTGGAAGTAAGCCAATTTTTTTTAATTTTCCAAGAACACCATGGGTCAGTGGCACGGTATAGATAATTACTATTTATTAATTTATTATTTGATATTATGTTGATTACCTAATTTGTTTCAATTCTGCTCCCCTGTCTCCTGTGTTGGACCGGAGAGGGAAGTACTATTACAGTATTTATTTATTTATATTTTTAATGTTGTTGAGTTCAGTTACATTATGCATTATTTTTTTATATATTATGATTAAATTTTTTTGTTCTGTCCCTGTAGGTTGTGTTGGACGGGGGACCATATTTTTTTAAGCCCTCAGTTGTGGGCGCCTGAGAACATGATTGTTGGCTCCCACCAATATTGCACTATCCCTGGTGGGAGCGCAATTCAAGTGTATATTGCACACAAGTAGTGCTGCATCCTAGATCGGTTCTGCATGCGGGGAGGAGGAGCGGATGCTTGGAGAGATAAGGTAACTTGAATTTAGAAGTTCTACCAAAATTGAATGCAGATTATTAGTGGATATAGGGAATAGCCGGGGTTCCACCTAAGTTAACAATGTATATAAACAATACAATACAATGACTTCGAAGGTGATCAGAGACAAAGATTCCACCTCAAAGTTTCAACTACATTACACTGTACTTGAAACTGTTTATACTGTTATTTTTTGATGGATACTCTAATCTAAAAAGAGATGTAACATATTTTTCATTCCGAGATAGTTTTCTTTTTTCCCAGCGGGTTTTCCATCAAAAACCGGAAAATGGGGTTTTTTGGGTGTTACCCTTGAACTAGGCATATCAAATTATTCCCGTAAACCTATGAAACATTACCATACCAATAAAACGACCGGAAGGAACGAAAATGCAGAAATCCATAACTAATGATCGCCAACACTGTGAAATAAAATTAGTAAGGAAATTTTTTTTTTCCAAAGACTTAAATCAATTGAGAAATTTGGAATATACAATCCACTTTTTTATTCACCATTAATTCATCGATCCATCTAATTCTACGAAATATTCTAAAATTATTCCACACATTGAATATTTGTTGACGATTTTATTTGTTTCTGTCAATTCACAATATATAAATACTCTAAAATGAATCGTTGCAAACAGCATTGGTTGAATAATAAATTAGGTGGAAGGGAGAAGTATGCAAACTGCACCACACAGCAATGAGGCTTAGTAACAGATATTCATAATAAATTACTAATGATAGCGTTACCATCAGATAATCAATACTCCAAAGGAAAATACAATAATATGAATTTGAGTTTCAAGAGGAAAATTCAGATTAATTCTGCTATCCTGGAAAGAATCAGTTACGGGCACATCCTCTAAAAATGGCGGTGAGGAGAAGAGGGGAAAGCAGGGTTGATAGATTCTGACTCGCTCCGTTCCTCGAGTACACGTTACAGACAAAGAAGAAAGCCAAGACACAAAAATTGTGACCACCTGCATATATGAACACTGAACATTGCCAATGCACGTTAACAGATTTGCTAAAAAGACAGAGAAAACCACTGACCTCGTCAAACAGCAGACGAAATTGTACATTCTCAATGACAACATTTTCGAACTGATTCATTCCAAAGTGGTTGGAAGAATTCACCCAGTAGAAGAGATACCCGCTCGAAATTAAACATCCAAAATAATCAAGTAAGCGGACAATCAGGACATTTACACCACGTCACATTCTGAAGAGCAGAGTTCACAACGAACCACGTGATACCTACAGAGTTCGGAGATCATATGACTCTTCCATGCAACGTACAGCCACAAGAGGAGAAACAGTGGGTGAAGTCTCGCTCTGTCAATCACTGTCGGATCAGCGACAGTCTGAATTCAGTCTGGAGGCTGTATCCACAGAATAGTAACATACAGAATGGACACTCCCATAGACGACGATGGCAATTCAGGCTACATGTTAAAATCGCACAGACAGTGGAGGCCCCACGTTCAGAACAGAGAAACAGGCCGGGACATTGTCATGAAGTTAGCAATGTTCCTGAAGTATTTTGTAAAGTTTTGTTATTGCGTTGGATAATACATGAATTCGCACATTATTAGTATATAATTTTCAGAATTTATTGTTACTCCAATCCAAAAATAAAATCGGCGGACGATTAGCAAACTATAAGATAAGTAAAGGTTTCGGCAATGCTATGTTGGCGGTTATAATGGCCGTATAATAATAACGTTTTCTCTTTCCGCGGTTCGAATCCCACGTTTTCCTAACCTGGCATTTTCTCACCACTTATACTTTCAATGGAAGCCACTGTAAACCGAGCAATTGACTCCCTGCAAACGTGGGCGAAACAGAACCATCTAACAATATCACCAACAAAGACATCCTCAATACTCCTCAAGGGTTCTCTTGACACGAGGAGGCCACCACAAATCAAAATATAAGGAACCACGATTAAACTAACTACAGAACTAAAATACCTCGGAATCATATTGGATAAAAACTTATCCTTTACCCTACACCTCGTCTATCTCAAGAGAAAGTTCAAGAACTACTCAGCCCTCATAGCAAGATTCACACGAAAAGATTGGGGACTAAGGAAAAGGACTCTGTCTCTCTTTTACAAGGCTTTTTTCATCCCTGCTGTCTCATACGCTGTGGGGATTTGGTACAACAAAGCAACCACGGCTGTCAGCAAAAGGAAATTAGAATCAATACAGCGTAGCATCCTGCTCACCATCACAAGAGCGTGCTGCACTGTCAGCTCTCATGCGCTGCAGGCCCTGGCAGGATCACTCCCCCTGGACCTGGAAATTGTCCGCTTCGGCATGCTCTTTCAACTGTCCAGAGGTAAAAGTGTGTCCTTCATCGGCTTCATTACCGATCCAGCCAACAACAGCAACATAGAGAAAAAACTTCTTATCAACCATCTCCGGCAAACCTGGCAGTCCCGATGGACAGAATCTACTAAAGGCGCCATAAACCGGAAATTTATCCTGGACGTTACCCAAGTCTACCCCACCACCCAGCCTGGTTCTCACCAGGGCTCTACACCACCTTCCTTCTAATGGGACACGGTTCCTTTAATGCCAAACTTTCGACCTTCGGAATAAAAGAATCACCACTATGCCACTGTGGTGAAAATCAGACATGGACACATCTGATGCATGAATGTCCCCTCTTTGATGATATAAGATGTCACTTTATAACGAAAATATGTTTCAACCCGAAGGATCGGGAACACCTTGTACTGTGAGATCAAATTGCGAGAGCCCTCTCGCAATTTGCGCATGAACTCTTCAGCAGACTACGAGCATTACCACAACTTCCCTAGACTGAACACTGGAACTCTGTCAACTGAAACGGACAACAATGACTAGGACTTTACTGGATGAGATCCAGATCCCATTAGTGACACCATTCCACACTGACATCCTGATTATTGGACCAGCAGTGGACGGGATCCTATCCCAACACTGACCAACTATTGGACGGGACACTGTCACGGATCTCACGAAGCCACAGCTTTGCTTCATAAACACCACGTTGGCAATCTGAGCCGGCTCCCTTGTTCGGCCCTTTCTTCACCCTCACCCTGGCGGGGGGGGGGGGAGGTGACGGCTTTTCTGTCTCCTCCCCTCCTTGCCAACCCCGCTCTTCCCTCTGGTAGGGCATGGGCATGCCCACTGATTCCACCTGGGGTCGTCTTCCCTATTGACCCCATTCTTCTGTCTTTATCCCCCCAATCTTCATTCTCCCTACCCAACTCTATCTGTATGCAAGCGAATGTCCCACACGTCAAAAATAACCGTATCTAATTACACTGTTCACCCACCATTTTGGCTTTTCCAATTCTAGCGCAATATCCCCATGAAAAAAATTTTTTTTTTTTTTTAAGGTCCTAGCCACTGAAATCCCAGGAAACTAGGTGGCAGGACCTGCCAGAGTGCAAATTTAAACTAGTGGTTACCTGCTCTGCCTCCACGGGGCGAAGTGCAGGCAACGTTGGGCCTCAGCTGGGGTCCAGCGGCTAAATGGCCAGAAGAACAACGGTACATAACATAACACACTCACATGATCCACACACTTTTAAATCTCTGGCCTTCCCAGTGAACTGGTACACTCACAATGAAAGCAACGCGGAGATGGGGGAAACCCCTGGTGCCGTTAGACACTTAACACACTTTGCACTTATACTTTCAATTCAGAACAAGTGAAGAAATTAAGGCAAAACTAATAAGCACCATGAAGGAAGACCTCAAACAAACCCAAATCAGAAGAATACGCAAGATGAGGAGCATAGGACTGGTAATAGAAACCGAGACAAAGAAAGAGATGCTAGGAATAATACAAAACCCCAAAATAGCCACTTTGGGTCTAACAGCTGAACCACCCAAAAGAAAAGGGCCAGCCATAATAATATACGACATAGATAAATACATCACACCGAACCAATTAGCGTACGAACTCTACCATAGAAACCTACAGGGTAAAATCCCTAACAAAAATCCACAAGAGATAGCAATGCCCAAATATTCCATTAAAGTGAGGGATGGAATAAACAAAAACTGGGTAGTAGAACTAACCCCAGAAGCATGGCAAGCCCTAAAGAACCAAACAAGGGTGTTTATAGAATGGGGCTGCTACCGATATCACGAACGTGTGGTTGTTCCGAAGTGCTACCGCTGCTGCAAGTTAGGTCACACCATGCATACGTGTGCACAAACCACCCCAACACGCGGCCACTGCTCAGTAAAAGGCCATGAATATAATGCCTGTCCCCACAAAGATGTGGGACCTACCTGTGTAAACGGTAAAAACTTAAAGCTAGAGTACAAGCATTCACTGAGAGACCCCATGTGTCCTACGTACCAACGAGCCAAGAGTTTATACCAAAGTAGGATTAACTATGGGGACGAAAATTAAAGCTTACAACACAAATATACTAAAAATAATTTAAATAAATGCGCAGAGGGCTAGAGCAGTAGCCGACCAGATCTGGGTTAAAGCTGAAGAGGAAAACGTGGATGTCATCATATTACATGAGCCATACTAGCATGGAAAACGGGTTGTAGGCTACCCACTCACCTACAAAGTGATACACACAGTTGAAGACACCCCATGGGCTGCTGTCCTGGTAAGGAACAGCAATATCACAGTGACTAAAATCATGCAGTTCTGCACGGAGTAGGCCGCCTGTGCCCAGCTAAATACAGCTTTAGGGAATCTGTACATTGTGGCACTCTATTGTAGACCAGGACAACAGATAGATTTTGCAATCGACTATTTTCAATGCCTGCAGGACATCCTACCAAACCAAAAAATCATCATAGGAGCTGACGTCAACTGTTGATCCCCGACATGGCACAGTACTACCCCTGGCAGGCGTGGAACCCAAAATGGTCAACTCCTTGAGGATTACTTGACAGTGTCACAGCTGACAGTGCTAAATCAACCTCACCACCTGCCAACCTTTTGCAACACCCTCTGGGAGGCTATGATCGATGTATCCCTAGCTACTAGGAACTTTGCGGGATTTGTGACTGACTGGAAGGTGGAGGAGGCATGGACTACCTCAGACCACCGTGCAATCACCTTTAAAATAATCAGACAACTGACAACATTAACAAACCAACAGAAAAACAGATATGCAGTTGCCAAAGCAGATTGGATGTCATTCAAAAACCTGCTCATCACAGCCATAGAAAGCAACCCAGCCAGTATAAACCCACAAAATGATCCGGATGACCTGCTGAGGGGGACTACAGACCTAATATAAACCATTAGCGATCGAACAATCAAAAGAAAAAACCCAAAACCTGGTGCTGTTCCTTGGTGGACCCCAGAAATAGCTGTGCTTCGACGCCAGATGCAAAAAGCTAGGAAAGATTTCCAGAGAGCCCGTAGGACTTGGCCCGCACACGAAGTGCAGGCTTTAAGACAGCGCTATCGAGAAGTCAGAAATCACTATACGGACGCGATACAGAAAAGCAAGAAACGTTCCTGGGAGCGTCTAGTATCCACGACAAGAAGAACTGACTCCTGCGGTGCAGTTTACAAGGTGACTACAAACAAACTGCCTAGGGGGGAGGTGATCAGCACCACCAGGACCTCGCAAGGAGACTATACAACCACTTGGGAGCAATCAATGGGTAATATACTCGACACAATTTTCAAGGAACCCACGACCCTAACTCTGCAAGAACAACATAAGATCTGCGAAGAAAATGAAAAATATGTCACCCCTGCCCTCGAGCCCCCCTTCACCCATGAGGAACTCGGTGTGGCTGCTACCAGGATCAAAAACCGCAAATGCCCGGGACTTGATATGATCGAACCGGAGATACTGAAAAAAATAGTAGAAATTGCCCCATAAATCCTACTCACCCTCTACAACAGATGTTTGGAAACAGGGAAATTACCTGCGGCATGGAAAACTGCAAACACCAAGCTAATTCTGAAAAACCTACTAAAAACCCAGAATGTCCATCATCATACAGACCCATCGCTCTGCTCTCAGTAGTCAGTAAATTATACAAGAGGCTGCTCCACATGCGGATACAGAACCACTACGAAAGGGCAGGCCTGGCAGCTAAAAATCAGCTTGGCTTTAAGCCAGGGTCCTCTATGGTGGATGCCCTTGGAGATCTGCTTAGGAAAGCACAAGAGTGCAGGAAAAAATATCTATTGGTCATTTCAGTCGATTTTGTCGGGGCGTTCGACTCACTTTGGCGGCCAAGCGTCCTGAACAGACTGAGAGAAGCTGCAGTACTAATTAACTTATACAAAGCAATGGAAGACTACCTTTCAGGCAGAAGAGTGTAAATAAATACAAATCATCAAAAAATCACAAGAAACATACATAGGGGATGTCCGCAGGTGGTCTGTATTTGGTCCTCTCATTTGGAACATGGTCTTGGACGATTTCCTGTGCCAGGACTTGAGGTTGGCTGAGGCCCAGGCCTTTGCGGACGATCTCATTGTTACTATTGAGGCAGATTCCAGAGTCCAACTGGAAAACATCAGTAATCAAGCAATGCAGAAATTACAATACTGGGCCACAAAAAAAACAGCTAAAAATTGCACTGACGAAAACCATATCCATATTGCTGAAAGGAACTCTTCAGGTACAGCGTCCACCCGAAATAAAAATAAATGGCCTGACCATCAAACTCACCAAGCAAATGAAGTATTTAGGAGTTATCCTAGATAATAACCTATCCTTCATACCTCACCTGAGACACATAAGAACGAAAATAAGAAGATACTCAGCCCTAGTGGCTAGGATTACAAGGAAGGATTGGGGACTGAAAAAACGAACCCTAATGCTATACTATAAGTCAACCTGCATCCCAGCAATAATCTACGCAGCTGCAGTATGGTACACCAAAACATCACTGGTAACCAACAAGAAAATCCTGGATATGACACATAGGACTATCCTATTGACAACCACACGAGCTTGCCGCATTGTAAGCGCACCTGCACTGCAGGTGCTTGCTGGAGCGCTACCCCTGGATTTAGAAGCTGTGAAAACAGGACTGCTCTACCTGCACTCAAAGGGAGTGGCCACAAATCATCAGAACTTCACAATCAACCCAGCAAGCAGTCAAAAAACGAAAGAGCATGGCTACAGACCTACCTCCTTCACGAGTGGCAACAAAGATGGACAGAGACGACAAAGGGCGAGATCACTCGTAAATTCTTTCCAGAACTGAACAGAATATACCCAAGGCAACCGGGCTGGTTCTTCCCGGGCTTGCACCTGACCTCGTTACTCACAGGACATGGGCCCTTCAACCAGAAACTGTTCAGCTTCTGCCTCGTCGATGACCCAAATTGCACGTGCGGGGAGGTCGAAAGCTGAGACCACCTGCTTTACGACTGCCCACAATACGAAGACCTCAGATGCACCATCACGAAAATCCATTACCTCCCCAAAGGACTTGAGCATCACTTCATTGACACGGAAGGAGTACCGCACGCCCTCCCAGTATGCACAGGACCTCTTCACAAGAAGGGTGTTAATTGCCATACATCGAGACTGATAGTACAATAACATAAATCGCACAAAACAGAGACAATTCCTGGAAAAGAAAACTATGGAAGAAAAGAAAACTATGGAAGAAAAGAAAATGAATGGAAAAGAAAGGAATAAAGAAAAGAAGGGAAAAAGAAGAAGAAAAGAGAATCAACGGGAAAAAAAAGGACAGGGATTGCCTCATGAATGTCCCAATCTGAATCAAGTGGACAAGAATAGTGACAACAAACTGCAGCCTAGCTCCCAAAGCCTCACGGCAGCCTGAAGAGGGCACCGTAGCCTCCTTCACCTTTAAATCCTACTCCCCCGGGGAGACGACTCTCGTGCCCCCCCTCATTTCTACTCTGGTGGGGCATGGGCATGCCACACTGAAACTTGGGGCTCTCTTCCCTATTGGCTCCACACATCTGTCTTTCTCCTCCCAGTCTTCAGCCTCCCCCCCCTCTCTATCTTCATGCTAGCGAAGCCCCACACACCTAAATTTAAATACATCCAAAATATCTTCACCCACGTTCTGGCCCAACTCAAGCGACGTCAATCCCATTATTGACGTTGGTATGTGCATGCACGTTGTGTGTACAAATGTGCATATACGTACTTGTATGCATACATATATGCACCCAACTCAAGTGACGTCAACCCCACGATTGACGTTGGCACATGTATGCACGTTGTGTGTACATATATGTGCTTGTATGCATGCAATATGAATGCAATAAATATATATATATATTTTTTATCTTTCTTATTATTATTTTATTTCTTTATTTATTTACTTTTTTTTTTTAGGTCCTAGCCACTGAAATCTCAGGATATTAGGTGCCAGGACCTGCCAGAGTAAATTAAGTCTACTGGGTTCCTGGTCTGCCTCCACAGGGTGGAGGCAGACCAGGAACCCAGTAGACTTAACTTAACGCAGCTGGACCCCTGCTGAGGCCCAACATTGCTCCACAGGGTGGAGCAATGTTGGGCCTCGGCAGGGGTCCAGCGGCTAAACGACCAGATGAACAATGGTACACGGCACTACACATATACAATATCCATACACTTTTAAATCTCTGGCATTTCCAGTGAACTGGTACACCCACAATGAAAACTACGCGGAGATGGGGGAAACCCCTGGTGCCATCTGACACTAAATACACCTTATACTTTCAATTCATTTCTCTGGTTAAATATGGAAATTTACTTTTTTTTTTCCTAAATAAGATTACTTAATTATTAATAAAAGTTAATATTTTTATAAGTGTAAAATAAATTCATTTTACATACCCCCCTCCCTCTTTTTTCTTTTTGCTGTGTCCCTTATGTTAAGAGAGTTGTTGTTGTTTTCTTGGTTATCCCAGTGAGAACACAACTAATAAACTCACAGGACAAACTTGACTACCAGCTCGTGATAGCGATAAGAGTCCAAAATTCAGTAGGGTCGAGACTTCACATGTCTGGATACCATTCGAATATTGTATCAACTCCCCTGTCCACTGTTGTCTTTACTCTAGATAAGCAGTCGTTAGGAAGAAGTAAGTTTACCAGTCCAGAAAAATACGAGCTTTTGTTCTCTCTGGCAAATACTGGTCAGCCTATCTGATGTGTCAGCGTGAGAATAAGATGCCCCCACCCTCGACCAAACTCCGGTGGGGTGAAAGTTCATGCTATAAGGTGGATATACCAGGAGGCCGTGAGACTTAGGTGGCAGTTGGAGGAGAGAAGATCAGCAAGCAGTTAGCAGTTACAGTAGTGTAGATCAGTAAGCAGTTACAGTAGTGGAAATCATCTGAGTTTAGTAGAGTAAGTTTGGCGAAGAAAGTGGAAAGGAGTTGCAGAACGAAGGAAGAGAGGGTGGGAAAATCTACGAGAGCGACAACCTCGAGCCCCGTACTCAACTGAAGGAGTCATTTTAACTTCGGTAAGTTCTAATAGCTTCCTACAGCTATGCATAAACCTTACTCCTCAAAATATAATTAATTCTGTTAGTATTGTTAAGTCATAGAATATCCCAACGCCTCTATCTTAAATAGTGCATCACTTAGATTGTCGTCTATCACAATTAACAATAGATAAAATGATGTACAATAAGTTCAAACATATCTTATGCGCGATATTTTAGTATTGACACCCATCAAGTTTGTATAATTTTCATGTCCCATGTCAGTTCGTGCCAGAGATGAATAACCCACACGAAGGACACATACATGAAGAGCGCGTTAATGACCAAACTATCGATACTGTTAAAAATCTTAACTATTTCAATGTAGTCAGTGCAAACTGTTGTAATTAAATGATTTATGATTTTGCCTATCACTGACGTTAGAACGGTTTTTACCATATATACCATACCGCGCGCCTGACCACTAGGCCGCCGTAGCCTAGTGGTCAGGCGCGCGGGTGCATAAGTACACGTGCCTTGAGTGACCGGGGTTCAAGCCCGTGACTGCTGAATACGGTGCTGTTTCTTGTATTCTCTCTATCTTGTTAACTCTTCTGACCGTTTGGTCGTCCCGGAGTATATATGTACCATCTCTATAGTAGATTGTAATAAACTATGTTTCGTTTGAACATATGCCTCAGACCTATCCTCCATTCACACTAATAAGTAAGTAGAAAATTAGTATAGAACTGGTATCACGGGTACTCAAACATCTACCTATAATTGGAAAGAGTTTGAAGTATAGACACAATGCTATGGTCAATGCTGCGATTTCCATTCCCCTCAGAAGGGTGGTTGTTGAGGGCTGCGACCATTGTCCTAATATAAAAAGCCACTAGACAGTCACATGAATATACTGGGGTTATAATCGATAACAAGTGTCCAAGAAAGGAAAAGCGTCCCGCAACACAGATGGGGCATCCAGAGAAGCCCGGATGACACAAGCAAGAAAATCCCAGAATAACACTGTTGCCAATGTGACCAGGATTAAATATTTTGCGGGATGAAAACTGTCGACTCTGAAGAACAAGTCGCAAAAGGAAACCGAGAAGAGAAAGAATCTAAAGGCATTACTGATAAGTAGTAAGATTGTTGATTTCGTGTATTAAGAGAATACGTAGGAGGCATCACTCCATTGCAATAACAGGACATTCACACTAATTAGTAAATTTACGCTATTCTTATGATTGAATTTAATAAACAAATCACTACACACTCTTGTTTTAAATAAATTGATTTCTAACATCATAATTTTTGTTTCAGCAGCAGGTAAGTCACATTATTTTGGAAGACGGGGGCCCAAAATTAGCAATTAAATTTGCCAATTTTTAGTAAATTAAAAATGGAGGATCAGATTCCTCAAACAACGGGAACATCATCCCCCCCCTGTTTCAAACACAACAGCCACAACCCACCCCAGAACCAGACAGACCGCATTCAGCGAATAACTCAGGTTATTTACGTCTTGTGCCATTATTTTTTGGCAAAAACAATGAAGGCCCTTCAGTCCAATTGTTTTTCGAAACTTTGGAAAGTGTCGGAGATTTAGCACTCTGGGGGCACAGAGAGCTTTTAGCGATCTCGAAATCTAAATTTCGCTCTTCGGCAGCGGACTTTTTGTCCCAATCCTTTGAACTACGCGGGGAGAAGAATTACAACACATTTAAGAATGCTTTTTTGGCTCAGTTCGAAAAAAGGGAACCAGTTATCACCTATCCCAGAACACAAATTCAACCAGCCCGGAGAAACACTTTTGCCTGCTTTCAGAAACTTTAGAAAACGAGTTGCATGAATCGACCCCATTTTCTTTTCAATTGAGTTGAAACAAATTTTGCAACAGACCAAGATTTCGGTCCTATTCTCATTGTCTGTAGATACCTTTTTAAAAGATCTAATATCATGAAACACTGTTAGATTTATTCTTGTTATTAACACAGAAAAAAGAGAATTTTGAAATTACTATGATATTTTTTATTCAATTTATTTTGAAAAGGCTATTTTCAAAACCACATAAAGCTATTAGACTTCTAAGGGAATATACGGATTCACCGCACATAACCGGATGATGTGGTTATTTTTGTTCAAAGAAACTCTAGAATGGAAATATAAAGAAAAATGAGTAATGTAGTTAACACCTTGATTGAATGGACTAAAAACAATAAACTTAGTATTACGTAGTAATGATGATATTCAGAGTGACGTTAAATTATGGTAGGCCGCAAAGTTACATATAAATGATAAATAAATACGCTTAGTATCTAAGTTGAAGAATTTAGGAATAATTATAGACAACACAGGTTGTTAATAACCGCACACCTTGAAAATATAAGTATTAAAATTAAAATTTTACAGCATCTATTGTCCGTATCACTGAATCGGACTCGAGACTGAGAAAACGTGTTAAGTCAGTATTATCAGGCAATTTTTATTCCTGATATTGTGTATGCAGCGTCAGTGTGGCATCATAATATTACTAATGTTAAGTTCCACAAGAAATTACTATAAATTCAAAATAAAACGAACCCAACCAATGATTTAACGATAGATATTAAGAAAATATATATATATTCTTATGAAATTAATTGATATTTGACAGCAAAGATGGAATACTAATGAAACTGGTGTTGTGACTCGTTTGTTCATTCCACTAGTTAATTTTAATTAAGAAAACAAGTTGGCTCAAGTGGTTTCATCCTAATCTTGAGAACTCTTTTGTACTAACTGGTCATGGTTCTCTAAGATAAAAGTTGTATCAGTTTGGTTTAGAGTCCCAAACATATTTTGAATGCAAATTGGTAGAGAGGTGGATGCATGTTCTATATGTGTGTCCGCTATATGAAGAATGCAGATATATATTAAGGGATTAATTTTCCAATTTTGATAAAGGTTTTGAATATTTATACATTCAACCCAAGGAATATTATTTAAGCTTTCAAGAATATTCTAGATTATTCTTTCGAATATTATTACTATTTTTTTTGTTTTGTTTAATATTCTAACTGTCCATTTTAGACATGGTTGACAGATACTGAATTCTGGAATTTTTATTTTTGTTTTCAAATTTCATTAATAATTAAATTTTTTTATATATTATTTTTAAATTTAATCAAAATTTGTGTTATTGACTGTATTCTTATTTATTTTATCTTTATAACTTTTTATTATTATTTTATTTTAATATTTAATTTTTATTTATTTTTTTACTGGATTGCCTGTGAGCGAGATTGCTGGCACCTACTGGTATTGCACTACCTCTGGTGGGTGCGGAATTTTTAGAGCAAATTGCACTGACAGAGCAGTAGACCCTGGCCTAACTTCATTTCTTAGAGATGGGTACCAGGTAACAGACAGTGCCTGCTCCGTGGTGGCGAAGAGCCGTGTGTTTTTTTTTTAAATTTTGTTCTTTTTTTTTTTGATACAGAATATATAGGTGAAGATGGACATTAGTCTTGGTGCCACCCTTGACACCTATATTTACAATACAATAAAATCTAATCATTTTGACAATAGGGTCTCCTGAATAGGGCAACTCATTTTATAACCATCTGGTTCTTAAAGGGAAAGAGGCAGAGGGCTTTAGCTATTAGGGCATATGAACTATGGCAAGCGAACTGATGCTATTTAATATAGCGTCAGTTCAAGAGACAATCAATATACAAAAAAATGGACATTACTAATTTCATGTAATTTTATTTTAATTTCTCACAAAAGCGTCACATATCAGAGGTGTTATAAGGTTATCCTGTTCATATTAGTGGCTTTCAAAACACGATTCTGTTTGAATAGTTTTCGTAGAAGTATATCACCTTAGCATTAGAGCGTAATCTGGCCAAGACAGACACCATAACAGTCAGAAGCATATCGGTGAGCAAGAGCTGATCCTGTTGGAAAAGTGATTTCTACCTTTAAGAATATCAATGTTCAAATTTCTGTCCGGCATACGCAGTTTTTTTTAAAATTTGTTTTGTATATTATTAACCTTATTGAGTTTTCTTTTATATTTTACAGCAGTGTGGTTTCTCCTTTGTGTGAACTATTGTATGGTATTTCAACTTACCTGGTGCATTAAACTGCTCTCACATATCTGACACACGAAAACTGCTTCTCCTCTATGAACGGACAGATAATACTGTACATCAAATCTGCAGGTTACATGTAAGTTACACACCAGACTGGCCTTTTAAATATGCTCTTGTTATAGATTTTAGAAGCATCAGCAATTCTGGCCACATTGTTCCCTGTAGATACTGTCTCTAATTTGCGAGTGTCTTTTACTTGAATTTCTGTTTGCTGGAAGAAAGATCCATGTTTCCGAGTAACTCAACGACATTTTGAAATGGAAGATAAAATATTCTCACATCATGGAAGGGACCTGAACTTGGGTCTTGTTGGATAGCTGAATGTTTTTTTTATTTTTATGATACAATTCTATGATGACTTTTCAGATTCCATGAAAAGGAAAACTTCTTTCTACAAATTTGATATCTGAAAGATTTCTCCTCTGTATCAATTTTAAAATGCTTTTAAGATTCCCTGAAAGGGAAAACATTTTTTCACACATTTGATAGATTTCTCCCCTCTATGAATTCTAAGCCGATTTCTCTGATTGGTTGTGAAGAAAAAGTTCATTCCATGTAATTCACAGCTCAATAATTTCTGGACATGAATTAATTCGAAGCTGATTTCTCTGATTTTTTTTTTTTTTTTTTTTATGTGAACCCCAAACATGAGAGGTATTAGAAGCTATAGTACTCAGTACCGTGCCTTGGTTGGAGGTTGAGAAGACGAAAGAAGATATTTGTTGACATTGCACTTGAACTTCTGTAGACTGTAATTTTTTAGGAAATACGAAAGAAGGAAGGTTTTTCCAGAAATGGCAGTTGAATGTATAAACGAGGAAGCTGAAAAGTTGGTTCTCTGAGTTTGAAGTTCGACAGTAAATGGATGTTGGCTGGTGGCGACACGAGTTCGGACTGTTTTGAAAGAGACAGCGTTAATTATAGAAGCCAATTCAGAAGAACACTGCCCATGGAAGTATCTGTAGAAGAGGCATGCAGCAGAAACAGTACGTCTGTGACAAAGCGAGTGAAGAGACTCTGTTACAGATGAGTTATTAATTAACCTAACTGCCCTCTTCTGAATGGAATCTAGAAACTTGAGAGAGGTTTCGGGGGCACGACCCCACATGTGGGAACAATATTCCATGGCAGGGCGGATTTGCGATTTATACAGAGTGAACAGCTGTTTGGAAGAAAAGTAACGCCGAGAGCGAAAGAGAAAACCAAGTTTTTTAGATGTAGAGGAAGCAATATTTGTAATGTGCTTGTGCCAAGAGAGATTAGAAGTCAGGGTAATCCCCAAAAGAGATATATCATTTTGCCTAGAAATCGGAGTGTCACTAAAGATAAGCATAGGAGCAGAAGAATCCTTTTTACGATATACAAGACAAGACAGTTTTAGAAGGGTTGAAATCAACTAAGTTGTCTTTGCCCTACTGGAGAATTATCTGAAGATCAGCATTTAAGGAACTGGTAGTAGATTTTCGAACAGTTGAAACTGATTGAGCAGGTCAAGGTTTCTCAAAATGGAAAGTGGAATGCAATGTACTATCATCGACAAAACTATGGATAGGATTTCCAGTCAATGGAAGAAGGTCATTAATATACAAGAGGATAACACTGGGGGAAAGAACTGAACCTTGGGGGGGGCACCGGCATTAGTAGAGAAGTTAAAAGACAGAAAGCCATCTACCATCACCCTCAGTGAGCGAACAGAGACAAAACTGGATAACCAATTACTAAATACAGTTGACAAACCATAAGATGGAAGCTTGTTTAGAAGACTTTTATGCCAAACACGATCGATAGCCTTTGAGATGTCAAGAGCAACTACTTGTGTTTCATCGAACCTTTCCATTGAATTAATCCATAAATGGGTAACATAAGCCAGAATATCACCAGTGGATCGACACCGACGGAAGCCGTACTGGCGATCGTTGATCAGGCGGAAAGATTCTAGGTAGTTTAAGAGTTGGCGGTTAACTAATTTCTCCCTTACCTTAGAAAGAGTAGAAGTAATTGCAATGGGACGATAATTGGATGGGAGGGATTTATCACCCTTTTTAGGAACTGGCTGGATATGAGCAAATTTCCAAGCAGAAGGAAAAACACCTTTGGAATAAGAAAGTGAAAAAAGGCGGCAAAGAATAGGAGTATGTTCCGGAGCACAGGTTTTGAGAACAAGTGGAGAAATACCATCAGGACCTGGAGCTTTCTTAGCATCAAGATTCATCAAAATCCTTCTGATATCCTTTTGACGGAAGACTACAGGAGGCATTGAATGGAGTGTGTTGGGAATGGTGGGAGGTGTTTTAACAAGATCATTAATACATGAGTTGGTAGAAAAATGGGATGCTAGCAGGTCAGCTTTATCCTTGGCTCAAGTGACAAGAGAACCATCTGGTTTGGACAGAGGTGGGAGCAGAGATGGGCAAAAGTTGCGACCAATAGCTTTGCAAAAGAGCAGAATGCTCGGCTACCGTTAGGGCAAGAAGCAAGTTTTCTACTCTTAGCCTGTTCAAACTCTAGTTTGGACTGATTAATAACTGCTTTACAATTGTTGCGAGCTTTGGTGTAGGCAGAAAATGAAATTGAAGAATTAGAACCAAGCCAATTACGATATGCAACATTCTTCTTTTGAACAGCCTTAGCACATTTATTGGACAACCAAGGTTTAGATAAAGGACGAAGTTTTAAGGTGGAGTGTGGGATAAAGGATTCCATTTCTGCAAGCATAATTTCACTGATACGATCTGAGCAAACGTTGACATCAGAAGTTTGGAAACAGTAATCCGACCAAGGAAAAGAAGAAAAGAAGTCTCGCAGGTCATCCCATTTTGCCTTTCTTGTAATGCCAAACAACACGAGGTTGGGAATAGCCATGAGATAAAAGTTCCATTGGGGAGGAGACAATCACCAAGTTGTGATCTGAAGTGCCTAAAAGACCCCTCACTTCGACCGTGTACTTAGAAGGGTTGTTTGTGAAAAAAGATCAAGCGTATTGGCTGTATGATTAGGATTGTCGTGTATTCGTGTAGGTAAATGAACAATCTGTGTAGGTCATTAGTAACTGCAAAAGCCTCAGCATCTCGAACTGCTGGGTCGGTGTGAATAGAAAACGGAAGCCAGCTGGAGATGTGAACATTAAAATCATCAAGGAAAATTACCTCACTCTATAATTGCCAAAATTATTTTCACGGATTTGACAGCTGAAAAGTCTTTTGCTGTGTACACTCGTTTTTCATTTCAGTTCTCCTCGATTTTTAAACTGTTTCTCGAATATCTAACAGCTGAAAGTTTTCTCATCCGTGTGCATTCGCATATGTGATTTCAAATCTTCCGATCTTTTAAACTGCTTTTCGCATTTCTCACAGCTGAACGGCTTCTCCCCTGTATGAATTCTAAGATGGATTTTGAGATGCCCTGTTTGGGAAAAATTCTTTCCACAAATTTCACAGCTGAAAGGTTTCTCCTTTGTGTGCACTCGCGTATGTGATTTCAAACTTCCTGATGTTCTAAACTGCTTCGTACATTTCTGACAGCTGAAAGGTTTCTCCCCTGTATGAGTTCTAAGATGCGTTTTGAGACTACTTAAGTGAGAAACCTTCTTTCCACAAATTACACAACTGAATGGTTTCTCCCCTGTATGAATTCTAAGATGGCTTTTGAGATGCGATTTACGGGAAAAATTCTTTTCACACATTTCACAGTTGAAATGCTTCTTCCCTGTATGAATTCTAAGATGCGCTTTGAGATACGATGTGTGTGAAAAATTCTTTCCACAAATTTCACAACTGAATGGTTTCTCCCCTGTATGAATTCGAAGATGCGTTTTGAGATGCGCTCTTTGGGTAAAATTCTTTTCACAAATTTCACAGTTGAAGGGTTTCTCCTTTGTGTGCACCCGTGTATGTAATTTCAGTTCTCCTGATGTTCTAAACTGCTTTTCGCATTTTGGACAGGTGTACGGTTTTTCCCCTGTATGAATTCTAAGATGCCTTTTGAGACCCACGTTTTGGGAACACTTTTTTCCACATATTTCACAGCTGAAATGTTTCTCCCCTGTATGAATTCTAAGATGTCTTTTGAGAATAATTAATTGGGAAAACTTCTTTGTACAAATTTCACAGCTGAATGGTTGATGAATTTCAAGGTGGATTTTGAGATGGGATAAGCGGGGAAACTTCTTTGCGCAAATTTCACAGCTGAAAGGTTTCTCTCCTCTACGAATTGTAAGATGCCTTTTGAGTTCCGCTGTTAGGGGAAACTCTTTTCCACAGATTTCACAGCTGAAAGGTCTCTTCTTTGTGTGTGCTCCCGTATGTAATTTCAATTCTTCTGATGTTTTGAACTGCCTTTCGCACTTCTGATATTTGAAATGTCTCTCGCCTGCATGAACTCTCACATTTTGTGTAAGACTGTGTGAAAATAAAAAGTCCTTCTCATTGGTTGGAGAGGTGAAAGTTTTCTCTCCTGCATGAACTCTGATAGGCATTATAAAATTAGCTGATAGGGAAATCCGGGTGGCACAGTTCGTAATGATTTTTTTATTATTTTACAACCAGAACACTCTGAAGATGTTAATAGACACTAAAGCTGTACCTGTATTATTCACTAACCGTATAATCACTCCTTTATAATGATATATATAAAGATTTTCAACTGGAAATTTCAATCTTTAAGTCACACCGGACAGTGTAGTGATATTAAATGCATTCTTTGCTATTCCTTGTTTTTTAAACCAATGAATTTTCGGGGTCACTCGAAGTCTCCCTTATTGATGTCGGTTTTCTTGACTTCTTTTCTTATAATAAAATGTCATCTTCTCACAGGTTGGACAGGTGAAAATTTTCTCTTGTATTAACTTTAATATATTACATGATTTTCTTCTATGTAATATGAATTGCAGATTTGATAACGACTTTTTTTTATTTTAAGATGAGACACGTCGACTTTGCAGAGATTAACTGACACAATATCTTTAAATGGAATCCAGTTATCGTGGAGAAATTCCTTTCGATAGTGATACAAAAATTTCCATACCCAAATTTAAATCAGACCAGACAGCGTAAGCGATTGTGCCCGGATTCTTCACTTCTTCTGTTTTATAAATCAGTGAATTTTCAGGGTCATTCGAAGTTTCTTTTATTGGTATGGTTTTCTTGCCTTATTTTCTTAAAATAAAATGTTTTAACGTTTATATTTTCTGGCTATTCTTCTATTTCCCTTGAACGGTCCTGTGAAAGAGAAAAAGGAAATATATAAAATATGAAATTCTATATTGAATGATGAAACTTACCACAAAAAAATTTGCAATTAAATTTGTTAATCATTTGTTGCCATGGATAATGTTATTTGTTTTGAATTAAGTCGGGAATTTTAATGTTATGTGGTTTATTTGACTGAAGGGAGCAGAAAATTTCAATCCTCTTTCCTAAATAAAACCCTCGTTAATGCAAGTGGGACACTGCAAAACACTATCATATCTTCTGCAATAAAGATTACATTATTTATCTTATAAACTTTGTATACCAGATATTGCCGGTGAACCCCTTTTGTATTCCGATCATGTTAAACAATTTTTCCGAAGTCCATTTTTCCTGGACTGCTAAAAGAATACTTCAACTGAAGATAAATCCTTACATAAATCTGGACCCCATTATTTTTTTCATTGTTACCGTCACGAACTCGGATACTTACCTACTGGAGATCATATGACCTGTTTAATTTAAAATATAAGGCATTAACTTCTTGAATGAGTTTGAAATTCCTACAAATTATCGGATTTTTGCCTCATAATTTTGGCCAATGCGAAATGGCTGTTATCCCGCCCACTCCCCATTTTGATTTCCTTTGTAGGACCGATTTATGGTTTACAAAGACTTGTGGAGCTGGTCTCTATGGCACTTCTCAAAGAAGAAAACCAAAATTATCTTCTTTGCAATTGTTTACTGAAATCAAATTTCTCAATATTAAAATAATTGTAAATAATCGTCGGTTCCCAGATTTTTTCAGTGAGACGACCTGAATTTTAGAAGTTGACTCCTGTAGTCACATGAATTTTTTTTTATTTATTATGAAGAATTTTCATGAAAATGATCAAACATTTCCTATTCAAACATTTGGCCAATTTTAAGCAGTACTTGAAGAGCAATCACAGAAACATTAACTTTTTCCGTAAAAAAAACCAGCTTTTATTTATATGGTTGCAGGGCTATTCCTGTACTAGTCATACGTGCTATTTTAAAATAAAATAAAATGAAATAATAATAAAAGAAATATTTTAGAAAAGCTTTATTTTGAATCACTGATTTAAAATTTTTGGACTAGGATCACAAAACTTTTTGTGCTCTATTTATTTATTATATTTGGGAATACTGGAAGACCCTAGCACAGCTTCTGCAAGAAAGAATTTATATTATAAAATGGTTATATGACTCTTTGGCCAAGATGCTGTTGTTTATTCCCAAAATGCTAGAGAATTTTTCCGTAGTTCGTTATACTGGGATCAGAAAACAGATGTGTGCAGGCTGCCAAATGGCCCTTTACCCCATCTCTAAACCTTGTTTTGCATTTCAGTGATCTAATTATGGAGTGGAACAACGGGAGGTCCATCTCTCTGGCACTATTCGCAGAAGACACCCAAAATTTACTTCTTTTCTTCTTTCTTTACAATTGTTTTAATTAATTATTGGTTTTGAAAATTTTTCAGTTGGCCAAGTGATCTAATATCTAAAATTTGGCAGCCTGCAAACATCTGAGTCTTTATTTAAAATGTTGAATTTTCATAACAATGACGGAATAAAACCTATTGAAAAATATGGTTTAATTTTTTATGTAGTAAGTAAAGAGCAATACCAATAACATTTTAATATATTTTCTCCTTCAAAAAAAAAACTCCACATTTATGTACAGGTCCTCTGCAATCCGTCTACTAATGATATGGAATGTTTAATAAAAAAAAGAAAGATTTCTCATCAGGTAATGATAATTAATAAAATAAATATATTAGTGATAATTATAATTAAGGCGTCATCAGAAAAACGGGTTTATCTTTTGGGACCAGGACCATAAAAATTCGTTGTTTCCATAATTCGTTCCCACTTTTCTAACCCGAGCACATTATAGTCCCTGAGACACCAGGATATATTGCTGTCAAATCAGTCTTCTTTTCAGAAATGTAGTTAGTTTCCAGAATATATATTTTTTTAAAGCTAAAAGGAATTTCAGCTATTTTAATCTCTCTCACTATTATTAATGAAATTGAAATAAATATGCTAATGAAGTTTGCAATTTCTAATGAAAAATGCAACACCAGCCATAATGAAAAATGCAACACCAGCCATGCCCGGATTCTTGGTCTTCGAATTTTTACGTGTGAAATAAAGAGTGCTTAATTACTTTAACCAATTATAGTATTATGAATTATGCATTTTAAAATATGATTTCTTACCGTTTCTACTTCCCTAAGGAAAACCCAATCCCTTTGTTCTCTGAACGCTCAGCCACGAAAAGCAATTGAATGAATGCTGTTAAGTTTAAGACACACAAAGAAATGAGTAAACTGATCCGAGGCGAAAACGCCTCTGCCCAAAGAAATGCTGCTTTTATGCCTGAGCATAAGTACACCCTCTGATGGCGGTGGTTTCAGACAGCAGTGACTGGTATAGTCACATTACTTTCGATTTTACACAGACCCCCAATGAGTAAGGGTCAATTCGTCCTGAAAAGAGGAAGAAATAACTCGCTGTTTTCGTTTTTGTAAGGTCAGCACTACTAGACCAGAACATTACTTCTCAGTCTCTGAACATTCTGCATAACATTATTATATTAAAATTAATAGTTAATTAAGGACTTTTGGTAATTTCAAGCCAAAAACGCCATTCAATTTAGCTAAATGCCCATGACAAGATGGCACTTTTTGATTTTATGTAAAATAAAATTCCCAGTAACATACAATAAGAAATCAATGGAAGGGTCAAGGAGTAGCTGAGGTGTGGATTGAGAGTTCTTTCTTATGTGTGCATGTTTTGAGAACGACTTTGCTGAAGTTGCAGAAGTGAACTTCGGTGAAGGTTCGAGCCCCTGAAAACGGATAATTAGTTTGGATATTTTTACTGAATTCATGATAATTAACATATTAAATTGTGTTTTACAAAGGTATTATTATTTGCAATGGCAACATAATGAAGGAAGCCTATGGTTTATGATGCATCGATCAAAAAATAAAATTAAATAATAATAAAACAAAAGAATAAAAATAAATAACGAAAAATAAATAAATTAAAATAATAATAAAATAAAATAACAAAAAGCTATGCGTCTTCCCGTAGATCCAGTTGAACTATGAATTTCCCCAAATGTCAGCCTCTACCACCTATGTAGGTAACTTATTCCAGTCGTTTTTAAATCGTTGGCTAAAATAAATCTTCCTGCAATCCAGTCTAAACATCTTCCAGCGCAACTTGAAATTGCGGCCTCTACTTTTAGAATCATTTATAACAGTGAAAATTTGTTGTTTAAGATTCTGTGAACAGGAGAACTTCTCACAGGTTGGACAGGTGAAAGGGTTCTCTTCTGCTTGAACACTAATAAGCATTGTAAGACCAGCTGGAGAAAACCGAGTGGCAGTTTTTAATGTTTTTTTTTATTATTATTATTTTACAAAAACTCTTTGCACATGTTAACAGACACTAGAGCAGTACATGTTAAATTCACTTACTCTGCAGTCATTGCTTTCGATAATGATATATATAAAGAATTCCATTTGAAAATTTCAATCATTAAATCAGACCAGACAAATTAGTGATACTACATGCATACTTCGCTACTCCATGTTTATAAATCATTGAATTTTCACGGTCACCCTTATTGAATTAGGTTTTCTTAACTTATTTTCTTATAGAAAAATATCTTCTTCTCACACGTTGTACAGGTGAAAGGTTTCTCTCTTGCATGAACTTTAAAATATTAAAAGATTTTCTGATACTGTACATAAAACCAAGTTTAACAGTTAGTAACGATTTTCTTTATTTTATTTTACGATGAGAAATGTCGACTTTGCACAGAGTAAGAGACACAATAGCTCTAACTATAGAATTCAGTTATCGTACAGAAATTCTTTCGATAACGGTACACATAAAGATTTCCATTTGCAAACAGAGAGCATAGTGATAGTACATGCATTTTCTATTTCTTGTTTTTAAATGAATGAATTTTTAGGATCATTCTAAGTTTCTTTTATTGTTGTGGTTTTTCTTTGTCTCTCGACATAAAATTTGCAATGCGGTTTTCGAAACAAATTACATTACCAGGGGTAATGGAAATTTTAATCGTCTTTGTTAAACCAACGTTTAATACATGTGGGATAATGCAAGTCACTATCATAGGTTCTGCAATTAAGATTACATGACTTATCTTATAAACTCTGTATATCAGATATCGCCCGAGAGGCTCTTTTGCATTTCCGCCATATTAAACAATTTTTCCGAAGTCCATTTTTTCCTGGACTGCTGAAAGAATACTTTAACGGAAGCAGAGACGGAACAAAGTATTTCTGCGCCCCGTGGAGAAAGGTTTTTCAGCGCCTCCTTACTAAGGATATATGTATTTCTTGCCTCATTGTTTTTCTCTTTTTGACGCCCCTTAAAGAATGAGGCCCCGATAAAGAGCCCTAGTAGCTCGTACCATAATCAGGCACTGACCTGATGATAAATTCTTACACAAATCTGGATGCCATTATTTTCTGTATTATTACCAGCATGAGCTCGAACTGTTATGTACAAGAGATCATGTGATCCACCAATTTATAATATATTAACTTTTTGAAGTATGTCGAAATATTCTATGTGTACTCTAGAAATTATTGCTGTTCCCCTTATACATTTGGCGCAAGAGAAATGCCTTTTATCGCGTCACCTTATCCCCCCCCCTCGATTTTGATTTTCTTTGCAACAACCGATTTCTAGATTACAAGGACTGGGGGGGAGGTGGACCCTAGGGCAAATCTAAAAGAAGCATCCCAACATTTACTTCTTAACATATGTCTACTAAAATTAAAATTCTCACAATTTAAATAATTTTTAATAATCATCGGTGTCCAGATATTTTTAGTCAGGCAAGTGATCTGAATTCTAGAATTTGTCAGCCTGCAGGCTAATGAAATTTTTATTTGATATGTGGGATTTTCATAACAATGACGAAATGTTTTTTTTTTTTTTATGCAATAATAGAATCCCAAAAACACATTAATCAACTCTATATGTGAAAAACTGCACATTTATATATAGGTGCAGTGATATCCATGTTCTAGTCATACCGGCTAAATAATAATAATAATAATTTGTGTAATAATGTGAGTGTTGATTGACATAGCGGTGCCCAACACTAGAAACGTCCAGAAAACCCATGAGAAAAAAATTAAGAAGTACAGGAACCTGAGACATGAAGTCAAGGAGATGTGGCATATGCAGGAGCGGATTAAGGTCGGTTGAGGCCCCCGGGCGCAGAAGAAAATATTGGGTCCCTTACAAAAAAGAGAGGGTCAGGGAAAACAAAAATACATGTTAACCATTTTTTAAAATAAATAAAAAAATATTATGTACTATTAATGTTTTTTTTCCAATAAAATTTGAATATAATATATGTATAATATAATTAATAATAGCATAATAATAATCACAAAGTTTTGAACTAATATGTTCAACTAATTTGTTGGGGTTTTGCGTGGGCCCTTCAGAAGTCGGGGCCCATGGCGCGCGCCCGGTGCGCCCCCCGTTAAATCCGCCTCTGGGCATATGCAAGAAATATCGACCATCCTGATGATGATACCAGAAAGAACTGATTTTTATCAATTATAAGAGCTTGAATATTCGGATTATTTAAAAAATGCAATGGTGAATTAAAAACCTGTGATTCTTCAAAAAGCATACCTGATGTCTTAATTTTACCTTAGCTCTAGATTTCAAGAAATTTCAATTATGCACAATAAAAGAGTCTATTTTATACACTGCTGATCTTTTGAGCTCAAAATTCTTATGGCTCTTGCAGATTCATTCTTCTTCACATAAATCCTTTCATGTTTCAACCCTAAAAATTTGTAACTGTCAGTTTTTACTAATTGTTTTTTTGTTTCCCAAAACAACTGCTTGAGGTGAGTTGTTAAGTGGTCATTTATGTAGATTGGAATATTGCTATTGTTCTGATGGACATCATTTGCTGTCAGTCGGATCTCCTTTGCCTTTGTAATCCATTTTGCCTTTACCACATGATTTAAAAATTTCATAATTAGTGTAGACTTTTAATTTTTTTTCTTATTGTTAGGTATGTAATAGTATACTACTTCTTTATTGTGCTGTAAATAAATAAATAAATAAATTTTCTGTTTATACTCCGGGACGACCAAACGGTCAGAGGAGTTCACAAGATAGACAGAATACAAGAAACAGCACCGCATTCAGTAGTCACGGGCTTGAACCCCGGTCACTCAAGGCACGTGTACTTACGCACCCGCGCGCCTGACCACTAGGCTACAGCGGCCTTTTAGCTTCAATGCAAGTCCTAGCTGCTCTATAACAAGCTCTAGATCTTGGCCTGCTAATCCAGTTACTACAGTTGGTGAGTGCAGCAAATTGGGATATTTTTCAGCCCAGTAAGAAATATCACTTTTTTCTTCCTTCTCTTCTTTCCTGCACAATATACACCTCCACTGCTGTTTCTTTTGTTTCGCCATCCCTTTATACGTTGCTTCTTTCAATGAACATCGAGCATGTGCAGCAGTAGGTTACATGTTTTGCATATACACACGTATTGTGACTCACGTTTGCAAATGTTTTGAGTAGAGTTAGTTTTAACACAAGACGTTTCAGATAATGCACTTGCACGAAATAAAAAAAACATAAGAAAGAATTTAACAACTTACAAATGGCAAAGATTTCCAATTTACTCTAAGAGCCCACGTCCACGGAACATTCAAGGTATCCATACCCTTTTGTAAACTTTAACCACGAAACCAATAATGGCGTTTGGGAAAGGATTCTAAATTCCTTATTGGTGTGTAAAGGAGCTTCAGGCACTTTAGACTCTAAAGTTTAGAGTCCCTCAAAGCAGTGTTTTTGTCACCCCCTCTACAGTGCCTCTGGGCAAAAGGCTGCCTAAGCAATTACAGTAGTAAGAAATCTTAGAATTTCTTTTGTTTCTGTTCTGCAGATAAAATAAACTGGAATTAAACAGAATATTATCACGAAAAGTGAAAATTTATTGTTAGTGTTTACTTTTACTTACAAAAAGAAATGAAATTGAAATGTCGCAAGTGCTACTGGCCAAGTTCAGTGAAAGAACACAAACGTGCACGGGCGGAAGACGTCATGCCATCAATTGCTATGCGACATTCTCACGAAAGATATTTGAATGCCTACAATAGACAAATTGTCAGTAATAATACAAAAAGAGAGAGAGAAGAGGATATTTCTCAAAGGCCAAAGAAAATGATAGTTTGGAGAACTTCACAGAAAATAATGTTTATGTTTACAAAAAAGGCGCATAGCTTTGACTTCCTCTAGGATATGTGTGTACAGTAATTCTTCATTATTAGTAGAGTCTAAAAATCAGGAAATTTTCCGGGATTCTCTCCGTAAAGTTTTTATTTCATTTAAAAAAAAAAAAGGATGTATATTATTTTTAAAATGATATTTAAGATATTGAAGAATATCCATAACAAAACTGATTAAAAGATCGTTATCCTACAATTCGCTGTTATTTCCTGAATTGTAAATGTTTTAGTTGTGACAAAGAGTCGAAATATTAATTCTTCCGAATTTTTGGCAGCTGCAAACAGAGATTGTCGAAGTTTAACTCTCAATCGTGGCTTTATGTAAAGGTTTAATTTTATTTTATGTAAAGGTTTAATTCATCACAAATTCGAACGAAAATTAAAACGATTTCTTACCGTTCAGACTTCCGAAATAAAAGAAATGAGCCAAATTTTGACAACTCTTTGAATTAAACTTTCCAGAAGGTCCCAGTTTCTTTTCGGCATTAATTAACTCTCAACCATGGAAATTTAGACGAATAATTGCAATCAAGGCTAAGACCGGCAAAACACCACCTGTGTGAAAACATCTTCTTCGCACAGAAATTCTACAGAATGAATGGCTGTGTTTGATGACCTCTATCTTTGTTTGACGGATCCCACCTTTCCTCTAACCTTGGTTGGATTAGGCTGTTATCATGTGACCAACGTGCAGTTACGTCGTTGGACAGGAGAGAACCAGTGTGGTGTTCTTTCTGGCTAGCTGCGAAACAGGAAACTGTAGGTGGACCGATTCAGGGATAAATAAATTACGCGGGGATGCCGTTATTTAAAATCCATTGGCATGGTATTTAGGGTCAGCGCCACCGCATCTGCGCAGCCTCGTATAGCAGTTGGACCTTGTTCATTAGGTTGAGTCCATCTTCGATTTTTGACCCGAGCCTGGGGAAGGCCATTCACGATTGGTGAGCGCTGTATTGCACGGAGGGGAGGAAAGAAAGTTGAAGACGTCAGCCACTCACTTCCCACAACTGCTGTCGTAAACTTTGCGAACCGTAGATTGTGTAGGTTAGAAGTGAATTGTATTGTGAAGTTTTCCTATATTTTGCGATTATTTCTTTTATTTATTTATTATTCCTTTCTGTTTTATATTTGATTAGCATTGAGGTTATACAACAATGTCTGTCGGTCCAATGTGGCGATTTTTGAAAACGAGGCGTGAGGTGGAAGAGGATCATTCTAGGCTTAGGCCTGCAGACAATTCTGATAAGATTAGTCAAAGTCCATCTTTACAATTAAAGCTACTTATCAATGGGTTTTACATCTACTGTTAATAAAAGTTGTCCTATTCCATT
Organism: Mastigoproctus giganteus; assembly: GCF_048544385.1. NCBI lineage: Eukaryota > Metazoa > Arthropoda > Arachnida > Uropygi > Thelyphonidae > Mastigoproctus > Mastigoproctus giganteus. Next base: position 198,669,120 of record NC_143584.1, read on the forward strand.
GTGTTTCTTCTATGGCAAACGACGGTTTCTTGATTTATTTTTAATATAGTTCATTAAATAATTAAATAGTTCATTAAATTTTAATATAGTCGTTTTAAAGTTATCAATTGCCGTCCATTTGTGTAGAATTGTGAGTGCAGCCTTTTGCCTCTCCAAATTCTCAATTTCAGTTTTAAGGCATTTTAGTCTTGCACTCCACATGTCCTTGATTTTTAAGTCTTCTTAACTCCATTTCAAATTGTTCTTCATATGAGATGTAAAGTTAAAGAACCACAGTTACGTGTTAAAAGAGCTGCATGCGGCTCTTTTAACACGTAACTGTGTTAAACCAACGAAGCGCTGGATGGGGTGGCGATCAGATTCATTTTTGAAAATCCTCGTTCACATTCATTCGATCAAATTGGTATCGTACTCAGAGCGTTCATTAAATGCTTCAATTCTTCTGAAACCATTTTTTCAATTATGTATCCCCGAATTGCATCTCTTTCGTTTAACTGTAACAATTTGACAATTTTCTAACTTCGTTTTCACCAAATGTCAACAATTCATATTTAGAAAGATTAATACCATCGTTGTCCTTGTTTTTCGTCTCTCGTCATCAGTGTTATCACTAGCTGTTAAATTTGAATTTTTTTCTTTACTTTTCTTTTTTTTTTTTTTGAAACTGTCCAAAATATCGGTGTCATCCGGATATTCAGGTACTGTGACCATGTAAACAGAGAGAGGGAAAATTTACGGAAAAATGTGGATAACCCACTTCCACGAAACAACAGATGATTATTTGTCGGATTAAAAGAAAATCACTTTTATAATTCTCGAAAGGGGCCCTTACAGTTGATTCACAGAGGTGTCCAACCTACGGCCCGCGAGAAAAGTGAACTAAAACTGCATTTAAAATTTTGTTAATTATCAAAAACATTTTCTAATTAAATGTTTTGTTCCATAAATGTAATTCTGTATTCTACTTAATAAAATGTTCGAATATTTTCAATTTTACTTTTACCTGCAACCAGATATGGAAAATGTAACACACTTAAAGAAATCAAACTTTGAATTTTTTTGAATATGGCCCCTGTACGGGAAAAGGTTGGACACCACTGCAGTAGAAGGTGGACCAGAGCCCATTAGGAATACCCCTTGAACTGCTCACTCTTGACCAACGCGATACCAGACGTTTTACCAGATACCACTATGTTATAGAATGCTTTAGCTCTCTTAATTCGCGCAGCAAGACTAATTGCCTAAAGGCCAGAAATGCGAACAGTGTGTGCCGAGTTAATTCTGTTCTAATCTGTTCGCTATATTAAAATTTTCTCACTCAACAGAAAGTATTTTAAATGTAACATCCAAAATAATTCGCTATAAAAGGACTTCGTTAAAAAGAGGTAATTTAGAATTATAAAAATGGTTATACAGTTTTATATAGAAATATCTTAGCAATAGACAGTAAAAAAGCACAATTCAGTTAAATAGTTTAATGCTTATTTGAAACATGAAAAAAATTTACAAATTTCCATCCAAATGTCACACGGCATTGTTAATAAAGGTGCCGGACGGTACGCAAGGTACGGCGTACCGTCCCAAGAAAGTAGTAGGAGTAGAAGCAGTTGCATGTGATGCAAGAAAGCAAATGTATGAGCTTATGCAGCATCAGTCAAAAAAAAAAAAAAAAAAAAAATCACACCATTCCCTCCAAATGCCTGTCCAGTTCCTCCTTAAATTTATTTAACCTATCAACTTCCACAACGACAGATGGAAGTTTGTTCCAGCAATTAACCACCCGCTGGCTAAAGGCAAATTTCCGCACATCTATTCTACGTCTGTCCTTTCTTAATTTGAATTTATGCCCACGTAGGTTCGTAATCTGAACAAGTGGAAGGATCCCATCAGAATTCAGCGTGCTCAACCCATTCAAGGCCTTATACACCTCAATCAGATCACCGCGCAGGTGACTAGTCTCCAGCCACTGCAATTTGCAGAACTTAAGCTTCTCTTGGTAAGAGGATCCCTTCATACCCCTCACCAATCTTGTTGCTCTTCTCTGTACACGCTCAAGCAAATCTACATCCTTCCTAAAATGAGGCCTCCAGACCTGTACGCAGTACTCAAGGCGTGGCCTGACCATTGCCTTATATAGAGGGACAATTACCTCTTTTTCCCTACTAGCAAAATTCCTGTATATCATTTCCTATTCCCTGAGTCTGTCTGCATTGCTCAGAAAATTTCATATCTGACTGCACAGTTACTCCCAGGTCTTTTTCATTTTCTACCACCTTAAGTTTAGTACCACACAGTTGGTACGTTTCTCTGGGGTTACTTCTACCCATATGCAGTACTTTGCATTTGTCAAGGTTAAACTTCAGTTGCCACTTCTTAGCCCATCTGCCCAAATTATCTAGATCCTCTTGCAGTAGCACACTGCCATGACTGTCATTAACAACCCTGCCAACCTTTGTATCATCTGCAAACTTCGACATTAAGCCTGATACACCTTCATGAATATCATTGATAAATATACAAAACAACAGTGGACCCAACACCGAACCCTGTGGGACTCCACTAATAACATTACTTCACGAAGAGCAGCACCCATTGATTGCCACCCTCTGTCTTCTCCCACTTAACCGTCCTTTTATCCATTGTAGCAACTTACCCTTAATACCATTCTGCTCCAATATGTACAGTAGTCTTCCATGTGCAACAGTGTCAAAAGCTTTCCTGAAATCCAAATATGTGATATCAAAATTATTTTTTGCATCCTGTTCCTTTGTAACCACATCATAATATCCTATCAAATTTGTCAGACAGGACTTTCCCTTAACAAACCCATGCTGCGCCTGAATAAGTGCTGCAGTCTTGTCTAGATGATCCTGCAATGCATCTTTAACCAGTCGATTAACCTTCTTCCATTTTCAAACCTTAATAATTCCTCACGTGTGAATGTAGATGCAAAATACTCATTCAGTTTGTTTGCTATCTGAGCAGGATCATCAACAGTCGAACCATCGATGTCAAGTGGACCAATCAGATTCATCCCCTTCCTTTTAGAGTTTATATAAGTAAAGAAATCCTTGCTGTTTTTCTTAGCATCTTTTGCCAAAGATTTCTGGTAATCCGCCTGCGCCTGCCGAACCTCCTTTGTGACCTGATTACAGACTAGCTTATATCTGCCATAGGCTTCTGTATCGCCTGATAATTTATAGGCATCCCATGCATGTTTCTTCTCTGCCACGAGTCTCATTAGTTCATTTGATAACCATTTAGGCGTAAACCTTGAACAATATTTCTTAATAGGTATGAAACTTTTAGTAGCATCCACGATTAATTACTCGAATGCTTCCCACTTAGAATTTACTGTTGGTAACATCGTCAGTTGATCCCACTGTACAGAATTTAAAAAACTGTCTGAGACCACTGTACTCCCCTTTACGGAATCAAAAACCCTTTCCTTTACCCCTGATGGTAATCAAAAGCTCTGGACCATATACCTATTGATATATTACTAGTAATATCCATGAATGTTAGGGTACTGCCTTTCCACAAATAATAAGAAAAATCTCTATAGTCCATGGGTATCACCCCAGCTAAAATCTGTATAGCATTTTTTGAAACCGTTCTACAGAATTTGAATAAGGCTAAGTTAATCTTCCTCTGTACAGACAAAAGCTTTTGCTTAAATCTAACATTAACTGCTCTATTATACCACACATTCCCACTATATTATAGGCAGAAAAACTGCTTTATAATACAATGTTAAAACCTTCTTTTTAAGGTCCCACTCAGATCTACTTATTCTTATCACTGCCGATTCGTTAGTCCATTCGTTACAGCATGGTGTGGATTTGATTCACAGTAGAGTTTATAATCGGAACATTTTTCTTCGAATAGTCTATACCTCATTGCTCCTTTAGGTGTACGGTGACAAGTGCATGGTACTGCACTCTTCTAAGAGATCACATTATTCCCACTCTCCAAGAAAGGCAATGCTTGGAGGCCGCACTGTTCATGCAAGATGGTGCCTCTCCCCAACTTGGTCGACAAGTGAAGGCACATTCGGAAATGATCATTTCTAGAGACTTTCCACAGTTCTGGCCAGACCGATCAATAGAACTCAATCCCTGTGATTTCTGGCTATGGGGATACCTGAAAGATAGAGTTTACCATGGAGGCATACAGACGGTTGTCGATACGAAAACAAACATTAAACAACATGGAGCCAACATCCCCAATCAGATGCTACGCGAAACTGTCGCACGCAGTCCTCCGTTTTCAGAATGTCATCCCAAGTGATGGAAAGATCATAGAACAATATCTGTAGATTTATAAGTTCTGATATTATAAAATCTCATCCTAAGTTAAGTATTCCAGCTGTTTACAGAGCCAATTTTTCCCCTAATGGCTAAAGTTCCAAATATATTTTTTTCCCTTCTAAAAATCGCTTTCTCATACCCTACATCACACACCCACCGATTTTCATAGCACTATCTCTAAACGTTTTGAGGCTAGGGTCTCCTGAACAGTGAAACTTATTTTATAACCATCTTGTACTTTTAGGGAAAGTGGGAAATAGGGCTTTAGCTATTAGAGCGTACGAATTAGGGCAAGTGGAGTAACTCCATTTTTGTATATAGCGTCAATTCAAGAGACAATCAATACACAAAAATTGACATTGCTAATTTCATGTAATTTTATTGTTATTTCTTAAAAAGTGTCACATATCAAAGGTATTCCAAGGTTATTCTGTTCATATTAGTGGTGTTAAAATAATATTAGTGGCTTTCAAATTAGGATTCTGTTTGAATAATTTTCGTACGAAACCACCTTTGCATTCTAGCATCATCTGGCCATGGATGACAACGTAAGTCGGAACCATATCGGTGAGCAACAGGGTCCTATTGGAAAAGTGATTTCTTCCTTTGAGAATATGAATGTTGAAATTTTTGTCCAGTACATGCAGTTTCTTTTCTTTTTTTTTCTTTTTTTTATTTATATTATTAACCGTATTGTGTTTTTGATATTTTACAGCTGCATGGTTTCTCGTTTGTGTGAACTATTGGATCGGATTTCAACTTAACTGGTGCTTATTCGCAAGAAAAATATTTTCATATGAATCGGCAATTTTGGAAAAGCTTTTCACATCACTTTCCAACAGTCTTTGTAAGAAATTTAGCATGAAAAACACACAAAAACAATTTTCTTCCAGAAAGGTATAATGGTAAATTGCGGAGAACCGTTGAGATTTTCGATGAAGCCCTCGTGCCCTTTACCATATATAACAAAGTAATTGTTCTCACCTCACTTTTAGAGCTCTCCTGAAAAAGGAGATTTAAATCTATGGTAGCTTCACCTGAAGTGTTTCCCCAAGTGTGAAATGTGTCAGTGTTACTAACCTTTAGTACAACACCTAGCACGATGATGTATTGTATCTTTTCATTGCTGAGTACGGAAAACCATGCATTAAACATTTAGAAAACACTATTTGTGTAGCATTTCTGGATGATATTTCGTGTTCTAAAAATACAACAAAGTGGAAACTTCATGATAAAAGTAGTTAGTCAACTCAATGGCTTTTCTCAGTATGCCCTCTCATATGTCTTCTCGGAGTTTCTGATTTCGAAAATTGCTTCTCAGAGGTTGGACAGCTGAATGGTTTTTCTGATGTATGAATTCAAAGATGCCTTTTGAGATACCCTGAAGAGGAAAACTTTCAAGAAATTGGACAAACTTCAAACTATTATATTAGGGTCACACACTTCTTACATATAATCGTATATATCAGGAGTGGCCTACTTAATTTGTGATGCGATCTACTTTTTTCCTTCAAAATGTGCCACGATCTACCATCTCAAAAATTACATTGCACAAGTTGCACAAATCGAGGGATGACTGTATATTTAAAATTCGTCGTGATCAACCGAAATTAAATCCGTGATCGACTCGTTGGTCACCCCTGGTATCAGGTGCGGATTAAGATCGGTTGAGGCTCCGGGTGCAGAAGAAAATATTGGGCCCCTTAGAAAAAAAAAAAAAGAGAAACAGGGAAAATAAAAATACATGTTAACCATTTTTTTAAATAAATAAAAAATATTATGTGCTATTAATGTTTTATTTCCAATAAAATTTGAATATAATATATGTATAATATAATTAATAATAGCATAATAATAATCACAAAGTTTTGAACTAATAGTTGAACATTCAACTAATTTGTTGGGGTTTTGTGGGCGCGCCCGCCGTTAAATCCGCCTCTGCCTGGTATATATATTAAAACTGTAAATTTCGTATGTTCTCTGGTCTATTTGATGTTTTGCTGCACGAAAAACCATAGATACTGGGGAAACCACAAATTGGACAGATGGAAGGTTTCTCCCTTTTATGAATTCAAACATGCGTTTTGAGATAGTCTGAACTAGAGTCATGCTTTCAAAAATTTTGACAGCTGCCAGATTGTTCCCTTGAATGACTTCTAAGATGCCTTTTAAGATTTCCTGAAAGGGAAAACGTTTTTTCCACAGATTTGGCGACTGAAAGGTTTCAACCCTGTATGAATTTTAAGATGACTTTTGAGATGCGATGTGAGGGAAAAATTCTTTCCACACATTGCTGTAAGGTTTGTCCCCTTTATGAATTCTAAGATGGCTTTCGAGATTAATTAAGCGGGAAAACATCTTTCCACAAATTTCACAGTTGACCAAGGTCTCCTTTGTGTGCCCTAGTGTATGTTTTTTCAATTCTCCTGTATTTTTAAACAGCAGAATTGAAAAAACATACGCATACTATCATTTCTTTCGATGATGATACATATAAATGTTTTCAAATGCAAAGTTCAATCTTTAAATCACAATCTTCAATCACAAACTTTAATCTTTTAGGATGAGAAACGTCGACTGCAGATATTAACTGAAAATTGCTCTAAAAATTGAATTCAGTTACCGTGAGGACATTCATTTCGATAGTGGTACACAAAGATTACCATTTGCGTAATAAAATTCTTAAATCAGACCAGACAGTTTATTGACACTACATGGATTCTTCAGTGCTTCTCTTTTATAAATCAGTGAATTTTTCAGGGTCATTCCAAGTTTCTTTTATTGATGTGGCTCTCTGGTCTTAGTTTCTTACAGTAAAATGTTGTTAAATTTATATTTTCTAGCTATTCTTCCATTTTCCTTGAATAGTCCCGTGAAAGAGGAAAATAAAATATATAAATTATGAATTTCTATATTGAAAGAAGAAACTTACCATAAAAAAATTGCAATTAAATATGCGAATCATTTGTTGTCGTGGATAATGAAATTTTTTTTCGATTAAATTGGTAATTTTAATGTTAAGTGGTTTATTTTTCTGAAGAGAACAGCAAATTTCAATCTTTCTTAAATAAAGCCCTGGTTAATGAAAGTGGGACACTGCATGACACTATCATAGCTTCTCTTATAAAGATTACATTATTTATCTTATAAACTTTGTATATCAGATATTGCCGGAGAGGCCCTTTTGTATTCCGATCAGGTTTAACAATTTTTCTGAAGTCCATCTTTCCTGGACTGCCAAAAGTATACTTCAACTTAGGATAAATTCTTACATAAATCTTGACCGCATTATTTTTTCATTGTTACCGTCACGAGCTCGGACACTTTCGTACAGGAGATCATATGATCCGTTCAATTTAAAATATCAGGCATTAACTCCTTGAATGAGTTCGAAATATTCCATGAATACCCTACAAATTATCGGAATTTTACCTCATAATTTTAGCCAGTGCGAAATGCCTGTTATCCCTCCACTCCTTCCCTTTGATTTCCTTTGTAGGACCGATTTATGGATTACAAGGACTGGTGAGCTGGATCTCTATGGCACTTCTCAAAGAAGGTAACTTCGTTATTTACGGATCACATACAAAGCAAATTGTATTATTGTTGGTTTAATAAAACAGCAATTTACACGCGAGTATTTTTATACATTTTCTTACATATCTACTGTATGGCTTCTAGTGTTTACTAATAATAAAATATTTTTATTGCATTATTAATGAAATCAGTGGAGTGAAATCATAAAAAAAAAACAGTTAACCATTAATATTTATTTCTATCTATTGAATCATCCGTGTTAATTGGTAAATAAGGCGTGTGTTAATAAGGAACAATTATATAAATAACGGAAAATTGAATAAAAACTATTAACCAATTCTTAATTGCGTATTAATGTATTTTTTAATTAATTATTTCTTGATAAATTTAGTTTGATATTTGACAATTTAATATCAAATAAATATATCTAATGCTGAGCAAAGAACAAAACTCGGTTTATTAGTTTAATTAGTATTTTAGTTTGTTTGTCTTTTGCCGTCTTACCCAAAAACCACTGATGTCGTCGACACTATTCTAATAAGTATAACACAACTATTGCAAAGAATTTTGGTTCCGACTAGAAAAATATTAATTATATAATTTTTTTCTACACATAATGTTATGGCCGAATCTAAGAAAAAATGTAGACAATATAGAATTGAATATTTGAACTGTGGCTTTATTCAGTCGCCTACAAACAATATATTACCAATGTGTTTGATTTGTTAAAGGGTTTTATCAAATGAAGCTATGAAACCTTCAAGACTACGAGACATTTGACAAAGGTTAATGCTGATAAAAAAGATAAGGATTTATTTTAATTTCAAACACTTAAAGAAAAATGTTTGAAACAACCGACATTGCTAAAACTCTTTTCAACTGCACCCAAACAAGATGACGATGGGTTGAGTGCTTCTTACAATACAGTATTTCGTTACTGATTGCTAAAATGAGAAAACCGCATACTATTGGTGAAGAACTAATTGTACCAGCTGCAAGTGAGGTAATACGACCTATATGCTGCACATGCCAGCGTCTGGTATTATCAATAAAATTTCTTTGAGCAATAATACAGTGCAAAAAAGAATTGATGAAATGGCTCAAGATGTTGAAGACTCATTATGTGAGTATTTAAAAACATCCCAGTTCTCTATACAGATTGATGAGTCAACTTTGCCAGGAAATGAAGCCTTACTTTTAGCATACGTGCGATTCATAGAAGAAGAACAAATTTGCGAAGAATTATTATTTGCTAAAAATTTTAAAACTGATACTAAAGGAGAATCGATATTTCAGCCATTGGAAGAGTTTTTTAAAGAAAAAGAAATACCACTGAGTGATATCTTGTCAGTTGCTACTGATGGTGCTCCAGCGATGATAGGGCGCTATAGGGGGTTTCTTGCATATTTAAAAAAGGCGGTGCCGAATGCATTCGCTGTACACTGTGTCATCCATCGTCAACATTTAGTTGCCAAAAATCTGAGTGAACGCCTATTTAGATCATTAGATTATGTCATTAAAGCAATCAACAAAATCAGAATCTATTCATTGAATGACAGATTGTTTAGACAACTTTGTATTGAAAACGATGAAGAATTCAATCGCTTTCTACTTCATGCAGAAGTTCGTTGGCTATCAAAAGGTACCTGTTTGAATCGGTTTTATAATCTCTTTAACTCCGTGCTAGAGTTTCTAGAAAACAAAGATGATGCTTTACGAGCCAACTTGATTGATTCCAAAAATGACATAGCTTATTCGACAGAATTGTTTAACAAATTTAATGAAACAAATCTACAACTTCAAGGCGATGAGCTGAATCTATTAAAAACAAAAGGCTGTTATTTCTGCGTTTGTGGCAAAACTTCTTCTGTACAAACAAAATTTAGGGCGAGGGGAATTCAGCCAGTTTCCAAATTTATCAACAATAGAAAAATGTGATGAAGACTTACTTACCTATTGTCAGCACTTGGATGCTCTTCATTCCGACTTCAATCAACGATTTGAAGATATTTTAAAAAGGAACATACCCGATTGGGTTCTGAATCCTTTTTCAAGTACAAACACAGAAGAATCTCCAAAATTACAAGAAGAACTGATAGATGTAACAACAAATGAAGAATTGAAATTTAAATTCAAAGACGGCTACCAACAATTCTGGCTGCAAAAGCAGATACCTACAGTTTATCGTGGATTATGGGCTATAAAAACAAAAGTTTTTAATTGCATTTCCTTCATCATATTTAGTGGAACGTGGGTTTAGTGCGGTCAAAAATTTGTTAAAAACTGCAAATAGAGAATCGCGGTGATTTAAGAATACTGCTGACATAAATAGAGCCGAGGATTAATACATTGATAGAAGCGCACTAGGTTCATCCTTCTCATTAGGATCATTTTTAATGTTATTCGTAATTCTTATTTCCATATTATCCTTCGTTATCTTAATTTTCTGTGTGTAATGCGAATGTTCCTATGGTTGATTTTAATAAATAATTTTATAATTTCAAGCTTCAAGGTGTCTTATTTACAACATCTTTATTTACTATGTTTTAAGACGTAGGTCTTAAAATGCTCTCATACATAAAATGTATGATGTATTATGTATGATGCTCTCATACATAAATAACGCAAATTTTTTACTATACCTTTCTATTTGTTCGCTTAAAGAAGGTAGATTTCCAGGGGGACGCTGAGTAATTTTTTTCCTGAAAAGGGGGCGGTAGGACAAATAAGTTTGGGAACCTATGATCTAAATGATCCTGAATTCCATCCTTGATCATCGCTTCCATGATTTTCTATACTGCTGAAGTTAGACTGGCCGGTCGATAATTTCCCGTTACACTCCTAGAACCGCCTTTATGTTCCAATTTACACCAATCCAACGGAATCTCCCCTGAGTGCAGTGATGCTCTCATAACTAGCCTTAATGATTCAATGCACTCCCTTGCCGCCTCATTTAAGGTTATAGGGTATAGGCCATTAAACACAGGAGCCTTACTCGCCTGTGGGCGCGAAAGTTTTCTCATTAAATCAACATGTGAAATTTGAACATCATTAATTACATTTTTTTTCAATTTCACTCCCATAATTTCTCATTTACTTGTATAAATATCGATGGAAAGTAACTGTCGAGTTCATCTGCAACATCAGTTGTGGTATCTAGTACTATCCCACACAATTACATATGTGTCCGATCTGATTTGTCTTTCTCTCCTTTACATTTAAATATGTGAAGAATTCCTTAACTCCACTCTTTGCTCTTTTCATTCCTTATCCCCACTGTTCGCTCTCTCTCAGACTCAATAAAGATACTATAGTGAAAATTATACTTCGCTTAATAAAACGTCTTTCTTCTTCAGAAAATGAACATAATTCAACCATGGAAGACCAACATGGAACAGAACATCAGTGTTCCGCAAATTCTTTCCAAATTAAGAAGTTGCCCGCGACTCCAATGAGATTTCAAAAGATGAACTTCAGTCGGAAATTAATGAAATACTTTTAACTATTTCTGCTAAAAACGTTCAAAGTCTAGAAAATATGGACTGAGATCGTCTACGATTATCTCAGTGCCAGAATAGAATCTGAAAGGGCGTTTTCTTCTGCTAAACAAATATGTACGAAAATTGGATCCAGTTTAAACGATCATACTATTGATTGCTTATGTTTTTTAAGATCTCACTTTATTCGGACAGGTAGTGTGGACGCTTAAATATAACTAATCTTTGCAGTAATAATATGTATTTCTTTGTGTTTAGAATACTACCTAAAAACAAAAAAATACATAGTTACTGAAAATTTTATCATTAAAGTATTTTTAATGATTTTTTTCAGAATATTTATTATTGCAATAAATCTTTATTTAAAACTTGAATTCAAGTAATTACAGTACTTGTTTTTGCCTTACTTTATTGCACCTAATTGTCGTCAAAATTTATTGAGAAAAACGTTTGTTTTTGGAATACCGGTATCCGGGTTTCATAAATTAAAAATACCGAAATACCGGTATTAAGATTTTGAACGGTATTGTAAGCCCTACTAGTAATACCCGTCACGAGGGGGAAACCCCAATCAGATTTCACTGAAATCCTCAATATTATTAATGATATTAATATAAAGTTACTAACGAATTCTGCAATTTATAATGAAAAATGCACTGGCTGATATTATAATAACGTAACATTTAACATTACATTCTGAGATGGATACTTGTACCAATTAACCGTTTTAATTTCTCTGATTGCGTATATAAAAATAAAGATATGATTTCTTACCATGTTTCACATTGTTCTGTCTACACTCATCCAAGAACAGTAATTGAATGAATTCTGTTAAGTTTAAGAGATAAAAAGAATTGAGTAAACTGCCTCCGTAGATTTGCTGCTTTAAAGGAGGAACAGAAGCACTTTTTCTTCTAAGGGCGCTTGCAGGCACCAGAGTCTGGATTAATAACATGACACTCTGCCTGTGGACGAAGTCCAGAGGTATTTTTTGCTTCATGAATTTTCAGATGCATTTTGAAAACATCTTTGAGCAAATTTTTGAGCTGAAAGGTTTCTCCCCTGTATGAATTATAAGATGACTTGAGAATGAAACGGAAAACTTCTTTGTACAAATTTGACAGGTGAAAGGTTTCTCCTTTGTGTACACTCGCACATGTAATTTCAATTCTCCTGATGTTTTAAACAGCTTTTGGAAATTCTAACAGCTGAAAGGTGTCTCTCCTGTATGAACTCTGACGTGTCGCGTAAGACTGCGTAATCGGGAAAACTTCTTTTCACAGGTTGGACAAGTGAAAGGTTTTTCTGCTTCATGAACTTTGCATAGGTTGAACAGGTGAAAGGTTTCTCCCCTGTATGAATTCAAAAATGTCTTTTGAGATTTTTTTTTTTTTTTTTATGTACGCCCCAAACACGATAGGTATTAGAACCTATAGTACTGAGTACCGTGCTTGGGTTTGAGGTTAAGAAGACGAAAGAAGATATTTGTTGACATTGGACTTGAACTTCTGTAGACTGCAATTTTCAGGAAATACGTATGAAGGAAGGTTGTTCCAGAAAACGGCAGTTGAATGAATAAACGAGGAAGATGAAAAGTTGGTTCTGTGAGTTTGGAGTTGGACAGTAAATGGATGTTGGCTGGTGGCGGCACGCGTTCGGACTCTTTTGAAAGAGACAGCGGGTATTATGGAAGCCAATTCAGAAGAACAGTGCCCATGGAAGTATCTGTAGAAGAGGCATGCAGCAGAAAAGTACATCTATGAGACAGCGAGTGGAGAGACTCTGTTACAGATGAGTTATTAATTAACCTAACTGCCTTCTTCTGAATGGAATCAAGAAGCCTCAGAGAGGTTTTGGGGGCACCGCCCCAGATGTGGAAACAATATTCCATGATAGGGAGGATTTGCGATTTGTAAAGAGTGAACAGCTGTTTGGAAGAAAAGTAACGCCGAGAGCGAAAGAGAAAACCAAGTTTTTTAGATGCAGAGGAAGCAATATTTGTAATGTGCTTGTGCCAAGAGAGATTAGAAGTCAGGGTAATCCCCAAAAGAGATATATCATTTTGTCTAGAAATCAGAGTGTCACCAAAGATAAGCATAGGAGCAGAAGAATCCTTTTTACGAGATATAAGACAAGACGACTTAGTTGATTTCAACCCTTTTAGAAGGGTTGAAATCAACTAAGTTGTCTTCGCTCCACTGGAGAATTAGCTGAAGATCGGCATTTAAGGAATTGTTAGCAGATTTTCGAGAAGTTGAAGCTGATTGAGCAGGACAAGGTTTCTCAAAATCGAAATTGGAATGCAATGTGCTATCATCGGCAAAACTATGGATAGGATTTCCAGTCAATCGAAGAAGGTCATTAATATAGAAGAGGAAAAGGGTGGGGGAAAAAACTGAACCTTGGGGGATACCGGCATTAGTGGAGAAGTTGGAAGACAGAGAGCCATCTACCATCACCCTCTGTGAGCGATCAGAGAGAAAACTGGATAACCGATTACCAAAATCAGTAGGCAAACCATAAGATGGAAGCTTGTTTAGAAGACCTTTATGCCAAACACGATCGAAAGCATTAGAGATGTCAAGAGCAACTACTTGTGTTTCACCAAACCTTTCCATTGAATTAGTCCATAAATGGGTAACATAAGCCAGAATATCACCAGTGGATCGACACTGACGGAATCCATACTGGCGATCGTTGATCAGACGGAAGGTTTCTAGGTAGTTTAAGAGTTGGCGGTTAATTGATTTCTCCATTACTTTAGAAAGGGTAGAAGTAATTGCAATGGGACGATAATGGGATGGGAGAGATTTGTCACCCTTTTTAGGAACTGGCTGGAAATGAGCAAATTTCCAAGCAGAAGGAAAAACACCTTTGGAATAAGAAAGTGAAAAAAGGCGGGAAAGAATAGGAATAAGTTCAGGAGCACAGGTTTCTGAAATCTGAAAGCTTTCTCATTTGTGTACACTCGCATATGTGAATTCAATTCTTGTGATGTGTTAAACTGCTTCTCGCATTTCTGATAGCTGAAAGGTCTCTCTTCTGTATGAACTTTGACATGTCGTTTAAGATGGTATGAACGGGAAAACTTCTTTTCGCAGGTTGAACAGGTGAACGTTTTCTCTTCTGAATGAATTGTAACGTGAATTATAAGATTGCCTGATAGGAAAATCGAGTTGCACAGTTCGTAATTATTTATTTATTTTACTACGTGTATAATTTGCATACGTTGACAGACAAAATAGTTCTAAGCGAATAATTCAGTTATCGTACATAAATTTGGTTCGATGTTGGCACATATAAAGATTTACATTTGCAAATTTTACTCCGTAAATGAGAGCAGAGAAGTGACACTACGTGCCAATGCTTCTTTTTTTTTAAATCATTGAAATTTCAAGGTCATTCCACCTCTCTTTTATTGATGTGGATTTCCTTGATTCAATTTATTATAGCAAAATTGTTTTTCGTTTATTATTTCGTGCTGAGAATATATACTATTATTCCAAATAATTTCTATTTTTTTTAATAAAATCTATTCCAAATAATTTCTATTTTTTTTAATAAAATCTATTCCAAATAATTTCTATTATTAATTTACTACATCCGGTATTTCTGTATTCTTTATGTGATCTCTCTAATATATTGCATAATGTGTTTCACAATTTCTTCCAATTTGATTCAGACATCATTACAAATGTACTACCAGGATCACTGCTAAAGGTACGGGCAGAATGCTCCCAGAAAATCAGAAATAACTTTGTATAATACTTTTTCTTTTCTTTTTCTTTATGCTTGATAATTCTAAATTTTATACATCAAAAATCTATTAGAGTAATTCGAGGGAAATTCAGGTACTATTGCTGTCTTTATGTCTTCTTCCTTTTTGCTTTAATTGTACAAAAGCCTTTCCTTTTCCCTACCTAATTAATTTTCCCAAGGAAAAAACCCATTTCAAATTTATAGTTGGCACTCACTTTCTTTATTTTTGATTCACTGCTAGTCGAGTTAGTTGTTATTCTGCGAGTCTGAGGCTAAATCTAACACACATTTCTGATATAATTTTAGGATATCTTGAACTAGACAAACTGGCAAACAGAAGAAATAGCCTTAGCCAATTATTGAATAATGCTAGCTCTCGTCAACGTACCATTCAATGTATCCTTTTTAGTATTAGAATTAGTAGAGGCACAAGATGCAAGTATTCCGCAGGCCTTCCCGTTAAAGTGAACTTGCTGGCTAACCTTAATTTTCCCAAGGAAAAAACCCATTTCAAATTTATAGTTGGCACTCACTTTCTTTATTTTTGACATGACAATCATCTCTAACCATGCAATGAGGTTTCCGAGCAAGGTTCAACACTAATATTAATATTCCAGGAAACCTGCGTTTGATATGATCGACAAGTAGCTTATATTAGGACAAAGTCTCGTGTCCTCAAGTCCTATTCTGAAATGTGGGAAATGGACTCGCGACAGACAAGACTGCGTTGTGATCTCCGCTTAGGGGTCCTACCCGGTTGGGTGGACTCCAGAGGGGCCTCAAATGATAGTTCTTTCTCTAATATATGTGCTGTGGATAGTGTGTGACAAGAGAATGGCTTTGAGGCAAAACGAACAAACAAAACATGATTTATTAAACATAAATACATATTATACAAATGAGTAAAAGGAACAAATAATTGTCTTCAGTATAGCAACGTGTAACTATACTTTTAAGTCTAACTAAACAATGGATTAATGTGATAATAGTACATGTCTTCATGAAGTCTTGGGGAGGACAGCTATTGCTCGTATTCTATGTAGCTAACGGATATTTGGCTGTCCGAATATTTTAGCATTAAATCAGGAGGACATGTATTTGATAATCATAACCAGTATTAAAACATTTATAGTGATGGGTCATTCCATTTGAAACTCTAGGAGTTAAATGTGATAACACCGATACTTATTAAAATATGTCTCTAGGAGGAGAGATGTATGTGGGTGTCAACTGTAGACAAGGGGGGGGGGGTCTTATTGTTGGTCAGTTTCTTTAGGTTTATCATCTAAAATAAGGGTTAACTTACCAGAAAGCTTCTGTCTTTCTCCAGGGATTAAAGATTCGACGCAGCGGATCATCAATACTGTTTAAGAAGACGTTCTTTTCTTGATTCTCGCTTTCCTCTCTCTCTCTCTTTCTCTCCTGATTCCTCTCTCCTCTACGTCTCCGTACGGCCACAACCACACTCCACACAACGAAGGATCACCGTCACCGGAATGCCCAGAAAACAAGAATGATCCGCCAGCACCCCTTTCTTTTCCCTCCTCAAAATATATATACTTCTTCCCCTCTTTTTTAGATTAGAATTCTCGTATTGGTTTAAAGGCTAATTTCGTGGGGAAAAGAAATTCCCAGGGACTATTGTGCCGGAAATCTGACGAAATTAAAATGGAATTCATGAGGGGCAAAGGGGAACTTCATATTTGTATCGGGTTGCGTCTCTCGACTGTCCAGCGGAAATCACTAGTTCTAAAGTCTGTTCATTTTTGCTTATTTCCAGACAACAATCACGAATAACGACCTCTCGCTACTAACTAGCGGACAAGTAACAGTGATGTAATGTTTCACGACTGCTTTCTCTGGTGCGGTGTCAATTGTACGTGCGAAAACGAAAGTAAAACACAGCCTTCTCCCGATCGTCTTACACATACAGGCAATGACACATGTATAGGGGGTCTTGAAGCAAAGATTGCATCCGATAGGTAAGCCAAACGGGATAAAAATGAAAGCATTTTTATACAAGGAAGCAAGCTTATAAAGCATCAGCCAAAAAAGAAAAAAAAAGAAAGAAAAGAAACCTTCCCATTTCATCCATCCATTCGTTCCAAATATTTGTCTAGTTCTGCTTTGAATTTATTTAAGCTACCAACTTCCACGATGACAGATGGAAGTTTGTTCCAGCAATCAACTTCCAGCTGGCTAATGGGAATTTTCCGCTCATCTATTTGACAACTGTCTTTCCTCAATTTCAGGTTATGTCCCCTCAAATTTGTACTCTGAGCAAGAGGAAGAATCCCATCAGCACTAAGCCTGCTCAATCCGTTCAAGGGCTTAATCTCCTTAATCAGATCACCTCACAGGTGCTTAGTCTCCAGACGCTGCAATTTGCAGAACTTAGCCTTTCTTCCTACGAGCACTCCTTCGTGCTCCTCACCAGTCTTGTTGCACGTCTCCATAATCGTTCTAGCAATTCTACACCCTTAAAATGACGTTTCCAAAACTGTACATAATGCTCTCGGTGTGGCCTCGCCATTGCCTTATGCAAGGAGATAATCATACCTTATCCCTGCTCGCAAAATTCTGTATACCTTGACAACACCCCTTAACCTCTGGCAGCCTATCTGCACTGGTTAAAAAACTTCATATCTGACTGCACAATTTCCAGTAATTTGCTTCATTGCAATTTTAGTTTTATCTTTATTGTATTTTAATTTTATTAATATATTATTTTATTGCATTTTATTTTATTATTAATAATGCGTTTATTTATAGGGTATAACCTTGAAGTCCAACTTAGGCTACTTGAAATTTGGCCTTATGGCTCAAATAGGTATAATTTAAAATATATACAGTACAAAATAAATACGATAATCGTATTGATTCGCTCTGTTTATTCTAAGGTCATTCTGGGAGCTTGTAAATACAGTATATAAATGATAACTTCCCTTATATATTACTTACAGCTTACACTGTAGAAGGGGTGTGCCTATATTTGTACTGGGGGCAGTTATTAATTATTTAATTAGTAATTTTATTTAATTAGAGAGTTATATTTATCTTTATTGATATTTGTATATTTATCTTTGTTCATTCTTATTAGGGTACCAAATAATTTCTTGCATAGCGAGCTAAAATAGCTGTTATTTTCAATTCTTTTCTGTAATTTATACCTATTCAGGTTTCCTCAGTTTTGCACCATTACCTACAATTTTCTACAATTATGTGTAATTGTCTGTTATTTTCTGTCATTACTCACATTTCACAGTTTATCCAAAAATTTTCAAAAATATTCAAACATTTTCAGTTATTTAAGTAATTAATTCAGTTTTTCAACTATTTGCAGTGTTTCCTCAATTTCCAGCAATTCTCTAACAATGCCAGTTATATAATTAATTATTTTAATCTTACAACAATTTGCTGAATTTTTGTAATGTTGTCAAATATTCAAATACTTATTTATTTAATTGGTATTAAAGTCAGAAAAATAGGAGGCGCTGTTATCATTCTTTGTCATAATGTTCGCGATTATTTGCTATTTATTTATTTTCTGTTATTTGATGCCGTTTCAGTTTTCAAAAATTTACCCGATTTTTCTAAAGTTGCAAATTATTTAATTATTTCAATTTTCCACAGTTTTCTAAAATTGTGAGTTGTTTAACTAATTATTTATTTATTCATTTAATTGATCACAATGTAACCTACATTGAGAATGCTTTGCTATCTTTCTTTATCAGGCATTCTGAGTTATAAATCATTTTAGCAATGTTTTTAAAAGAATGAAGGTAATGTGCATGTCCTAAAGATTCTTTTTGATAGCTATTTCAGAAGGGCTGATTAATTATTTATTATTTCAGAAATTTATTTCAATTTTAATTCTAATTTTGTTTTACTATTTGGTAAAGTTTAATTTATGCTTATTATATTATTTTAATTTATTCCAAATGCTTCTATTATTCCAAAAAAATAATTCTGTTATTAATTTACTACATCTGGTATTTCTATAATCTTTTTATGGGATCTTTGCAATGTAATGCAATGCATCATGTATTTCACAGTTTCTTCTAATTTATTTCAGACATCATTACCAACTTTATTTTATTCAGACATCATTACAAGGATCACTACTAAAGGGATGATTACAAGGATCACTATTAAATTTTATACTTCAAAATCTATTCAAGTAATTCGAGAGAAACTGAGGTACTATTGTATTCTTAACTGTTCCTCATTTTCTCATTAATTCGTCAAAAGGCCTTTCCTTTTCACTACTTAATTAATTTTCTCTGGCAAGAACCATATGCAATTAATAGTTGGCACCCTCTTTCTTTATTTTTGATTCACTGTTATCTCTTTGGCTAGTGTTATTCTACCAGTTTCATGCTAAATCTCACATAGATTGCTGCTGTGATTTTAGAGTATTTGGACCTAGAAAAACTGGAAAACACCAAAGAGAAGCAGATAATTAATTAATCTTTATTGTACATAAAGATATCATACAATACACATCCTGTCATGTTTCCAGGGAGCTCACATGGAAGATAGCCTTATCCAATTATTGATAAGATGTATTGAATTGTGGTAGCCCTCGTCAACGTATCATTCAATGAATCCCTTTGTCAGTAATTTGTTTCACATCATTTTAATTGTATCTTTATTGTATTTTAATTTTATTCTTATATTATTTTATTGCATTTTAGTTTTATTATTAATTATGTGTTTAATTACAGGGTATAACACTGAAGTCCAATTTAGGCTACTTATTCTACTATATTGAGGAAATATACTCAGCAACAAATTGCAATTTTCCCTTATACCGGGTGGTTATGAAATGCTTCCCTGTTCAGGAGACCCTAGTGTCAAAACGGTTATTCATTCATTTTTCATTTATTAATTACACACAATATACAGTCTCAAGATTATATACATCAAAACACAATATATACAAAATTTATATACAAGATATATTAAGATATATTTTAAGATGTGTACATGATTTATATACAAGATATGTTAAAACGGTTAGAGATAGCGCTGTGAAAATCGGTGAGTATGTCATTTAGGGTATGGGGTAGCGATTTGTAGAAGAAAAAATTTAGTTCAAATTTCCGACATCATTGGCACTGTAAACATGAGATGGAATATTTAACTTAGGATTAGAAATCTCCAGATATTGTTCTATGTGCTTTCCTTCACTTGAGATGACATTTTAAAAACGGAGGACTACACGCGACACAGTTTCGCGTAGTATCTCATTAGGGATGTTTGCTACACGTTGTTTAATGCTTGCTTTCAATCGACAAGCGTCTGTATAGTAAACTGGAAAACTCTGTCTTTCAGGTATCCCCATGCCCAAAAATCACAGGGATTGAGATCCGCAGATCGGGTTGGTCAGAATTGCGGGAAGTCTCTAGAAATGATTTCGGATGTTGAACAGAGCAGTTCCTTAACTTGTCGACCAAGGTGGGGATGGGCACCATCTTGCATGAACACTACGGTCTCCAAGAATTTCCGATCTTGCAGAGAGGGAACAATATGATCTCTTAGAAGAGCGAAATACCCTGCACTAGTTGCTGCACACCTTACAGGGCCATGAGGTGTAGGCTCTTCAAAGAAAAATGGCCCGATTATGAACTCAGCTGTGAATCCACACCATACTGTTACGTATGGATTTTGTAGTGATCTTTCATGCACAGCAGATGGAAGAGAAGTTCCCCATATTCGGCAGTTTTGTGCATTTACAGCCCCATGGAGAAATGTGATTCATCAGACCACAAGATCATTCGAGCCCATGACATGTAACGTCAAGTTCCATATGAGCCAGAAACCTTGAGCAAAGTCTATTCGTTATTGCTGATCACAAGACTTTAGTTGTTGCACTATGTGAATCTTGTACGGGAGCCAGCGTAAAATTAGTCGAAGCACTTTACGTACAGTAGACCAAGGAGAGTTCAAGTCTCTTGTCACACTTCTGGCAGGCACTACTCACTGGTATTGTTTCGCATTTTGACCATTCCAACCTCCTCTTCATCCACTACCTCCATTCCGATACGTGGTCTTCACTTTCGTGGAATTACACCTAACTGCTCGGTCGGTTCAAAGTTCTTTATTAGTTTCCCAAGCCCCACTGACGTCAAAGGTCCTTTACGGAAACCTTTAATTTTCACATAGTACTGCATTAGCGTTACTGTTATTCTGGTAGAACAGTTTTATTAAAAGTGCACGTTCCTTTTTTATACACAACAATAAAAGAGAATAGCTTTTTTTCTTTTTATGCGAATCCCAAACACGAGAGGTATTAGAACCTATAGTATTTAGTACCGTGCTTGGGTTGGAGGTTGAGAAGACGAAAGAAGATATTTGTTGACATTGGACTTGAACTGCTGTAGACTAATTTTCCGGAAATACGTATGAAGGAAGGTTGTTCCAGAAAACGGAAGTTGAATGAATAAATGAGGAAGATAAAAAGTTGGTTCTGTGGGTTCGAAGTCGGACAGTTTCCTGCTCTCGTTATCGATATTGTAACTTGTTTTTAAATTTGAATTTTTTATTTTATTCTTTTTTTTTTTTTTTTTTTGAAACTGTCCAAAATGTCGGTGTCATGCGGATATTCTGCTGCTGTGACCATGGATACAGAGATAGGGAAAATTTACGAAATAATGTGGATAACCCACTTCCGCCAAAGAACAGACGATTATTTCAAGTTTGAAAAATTCAATCTAAAAAACATGTTCAATCGTGGTTAATGAATCATCGTTCGGCAACTGTCTTAAAATCAAGTGAGATCTGATGAAAAAGAAGGTGAAATTTTTTTTTTTTTTTTTTTTTATGTAAACCCCAAACACGAGAGGTATTAGAACCAATAGTACTTAGTACCGTGCTTGGGTTGGAGGTTGAGAAGACGAAAGAAGATATTTGTTGACATTGCACTTGAACTTCTGTAGACTGTAATTTCCAGGAAATACGTATGAAGGAAGGTTGTTCCAGAAAACGGCAGTTGAATGAATAAACGAAGAAGATGAAAAGTTGGTTCTGTGGGTTTGAGGTTGGACAGTAAATGGATGTTGGCTGGTGGCGGCATGTGTTCGGACTGTTTTGAAAGAGAGAGCGGGAATTATAGAAGCCAATTCAGAAGAACAGTGCCCATGGAAGAATCTGTACAAGAGGTATGCACTAGAAACTGTACGTCTATGAGACAGCGAGTGGAGATACTGTTTTAGAGATGAATCATTAATTAACCCAACTGCCGTCTTCTGTATGGAATCAAGAAGCCTGATAGAGCTTTTGGGGGCACCACCCCAGATGTGGGAACAATATTCCATGGCAGGGGGGATTTGCGATTTATACAGAGTAAACAGCTGTTTGGAAGAAAAGTAACGCCGAGAGCGAAAGAGAAAACCGAGTTTTTTAGATGCAGAGGAAGCAATATTTGTAATGTGCTTGTGCCAAGAGAGATTAGAAGTCAGGGTAATCTCCAAAAGAGATATATCATTTTGCCTAGAAATCGGAGTGTCACTAAAGATAAGCATAGGAGCAGAAGAATCCTTTTTGCAGGTTTATGAGACAAGACTGAGTTTTAGAAGGGTTGAAATCAACTAAGTTGTCTTTGCCCCACTGGAGAATTACGTGAAGATCGGCATTTAGGGAATTGATAGAAATTTTCGAGAAGTTGAAGCTGATTGTGCAGGACAAGGTTTCTCAAAATGGAAAGTGGAATGCAATGGGCTATCATCGGGAAAACTATGGATAGGATTTCCAGTCAATTGAAGGTCATTGATATACAAGAGGAAAAGAGTGGGGGAAAGAACTGAACCTTGGGGGACACGGGCATTAGCGGAGAAGTTAGAAGACAGAGAGCCATCTACCATCACCCTTAATGAGCGATCAGAGAGAAAACTGGATAACCAATTACTAAAAACAGTTGGCAAAACATAAGATGGGAGCTTGTTTAGTAAACGTTTATGCCAAACACGATCAAAAGCCTTTCAGATGTCAAGAGCAATTACTTCTGTTTCACCGAACCTTTCCATTGAATTAGTCCATAAATGGAGACCATAAGCCAGAATATCACCAGCGGATCGAAACCAACGGAATCCATACTGGCGATCGTTGATAAGACGGAAGGTTTCTTGGTAGTTTAAGAGTTGGCGGTTAATTGATTTCTCTATTACTTTATAAAGAGTTGGGTCCTTGAGGTTGTCATAGACATTCTCTCAGATATGCCAGACAAGCTGTACTTGCTACCTGGGAGTCTGAAACGCTGATGGAACTGATATCCGGGAGACACTCAAGAAAGTGGACCCAATTTCGGCAAAGTCCGGACGGTCTGTGACAGCCAAATCCTCTGCTTCCACTTCACGATGGTGGGACTCTTAGTAATCCTGGGTATAACATCCATGCACAAGTACATGGTGGGTGACCACCCAGGTGTGAACCAATGTAAGCAGGGGTCGAGGTGTGGCGCCCATACTACATGGAGGAACGCCGCCCCTCTATGTTACCAGGCAGTACTAGGTGGTAGATGGCTCTCATCAACCGGTGAAATACCACCACTTTGCTTATTGGAGGCTTGAAGTGGTGGAACCCATGTTTAGTCTCTAGAGCTAAGTTCCGTTCAACCCTTCCCTATCTCTTCCATCATGCAGTATGATTGATGACTTTTGAGGTTTAATGAACGTCGTGGCGAGATCCAATATTCCTTACATTTCGAGGGTACAGCTCTAAAACGGTGTTCGCTGGCCGGCCGCTAGTTAGTACACCGGACCGAACCTATTGGTAACTCTCTAGGAGGCTTCCGGATCAGCTAGTGTATAATCTTGCTGCCTCTACTCTGCCAGATAGTGACTGGAGGGAGTCCGAGTAGTGTGTATGCGGGGAGCATTGTCGAGGCCACGTTATGTCAAGGTTCTGGGTATATTTTTACCACATGTACGCCATATCCAAAAATTACATTACTTCATACAGCATGTCCCATCTACTTTTTCTTACTATTGAATACACCATGAATTGTCAAACTAATAGAGCAAGCTTATCTGTGAAAAGATCTAAACCTCCCAAGGACTTCCTAATTCATTTCACAAATATACGTGGTCTCAATTCTAATCTCAACGATGTCCATTTCCATTTGCAGTCTGCCAAACCTCGTGTACTTTTTCTGACAGAATCTCAGTTATCGGTTGATTCAACTACTGCTCATCTCAGATGGCCAAATTATTCGTTGTATGATTCCTTTCGCCTCAAAGGTGGTACTTGTGCATATGTCCGTTCTGATATTCCCTGTCAGAAACTTGCAAATTTGGAATCTCCTCTCTTTGAACTTCTCTGGCTTAAAATCTCTCACATCATTGTGTTAAATTCATCTGTTGTCTCTACCGTTCTCCCAACTCCACTAATTACTTGGAGCTCTTTGACTTCCTCTCTTTGCAACTAGACTTTCTCCAGTCCAACTTTCCAAACAGTGAGGCAATTTTCCTTGGTGATTTTAATGTTCACAACTCCAGCTGGCTTACGTTTTATAGTCACACCGACCCAGCAGGTCGAGTTGCTGAGGCTTTTGCAATTACTAATGACCTAGCACAGATTGTTCATTTACCTACAAGAATACCGGACGATCCTAATCATACAGCCAATGCGCATGATCTTTTTCTCACAAACAACCCTTCTAAGTACACGGTCGAAGTGAGAGGTCCTTTAGGCACTTCAGATCACAACTTGGTGATTGTCTCTTCTCCAATGGAACCTTTATCTCATGGCAATTCCCAACCTCGTGTTGTTTGGCATTACAAGAATGCAAAATGGGATGACCTGCGAGAATAATCCGACTTATTAGTCGGATTATTGTTTCAAAACTTCTGATGTCAACGTTTTCTCAGATCGTGTCAGTGAAATTATTCTTGCAGGAATGGAATCCTTTATCCCACACTCCACTTCAAAATCTCGTCCTTTATCTAAACCTTGGTTTTCCAATAAATGTGCTAAGGCTGTCCAAGAGAAGAATGTTGCATATCGTAATTGGCTTGTTTCTAATTCATCAGTTTCTTTTTCTGCCTACACCAAAGCTCGCAACAATTATAAAGCAGTTATTAATCAGTCCAAACTAGAGTTTGAACAGGCTAAGAGTAGAAAACTTGCTTCTTGCCCTAATGGTAGCCGAGCATTCTGGTCTCTTGCCAAAGCTATTGGCCGCAACTTCTGCCCATCTCTGCTCCCAACTCTCTCCAAGCCAGATGGTTCTGTTGTCACTTCAGCCAAGGATAAAGCTGACCTGCTAGAATCCCATTTTTCTTCCAGCCCATGTATTAATGACCTTGGTAAAACACCTCCCACCATTCCCAACCTGATCCATTCAATGCCTCCTGTGGTCTTCCTTCAAAAGGATATCAGAAGGATTTTGATGAATCTTGATGCTAAGAAAGCTCCAGGTCCTGATGGTATTTCTCCACTTGTTCTCAAAACCTGTGATCCTGAACTTACTCCTATTCTTTGCCGCCTTTTCTCACTTTCTTATTCCAAAGGTGTTTTTCCTTGTGCTTGGAAATTTGCTCATATTCAGCCAGTTCCTAAAAAGGGTGACAAATCCCTCCCATCCAATTATCGTCCCATTGCAATTACTTCTACTCTTTCTAAAGTAATGGAGAAATCAATTAACCGCCAACTCTTAAACTACCTAGAAACCTTCCGTCTGATCAACGATCGCCAGTATGGATTCCGTCAGTGTCGATCCACTGGTAATATTCTGGCTTATGTTACCCATTTATGGACTAATTCAGTGGAAAGGTTCGGTGAAACACAAGTAGTTGCTCTTGACATTTCAAAGGCTTTTGATCGTGTTTGGCATAAAGGTCTTCTAAACAAGCTTCCATCTTATGGTTTGCCAACTGTTTTTAGTAATTGGTTATCCAGTTTTCTCTCTGATCGCTCACTGAGGGTGATGGTAGATGGCGCTGTCCTTTAATTTCTCCACTAATGCCGGTGTCCCCCCAAGGTCAGTTCTTTCCCCAACTCTTTTTCTCTTGTATATTAGTGACCTTCTTCCATTGACCAGAAATCCTATCCATAGTTTTTCCGATGATAGCACATTGCATTCCACTTTCCATTTTGAGAAACCTTGTCCTGCTCAATCAGCTTCAACTTCTCGAAAATCTGCTACCAATTTCTTAAAGGCCGATCTTCAGGTAATTCTCCAGTGGGACAAAAACAACTTTGTTGATTTCAACCCTTCTAAAACTCAGTCTTGTCTTATATCTCGCAAAAAGGATTTTTCTGCTGCTATGCTTATTTTTACACTCCGATTTCTAGGCAAAATGATATATCTCTTTTGGGGATTACGCTGTCTTCTAATCTCTCTTGGCACAAGCACATTACAAATATTGCTTCCTCTGCATCTAAAAAACTTGGTTTTCTCTTTCGCTCTCGGCGTTACTTTTCTTCCAAACAGCTGCTTACTCTGTATAAATCACAAATCCCCCCTGCCATGGAATATTGTTCCCACATCTGGGGTGGTGCCCCCAAAACCTCTCTCAGGCTTCTTGATTCCATTCAGAAGAGGGCAGTTAGGTTAATTAATGATTTATCTCTAACAGAGTCTCTCCATTCGCTTTCTCATAGACGCACTGTTTCTGCTGCTAGCCTCTTCTACAGATATTTCCATTGGCACTGTTCTTCTGAATTGGCTTCTATAATTCGCGCTGTCACTTTCAAAACAAATCCGAACACGTGCCGCCACCTGCCAACAACCATTTACTGTCCAACTTCAAACCCACAGAACCAATTTTCATCTTCCCCGTTTATTCATTCAACTGCCGTTTTCTGGAACAACCTTCCTTCATACTTATTTCCTGAAAATTACAATCTACAGAAATTCAAGTCCAATGTCAACAAATATCTTCTTTCATCTTCTCAACCTCCAACCCAAGCACGGTACTAAGTACTATAGGTTCTAATACGTCTCGTGTTTGGGGTTCACATAAAAAAAAAAAAATAATAAAAAATTAAGAGTAGAAGTAGTTGCAATGGGACGATAATTGGATGGGAGGGATTTGTCACCCTTTTTAGGAACTGGCTGGATATGAGCAAATTTACAAGCAGAAGGAAAAGACCTTTGGAATAAGAAAGTGAAAAAAGGCGGCAAAGAATAGGAGTAAGTTCAGGAGCTCAGGTTTTGAGAACAAGTGGAAAAATACCATCAGGACCTGGAGCTATCTTAGCATCAGAATTCATCAAAATCCTTCTGATATCCTTTTGACGGAAGACCACAGGAGGCATTGAAAGGAGTGTTTTGGGAATGGTGGGAGGTGTTTTACCAAGACTTAGGATAAATTCAAATCAAAAATCCAAGGAAGCGAGAGCCGCTTGTAAAAATTAACATTCTTAAGAAATAAAAAATATAAAAAAAAGGAAAAAAATTAGTAATTTTCATTTTTAATACTCGTGAAATCGCTTTTTAGTGTACGGACGAGAAAAATAAGTGGTTGCACGTGGTGTGAATTTTTGTTCTTTGTTTTTTAAAAAAAAAATTGCCTTTCCTTTTCTAAATTTCAGCAGTGTCACATTGCGATGTCAGTTAACATATTGTAACGCCGAATAACGTGCATTTTTTTACTTTAAAAGAAAAATGCTGCTTTGGCGGTCCTTTTTCGTCCTTTTCAGTACCCGTCTGCCATATTATTATGACACGTGACTTCCGCCTAACGTTCTCTCCAGGAGAAGAGGGCGGAATCACAACCTTCAATATATGTAGCTGACATCTAAACTTTTAACAGGTGACGAGAAAAGAAATTGCTGTCAACAGAAATTGATTTTTTTGGAGATGCTCAGCAAGGATTTCTAGGAGGGATTGAAAACGGAATGAAGCCATGAGAGAGAAAATGGAAGATAAAAATGATATAATTGCTACTATCTAAGAGCAGCTTTTAAAAAGGTGGCGATATGTAAAACGGATGGAAGAAACCACATATGCAAAGGCAATCCTGAAATGGACATCCCGAGGAAGAAGAATAAGAGGAAGACCTATGTGATAAGAAGGATAAGGGGAAGCCATAGGTGATAAGAGGAAGACCTAAGTGCAGGTGGAGAGGTGGATGAATTGATTTGGTGGAGAGAGGGATGAATTACATTTTCCATTAACGGATTAAATTTGTATGATTATCAGTGGTTTTTCGGTATAGCTAAGAAATGAAAATCATACAACATGCACTTTTCGAATTAATTAAGTTTCGTTTAATGTTAACTGCAGAAGGAAACCCGACATTAATTAGAGGTGAGGAAATATGAAACCGACGGGTGTTATCAGTTACTGTCTTCTTTAAGGTCTTCATTTAAAATATAATGCATATTTTACGCACCGTGAAGGCTGCAATTTGTTGTACAAAGCAAACAATAAGAATTTTTTTATTAAAAAGTTTCTTATTGTTTTGAATGATAATAAAATTTAATGTGATGTTTTTAGAAACAATAAGTATAAATCTAGAAACTGAAGTAATGAAAAGTTTATTGTAGATATTCCAAAACTATTTCTTCGTTGCCATAATGATTATTTATTTACCACATTTTTTTTTTTTTAAGATTTGAAAACAATAAGGAACTGATGGGCATACCCAATGTCTGTACATTAGAGTAGGCAAAATTTTGAATAGCGTAATTTATGTAACGAATTGGAAGTTGAAATATTCGGAAGGAATAGAGAAACGCTATGTTTCCAATTCGAATAATAAAAACACTGTTTTCTTCTTATATTTATTTGTAAAGTGCTAATAAATATTATATTTAGAAATAGTCCGTCAGTCAAAGAACTGTTACTTTGAGAAAATAAAAAAATATATAATGGTATTTTTTTATTATTATTTTATTTATTTATTTATTTTTTTTTTTTTTCAGCATTTCTCCATGGTATTTCTGTTTAATGCAGTCTGACAATTTTGTCCCATATTGCGCGTCTGACTAAATCCATAAAAGTCAGTCTGAAATCAAAATTTCAGTATCCATGTTTAAAACTTTGGGATTACAAGTTTTCTCTACTCTACATCTCCGTGAATTCGTGCTTTCTACAGCAACAGCAGTTCTAAAAATTGCCTGAAGGCCAGATTTATATCAGAGGTGTGAACAAGGCATACCCAGATGAGTGACATCTGTACTTCCATGAGAACCTCTAAGCTTTAATTGTTGAGGTAAACTGGGGGATTAACAAAAGAAGCAATGCTGCTGTCCACACACTCTTATTGTATGCACTCCCATTGACTTACATTGTTCATTTAGGCTGGTAGTTCCAAGTAAGCAGTCACCTGCGTTCTACATGGGAGCACCCGGAGGGCCTGACGTAGCCGAGTGGTAAAGAGCGCGAGTGCAGTAGAACGCGCTCTTTGGGTGGACCGGGATTCACGCCCGTGACTACTAAATACGATTAACAATTTGTATTGATTGATTTACTTTAAACTCCACTGACCTGGTTGTCGTGCAGGAGTATAAACAAGAAAAATTTTAATCCCTGGTTTAATGCCGTGAAGGGTTTGTAAAGTTAGCGTACCTGCGTGTACCTATGAACCTAACAATAAAGATCATATTCATAAGACGCCTGAGGCACGCCGACGGATGACACAGCATTCTGGGCCAAATGATCAAGGTGCTTGTTTCAGTCAACACCATGGTCCATTTGAGGATGATCATTGTATCAACGTGCATATAAAACGTAAGAAATCACAAAAGTCCAGCTATTTGATCGGGTTAGTGAGAAAGCAAGTGTTTAAAGCGTGGCTTCAATGTTTGGTCGACACGATTCTCCTTTGATTGTAAAAAAATCATGATAGATCAGTCATACTTCGATGACAAACACATGCTATTAATTTGGCTAAGGACGACATAAGGGAAGCGGTTTTGATCGAGGAAAGTCTCATTGCCGAATAGCAATCGTTGTTGTGGGACGACGATAAATATCTTAGACTCGCCCCAGGACAATCTAACGTACTGGAAAGCTTCCTGTTTGATAAATCATGCAGAGGAAGTGTTCTTTCCTATCATTTATCTTGGACAATTCAGAACGTTCAGAGAGAATTTACATGGACTCCTTTTACGATGGCAACTAGCGAGGTCAGGCAATGTGACTGACGGGTTTTTCTCTTTGAAGGTGGCTTTGAGACACACAACCATAGTATCTGCTTTTGTAGTAAAAGGTCTAAGCAAAAGTTGTTGCTTAGGCCTTTTAACTTTAATTATGGACGCCACTGGTGAACTTTTACTTGTGATCTTTCATTTATAGAAGCCACAGTGTATGTATGATTGTTTATTTTAGGTGTGTGTATGTATGCATTCTGATATTACTGTTAATATGCTAATGTTAATATTCATTACCACTGTTATTATTACTGTTCATTAGCACTAATTTTATAGTGCTAATGAATTATTTCTGGTTGTTTTTATATTAGCTATATATAGAGTATATGCGCTTTTTTCCTCCTCGGGGAATTTTTTCATATTTTTTTAATTTCTTCATTATATTTTAATTAACCATACAGACCAAGAGATAAGTTTCGTGATATTTGTAAGCAAAGCTAAAAAATTGAAAACGTATAAAGAATCGAAGCTATAAGCATATGTTAACATGTAAGTTACATATGATAACGTAAAAAATACTTACCCTGAGAAAAAATTAAAATGCAATGTGTATATAGTACGGTAAGTCCTCGTATAACACGTATTTACACTACACGAATTCGATCATACACGATTTATAAATAGGAGAACCATGTCGTATATAACACGAACCGATTTCGCTTGTGCACGATTCGCCTTCCTGGTTAAAAGAAATGGCAGTCGAACTTGGGAATCACTGGAACTGAAAGAAGCGAAGTTTCTGAAAATGTACAGTATTTATCTTTTTCATATAAGAGAATATTTTAGTGAAGGGGAAACACGTTTCTCCATAACAACATAAACACCCACAATTCCGGCTATTGATATTATCGCAAATGCAATTAGATTCAGTTTACTACCCGTTTATAACAGATTCCAATAATAGGAATGAAAGTTGAAATTGTTTTATGGTAGTAACCTCTGGAAATGTGTAATAGAATGTGAGCTAGCCAGACGTGATAATAGTGAGTTTCCCTCTTTACTGGTTTGTTTATTCAGTTGCTACAAGCGGGCAGCTTTATGTGTATCAAGCGGGCTTTCTAATTTTTGTCCTTTTTTGTACTGAAATTGTGCTTTATTCTCTGAAAATTGAGGAGCATCTGTAGCCGAGTGGTCAAGAGAGGAATGCAGTAGCACACGCTCTTTGAATTGGACCTGGGTACAAGCCCCTGACTGCGAAATACGGTCGATCTGTTAACCCGCACTGGGCCAGCGTGGCAGTTCATTTCCTTCAACACGAGTAGGCTTCCATCGTGCAGTGGGTTGATAACGCCTGCAGTTCACTTTTTTTTTTTTTTATCTCTAAAAATGAATAAAATACTTCAGAAAAGTATGAAAAGGAAGCGTGCTAGTGAAGACACTACAGATTCAGAGAGAAAAAGAAAAGCAATATCGAGAGACTTTCAAAAACTCTTACCAGGGAAAACTTGTAGCTGCCTCATACAAGTGTTTATTGCCAAAATCACACCGGCCTCACCCCACCGGGGTTTCCCTGGCGGTAACTTTAGTCCGTCTGTCTCGATAGATGAAAAAAACGAAATTATGAAACGCATTGAGCGAAATGAAAGAACATGTGATATTGCACGTATGGCTAAAAAGAAAATTTCGCTACAAAAAAGTTCATTAATTAAACAAAGGTCCTACTTATATATGTCAAACGTTTTTTTGGCGGACTCTTGAAATGCCACCCGTAAGCGCGCTTACCACGCCTACCCACTTTCGTCGGTCCTGTGCACATCAACATACATACACTTGCCCACATTCGCTTTTTACCTTTTCAGATGGTACAGTGGCATAGAGAAGGAACCCTGGAGACCGCAATTAAAACAATCACACATTGACACCTTGACCCAGAACAGGATGAATGAGCATTCTGATTTGGGGTTCTCTACTCCCCCATTTCAACCAGGCGCCTTCACAACTCCCTACCCCTCGGCCTCCCTCCTCCTGGCACTGAGTGTGGCGCCTCCGTAGCCAGGAGGGCAGGAGCAGCACTGCGTAGCACAGGCTTCTTGATTAGACCGGGGTTCGAGCCCGTGCCCACCAAATACTTAGGATATGGAAAGGTCAGAGAATGACCACCGCATATCTCCGGAGCAATATGGCCTTAGTTGCTAATGCTCCTAAAAACCAGATAACAAACTAGCACTGAGGGAAACTAGAGGTTTCTGTAAAAACAAAAGCTCCTAGGCTAAGTGGCTGGTTGAACAACTGAACTGGCCAACAAAAACCGCAAGAAAACTGGAAGAATACTCGCCAACCTACATAAATCTCGCCTTTACAGAATTGGTATTCATCATATTGCTTGACTCGGAATTGGGGGAACCTCAGGAGCCGCATTAGTAAATACAGTACGCTATTCACGATGAGACAGGGGTAAAGGTTTTGCTTAGATTGCAGGAACTTTCTAAAAGTCAGCAGAAGTTGATTGTTGGAACAATTTGCCTTCATAGGTAGTTGGGGCTGACAGTTTTTTAAATTCAAAGGTCAAGTGGGCCTTTGAATTTACAATTTGTGTTTATTTGAGAATAATTTGTTTTCTTAACCTTTTTGTTTGTTTTTTTTTTTTTTGCCAATGCTGCAAAATTCAGTGGCTCCTTCTGCAATATATGGCAAATATTAATACTATTTAGGCGTATTTCTTCCCACCCAAAGCTTCTGAATGGCAAAAGATTTAAAATATCATAATGATTGAAATTATCTTTGTTACTTTTTGTAATGTAATTGTATATTTGTTTTCAATAATCTTCTGTTTAGATTAAAGATCTTCTTCAAGAAATTATGGATATTTCTTTAAAACGTATGCCTTCTCCATTTTAAATAAATTATGTTCAATGTGCAGCTATGTTCTGAAGCTCTTCTTTCATGAGTCTCTTTTTCTAAAACTTCATTTTTTGATTACTTCCGTACCTTTTCTCGAATGCTCGTTCCATTGTCCGATCTATATGAACACCGCAGGACACGCTCAGTTATTCTTCTAAATTTCAAGATAAGCTCGTGGCACTGGAAATCGGGATTTTCATATCGCGTTCCTTCATGCTTGCAGACAGCAGATACAACTTATTTTGGCGCGATGATGTCAAAAATCATCCACAGAACCAACTCTTAAAAAATTTCATAAAATTTTTCAATCTGGTTGTTGTAGTAGGATTTTAGGAGCGTCAGCGTCTAAGACCTTATTGCTCTGTTCATAGTGTTTATAAATTGCGTGTTCTGAAGTCAATTTTATATTTGCAAGATAAAAACCACATGTTACCCTCGCCTGAGAACAAATAACACATTTACGTTCTGAAACAGGCACATAAAGGTTATTCTCGTCATCGACGGGATTGGATCTCAAGGCTTTTCTATCAAATTTTGACAGATGGGTTCTCAAAAAAGTGGTTATTCTAGAGCAATAATTCGAGAAACCTTCAATCCAGCCTTCGTTTCTTACATTCCCAAGGGACATTAGACTCGATCCTATATAAGGCATAACACATGTCCACATTGGACTCGATCCGATTTGAGCGTTGATCACCAAAAGGCTGGGTTCAAGCCTCAAAAATTTGAAAATCTCTAACTCCTGTTGAAGAAACCTGTCTAACTTGCTTATTGCTAATAAATTTCTCCAGTTCTCGTTTCAGCACATAATTCGTAAATCGTAACTGAATTTGTTCCTTCGTATTAAACCTTATAGGTGAAATACTTTCCTTACTAATTGATCCTCGGCTAACCAAGATGGACTAGCTACAGCGGATCCCATACTGGGATCCACAGTTCCCTGGGGGCCAGCGAAAAGATCCTCTGGAACAGATCAAATTATTTGATATATGTTCAGCAAATTGATGAAAAAGAAAGTTGTTATTGTTATATATTTATGAAAAATAAGAATAAAATAGAGTTGTTTTAAACAAAATTTGAATTTTCTTTTCAGAAAACCCAGTGTTGATACGTATAAACACACACATATATATATATATATATATATATATATATATATATGGGTCCGCAAACTTTTTTTTCCTTTTTTGAAGGGGTCCATAATCTTTTGTTTTCTTTTTTTAAGGAGTCCATAGATCTCAGTAGTTTGGGAACCACTGGACTAGAACATTAATTCCTCAGTCTCTTAACATCCTGCACAACATGAGTGTAGTAAAAATAATGCAATGAAGTAGTTTGGGTAATTTTTATGCCCATGAAAATATAGCACTTTTTTGATATTATGAAAAATAAACTTTCCAGTCACATATATTAAAATATCAATCGAATTTTGAAGTAGTGGACGAGGTGGGCACGGGAGAATTTCTCATTATGTGTACATGTTTTAATGAAAGGATGAGATATCCTAAATCTTGGTACCTCCGCAGCCAAGTGGGCAGAAGTAGCAGCCCGTAGCACACGCTTCTTGATTAGACCGAGGTTCGAGCCCGTGACCACCAAATACGGAGGATGCAGAAATATCAGGGAATGAACAACGGATATCCCCGGAGCAATATGGCCTTAGTTGCTAATGATCCTAAAAACCAAATAACAAACAATCCTAAATCTTGGTTACAAATTCCTTAAAGTGATCACAATTTTTATATACTCACTGCATAATAGAAAAAAAAAAAAAAAAAAAATCGGTCAACTTCTGAGTGCAGGGCTCTCAGGATGAAGGGTCCGTAGTCACGAATGGTCGTTAGGGTAGTATCTAGAATAGAGCTTTATATTAACTGAGTATTATTGCGGCGGGGTTTGAACCAATTTCACTGGGATGAAGGGGGGGGGGAATCCCAATTTGGCAGGAAATGGTATTTGGAATTAAAAAGGTTTGTTTTTCTCTCGATAGACGTCGTTATTTGTAATTTCAGAATTTAATTTTCAATTTTTTTGGGGCATAATATGGGGTCTGTTTGGTTGGAGTCTATCTTCGTTTCTTCGGGGCTATGTTGTTTATCCGTAGATTTTGAGTAAGGTGGTACTTCAAGGAAGCGGTCTGTGACGTCAAAAGTTTGTGAATGTGTAATTAGGTTTGCACTTTGAATTGTGGATGGGTGGATATTAATTAGGGAGGGTATTCTGGGAAGTTTATTTTGGAGTAGTTAAGTTATGTCCCACTCGCTGTCCACCTCATCACGTCCCGCGTATGCGATGCAGATGCGTCACCCTTTTTGTGTGCAGGATGAAAAACTTTTTTTCGAAAAATTTTTCGAAAATTGGGTATAAACTTGACGTGTAAATCTACAGAAAGTAAAATTTAAAATTCAGCACCAAAAGAGTAATTTGTGAATATCGAGAATTATACAATTCGATTTTATTCTGGTTATATTGCTCATCATCTTTGGAATTAAAATGGATATTCTCACCTTGAAAAAAACTATACAGAATATATAAATACAGTACTTGTTCTCCTTTGCTAGTGTGAACTTGTAAAAAAAAAAAAAATATCTGGGCAAAATACAAGGGTTCAGGAGGGGGGGGGAGGAAACAAAACAAGACAGTAATATAAATGTTTCTATCGTCAACAGTTTATTTTACACTTATATATGACTATCCACAGTAAACAAGTTTAGG
Source organism: Mastigoproctus giganteus (assembly GCF_048544385.1). Taxonomy (NCBI): domain Eukaryota; kingdom Metazoa; phylum Arthropoda; class Arachnida; order Uropygi; family Thelyphonidae; genus Mastigoproctus; species Mastigoproctus giganteus. Next base: position 198,704,881 of record NC_143584.1, read on the forward strand.
AACCGCAAGGACTGAATAAATATCAAAAGCAAAGTTAACATTTCTGATATTCAGGCCATTTTGCTGATGGGAAATTTGCAAAATACACTCGATATTCACCACACACACACACACACGCGCGAAAATCATATGTATGGCGAATTATTCTCCTTAGTGGCTATATTTTATTCCTTTTTCAGTTGATTGAATGTAAATGAGTTTCTTACATATTAACAGCAGAATACATATTCAACCTGCCCGGAGATATTCTTTTGCTTGCGTTCGAAAACTTCAGAAGACGAATTGAATGAATCAAACCCATTTTCATTCAACTGAGTTGAAAAGAACATTTCCACAGTACAAGATTTCGGTCCTATTCTCATTGTCTGTAGCTACTTTTCTAAAAGATCTAATATCATCAAACACTGTCTGATTTGCTCTTGTTATTGATTCAGAGAAAAGAGAATTTTGAAATTACTATGATATTTTTTTATTCAATTTATTTTGAAAAGGCTAATTTCGAAACCACATAAAGCTATTCGACTTACAAAGGAGTGTACGGATTTAGTGCACATAACCAAATGACGAATTGGTTATCTGAGCTGATGACTCGGTTATTTGTGTTCAAGGAGACTCTAGAATGGAAATAGAAAGAAAAATGAATAATGTAGTTACAACCTTGATTGAACGGACTAAAAACAATAAACTTAGTATCATCTAGTAATGTGGATAATCAGAGGGAAGTTAGATTATGGTAGGCCACTAAGTTACATATAAATGATAAATAAATACCCTTAGTATGTAAGTAGAAGTATTTAGGAATAATTATAGACACCTGGTTTTTATTTACCGCACACATTGAAAATATAAGTATTAAAATTAAAAGTTTACAGCATCATTTGTCCGTATCACTGAATCGGACTCTGGACTAGGAAAGCGTGTTCTAAGTCAGTATTACGAGACAATTTTTATTCCTATTATTGTGTATGCAGCCTCAGTGTGGTATGATAGGATTACTAATGTTAAGTTCCAGAAGCGATTACTATAAATTCAAAGAGTTATGCTTTTGATTAAAGTGAGAGCATGTAAAATTGTATCAACTAATGCATTGCAAGTTTTAGCCCGGGGCACTTTAGATTTGGTGGTAGTATTCAGAGTTTTTGGATATTTTTTTAAGAAAGGGTAAACGGATTACGTTTTTGGGCATAACCAATGATTTGGTTATGCCCCACCCTTGACATGTATAGATACAATATAATACAATCTAACCATTTTGATACTATGGTCTCCTGAATAGGGAAACTTATCAAGCGCAGTAATGCTATTTAATATAACGTCAATTCAAGAGACAATCAATACACAAAAAATGGGCATTACTAATTTCATGTAATCTTATTTTTATTTCTCACAAATGTGTCACATATCAGATGTATTCTAAGGTTATCCTCTTCATATCAGTCCCTTTCAAAACACAATTCTGTTAGAATCATTTTCGTAGAAAATACCACCTTTGCATTATAGCATCATCTGTCCAAGGGCGACATCACAACAGTCACAAGCATATCGGTGAGAAAAAGCTGATCCTGTTGGAAAAGTGATTTCTACATTTGAGAATATGAATGTCTAAATTTCTGTCTAGGATATGCAGATTTTTTTAAAAATTTTTTTTGTATATTATTAAACTTATTGAGTTTTCTTGTATATTTTACAGCAGTGTGGTTTCTCCTTTGTGCGAACTATTGTATGGTATTTCAACTTACCTGGTGAAACCTACACTCACATATCTGATACACGAAAACTGTTTCTCTCTATGAACGGAGAGGTGATACGTGAAAACTGCTGGTTACACGTAAGTTACACACCACACTGGCCTTTTCAATATGCTCTTGTTATAGGTATTAAAAGCATTGCAATTCGGGCCATATTATTCCGTGAGCATATTGTCTATAAATTGCATGTGTCTTGTATTTGAATTTCTGTTTTTTGCTGGAAGAAAAATCCATGTTTCCGGGGAAAACACCTTGATACAATTTCCAACTGATTCAACGACATGTTAAAAAGGTACATAAAATATTCTCACATCATGGAAGGGACCTGAACTTTGTTCTTTTCTACCTGGGAATGGTATGGGATTTGTTAACCGCGCTACCCATGAAAGCTTCTCAGTGTTAATACTCATAGGTTTTCTAAGAGTTCAGGTTTCTGAAGACTACTTCTCCCTCGTTGGATAGCTGAATGATTGTTTTTTTTTTTTTTTTTTGATGAGAGAATTCTATGATGCCTTTTCAGATCCCATCAAAAGGAAAACTTCTTTCTACAAATTTGATAGCTGAAAGATTTCTGCTCTGTATAAATTTTAACATGCTTTTAAGATTCCCTGAAAGGGAAAATATTTTTTCACCCATTTGATAGACTTCTCCCCTCTATGAATTCTAAGCTGATTTCTCTGATTGGTTGTGAAGAAAAATTTCATTCCATGTAATTCACAGCTCAATAATTTCTGAACCTGAATTATTCAAACAATGATTTCTGTGATTTACTGAATTGCCAAACTTATTTTCACAGATTTGACATCTGAAATTTTTTTGCTGTGCGCACTCGCTATTTCATTTCAGTTATTTTTAAACTGCTTCTCGAAAATCTGACAGCTGAAACGTTTTCCTCTATATGAATTCTAAGATGCGTTTCGAGATGTGCTTTGCGGGAAAAATTCTTTCCACAAATATCACAGTTGAATGGTTTCTCCTTTGTGTGCACTAGCGTATGTATTTTAAATTTTCCTGATGTTTCAAATTGCTTTTCGCATTTCTCACCGCTGAACGGTTTCTCCCCTGTATGAATTCTAAGATGAGTTTTGACATAGGCTTTGTGGGAAAAATTCTTTCCACATATTTCACAGCTGAAAGGTTTCTCCCCTGTATGAATTCTAAGATGAGTTTTGACATAGGCTTTGCGGGAAAAATTCTTTCCACATATGTCACAGCTGAAAGGTTTCTCCCCTGTATGAACTGTAAGATGCCTTTTGAGATGTGATGAATGTGAAAAATTCTTTCCACATATTTCGCAGCTGAAAGGTTTCTCTCCTGTATGAATTCTAAGATGCGTTTTGAGATTCGCTGTTCGGGAAAAACTCTTTCCACAAATATGACAGTTGAAAGGTTTCTCATTCGTGTGCATTAGCGCATGTGATTTTAAACCTAATGATGATCTAAACTGCTTTGTACATTTCTGACAGCTGAAAGATTTCTCCCCTGTATGACTTCTATTATGCATTTTGAGACTACTTAATTGAGAAAACTTCATTCCACAAAATTCACAGCTGAATGGTTTCTCTCCGGTATGAATTCTAAGATGACGTTTGATACTTTCTTTGCAGGAAAAATTCTTTCCACATGTTTCACAGCTGAAAGGTTTCTCCCCTGTATGAATTTTAAGATGCATTTTGAGATTCTTTGTTTGGGAAAAATTCTTTCCACAAATTTCACAGTTGAAGGGTTTCTCCTTTGTGTGCACCCGTGTATGTAATTTCAGAACTCCTGATGTGCTAAACTGCTTTTCGCATTTCGGACAGCTGAATGGTTTTTCCCCTGTATGAATTGTAACATGCCTTTTGAGATTCTGTGATTGGAAAAACTGCATACCACATATTTCACAGCTGAAAGGTTTCTCCCCTGTATGAATTCTAAGATGCATTTTGAGATGTGATGATTGGGAAAAATTCTTTTCACAAATTTCACAGCTGAATGGTTTCTCTCCTGTATGAATCCTAAGATGAATTTTGAGATTCCCTCTTTGGGAAAAATTCTTTCCACATATTTCACAGTTGAAGGGTTTCTCCTTTGTGTGCACTCGTGTATGCAATTTCAATGCTCCTGATGTTTTAAATAGCTTTTCGCATTTCGGACAGATGAAATATTTTTCCTCTGTATGAATTGTAACATGCCTTTTGAAATTCCGTGTTTGGAAAAACTTCTTACTACATATTTCATAGCTCAAAGGTTTCTCCCCTGTATGAATTCTAAGATGGCTTTTGAGATGCGCTGTTAGTGAAAACTTCTTTCCACATATTTCACAGCTGAAAGGTTCTCGTTTGTATAGTTCCGCTGTTGTGATATCAAATCTCGTGAAGTTTTTAACTGCTTTTCGCATTTCTCACAGCTGAAAAGTTTTTCTTCTGTGTGCATTCGCGTATATAATTTCAATTCTCGTGATGTTTTAAAGATCTTTTCGCACTTCTGATATTTGGAAAGTCTCTCGGCTGTATGAATTCTCACGTGTTGTGTGAAAAGAAAAACTTCTCACTGGTTGGATGGTTGGAGAGGTGAAAAGTTTCTCTCCTAAATGCATACTAATATGCATGATAAAATTAGCTGATAGGGAAAATGGAGTGGCACTGTTCGTAATGAATTTTTTTATTTTATTTTAATTTACGACGAGAACGCTTTGAACATGTTTATAGACACCAAAGTAAACCTGTATTATTCACTACCCTTACAAGCATTCCTTCATAATGATACATATAAAGATTTCAACTGAAAATTTCAATATTTAAGTCACACCAGACAGTCTAGTGATACTACATGCACTCTTTGCTATTCTTTGATTTTTAAATCAGTGATTTTTAAGTGTCACTCACTCGAAGGCTCCCTTATTGATGTTGGCTTTCTTGACTTATTTTCTTACAATAAAATATCATTTTCTCACAGATTGGACAGGTGAAAGGTTTCCCTCTTGCATTCAATTTAATATATTACAAGATTTCCTTCTAAAGGAAATCTAAAGGTAAACTGAAATGCCGATTTAGTAATGATTTTTTTTTTTTTAAAGATGAGATACGTCGACGGTGTAGAGATTAACTGACACTAACGCCTGAAAACTTGAATTCAGTTATCGTGCAGAAATTCGTTTCGACAGTGTTATACAAAAATTTCCATTTGAAACTTTAAATCGTTAAATCAGACGAGACAGAGTAGTGATACTGCACGGATTATTCATTTCTCTTTTGTAAATCAGTGAATTTTCAGGGACACTATAAGTTTCTTTTATTGATGTGAGTTTCTTGCCTTATTTTCTTACAATAAAATGTTTTATTGTTCTTATTTTCTTGCTATTCTTCCATTTTTCTTGTACAGTCCTGTGAAAGGGGAAAAGAAAATGTATAAAATATGAAATTCGATATTGAATGAAGAAATTTACCATAAAAAAAATTGAAATTAAATTTGTTAATCATTTGTTGCCATGGACAATGTAATTTGTTTTGAATTAAACAGGTAATTTCAATGTTGACTGGTTTATTTTTCTGAAGGGAGCAGCAAATTCCAATCTTCTTTTTTTAAATAAAGAACTGTTAATGCATGTTGGATACTGCAAGGCACAATCATAGCTTCTGCAATAAAGATTACATTATTTATGTTATAAACTTAGTATATCAGTTATTGCTAGAGAAGCCCTTTTGTATTCCGATCATGTGAAAAAATTTTTCCAAAGTCAATTTTTCCTGGAATGACAAAAGTATATTTCAACTGAAGATAAAGTTTAACTTAAATCTGGACCCCATTAATTTTTCATTGTTTTTCATTTCAATTTAAAATATAGGGCATTAACGTCTTGAATGAGTTCGAAATACTCCATGTATACCCTATAAATTATCGAATTTTGGCCTCATAATTTTGACCAATGCGAAATGCCTCTTATACCCCAACTCCCCATTTTGATTTCCTCTGTAGGACCAATTTATGGATTACAAGGATTGGTGGAGGTGGATTTCTATGGCATTTCAGAAAGAAGCAAAACAAAATTTTCTTCTTTAGAATTGTCTCTTGAAATTAAATTTCTCAAAATTAAAATAACTGTAAATAATCGTCGGTATGCAGATATTTTCAGTGAGATAATTGGTCTGAGTTCTAGAAGTTGGTAGACTGCAGAGACACGATCTTTTTAATTATGTAGAAATTGGCTGCCTGCAGTTATATTAATATTTTTATTTAATATGCGGAATTTTCATAACAGTGACCAAACATTTCCTATCCAAATATGGCCTCTTTTAAGCAGTAATAGAAAAGCAATCCCAGAAACATATTAGAGAATTTAACTTCATCCGAAAAATAAATAAATAAACAAAAAACTAGCTGTAATTTATATACAGTTGCAGAACTATCCCTGTACTAGTCACACGAGCTGTTTAAAAATATAAAAATATTTTGGAAAATTTTCAGGGAAGCTTTATTTTGAATCACTGATTTCAAATTTTTTGACTGGAATCACGAAACTTCATCATTTGTGATCTATTTATTACATTTGGGAAGACTGGAAGACCCTGGCACAGCTTCTGCAAGAAAGAAATTATGTTATGAAATGTGTATATGACTGACTGGCCAAAACGGTGTGCTTTATTCCCAAAATGCTAAACAATTTTTCCCTAGTTCGTTATACTTCTGGCACTGCCAAATGGCCCTTTACCCCATCTCTTCCCTTTGGTTTGTGGTGCAGCGACCTAATTATGAAGTAGAAATACGGGAGGTGCATCTCTCTGGCACTACTCACAGAAGGCATCCAAAATTTATTTTTTTCTTGTTTCTTTACAATTATTTTAATTAATTTTTGGTTTTGAAAATTTTTCAGTTGGCCACGTGATCTGAAATCTAGAATTTGGCAGCCTGCACACATGTGGGTTTTTATTTAAAATGTGGAATTTTCATAACATTGACGGAATAAAACCTATTGAAACTATGGTTTATTTTTTTTAAACATAAGGAAAGACCATTACCAAAAATATTTCAAAGTATTTTTTCCTTAAAAAAAACCCCACATTTATGTACAAATCTTCTGCATCCGTCTACTAATGACATGGAATGTTTAATAAAAAAAGAAAGATTTCTCATCAAGTAATCATAATTAATAAAATAAATATTTGTGATAATTTTTAGTAAGGCAACATCAGAAAAACGGGTTTATCTTGTGGGACTGGGACCACAAAAATTCGTTGTTTGCTCAATTCGTTCGCATTTGTCTAACCCGAGAACATTATGGTCCCTCACACACCAGGATATATTGATGTAAAATAGGTTTTCTTTTCCTATTTTTAAAAATTTGTCGAAATTTCTTATAAATTTTATTGGAACATTCAGAAATTTAGTTACTTTCAAGAATAATTTTTTTAAAAAAGTTAAAGAAACCTCAGCTATTTTAATCCCTCTCACTATTATTAATGAAATTGAAATAAACATACTAATGAAGTTTGCAATTTCTAATGAAAAATGCAACACCAGCGATAATTCTAACGTAACAAATAACATAAAATGCCCAGACTGGTGTTCTTCGAATTTTTATGTGTGAAATAAAGAGTATTTAATTATTTTAACCAATTACCAATTATGCATTTTAAAATAAAATTATTAAAATTATTATTTTAACCAATTATGCATTTTAAAATAAAAATATGGTTTCTTACAATTTCTACTTCCCTAAGGAGACCCAACCCCTTTCTTCTCTGAACGCTCAACCAAGAAACGCAATTGAATGAATCCGGTTAAGTTTAAGACACACAAAGAAATGAGTAAACTGATCGGAGGCGTTTTCGCCTCCGATCAGTTTACTCATTTGCTCAGTTGCCTGTGCACTAGGCAATTCTGCTTTCATGTCTGAGCGAACTACACTCTCTGGTGGTGGTGGTGGTTTCAGGCAGCAGTGACTGATATATTCGCATGACTTCCGTTTTTACACAGACCCCAATGAGTAAGGGTCAATTCGCCCTGAAACCAGGAAGAAATATCTCGCCGTCTTCGTTTTTGTAAGGCCAGCACTTCTAGACCAGAACATTACTTCTCAGTCTCTGAACATTCTGCGCAACATGAATATAGTAAAATTAATAGCTAATTAAGAAATTTAGGTAATTTGAAGCTGAAAAGGCCATTCGATGTAGTTATATGCCCTCGACAAGATGGCTCTTTTTGATATTATATTAAGATAACATAAGCAGTAATAAACAATAAGAAATCAAGGGAAAGGCCAAGGAGTGGCTGAGGTGCGCGGTGAGAGTTCTTCCTTATGTGTGAATGTTTAGAGGAAGATGTCGCTGAAGTTGCAGAGGTGAACACTTGGTAAAATTTCGAGTTCCTGCAAATGAATAATTATTTTGGACATTTTTACCGAATTCAGGATAACTAACATATTAAATTGTGTTTTACAAAGGTATTATTATTATTATTATTATTACTATTATTATTATTATTATTATTATTATTATTATTATTATTCATTTATTCACAAAAAAGCATAAGCAAACTACAGGACTCCAACACAGCAATCGGCAAAAGAATTGTGGAGCTGGGAGCTTCATTCGAGCAAAATGAGGAAAATTCCAACTTGCTTAACTTAAGGATAGACTCGATAGAGCAGCAATTGTTACCCAATAACGTAGAAATAGTAGGATTAACTGGATTAGCAGTCCAAGATCTAGAGTTTGTTATACAGCAGCTAGGACTTGCATTGAAACTATATACAGCACAACAAAGAAATAGAACACTACTACATACCAAACAATAAGAAAACAAACAACAAGCCAACACTAATTGTGAAGTTTTCAAACCATGTGGCAAAGGAAAAATGGATGAGAAAGGCAAAGGAGATCCGACTAACAGCAAAAGATATATATCAGAACAATAGCAATATCCCAATCTACATAAATGACCACTTAACAGCCCACCTCAAGCAATTGTTTTGGGAAACAAAACAATTAATAAGAACTCACAGTTACAAATTTTTTTGGCTAAAACATGGCAAAATTTATGAGAAGAAGAATGAATCTTCAAGAGCCATTAGAATTCAGAGTTCAAAGGATTTGCAGTTTATAAAATAGACTCTTTTATTGTGAATAATTGAAATTTCCAGAAATCTAGATTTAAGGTAAAATTAAGACATCAGGTATGCTTTTTGAGGAATCGCAGATTTTCAATTCACCTTTACATTTTATAAATAATCAAAATATTCAAGCTGTTATAATTGATAAAAAACAGTTCTTTATGGTAGCTCTAAATATCAGGTCACTAAGAAAAAATTGGTTTAACTTCTTGCAATATATAAATACAATGAAAGAATATATCTCATGTGTAGTTTTAACAGAAGTTAACATAAAAAGTGATGAAATTTCCAATTATAAGATACAAGATTATGATAAGGTCTATATATTGAGAGAGTTGAGAAGAGGTGAAGGAATAATAATATACTATAGAGCATGCTTTAGGGCAATACAGTTTACCACTTAACTCAGTCTTGTGAAAACGGCTGTGTAAAATTATTAGGAGAAGACCCAGAAAACACATTCATGATTTGTACTTTTTACAGGCCACCATGAGATTCAATAAGCAGCTTTCTAAAAGAATTAGAAAACATTATTTTGCAATGGGACGACATACAAACAGATAAGACCATACTAGTAGGAGATTTTAATATTAATTTACTAACCGATGGAACTGATAATGTGATACCCAGATACCCTGCAATCTTAAACAATTATGGATTTGAACATACCTTATTTGGAATAACTAGGCAACAAAGGATGGAGGGTAATAGAACAGTCAGCTCTTGTTTGGACCACCTAATTACAAATATCAAGTTGAAGTACGCTAATTCCTACATACTATTAAATCAACTTTCAGATCACAGAACATGTATACTGTGCTAATAGTAGATATGTATTCAAAACAACATCCATATGAAGAAATAAAATTAAGAAATGCTACGAAGAAAAATTATTTATCAACAGGTAAACTGAAACAGAACATAGAAAACATGTTAATACAAAATCAAGCATCTTACACAACAAATGTAAATGTTTTTTTCAAATAAGATAATACAAATTATAAACAATTCGAGGTTTAATACCGAGAGAAAAGTTAATCACACAGCCAACAAAACCAACACTGAGATTAGCAGGATTAAGCTTAGGAAACTTTCGATGACTAAAGAAATAGAAGAACTAATGGTACAAAGAGATAAATATTTCAGGCAGTATAGAAATTGTCCATCAAAGAAAGAACATTATGACAATTATAAAACACCCAGAAATAAAGTGACAGGTATGATAAAAAAGCAAAAAAACACTTATTAAAATCATCTTTTCAGGGATAAGCAGATAACACAAAAGGATAAATGGAGCATTATAAATAACATATTAAGTACAAGGAAGAAAAAGTCAAGAGGAAACCAAATTAAAACATTAGTAGAACAGATTTCTGGTGCAAACAAACAATATGAGGCTGCAAATAGGTTTGCCAAAGCTGTATTAGATCTCAACAGATATTTAAAACATTATTGCCAAGATTCCTTTACTTAACAAGATAGGCTTCCTCAGATAATGAACTCTTGTGTAGTCTTAGCTCCACATTATACTGAGATTCTTAAAATTATAGAACAATTAAAGAACAAGAAATCTTATAGACTGGACTGTATTACAGTAACAAAGGTAAACAGAAACAAAGAACAATTCTCTGTTCTCTTGGTAGAGCTAATAGCACGGATGTTAGAGTCGGGAAGCTATCCTACAAATTTACTCTCATTTAAGGTAAAAAGGGACCCCTGATGACTTTTGCAATTACAGACCAATAACAATACAGTCAATTTTAAATAAGATAATAGAAAGTTATATATTTTCCCATATAAACAAATATTTACATCAATATGGACTGTTAAACAACTCTCTATTCTCATATCAGAAGGGCAAGCGCACACAGATATTATTAGAGAACTTAGTAGACTCTAACCTTACATTTAAATAAAAATAATTTCTTATTGATTTTATTTATAGATTTGACCAAAGGATATGACCTAATTGATATCCCAATATTGCAACAGAAATTACTGAAATATGGTATAAGGGGAAGTTTCAATCAACTCCTAGCAAATTATTTAACCAAGAGAATACAAAGGGAAAATCTTATAATGTAAAGAGAGGAGTACCTCAGGGCACACATGCTGGGCCAATCATGTTTAACATCTATATAAATGACATATTCGAAGTGATTAAGAACTCCTTTATAAAAATTTATGCAGATGATATAATCTTATATACAATAGGAAGAACCTAACAAAAATGGAGAATGAGTTACAGCAGGATATAATACATTTATAAACTTGGTTGCACGATAATGAATTAGAACTCAGCTTTGAAAAAAACAAAATTTCTGGTAATAAGACCTCTTCATCAAACCTTGGACATTCAACCCTCTATCAAATTGCACAAACATGATTGCCTACATGATCAGAATTTCAAGAATTGCAAATGTCTAACTGTGGAAGAAGTTTCAAATCATTGTTATCTTGGGTTATGGATTGACTATAGTCTAAGTTGGGTAATGCATATAACAAACTTGTAAAAAAAATGAGATTTTATTTGTACTTTTTCTACTACATTAAGAATAAGTTAAATCTTAGAACAAAAGTTACCTTATTTTATGCATTAGTGGACTCCCAACTCAATTATTTAGTAAATATATGGGCACGAGCAAATAAAACAGAAATGAGGGCAATAAACAACTTAATGAATAGGATTCTGAAACTTTTAATGGGGACAAACTCTTGGAATGACCTGAACAAGAGAAGGCAATTTTTGTTGAAACATAAAATATTGTATCCAGTTCAAAAACTGAAGTTAAATCTATTCTTAAAAAATCTTAACACTATTTTTGAAGAGTCGAATCTGCAAAGAAATGTCTCACAAAATTTAAGGAACCCAAAGGCAATTACTTTGCCTCACCCTAGGATACTAAATAGATTTGGAGATAGGCACACAATGAATATAATAAACGACTTGTTGGCTAGCATTGATTTCAGGCTCAGGAGAAGTTACCCCATCTCCAAATTAAAATTCCTAGTAAGAAAATCCTTGATACTCAATGACACAGTAGATTAGAATTGATATGCAGATAAATTACTACCTCTGTTTACAGTGTGGAATATACTATGTGTAGTGACTTCATAGTCTTTTCTGTAAGACAACAAATTTGTACAAAACTGTTGTAAAGGAAGAATTACAACTTGTCAAAAATTTACTTTTCTTAACAAGTTCATTTATTGTAAACGAATTCTCTTGATAAATAAAATTATATTGTATTGTATTATTATTAGCAATGGCCGCACAGTGCAAGGAAGCCCATGGCTTATGCTGCACCAGTCAAAAAATAAAATAAAAAAATAAAATAAAAGAATAAAAATAAAATAACAAAAAAATAAATAAATAAATGAAAATAATAATAATTAATAAGAGAAAATGAAATAGACAACCTTGCGTCTTCCCGTAGATCCAGTTGAACTATGAATTTCCCCAAACGTCAGCCTCTTCCACCCATGTAGATAACTTTTTTAATCGCTGGCTAAAATAAAACTTCCTGCAGTCCAGTCTAATCATCTTCCACCACAACTTGAATTTATGTCCCCTAGTTCTAGCATCATTTATAATCGTGGAAATTTCGTCCTCAATTCATTTTGCTTATGCCTCTCAGAGTCTCAAACACCTCAGTCAAGCCTTTCCTAAAGTGCCTGGTTTCCAGGCTATGTAACCCACATTTTCGGAGTCTTTCCTCGTATGGACGCCGTTTTGCCGATCTCATCAAGTGAAATACCACTCTTCGAACCCTTTCAAGAAGCACAATATCTTTCTATGCTGGGCGCTCCCCGTACCTGAACACAGTATTGCAAGTATTGTCTAACAATAGCCTTATATAATGGGAGTTTTACATCCTTATCTCTACTAGCAATTTTTTGATATATCATCGAGAGGACACCATGGGCCTTTCTTGCAACCAGTCTACAATGTTCGGACAACTTCATGTCTGACCGTAATTGTGTTGATGTCTATATCGAATTACCCGTGTCTCTTTCTTCCACTGCTGATTTAGTTAAACTGTTCCAAATTTATAAGTTTTTGGGGATTACTATTCTCGAGGTGCAATAACTTACCGTTTGCTGGATTAAAGCATAGCTGCCATTTTTCTGACCATCCCTGAAGTCTATCTATGTCCCTCCGAAGAAGATATGCTTGGAGGTGCACAATAGAATATATTAAATTGGCTTAGTGGCGTTCGTTAGCTTATTTTTAAATTTTTGTAAGTTGTGACCTGGTGCGTGTACCGCAATTGAATCGTGAATTTTGTAATTGATTTTTCTTTACTTTAGGTTCTTTGGTCTTCGGCTCTTGGATGAATTTATATATATGAATAAATGTTCATTTTCTGAATCATTTAGTCTCCTACTGGTTGATTTTGTGGCCCTGGAAATCTAAAAATTAACTTTTTCAGAAGTAGTTTACTTGTTTGTCTGGACTGTTGAAGCGAACCAGGAATGGTACCTCATTTCTCCAGTCAGTACAGTGGAAATCATACCTCTTAGAGTTTTTCATGATAAAAAGTATACATATATATGTATATTTTTTATATGTAATGTAATTAGTATTCCACACTAATTACATATTATGCAATTAGTATGAAATTTTAACAATTGGGACATGTTACAGTATTGGGTCAGCAGTTTACAGTCAGTAACTCCAATTCCTTAGGTGGTAGATGACTTTCATCAACCAGAGAAATACCACCACTTTGCTTATTGTAGGCTTGAAGAGGTGAAACCCATGTTTAGTCTCTAGAGCAAAGTTTCCGGCATCCCCCTCCCCCCATACTTCTCCTTCAACCCATGCACAGTGCTAAGTACTATAGGTTTTGATACCTTTGGTGTTTGGGGTTTTCATAAAAAAAAAAAAAAAAACTTCCACAGCTTCTGTGATCTTCAACTTTTGACCAGCTGTATATAAGGGAAACATTTTAATTTTCTGGATTTTTCTGCCTCCCTCTGGCTTGTTGTTTGTTTGTTTTGTTATTTGGTTTTTAGGAGCATTAGCAACTAAGGCCATATTGCTCCGGAAATATGCGGTGGTCATTCCCTGACCTTTCCGCATTCTCCGTATTTGGTGGTGACGGACTCGAACCCCGGTCTAATCAAGAAGCGTGTGCTACGCACTGCTGCTCCTTCCCACCTGGCTACGGAGGCGCCTTTCTCCCTCTGGCAAATAGTTCCAGAGTTATGGATTTTTAAATATTAACATTTTTGAGAGTAACTGTCTTGGGAAAACTTGACCAAGTTGTGTTTGTTATTTGGCAGAAAATTTTAATAGATTTCAATACAGTTCCTCTTTCAATTGTGGATGAATATTTCGAGGTCTTGCAAGGCAAATTTAATCTTTCAAAAATACTCTAGTTTATTCTTTCAAAAAAGAAAACATTTGGCTGTTTTAATAGATACAGTATAGATATTAGTGGTTTTGTTTAATTTTCTAACGGTCCGTGTTAATTATGGTTGAGAGATACTGAGTGCTGGAATTTTTGTTTATATTTTTTTTTTCAAATTTCATTAATAATTAAACCTTTTTATATATTATGAAAAGGCATTTAACTCCATACAGTATAAGGCAATGTTTCGGGCACTGGAAAGACAAGGCATAATTACCCCTCATATTATGATTTTGAAAAAAAAATATATGAGAACGCTACCTCTTTCATTAGACTAGAAAAAGACAATAGCAAATTTAAAATCGAGAAAGGAGTTCGACAAGGAGAAAGGAGTTCGACAAGGAGACACAAAATCTCCGAAGCTGTTCACTGCTGCCCTTGAAGAAGCTTTCAGAAGATTAGACTGGTCGCAGAAAGGAGTCAATGTGAATGGAGAGTGCCTAAACAATTTACGATTTGTAGTTGATATTGTGATTACAAACCAGGATACCAAAGAATTTGGGGAAAATTTTAATCAGTTATGCAGTGTTAGTAAGGATTTTGGACTAAAAATGAATATGGCAAAAACAAAAGTAATGATGAACAAGTATGCCACGGAAAGGGATATAATAATTGAAGGAGCAGTAATTGAAAAGGTGGAGTCATATACTTATCTGGGACAAGTTATTAGCTGTAATAATGATAAATGGCTGGAAGTCAAGAGAAGAATAAATTTTGGATGGATAGCATTCAGGAAATATAGTCACATACTGAGGAGCAATATCCCAGTTTATATGAAATGTAAAATAATGAACCAATGATTATTCCACATCATGACTTTTGGAAGAGAAAGTTGGGCATTCACCCAAAACATTGGAAGAAAAGCTGAAGGCTGCACAACAAAGAATGGAACGAATAATGTTAGGAATTAGATAAGAAGAGAAACATTGGTTGGGCAGCAAACACAAATAAATTACATTCTTATCAAAACTAAAGAATTGAAATGGAATTGGGCAAGAAACATAGCTCGAACATATGGTCTAAGAAAATAACAGATTGGTACCCAAGAGGAGTTAAAAGAAAAACCTGCAAAATAACAACGGGGATGGAGAGATGAAATTCACGAGTTCGTGGGTATTAAATGGATGGCCAATGCACAAAATAGAAGGAACTAGGAAGTTGCTTGAGGGGTCTTCTTGCAGTGGATAAAAAGCGGCTGATGATGTTACCATTAGGAAAAAACAGTGCAATGGGCAAATTCAGATTAATTCTATTTTCCTGTATTCGTGCTAGTTGGGATTGTTGAGCTCGAAAGTGTAGCTTTTGCTGATTGGCATGGACAACGACACGAATGGTACACGTAATGCGTATAACAACAATTCCTCTGACCTTGTGATGTCCGGCAGAATAAACGGAATTTTTTTAAATTTTATTTTTCATTGTTTTCATTTTACCGAAAATTATTCGGAAATTACAACACTGTCAATCTTTTTTTTTTGTTGTTTGTTTGTTTTATTGTACACGCTAAAAAAACAATGAGAGACGGGGAATTTAGGAGTAAAATATAAATTTAAATCTAGAAAACGTTACTCTGCTGTTGATTTTTCATAATTTATAAAAATACTAACACTGGAGTACTTTCATCGGTAATTAAAATTATACATTAAAAATCCAACACACCTGATAACTGAATTTATACTACCTAGAGAAAAATGTTAAAAATAGTAAATTTTATATAATGAAAAATTAAAATTTTCGCATTAATACTTACATTCGAAAACTAACACTGCATCGTTAGCCACAAATTTCAAAATTTCCTGGGAATGAACCCAATTTTGAGTCATGTCTCTGATAATTCCCTACCCATTTTTTGGGCCATTAGAAGAATCCTATATTCCTTTCTAATGTGTAAATTAGGAACGGTCTTAACGAACTTTACAGTACAATTCACCACCACCCTTAATCTGTGTTTAAATCTCTCCCTCTAAAGTGCTTCAGGGCAGAAGGCTGCCAAAGGAATTAGAAAGACACTTGGAATTTCTTTGTTTCTGTCCTGTAGATAAAGTAACTTGGAACAAAGCGGAATATCATCAGAAAAAGTGAACATTTGCTGTTAGTGTTTACTTTTACTTGCAGAAAAAAATGAAATTTAAATGTCGCAAGTGCTATTGGTCACGTTCAATGAAAGAATACAAACGTGCATTGGCTGAAGACGTCATTTCATTGTAAGCGCCGTTCTCAGGAAAGATATTTGATGCCCAGAATAGTCAGCAATAATGCAAAAAGAAAGACAGAAGAGTCCGTTGTGTAGCAACCATGTAGGGAGGCAAGGCAATTGCCTTCATGCCTGGTCTCTTTTAGGGGACGGCGTCTTTGGCTGCCACCTGTATTTGCAATTCTCATTAATTAAGTAGTGGCCCGAACATGTCTTTTGCGTCTGAGCCCGAAAAAGGGTAGGTACGCTACTGAGAAGAGTAGATCTCTCAATGGCCAACCTTAATTCCATGGCATTATTCTTTGATAATGCTACGGCATTATCAAAGAAAACGATAATACTTCGAAGAATGTCACCGAAATTGTTTTTTGTTTACACAAAGGTACATAATTTTTACGTCTTTTACGGCATGTGCACAATTCGTCAAATAGCAGAGTCTAAAAATCAGGAAGTTTTCTCCGTGATTTTTTTGATTTTATTTTTAAAAAGTGATGTACAGTAGTTTTTAATGATATTTAAAATTTTGAGGAATATCCATAACATAACTGATTTTAAAGGTCACTATCGTAAAATTGGCTGTTATTTCCTGGATTGGAAATGTTTTAAATGTGGTAAAGACTCGCAATATTAACTCTTACGTATGTTCAGCAGCTCTAAACTGAGTTTATTGGAGTTTAACTCTCGATCGTGGCTTATATAAAGATAGGTTTAATTTTTAAAAATTCGAAATAAAATGAAAAGGATTTCTTACCGTACAAGTTTCTCGAATAAAAGAAAACAGCCAAATTTTGACAACTCATTAACTTGAACTTTCTAGAAGGTCCCAGTTACTTTACTCCATTAAGTCTACCAATAGACGAATGAGGGCGATCAATTCAAACACGCAAAACAACACCGATGTGAAAATACCTTCTTCACACAGAAATTCTACAGAATGAATGGCTGCTTGTGATGACCTTTATTTTGTTAGACGGATCCCACCTTTCCTCTAATCTTGATTGGGTTAGGCTATTAGCACGTGACCTATGTACAGTTACGTCTTGTCCAGGAGAGAATCAGTGTGGCGTTCTTTCTGGCTAGCTGCCAAACAGGATAACTGCAGGACCGAGACACGGATAAAAATTAAGCCACAAGGAATTTAGCTGAAAAAGAGAAACTTCTTTGGTCTCTACAGATTAGTACCATTATTTTATTTTTTGTTTTATTTATTTAATTATTGCTTTTGTTCTTGATTTCATTTTCATCGAGGAAGTACCCCAGTGGTCAACCAATGTGTGCACGTCCCTGCTGATAATCAGAGCTAATCGTCGGAGAAAAGAAACACCAATTTCATAGACGAGTTAAAGAAATTAGAGAAAAAAAATAATAAATTTATTTATCGCCGCTAAGTAAGGTAGAGGTTTAGGAACAATAATATTCATCACGGCGACATGGCCAAGATATATAAAGAATGGAATTTTAATAAATAGGGAAATAATTATCATCGTAGCGCAAATCAAGAACAATTAAAACAGTGGCTGGGAAGTTGAATCAAATGAAAACATCGATTGTCATTGCTTCTCAAAGACAGGGCGGTCTGGATTGTTCCAATCCGATTCAACAATCAATCAAACTTCCGTTTTGTAGATTGTCGAAACGAACTTGTGTGGTGTTCTACATTAATTTTAACAAGGGGCAGGTAAATTACATAATAATTTTCTGCTGGCACAAATTGGCCATAATCGAAACAGGGATCATGGGCTCTTCTCAGTTAACCGAACCACAGAAAGTAATGAGCGAAAAAAAAAAAAAAAAAAAAAACACGTGTAGTACACGTAATTCGTATATATTTTACGGTTTTGTGGGGAAACATCCTTGACGAAAATCAAAACCGTTTCATGCTCACGCCCGCTACTGACTGTATCGACTCAACGTTTGGAAGAGATTAGCGAAATCTAAGCCAATAGTCTAATTACTCATTTATTGAATAGTGTGGTTGCAACGAAAAAATTTTTATGTTGAACGACTTTGTCTACCTAGGAATTCCATCGCCCTTACCAAATTGGAATCAGTAACAGAGAGGTTCATTTCTCTCGTCGATGCGAATATCATTCATTAGGCCTGACGTAGCCTAGTGGTCAGGAGCGCGAGTGCAGTAGAACACGCTCTCTGAGTGGACCGGGGTTCAAGCCAGTGACTACTAAATACGATTAACAATTTGTATTGATTGATTTATTGTAAACTCCACTGACCTGGTGGTCGTGCCGGAGTATAAAGAAGAAAATTTTTAATCCTTGGTTTAATGCCGTGAAGGGTTTGTAAAGTTAGCGTACCTGCGTGTACCTATGAACCTAACAATAAAGATCATATTCATAAGGCCCATGAGGCACGCCGACGGACAACCGTATTCTGTGCCAAATAATCAATGCCTGTTTCAGTCAACACATTGGTCCATTTGACGACGATCATTGTATAAACGTGCATATAAAATATAAGAAAACACAAAAGTCCAACTATTTAATCGGGTTAGTGAGAAAGAAAGTGTTAAAGGGTGGCTTCAATATTTGGTCGACACGGCTCTCCATCGATTGTAAGAAATCACGATAGATCAGTCATTCTTCGATGATAATCACATGATATTAATTTGGCTAAAGACGAAATAAGGGAAGCGGTTATGATCGAGGAAAGTCTCATCGCCGAATAGCAAACGTTGTTGTGGGACGACGATAAATATCTTAAGACTCGCCCCGGGACAATCTAACGTAGTGGAAAGCTTCCTGCTTGATAAATCACGCAGAGGAAGCGTCGTTTCCTAGCATTTATCTTGAATAATTCAGAACATTCAGAGAGAATTTACATTGACTCATTTCACGATGGCAACTAGCGTGGGTAGACAATGTGGCTGACGGGTTTTCCTCTTTGAAGGTGGCTTTCAAATACATAGCTAAACAGACTAAACTGACCCAACATCAAGTTCAATCAAAGAATACATTAACAGCTCTATCAAAGACAATTTGGCCTTCATAAGGACAATTCCAAACTCGACCTACTACTGGACTCAACGGAAGCGCCATCTATTCGCTATATTTAGACAGCTCGGTAAACCTACAATGTTCTTGACTCGAAGTGCCAAAGAAATCGGCTAATGACTCAAACTCAGCCATTAACGTTGACTAAATACGTCATTTCCGCATCACATTTTCTTGAAAAATTAGTTTAACATCAGTCCCAAATTTAGTAGGTGGCGCCAAAGATGTTTTCGCACATCAAATGTAGATATAATTGCAAGTACGCAAATTGAATAAATTTGATTAACAGGTTTCATAACACAAAACAACTTACTGTAAATTCTGACATAAAAGTTGACTTAAAAATTTTTTCTTTGAAAATTTGTGTTCAAAACACGAGAATTCATGTTAATGAAACAATCAGTTAGCTGAGAGACACAACCCTATTATCTGCTTCTGTGCTAAAAGGGCAAAGGAACATTTGTTGCTCAGCCCTTTTAAAATGAATGCTATCTGAATTTTAAACGAATTATGAAAAATATGCAGACTTATGTTCTTATGCTCTTCTGCCATGAGCCTCTTCTCTAAAAGTTCGTTGTTTATTTGAGAAGCTTATCCTCCTTCACAAGTGACATTAATCTTGATCCTGATATTGGTTGTTTATGTACGTTGTATACACATAGACGTCTAGCTTGTGAACTTTTAAATTTTGGATGCCGCAAGTGAAGGTGTTTATAAGTTTGTGTTATGACAGATCCATTTCTAGAGTTGTTTAACTTGTTGGAAATGGCATATTACAGACGTATATGTATGCTGCTGTTGAATTTGTATAATCTGTAGTTTGTTGGGGTTTTCAGATTCTGCGATCCATTATGTTGTATGTAATGGTTTCAGATGGTTAATTAATTACTTTATGGAATGTATATGTTTTCGATGTATTTCTTTACAAATATCAGTGTGTAAATTCTTTTCACTCTAGTTGCCTCCGGTTTTGAATTTACAGACTATTTGAATTTTGGAATTCTTTTGAATCTATTTAGGTGGTATACACATGTTTCTCTATTGATTTTTTCTTCGTGTGAACTTTCACTTATGGAAGCAACTGATTAGGTGTATGTATGATTGTTCATTTTAGGTGTGTCTATGTATGTATTCTGATATCACTGTTAATATGCTATTGCTTCATTATAGCGAACATTTCTATTTAGCCATACGCGCATTATCACATGTTCTTTCATTTCGTTCAAAGCGTTTCATAATTTCATTTTTTTTCTGTCGACACAGGTGGACTGGCCTTACCATCGGGGAAACCCGGTGGGCCGAGGCGGTGTGATTTTGGCCATAAACACTTGTATGAGGGAGCTACAAGAATTTTTGAGAGTCTATCGATGTCGCTTTTCTTTTTCTCTCTGAATCTGTAGTGTCTTCACCAGCACGGTTCCTTTTCACACTTTTCTGAAGTATTTTGCTGCTTTTTAAAAACGAAAAAAAAAAAAAAAAAAAAAGGTAAACTGCAGCCATTATCAGCCCACTGCAGGATGAAAGCCACCTCAGCAATTCACGTTGACGGAAATGAACCGCAATCTACCACGCTGGTACAGTGCGGGTTAACAGATCGACCGTATTTCGCAGTCAGGGGCTTGAACCCCGGTTTACTCAAAAAACAGTCTGTTACTGCACTCCCGCTAGTCAACGTTCAGCTACGGATGCCCGACCATTTTTAGAGAATAAAACACAATTTCAGTATAAAAAGAACAAAAATGAGAATGCGTGCTTGATACACACAAAGCTGCCCGCTTGTAGCAACTGAATAAACAAAGCAGTAAAGACAGAAACTCAACTATTATCACCTCTGGCTAGCTCACATTCTACTACACGTTTCCAAAAAGCCAACGTCGGCATAGTGTACACTATACTCACTATGCCCACGTTGGCTTTTTACCTTTTTGGTGGTACAGTGGCATATAGGAGAAGCCCTGAGGGCCGCAACTAAAACGAGCACACATTTACCCCAGAACAGGATAAATGAGTATTCTGAGTTGGGGGTTCTCCACCCCCATTTCAACGAGCCAGGCGCCTTCACAACTGTCCCCTCTTTCTTCTACCACTTTGACCTCATCCCACTTCCTGTCTCCCCGCTATTAAGTTCTCAATTTTTTTTTTTTTTTACTGGGCTGTCCCTGTCTTGGCTGCCATGGGGAATGTTTCATACGCCCTACCCCTCGTCCTGCCTCCTCGTGGCGCTGAGGGAAACTAGAGGTTTCTGAAAAGCACAAACCCCTAGGCTAAGAGGCCTGTTGAACAACACATCCAACAAAAACGCAAGAAAACTGCAAGTACACTCACCAACCTACATAAATCTCGCCTTTACAGAATTTGTATTCATCATATTGCTTGTCGTGGAATTGGGGGAACCTCCGAGACTGCATTACAAAATACAGTACGCTATTTATAGGCCGCCGTAGCCTAGTGGTCAGGCGCGCGGGTGCATAAGTACACGTGCCTTGAGTGACCGGGGTTCAAGCCCGTGACTGCTGAATACGGTGCTGTTTCTTGTATTCTGTCTATCTTGTGAACTCCTCTGATCATTTGGTCGTCCCGGAGTATAAAGAGAAAAAAATAAAAAAAATATACACGATGTTCTAAAGAGTTCCAGAAGTCGGGTTCATGTATTCAAATTACAGGGGAAAAGGTTTCGCTTAGATTGCAGGAACTTTCTAAAAGCCAGTGGTTGATTGTTGGAACAATTTGCTTTTATAGGTAGTTGGGGCTGACATTTTTTTTTAAATTCAAAGGTCAAGTGGACCTTTGAATTTACAATGTGTTTATTTGAGAATAATTGTTTTCTTATCCATTTTTTTTTTTTTTTTTTGTCAATGCTGCAAAATCCAGTGGCTTCTTCTGCACTCTATATATATATATATTTTATTATTTTATTTTTTTACTGGGTCCTCCGTCTTGGCTGCCACGGGGAGTGTTTCACACTCCCTATCCTTCGGGCCTAATATTAGAAGTACGCCTAAATATTATTACTATTTAGGCGTATTTCTTCCCCCCTCCCAAAGGTTCTGGATGGCTAAAGATTTAAAATAAAATAATAATTGAAATTACCTTTGTTACTTTTTGTAATGTAATTGTAAATTTGTTTTTAATAATCTTGTTTTGATTAAAGTTCTTCTTCAAGAATATGCTTTCTCCATTTTAAATAAGTTATGTTCAATTTTCTGTTATGTTCTGAATGTTTTCTTTCATGAGTCTGTTTTCCTGAAACTTCGTTGTGTAACTTAAAATTTAATTTTTTGTTTACTTCCGTATCTTTTCTTGAAGGCTCGTTCCGTTGTCGGATGTACATAAACACCCATCGGCACGCTCAATTATTCTTCTAAATTCCAAGATACGCTCGTGGCACTGGAACTCGCAATTTTCTTAATGCGTCCCTTCATGCTTGCAGACTGCAGATACAACTTATTTTGGCGTGATTTTGTCAAAAATCATCCACAGAACCAGCTCTTAAAAAATTGCATAAAATTTTTCAATCTGGTTGTTGTAGTGGGATTTTAGGACCATCAGCGACAAAGACCTTATTGCTCTGTTCATAGTGTTTGTAAATTGCGTTTTCTGAAGTCAATTTTATACTTGGAAGACGAAAAACACATGCTACCCTAGCTTGAGAACAAACAACTCATTCACGTTCTGAAACAGGCACATAAAGGTTATTCCCGTCATCGACGGGACTCGAGCTCAAGGCTTATTTATCAAACTTTGACAGAACGGCTCTCAAAACAGCCGTTATTCGAGAAACCGTCAATCCAGCTTTCGTTTCTTACAATTTTATACAACATATGTTCACAAGGGACATTGGACTCGATCCGATTTTAGCCTTGACCACTAAAAGACTGGGTTCAAGCCTCAGAAAGTTTTAAAATATCTAAATCCTGTTGAAGAAAGCTGTCTAACTGGCGTATTGCTAATAAATTTCTCCAGTTCTCGCTTCAGCACTGTAAATTGTAACTGAATTTGTTCCTACGTTTTGGACCTTATAGATGAACTATTTTTCTTACTAATTGATCATCTGTTAAGATGGACTAGATAGTGGTTCACCAAACTGGGGACCACAGACCCCTGGGGGTTCGTAGACCAGTTCTTGGGGGCCCGAGAAACGACCCTCTGGAACTGATCAAATTATTCGGTATATGTACAGCAAATTGGTGAAAAATAAAGTTGTTATATATTTATGTAAAAATTAGAAAAAAGTAGAATTCTTTTCAGAAAGCCCAGTGTTGATACATGTATACACACACATATATATATATATATATATATATATATATATATATAGCCGTCCGCAAACTTTTTTTCCTTTTTGAAGGGGTCCGTAAACTTTTGTTTTCATTTTTTAAGGAGTCCATGGATTTCAGTAATTTGGGAACCACTGGACTAGAACATTACTTCTCAGTCCGTTAACATCCTGGACACCATGAATATAGTAAAATTAATACAATGAAGTAGTTTGGGTAATTTTATTGCCCATGAAAATATAGCACTTTTTGATATTATGAAAATAAACTTCCCAGTCACATACATTAAAAAATCAATCGAATGGTGAAGCATTGGACGAGATGGGGAGGGGAAAGTTTCTCATCATGTGTACATGTTTTAATGAAAGGATGAAATATCCTAAATCTTGGCACCTCCGCAACCAGGTGGGCAGGCGCAGTAGCGCGTAGCACATGCTTCATGATTAGACAGGGGTTAGAGCCCGTGACCACTAAATATGGAGGCTGCGGAAAGATCAGGGAATATCCCCTGAGAAATATGGCTTCAGTTGCTAATGTTCCTAAAAACCAAATAACAAACAATCCTAAATCTTGGTTACAAATTTCTTAATTAAAGTGATCATAATTTTTATATACTCACTGTATGATTAAAAAAAAAAAAAAAATCGGTCAACTACTGAGTGCAGGGCTTTCAGGATGAAGGTCCGTAGTCAGGAATGGTCTTTCCGGTAGTATCTAAAACCGAGCTTTATGTTAACTGAGTAGTATTGGGGGCGAGTCCCGATTTGGCACGAAATGGTATTTGGAAATAAGGTTTGTTTTTCTCTCGATAGATGTCGTTATTTGTAATTTCAGAATTTAATTTTCGATGTTTTTTGGATCACAATATGGGGTCTGTTTGGTTGCCATAAATCTGCGTTTCTTCGTGGCTTTGTTGGTTATCGTGAGAGTAAAGTTGGTAGTTGAAGGAAGCGGTCTGTGACATCGAAAGTTTATGAATTGTGAGTATTAATTAGGGAGGTTATTCCGGGAGTTTATTTTGTAGTGATTATTTGTGGGCCACTCGCTGGCCCCTCATCAGGTCCCTCGTGTGCGATGCGTCACCTTGTTTGTGTGCGGTATGAAAAACCTTTTTTATCTGCAATGATTTTAATTTTTCGAAACCTCTGTATATGCTTAATGTGTAAATCTATACAAAGTAAAATTTAAAATAAAAAGTAAAACAAAAAATTTGTGAATATCGAGAATTATACCGTTCGATTTTATTCTGGTTATATTGCTCTTTTTTGGAATTAAAATGGATATTTTCACCTTGAAAAAACTAACAGAATATATATATATATATATATATTTTTTTTTTTTTTCCCTAGATAGTATGAATCAGAGTTGTAATACTCAATATGTTCTACGGTTTGAGGTAAACTCCTCTTATTATTTTACAAATATTTTTTTTCCGTCGTCAACAGTTTCTTTTACACCTATATTCCTATCCACAGTAGACATGTTTAGGAATCACCAGGACTGATAAAATCTCAAAAGCAAAGTTAACCTTACTCATATTCAGCCATGTTGCTGATGGAAAATTTGCAAAATACACTCGATATTCCATATTCTCGACATTAAACACACACGTGCGAAAATCATATGGGGAATTATTCTCCTTAATGACTAGTTTTAGTCCTTTTTTCAGTTGATTGAATGTAAATGAGTTTCTTACATATTAACAGCAGAACACAAATTCAACCTGCCCAGAGATACACTTTTGCCTGCGTTCGAAAACAACAGAAGACGAGTTGTATGAATCGACCCCATTTTCATTCAACTTAGTTGAAAAGAACATTGCAACAGTCCAAGATTTCTGTCCTATTCTCATTGTCCGTAGCTAACTTTTTAAAATATCTAATATCATCAAACACTGTTAGATTTGCTCTTGTTATTGACACAGAGAAAAGAGAATTTTGAAATTACTATGATATATATTTTTTCAATTTATTTTGAAAAGGCTATTTTCGAAACCAAATAAAGCTATTCGACTTACAAGGGAGTATACGGATTCAGCGCACTTAACCGGATGATGTCTTGGTTATTTGTGTTCTCGGAAACTCGGGAATGGAAGTAGAAATAAAAATGAATAATGTAGTTAAAACCATGATTGAATGGACTAAAAACAAACGTAGTATCACGTAGTAATGATGATATTCAGAGGGAAGTTAGATTATGGTAGGCTCCTAAGTTGCATATAAATGATAAATAAATACGCTTAGTATCTAAATTGAATTATTTAGGAATAATTATAGACGACAGGTTGTTATTTACCGCGCACCTTGAAAATATAAGTATTAAAATTAAAATTTTACAGCATCTTTTGTCCGTATCACTGAATCGGAATCGGGACTAGGAAAGCGTGTTAAGTCAGTATTATAAGGCAATTTTAATTCCTATTATTGTGTATGCAGCCTCAGTGTGGTATCATAGGATTACTAATGTTACGTTCCACAAGCAATTACTATCAATTCAAATTAAAACGAGTCCAACCAATGATTTAACGATAGATATTAAGAAAAAATATATATATTCTTATGAAATTAATTGATATTTGACAGCAAAGATGAAATACTAGTGAAACTGGGGGTGTGACCGGTTTGTTCATTCCACTATTTAATTTTAATTATGAAAACAAGTTGGCTCAAGCGGTTTCATCCTAATTTTGAGAACTCTTTTATATTAACTGGTCATGGTTCTCTAAGACAAAAGTTGTATCATTTTGGTTTAGAGTCCCAACCATATTGTGAATGCAAAATGGTAGAGAGGTGGGTGCATGTTCTACAGGAGTGCCCGCTATATTAAGAATGCAGATATATATTAAGGGATAAATTTTTCAATTTTGATAAACGTTTTGAATATTTATTCGTTCAATCCAAGGAATATTATTTAAGCTTTCAAGAATATTGTAATTATTCTTTCAAAAAAGAAAACATTTGGCTGTTTTAATAGACACAGTATTGATATTATTATTATTATTCTGGAATTTTTATTTTTGTTTTCAAATTTCATTAATAACTAAATTTTTTATATATTATTTTATTATTTTTAAATTTAATTAAAAATTTTTGTGTTATTGATTGTATTCTTATTTTTTTTGCTGGATTGCCTGTGAGCAAGATTGCTGGCACCCACCTGTATTGCGCTACCTCTGGTGGGTGCGGAATATTTAGTGCAAATTGCACTGACAGAGCCTTAGACCCTGGCCTAACTTAATTTCTTAGAGATGGGTACCAGGTATCAGACAGTGCCTGCTCCTTGGTGGCGAAGAGGCACGTGTTTTTTTGATTTTTTGATACAGAATATATAGGTGAAGATGGAAATTAGTCTTGGTGCCACCCTTGACATGTATATATACAATACAATACAATCTAACCATTTTGACACTAGGGTCTCCTGAACAGGGAAACTTATTTTATTGGTTCTCATAGGGAAAGTGGGGCATATTAGGGCATATGAACTTTTGCAAGCGCAGTAATGCTATTTAATATAACATCAATTCAAGAGACAATCAATACAGTAAAAATGGGCATTACTAATTTCATGTAATTTTATTTCTCACAAATGTGTCACATATCACATGTATTCTAAGGTTATCCTCTTCATATCAGTGCCTTTCAAAACCCCGATTCTGTTAGAATCATTTTCGAAGAAGGATACCACCTTTGCATTAGAGCATCATCTGGCCAAGGACGACATCACAACAGTCACAAGCATATCGGTGAGCAAGAGCTGATCCTGTTGGAAAAGTGATTTCTACCTTTGAGAATATCAATGTTCAAATTTCTGTCCGGCATATGCAGTTTTTTTTTTTTTAATTTTTTTTCTATATTATTAACCTTATGGAGTTTTCTTTTTTATTTTACAGCACTGTGGTTTCTCCTTTGTGTGAACTATTGTATGGCATTTCAACTTACCTGGTGAATTGTACTGCTCTCACATATCGGACACACGAAAACTGTTTCTCCTCTATGAACTGAGAGATGATACATTAAAACAGCATGTTACACATAAGTTACACACCAGACTGGCCTTTTCAATATGCTCTTGTTATAGATTTTAGAAGCATCAGCAACTCAGGCCACATTATTCCGTGTAGATAGTGTCTATAATTTGCGAGTGTCTTTTACTTGAATTTCTGTTTGCTGGAAGAAAGATCCATGTTTCTGACTAACTCAACGACATTTTGAAAAGGTACATAAAATATTCTCGCATCATTGAAGGGACCTGAACTTGGGTCTTGTTGGATAGCTGAATGTTTTTTTTTTTTTTTTATGAGACAATTCTATCAAGACTTTTCAGATTCCATGAAAAGGAAAACTTTCTACAAATTTGATATCTGAAAGATTTCTCCTTTGTATCAATTTTAAAATGCTTTTAAGATTCCCTGAAAGGGAAAACATTTTTTCACACATTTGATAGATTTCTCCCCTCTGTGAATTCGAAGCTGATTTCTCTGATTTACTGAATTGCCAAAATTATTTTCACAGATTAGACAGCTGAAAGTTTTTTGCTTTGTGCACTCGCTATTTCATTTCAGTTCTCCTGTATTTTTAAACTGCTTCTCGATTATCTGACAGCTGAAAGGTTTCCCCTATATGAATTCTAAGACGCATTTTGAGATGCACTGAGGGGGAAAACTTCTTTCCACCAATTTTACAACTGAATCGTTTTTACCCTGTATGAATTATAAGATGCGTTTTGAGATGTGCTGTTTTGGAAAAAAAATTTCCACAAATTTTACAGCTGAAAGTTTTCTCATTCGTGTGCACTCGTGTATGTGATTTCAAATCTCCCGATGTTCTAAACTGCTTTTCGCATTTCTCACAGCTGAACGGCTTCTCCCCTCTATGAATTCTAAGGTGGATTTTGAGATGCGATGCTTGGGAAAAATTCTTTCCACAAATTTCACAGCTGAAAGGTTTCTCCTTTGTGTGCACTCGCGTATGTAATTTCAAACTTCCTGATGTTCTAAACTGCTTCTTACATTTCTGACACCTGAAAGGTTTCTCCCCTGTATGACTTCTAAGATGCGTTTTGAGACTACATAAGTGAGAAACCTTCTTTCCACAAATTTCACAGCTAAATGGTTTCTCCCCTGTATGAATTCTAAGATGGCTTTTCAGATGCGCTTTACGGGAAAAATTCTTTCCACACATTTCACAGCTGAAAGGCTTCTCCCCTGTATGAATTCTAAGATGCGCTTTGAGATACGATGTTTGGGAAAAATTCATTCCACAAATTTCACAGTTGAAAGGTTTCTCCTTTGTGTGCACTCGCGTATGTAATTTCAATTTTCCTGACGTTTTAAAATGCTTTTCGCATTTCTCACAGCTGAACGGTTCCTTCCCTGTATGAATTGTAAGATGCCTTTTGAGTTTCCCTGAGTTCAAAAACTTCTCTCCACAAATTTCACAGCTAAATGGTTTCTCCCTTGAATGAATTCTAAGATGACTTTTGAGATACGCTGTGCATGAAAATTTTTTTTCACACATTTTACAGCTGAAAGGTTTCTCTCCTGTATGAATTGTAAAATGATTTTTGAGAGAACCTGAGTTGGTAAACTTCTTTCCACAAATTTCACAACTGAATGGTTTTTCGCCTGTATGAATTGTAAAGTGCCTTTTGAGAGTAACTGAATGGGAAAACTTCTTTCCACAAACTTCACAAATGAATGGTTTCTCCCCTGTATGAATTGTAAGATGCGTTTTGAGATGCGCTCTTTGGGAAAAATTCTTTCCACAAATTTCACAGTTGAAGGGCTTCTCCTTTGTGTGCAACCGTGTATGTAATTTCAGTTCTACTGATGTTCTAAACTGCTTTTCGCATTTTGGACAGCTGTACGGTTTTTCCCCTGTATGAATTCTAAGATGCCTCTTGAGACCCACGTTTTGGGAACACTGTTTTCCACATATTTCACAGCTGAAAGGTTTCTCCCCTCTATGAATTCTAAGATGTCTTTTGAGAATAATTAATTGGGAAAACTTCTTTGCACAAATTTCACAGCTGAATGGTTTCTCCCCTGTATGAATTTCAAGATGGCTTTTGAGATGGGCTGAGCGGGAAAACTTCTTTGCACAAATTTCACAGCTGAAAGGTTTCTCGCCGGTATGAATTCTAAGATGCGTTTTGAGTTGCCCTGATTTGAAACACTTCATTCCACATATTTCACAGCTGAATGGTTTCTCCCCTGTATGAATTGTAAGATGGCTTTTGAGTTGCGCTCTTAGGGAAAACTCCTTTCCACAGATTTTACAGCTGAAAGGTTTATCCTCTGTGTGTGCTCCCGTATGTAATTTCAATTCTTCTGATGTTTTGAACTGCGTTTCGCGCTTCTGATATTTGAAATGTCTCTCGACTGCATGAACTCTCACGTGTTGTGTAAGACTGTGTGAAAAGAAAAAGTTCTTCTCTCTGGTTGGAGAGGTGAAAGGTTTCTCTCCTGCATGAACACTGTTATGCATTATAAAATTAGCTGATAGGGAAATCCGGGAGGCACCGTTCGTAATGATTTTTTTATTATTTTACGAAGAGAACACTCTGAACATGTTAACAGACACTAAAGCTGTACCTGTATTATTCACTAATCGTATAATCACTCCTCTATAATGATATATATATAAAGATTTTCAGCTGAAATTTCAATCTTTAAGTCACACCGGACAGTGTAGTGATACTACATGCATTCTTTGGTTTTCATTGTTTTTTAAACAAATGAATTTTCGGAGTCACTCGAAGTCTCCCTTATTGATGTCGGTTTTCACGACTTATTTTCTTGTAGTAAAATGTCATCTTTTCACATGTTGGAAAGGTGAAAAGTTTCCTCTTCTATTAACTTTAATATATTACAAATTTTCTTCAATGTAATATGAATTGCAGATTTGATGACGAATTTTTTTTTTATTTTAAGATGAGACACGCCGACTTTGCAGAGATTAACTGACACAATATCTTTAAATGGAATTCAGTTATCGTACAGAAATTCCTTTCGATAATGATACACAAAAATTTCCATATTCAAATTTAAATCGTTAAAACTGACCAGACAGCGTAGCGATACTGCTCGGATTCTTCACTTCTTCTGTTTTATAAATCAGTGAATTTTCAGGGTCATTCGCAGTTTCTTTTATTGGTATGGTTTTCTTGCCTTATTTTCTTACAACAAAATGTTTTAATGTTTATATTTTCTGGCTATTCTTCCATTTCCCTTGAACGGTCCTGTGAAAGAGAAAAAAGGAAATATATAAAATATGAAATTCTATATTGAATGAAGAAACTTACCATAAAAAAATTTGCAATTAAATTTGTTAATGATTTGTTGCCATGGATAATGGAATTTGTGCTCAATGAGGTTCAACTTTTTGAATATCCGTTACCAATTCCTTAAATGCCGATCGCCAGGTAATTCGCCAGTAGGGCAAAGTCACCTTTGTTGATTCCAATCCTTCTAAAATTCAGTCCTCTCTTATTTCTGGCTGTTATCCCGCCCACTCCCCATTTTGATTTCCGTTGTATGATCGATTTATGGATTACAAAGACTTGTGGAGCTGGTCTCTATGGCACTTCTCAAAGAAGCAAACCAAAATTTTCTTCTTTACAATTGTTTACTGAAATTAAATTTCTCAAAATTAAAATAATTGTAAATAATCGTCGGTTTCCAGATTTTTTCAGTGAGACGATCTGAATTCTAGAATTTGGCTGCCTGTAGTCACATGAATTTTTTTTATTTATTATGAAGAATTTTCATAAAAATGACCAAACATTTCCTATTCAAACATTTGGCCTATTTTAAGCAGTACTTGAAGAGCAATCCCAGAAACATATAATTTAACTTTTTCCGTAAAAAAAAAAAAAAAAAAAACAGCTTTTATTTATATATGGTTGCAGCGCTTTCCTGTACTAGTCATACGTGCTATTTAAAAATAAAATAAAATGAAATAATAATAAAAGAAATATTTTAAAAAATTTTCAGGAAAGCTTTATTTTGAATCACTGATTTAAAATTTTTGGACTAGGATCACAAAACGTTTTGTTCTCTATTTATTTATGTGATTTATTTATTATATTTGGGAATACCCTAGCACAGCTTCTGCAAGAAATAATTTATATTATAAAATTTGTATATGACTTATTGGCCAAGACGCTGTTGTTTATTCCCAAAATGCTAGAGAATTTTTCCGTGGTTCGTTATACTGTACTGGGATCACAAAACAGATGTGTGCAGGCTGCCAAATGGCTCTTTACCCCATCTCTAAACTTTGTTTTGCATTTCAGTGATCTAATTATAAAGTAGAACTACGGGAGGTCCATCTCTCTGGCACTACTCGCAGAAGGCACCCAAAATTTACTTCTTTTCTTCTTTTTTTACAATTATTTTAATTAATTATTGGTTTTGAAAACTTTTCAGTTGGCCAAGTGATCTGAAATCTAAAATTTGGCAGCCTCCACACATCTGAGCCTTTATTTAAAATGTGGAATTTTCATAACAATGACGGAATAAAACCTATTGAAAAATATGGTTTAATTTTTTAAGCACTAAGTAAAGAGCGATACCAAAAACATTTTAATATTTTTTCTCCTTCAAAAAAACCTGCACATTTATGTACAGGTCCTCTGGAATCCGTCTACTAATGACGTGGAATGTTTAATAAAAAAAATAAAGATTTCTCATCAAAAGGCAACACCAGCGATCATTCTAACGTAACAAATAACATAAAATGCCCAGATTGATGGTCTTCGAATTTTTACGTGTGAAATAAAGAGTGTTTAATTACTTTAACCAATTATAGTATTATGAATTATGCATTTTAAAATATGATATCTTACCGTTTCTACTTCCCTAATGAGAACCCAATCTCTTTGTTCTCTGAACGCTCAGCCACGAAAAGCAATTGAATTAATGCTGTTAAGTTTAAGACACACAAAGAAATGAGTAAACTGATCCGAGGTGAAAACTCCTCTGCCCGAAGAAATGCTGCTTTTATGCCATAGCACAACTACACCCTCTGATGGCGGTGGTTTCAGACAGCAGTGACTGGTATAGTCACATGACTTCTGTTTTTACACAGACCCCCAATGAGCAAGTGTTAATTCGCCCTGAAAAGAGGAAGAAATAACTCGCCGTTTTCGTTTTTGTAAGGTCAGCACTACTAGACTAGAACATCACTTCTCAGTCTCTGAACATTCTGCACAACATTATTATAGTAAAATTAATAGTTAATTCAGGACTTTGGGTAATTTCAAGCCAAAAACGCCATTCGATTTAGATAAACGCTCATGACAAGATGGCACTTTTTGATGTTATGTAAAATAAAATTCCTAGTAATATACAATAAGAAATCAGTGGAAGGGTAAAGGAGTAGCTGAGGTGTGGGATGAGAGTTCTTTCTTATGAGTGCACGTTTTGAGGACGACTTTGCTGAAGTTGCAGAGGTGAACATTCGGTAAAGGTTCGAGCCCCTGCAAACGGATAATTAGTTTGGATATTTTTATATATACTACCCATGTAGGTAACTTATTCCAGTCGTTTTTAAATCGCTGGCTAAAACAAATCTTCCTGCAATCCAGTCTAATCATCTTCCACCACAACTTGAAATTACGGCCTCTACTTTTAGAATCATTTATTACAGTGAAATTTTGTCGTTTAAGACTCTGTGAACAGGAGAACTTCTCACAGGTTGGACAGGTGAAAGGGTTCTCTTCTACTTGAACACTAATAAGCATTGTAAGATTAGCTGGGGAAAACCGAGTGGCACAGTTTTTAATGTGTTTTTTTTTATTATTATTAATTTACAAGAACTCTTTGCACATGTTAACAGACACTAGAGCAGTACATGTTGAATTCACTTACTCTTTAGTCATTGCTTTCGATAATGATACATATAAAGAATTCCATTTGAAAATTCCGATCATTAAATCAGACCAGACAAGTTAGTGATACTACATGCATACTTCGCTATTCCTTTTTTATAAATCATTGAATTTTCACGGTCATTAGAAGTCTACCTTATTGAATTAGGTTTTCTTAACTTATTTTCTTATAGAAAAATATCTTCTTCTCACACGTTGTACAGATGAAAGGTTTCTCTCTTGCATGAACTTTAAAATATTATAAGATTTTCTGATACTGTACATAAAACCGAGTTTAAGAATTAGTAATGATTTTCTTTATTTTATTTTACGATGAGAAATGTCGACTTTGCAGAGAGTAAGAGACACAATAACTCTAACTATAGAATTCAGTTATGGTACAGAAATTCTTTCGATAATGGTAAACAAAGATTTCCATTTGCAAACCGACAGCATAGTGATAGTTCATGCATTCTTTACTTCTTGTTTTATTGTGCGCTGTAGTGCAGCTTCAATGCAAGTTCTAGCTGCTTTATAACAATTTCTAGATCTTGGCCTGCTAATCCAGTTACTCCTATTTCTACATTATTTGCTAACAATTGTTGTTCTGTTGAGTCAATCCTCAAGTTATGTAAGTTCGAATTTTCCCTCATTTTGCTTGAATGAATCTTCCAGATCCAAATTTATTTTGCTGATTGCAGCGTTGGAGTCCTGCAGTTTACTTATGATTTTTTACATTTCGTCAAAGGAATCTGAGACAAATGAAATCGATTTCTTAATATCTTCTGCTTCTGTCTTCAGGTCTTCCATTTGCTTCTTTAGTGGTACAATTTCTATTAGTAAATCCAGCAAATGGATTTTACTGGACAGCTTCCTTAGTATGTCCTCTATATTTAGGATGTTCGCCTGGTTTTGTGTAACCTCTAAGTCTTCCTTTACTACAGTTGGTGAGTGAAGCAAATCGTGATATTTTTCTGCCGAGTAAGATATATCACTTTTTTTCTTTCTTCACTTCTTTTCTGCACAATATACCCCTCCACTGCTGTTTCTTTTGTTTCACCATCCCTTTATACGTTGCTTCTTTCAATGAACTACGATAATAGTACCCATTGTTGCAGCCATGACATACCCCTTTTAGCACGTGCAGCGGTAGGTTACATGTTTTGCATATACACGTATTGTGACAAACGTTTGCAAATCTTTGGAGTAGAGTTAGTTTTAACACAAGACGTTTCAGATAATGCACTTGCACGAAATAAAAAAAAAAATAAAATAAAATAAAGAATTTAACAACTTACAAATGGCAAAGATTTCCAATTTACTCTAAGAGCGCTAATACAGTAGACATTCTTACTCTTAGCCCTTTAGCCGCGGAATAATAATAATAATAGGAAGTACACGAACCTAAGACAGGAGATCAAAGAGATGTGGTATATGCAACAAGTAACGGCCATCCCTATCATCGTGTCAGCCACAGGTATGGTGCCAAAGACCCTACATAACAGCCAAGCAGCAATACGTCTCCCAACGGATACCTACAAGCAACTCCAGAAAGTCGCAATCGTGAACACCTGTAGGATTGTCAGAGAATTCCTCGACCAACAGTAACACCAGACATAACAGCAATCACCCTGTGTACTTGGTAGCAATTAGGTCTTACAATACCGGTATCCTGAATACCGGGATACCGGTAATTTTTACCGGCGTGGCTCGCATTCTAAAATTAAAAGATTACCATCAAAAATTACGTGCAGGCTGAGGCTAACATCACGTGATCTGTTCGGAGAAGCAACGCCTGTCAAACACGTTGTCAGCCCACCTCCACGGAACATTCAATGTATCCGTACCCTTTTGTAAACTTTAACCCCGAAACCAATAATGGCGTTTGGGAAAGGATCCTAAATTCCTTACTGGTGTGTAAATTAAGAAGGAGCTTCAGGGACTTTAGACTCTAAAGTTTAGAGTCCCTCGAAGCAGTGTTTATGTCTCCCCCTCTACAGTGCCTCTGGGCAACAGGCTGCCTACGCAATTACAGTAGTAAGAAATCTTGGAATTTCTTTTGTTTCTGTTCTGCAGATAAAGTAAACTGGAATTAAACAGAATATTATCACGAAAAGTGAAAATTTATTGTTAGTGTTTACTTTTACTTACAAAGAGAAACGAAATTTAAACGTCGCAAGTGCTGTTGGCCCTGTTCAGTGAGAGAATACAAAACCTGCACGGTCTGAAGACGTCATTCCAGCAATTGCTATGCGACGTTCTCATGAAAGATATTTGAAGTTTTCAGCAATAATAGAAAAAGAAAGAGAGAAGAGGATATTTCTCAAAGGCCAAAGAAAACGATAGTTTGGAGAACGTCACAGAAAATAATTTTTATGTTTGCAAAAAGGCGTATAACTTTGACTTCCTTTAGACAGGAAGTCAAACCTCGTTCGTTTGGTTGAGTCTAAAAATCAGGAAATTTTCCGGGATTCTCTCCGTAATTCTTTTATTAATTTTTTTTAAAGGATGTATATTATTTTTTAAATGATATTTAAGATATTGAAGAATATCCATAACAAAACTGATTAAAAGGTCGTTATCCTACAATTTGCTGTTATTTCCTGAATTGTAAATGTTTTAGTTATGATAAAGAGTCGAAATATTAACTCTTTCGAATTTTCGGCAGCTGTAAACAGAGATTATCGAAGTTTAACTCTCAATCGTGGCTTTATGTAAAGGTTTAATTTTATTTAATGTAAAGGTTTAATTCACCACAAATTCGAACGAAAATTAAAACGATTTCTTACCGTTCAGACTTCCGAAATAAAATAAATGAGGCAAATTTTGATAACTCTTTGACTTAAACTTTCTAGGTCCCAGTTTCTTTTCGGCATTAATTAACTGTCAACAATAGAAATTTAGACGAATGATTGCAATCAAGGCTAAGACAGGCAAAACACCACCTGTGTGAAAATATCTTCTCCGCACAGAAATTCTACAGAATGAATGGCTGTGTTTGATGACCTCTATTTTTGTTTGACGGATCCCACCTTTCCTCTAACCTTGGTTGGATTAGGCTGTTATCATGTGACCAACTTGCAGTTACGTCGTTGGACAGGAGAGAACCAGTGTGGTGTTCTCTCTGGCTAGCTGCGAAACAGGAAACTGTAGGTGGACCGAGACAGGGATAAATAAATTACTCAGGGGTGCCGTAATTTAAAATCCACTGGCATGGTATTTAGGGTCAGCGCCACCGGTGGTTTCCCACATCTGCGCAGCGTCGTATAGCAGTTGAACCTCGTTCATTTGGTTGAGTCCATCCTTGATTTTTGACGCGAGCTAGGGAAGGTCATTGACGATTGGTGAGCGCTGTATTGCACGGAGGGGAGGAAGGTAAGTTGATGACGTCAGCCTCTCACTCCCGAACTACCTCCAACAACTGCTGTCGTAAACTTTGAAAAATTTAGGTTGTGTAGGTTAGAAGTGAATTGTATTGTGAAGTTTTCCTATATTTTGCGATTATTTCTTTTATTTATTTATTATTCCTTTCTGTTTTATATTTTATTAGCATTGATGTTATACAAACATGTCTGACGGTCCAATGTGGCGATTTTTGAA
Source organism: Mastigoproctus giganteus (assembly GCF_048544385.1). Classification (NCBI taxonomy): domain Eukaryota; kingdom Metazoa; phylum Arthropoda; class Arachnida; order Uropygi; family Thelyphonidae; genus Mastigoproctus; species Mastigoproctus giganteus. The sequence continues at coordinate 198,742,085 of NC_143584.1, forward strand.
AACGAGGTGTGAGATGGAAGAGGATCATTCTAGGCTTAGGCCTGCAGACAATTCTGATAAGATTAGTCAAAAGTCCATCTTTACAATGAAAGCTACTTATTAATGGGTTTTATATCTACTGTTAATAAAAGTTGTCCTATTCCATTGTGTTTCTTCTATGGCAAACGACGGTTTCTTGATTTATTTTTAATATAGTTCATTAAATAATGAAATAGTTCATTCATTATATAGTTCATTAAATTTTAATATAGTTCGTTTTAAACTCATCTATTGCCGTCCCTTTGTGCAGAATTGTGAGGGCAGCCTTTCGCCTCTCCAAATCCTCAATTTCACTTTTAAGGCATTTTAGTCTTAAGGCATTTTCACTTTTAAGGCATTTTAGTCAAAAAAAAGGTTTCGTACGAAACCTTTTTTTTGCATTCCACATGTCCTTGATTTTTAAGTCCTCTTAACTCCATCTCAAATTGTTCTTCATATGAGATGTAAAGTTAAAGAACCACAGTTACGTATTAAAAGAGCTGCATGCGGCTCGCGAGTCGCAGGTTGCCGACCCCTGTCCTCTGCCGACTTCTTTTATTCCTCTTTCTGTGTCGGTTGCTGAATGACGTTTCCGAAGCAGCCACGAATCGACATAACAGTATTTTGCTGGATGGAAACGGGTCAGCAGTGGGCCTACAATTTTAAGAAACAATAGTGAAGAAACTGTTTTTGTCATCAACAAAGCGCTGGTTGGGCTGGAGATCAGATTCATTTTTGAAAATCCTCGTTCACATTCATTCGATCAAATTGGTATCGTACTCAGAGCGCTTATCAAATGCCTTCTGAAACCTTCTTTTCAATTAGGTATCCCCGAATTGCATCTCTTTCGTTTAACTGTACCCTAATTGACAATTTTCTAACTTCGCTTTCACCAAATGCCAACAATTCATATCTTTAAAGATTAATACCATCGTTGTCCTCGTTTTTCATCTCTCGTCATCAGTGTTGTCACTAGCTCTTAGATTTGAATTTTTTTTTTCTTTTCTTTTTTTTTTTAAACTGTCCAAAATATCGGTGTCATTCGGATATTCAGGTACTGTGACAATGTAAACAGAGAGAGGGAAATTTTACTGAAAAATTTGGATAACACGCTTCCACGAAACAACAGATGATTATTTGTAGGGGTTAAAGAAAATCACACCCTCCTAATTCCTCAACTGAGAGCTTACAGTTGATTCCCAGAGGTGTCCAACCTACGGCCCGCGAGAAAAGTGAACTAAAACTGCATTTTAAATTTTGTTAATTATCAAAAACATTTTCTAATTAAATGTTTTGTTCAGTAAATGTAATTGTGTATTCTACTTAATAAAATTTTGAATATTTTCAATTTTACTTTTACCTGCAACCAGATGTGCAAAATGTAACACACTAAAGAAATCTAACTTTGAATTTTTTTTAATATGGCACCTGTACGCGAAAAGGTTGGACACCACTGCAGTAGAAGGTGGGTCAGGACCCATTGAAAATACACTTTGAACTACTCACTTTTCACCAGCGCGACTTCTCACCATGTGGGACAGGTGGCTGGATAGGTTTTACCAGATACCACTAAGTTGTGGAATGCATTAGCTCTCTTAATTCGCGCAGCAGTGCTAATTGCCTAAAGGCCAGAAATGCGAACAGTACGTGCCGAGTTAATTATCTCCTAATCCGTTCGCTATAGGGAAATTATCTTCGCTCAATGGAAACTATTTTAAATGTAACTTCACATATCAGAGGTGTTCAAAGGTGATTCTTTTAATATTAGTTTTGTAATAATATTAGTGGCTTTCAAAACACGATTCTGTTAGAATAATTTTCGTACGAAACCACCTTTGTATTCAGCATCATCTGGCCATGGATGACAGCATCAGAAACATATCGGTGAACAAGAGTAGATCCTGTTGGAAAAGTGATTTCTACCTTTGAGAATATGGATGTTCAAATTTGTGTTCAGAATATACAGTTTTTTTTTAATTTTTTTGTATATTATTAACCGAATTGTGTTTTATTTTATATTTTACAGCTGTAAATTTCTCCTTTGTGTGAACTATTGGATGGGATTTCAACTTACCTGTTGCTTACACACAAGAAAAATATTTTCGTACGAATCGGCAATTTTGGAAAAGCTTTTCACATCACTTTCCAACAGTGTCTTTGTAGGAAGTTTAACATCAAAAACATACAAAAACAATTTTCTTCCAGAAAGGCATAATAGTAAATTGCAGAGAACCGTTGAGATTTTCGATCTAGCCCTCGTGCCCTTTACCATATAACAAAGAAAGTGTTCTCACCTCATACTTTAAAAGCTGTCCTGAAAATGCAGAAATAAATCACTGGTAGCTTCACCTGAAATGTTTTTCCCTGAGTGAACTGTGACAGTATTAATTAACCTTTAGCACGACGCGGTATTTCTTTTAATTGCAGAGTAGCGAATCCCAAATTATAAACATATGCAGAACGCAATTTTCGTAACATTTCTGGATGTTATTTCGTGTTCGAAAAATACAACAAAGTGAAAACTTCATGTTACAAGAAGTTAGCTAACTCATATGTTTTCTCGTAATTTTGGATTTCACAAACTGCTTCTTACGGATGATGGTTTTTCAGATGTATGAATCCTAAGATGCCTTTTGAGATACCCCGAAGAGGAAAACTTTCAAGAAATTGGACAAACTTCAAACTATTATATTAGGGTCACACATTTCTTACATATAATTGTATATATATATATAAAATCCCCAGTTACTGGGGAAGCCCCAAACTGGACAGATGGAAGGTTTCTCCATTTTATGAATTCAAACATGCGTTTTGAGATAGTGTGAACAAGAGTCTTGCTTTCCACAATTTTGAGAGCTGCAAGATTGTTCCCCCATTGTGAATTCTAATATGCCTTTTAAGATTCCCTGAAACGGAAAACCTTTTTTATACAAATTTGACGACTGAAAGGTTTCTACTCTCTATGATTTCTGAAATGCATTTTTGAGATTCCCTGTAATGGTTTTTCAGATGTTTGAATTCTAAGATGCCCTTTGAGATACCCCGAAGAGGAAAACTTTCAAGAAATTGGACAAACTTCCACAGGGAACTTTCTTCCACAAATTTTCCACCTGCATGGTTTCTCCTTTGTGTGAACAAGAGCATGGGATTGCAACTTACCTGCTGTTTTAAATTGCTTGTGGTATACCTGACACCCGAAATTTTTTTCTCCTCTATGAACGGAGAGATGATACTACACGAAAACTGCATGCTATAGGGTAAGTTATACAACAGAGTGGCCTTTTCAACATGCTCTTGTTATAGGTTTTAGAAGTATCAAGACTCGAGCCATCCGTGCGTACACTATCTATAAATTGCGTGTGTCTTGTAGTTGAATTTCTGTTTGCTGGAAGAAAAATTTATGTTTCTGGGGAAAACACATGCTACAATTTACGACTGACTACCAATTCTGACAGTTGAAAGGTTTCTCATTTATGTGCACTCGCGTATGTGATTTCAAATCTCCCGAACTTCTAAACTGCTTTGCGCTTTTCTGACAGCTGAAAAATTTCCTCATTTGTGTGCACTCGTCGATGTGATTTCAGTTCTCCTGATGTTTTAAACAGCTTTCTACATTTGTGACAGCTGAACGGTTTCTCCCCTGTATGAATTGTAGGATGCCTTTTGAGATGTGATGTTTGAGAAAAATTCTTTTCACAAATTTCACAGCTGAATGGTTTCTCCCCTGTGTGAATTCTGAGATGACATTTGAGATTCGCTGAATGTGAAAACTTCTTTCCACATATTTGACAGCTGAAAGTTTTGTTCTTTGTGTGCAATTGCGTATGCAATTTCAGGTCTACTGATGGGTCAAACTTCTTTCCGTATTTCTCATTTGTGCGCACTCCCGTGTGTGTGATTTCAAATCTCGTGATGTTTTTAACTGCTTTTCGCACTTTTGATGTCTGGAAGGTCTCTTGCCTGTATGAATTCTCATATTTGTGTAAGACTGTGTGAAAAGGAAAACTTCTTGTCCCTGGTTGGAGAGGTGAAAGGTTTCTCTCCTGAATGAACACTAATGTGCATCATGAGATTACTTATAACGGAAGACCGAGTGGCACAGTTTGAAATAATTTTTTTATTTCACTTTACGACGAGAACGCTTTGCACATGTTCAGAGACAGTATAGCTCTATCTATAGAATTCACTTACTGTACAGTCATTCGTTTTGATATTTATACGTATAAAGATATGCCATTGAAAATTTCAGTCAGACCAGACAGTGTAGTGATGCTACGTGCAATCTTCGCTATTCCTTGTTTTTAAATCAATGAATTTGTGGGATCACTGGAATTCTCCCTAATTGATGTGGGCTGTCTTGACTTATTTTCTTATAGTCTTATTCTCCTAGGTCGGACAGACTAAATGTTTAACGCGTGCATGAAGTTCAATGTAGTATAAGACTTCCTGATTGGTAATCCGTGTTGCAGATTAAGTTACGATTTTTTTTTTTTTTTTTTTTTTTTAAGATGAGAAACGTCCACTTTGTAGACGTTTGTATTATCACTGAATTCTATTGTTAGTGCTATTGTGTCAGTTAATACTGACACAATAGCACTAACAATAGAATTCAGTGATAATACAGAAATTCTATTCCATAGCGGTACACATGAAGATTTCCATTTACAAACAGAGAGTTTAGTGATAGGACATTCATTCTATCTTTCTTGTTTCAATTTTCCTTGGCAGTCCTAGGAAAGAGGAAAATAAAATAAATATAAAATTGCATAATGAATGAAAAATCTAACCAGAAAAAAATTTCAATGAAATTTATAAACCATTTGTTGCCATGAATAATGGAATTTGTTTTGGATTAAATCGCTCAATTTATTAATGTTAAGTCGTTTATTTTCCAGAAGTGAACAACAAATTTCAATCCTATTTGTTAAATAAAGCCCTGGTTAATACAAGTGGAATACTGCAAGACAATATCATACCTTCTCCAATTAAGATTACATTATTTATCATATAAATTTTGTATATCAGATATCACCCGAGAGGCTATTGTGTATTCCGATCATGTTAAACAATTTTTCTGAAGACCATTTTCCTGGACTGTCAAAACAATACTTCAACTGAAGATAAATGCTTGCACAGATCTGGACGCTTCGTTTTTCATTTTTGCCAGCACAAGTTCGGAAACTTAGGTACAGGAGTTCATGTGACCCGTTACATTTAAAATATGTAGTATTAATTTCTTGAATGATGTTGATATACTCTATGTATACTCTACAAATTATCGGAGGTTTACCTGATAACTTTAGCCAATGCGAAATGACTGTTATTCCCCACTCCCCATTTTGTTTGACTTTGCACGACCGATTTATGGATTAGACAAGAACTGATGGAGATGTATCCCTATGGCTCATCTGAAAGAAGCACCCCAAATTTTACGTCTTTACAATTGTCTACTGAAATTAAAATTCTAAAAATTAAAATAACTGTAAATAATCTTCGGCTTCCAGATTTTTTCAGTGAGACAACTGTTCGGAAATCTACAAGTTGGCAACCTGCTGACATATGAATTTTTTATTTAATGTTCAGAGTTTTCATAACAATGACCGAATATTACCTTTTCAAAAATATGGCCTATTGTAAGAATAGAAGAACAATCTCAAAACACATTAATCAACTTTATCCTTAAAAATAAAATTTAAAAAAATGCATATCTATATATATGGTCCAGTGCTCTCCGTGTACTCGTCAGAGGGCCATTTAATAATAATAATAATAACCGAACTTCGATGAGGTCCAAAGAGACTTCTACAAGAGTTTCGGAGAAGACGGGAAAGAAGGGAACGGTACCCCCGAGAAGAGGACGATTGAGGAGTTCTGGGGTAACATATGGAGTACCGAAGTAAGACATAACAGCCAAGCAACTTGGATAGAGCTAGAACGCAAGAAAACCAAGGACATACAAGAAATGAGAGGGTGGGAGATTCGGGAAGTAGAAGTAAAACAGATGATCAAGAACTCTCAAAACTGGCGAACACCAGGAATAGATAACGTCCACAACTACTGGTACAAGAAGCTCACTTGCACACACAATCACCGGGCAGAGCAGTTCACCCGAATGATAAGGCACCCAGAGACAGTTTCGAAGTTTCTCACTCAAGGAATGACATATCTGAAGCCTGAAGACATACAAGAAACCCGGCGAAATATAGGTCAATCACTTGCCTCCCAATAATGTACAAGGTCCTAACCAGCTGCATAACCAGGAAGATATCAGACAACTTGGAGAGCCTGTACATAATGACTGAACAGCAGAAAGGATGCAAGCGGTTAAGTAAAGGATGTAAGGAGCAATTAACGATAGATGCTGCGGTTATGGAGCAAGCCTACAAGAAGCACCGCAACATCAGACTACATCGATTACCTTAAGGCCTTCGACTCCGTGCCACATAGCTGGCTAATAGAGGCGATGAACATCTACAAAGTCAATCCGATAGTAAAAAACATCCTAGGAGAAACGATGGCGAAATGGAGTACCACCATTAAGGTCGAAAACATTACAACCAGGCCAATCCCATCAGGAGAGAAATCATTCAGGGAGATGCCCTGAGCTCATTGTGGTTCTGTCTAGCACTTAACCCGCTGTCTACCATGCTCATCAGTACCAAGTACGGATATAACCTCAAAGAAGGAAGGAAGAACCTTTACGCCCTCAGCCACCTGATGTACATGGATGACATCAAGCTCTATGTGGGAACCATAATATTTCTATTAATTACTCTGTTTTTATTTGGTTTAAATTCACACCATTGAATTTAAATTCAAATTAGGACACAGATCCTCACAATAAGTTAGTATTTGTCCGATTCTACGAATATTACAGGTCTCAACTACACTAGTTGTCTCTCCAACATGATGTAAAAATTGGCAGATTCGCTAATGATTAGTGCCAAGCAGATTTCCTTCCTGGTGACTTGAACAGACTTCAGAAATAGTCAGGGAAGTGGCAGCTATGTTTTAATGCTGCTAAATGCAACATCTTACACTTGGGCAAAACGAAACACCCACAGATAAATTATACAGTTGGTGTTTTTTTTTTTTTTTTTTTTTAAACCGTGCAGGAAGAAATGGATTTGGGAGTTGCAATACGTGCAAATATGAAGGTTTCTGAACAGCGCAAATGGACTTCCAGGAAAGCCTACGATGTCCTATGCATGATATATCAAACGTTATCTTGTAGAGAAAAGGAGGTCATAGTAACACTGTATAAAGCAATTTTAAGACCACATTTGGAATATTGTGGTCAGGTATGGAAACGTCAACTGGAAACGATATCGTGTTTCTTGAAAGGATCCAAGGACGGGCAAATGGAATGGTGAGATTTGCAGGAAGGCCGTATGAAGAAAGACTAATACGGCTTATATGGGCTAAAGAGATAGGCAGCCAGATACCTGAGAGGTGACTTGATTGAGGTTTCAAAGGTTCTGAGTGCAATTAGGAAAATTAATGTAGGTGGAATTCTTACTCTTCTAAAGAATTCCTAAACTTCGGTTCTTAAATTCAAATTACAAGTTTTCACTAAGATCGTAGAAACTTTTCTTTTAGCCAGGAGTTGTTTATTGATGGAACAAGTTGTTTTCCTACGTAGTTGACAGTTTGAATAAATTCAAAGGTCGACTGGATATAATTTGTGTTTTCTTATCTATTTTTTTTTTTTTTTCTTCCAGTGCAGCAAAAGCCTGTGGCTTCCTTGCACTAGAGGGCGAATATTATTACTATTAATATTTTGGAGTTCTTAATTAGTTTGGTTTTTTTCCCTAAAATGATCAATGGTGTAAGATTTAAAAACACAATAATAATAATAATTGAAAACAACACTGTTACTTTTCTTAAAATAACTTAAAAGTTGATTTTAATACGTTTTTTATTTAGATTAGAGAACATTATAAGGTAATTATTAATATTTATTTCAATTATATAACCCTCTGAATTTTAAATAAACCGTGGAAGAAGAAATTATGTACAATGTGCAGTTATGTTCTGATACATTTCTATGTCATGAGCCTTTTCCTTTAAAATTTCGTGATTATTTGAAAATTTCTTAAATATTTTGTGATTGACTGATAGCTTCCGTATCTTTTCTCGAATGCTTCTTCCGTTGTTTGGGTCTATATAATCACCTGTGGTCACGCACCTTTATTCTGCTGTAATCCAAAATGAGCTAATTGCTCTTAAACAATATCCGTATTGCGGATTTTTAGAACGTGTTCCTTCGTGCTTACAAACTGCGGATAAAAGTTACTTTGGCGCTATTTTGAAAAGAAAAATAATTAACATAACCAACTCTTAAAAAAATTTCCGAGAAATTTTCATTTTGGCTCTTATTGTTGTTGTAGCATGGTTTTGGAAGGATTAGCGACTAAGGCCTTATTACCTCGTGTATAGTGTTTGTAAATTGCGTGTGTTCTGAAGCCAATTTTATATATACTGGACGAAAAACCCACGTTACCTTCGCTTGAGACCAACTAACTCATTCGCGTTCTGAAAAAAGCCCATAAAAATTACTCAATCATCGACGGGATTGAAAATTCTTTTCCATCAAATATGGAGAGGATGGCGATCCTACCAACTGTGCTGCCAAGAAACCACCAACTTGGCTTTCGTTTTTTGCAGGTTAAAACCTACATATTTAAACTACACAGTATATTGGTCTCAATCCGATTCTGGCCTTGACCACTAAAGGGTTAAACGTCACCAAAAGTTTGAAAATATGTAAATCCTTCGAAAAAAACCTTTTAACTCGAGTATTAGGAACAAACTCTTTAGCTTATTCTGCTTTTGCTTTAGCACATAAGGCGTTAATCTTAACTGAATTTGTTCCTACCAGTTGGACGTTATTGATGGCCGACTTTTCTTTCTAATAAATCCTGTACTTACTTCCAAAGACGGACAAGAACACTACTTCTCAGTAACTGAGTATTCTGCAAAACACGAATACAGTGAAATTAATACAGTTATGGAGTTTGGAAAATTTGAAGCATAAAAGGCTATTCGATATAGCTAAATGCGCATGACAAGATGTCACTTCTTTGATAATAAGTAAAATAAACTTACCAGTAATACACCATAAGAAATTAATTGAAGAGGCAAGGAGAAGATGAGATGGTGGGGGAGAGTTCCCATGTATATCGACCAATGGACACAGGATATTCTTCCTTATGTGTGCATATCACTGTCCTCAACAACTTCATCTTCTGTTCAGTTATTTAAAGAACCGGCATGTGCTGGTAAAATCAAAATTCTGTCAGGTCTCCAGGCAGTTGTATCGAGGGTGTCCCCAGGGGTCTATCTTGGGGCCGCTCATATGGAACACTGTCTTTCAGGAGTGGATTTCCAGATCTTTTGAGAACACAAATAATTGTATATGCCGATGATGTAACCATTTTGTTCAGCGGTTACTCTCGTGCAGCTATCGAAATCTCTACTAACGCTGTTCTTCCAAATCTTTATGTTTGAACTCTAGACAACAAACTATTCATTACTGGTGTGAAAACTAAAATGGTGATATTTGGCTTCAAATTAAATATTCAACGACCACCACAAGTCAAAGTTAACAACGTTCGACTCCCAATCGTCACGGAAACCAAGTGTTTGGGCGTGATTGTGAACTGTATATTAAAATTTTTCTCACACCTTAATCACGTAACTACCAAAATTAGAAAATTTACTGGTGCCATCGCGAATGTCTCCAGAACTGATTGGTTTCTAGCGTCGGACCATGCAAGTTTACTACATCCCCGTCTTCCTCTCTACGGCAACTTATGCCGCTGGCACACGGATCCACAGTGCAAAAATAGTTAAATTCCAAGCAAAACTAGCTAGTTTATAGAGAATTATGATCCTTAGTATGCTAAAAGTGTGCAGAGCCGTATCAACACCGGCGATACAAGTTATCGCTGGCACGTTGCCCTTGGATCTATACCTAATATACAAAGCTCTTTGCTTTCACAGAGAGCGATTCCGACAGATTCCAACTGAAATTTTCAATATCGCCATCGATCCTGAAACAGACGTTAAGCGTGAAAGAGCTAAGTGTTGGAACGAACTTTTAAATTTATGGCAAAGACGTTGGGACACCACATCTCTGGGTACTGTCACTAAAGAATATTTTCCTGTAGTTACCTTCATGTCAAGCAAGAAAATTAAAACCTGGTTCTCTATGGATCTGCGCACTTCTTATTTGTTAACAGGACATGGATCTCTAAATGAGAAATGATACAAATTTTGGTTATTCCAAACTGATCTCTGTGCTTGCAGAAGGATTGAAAATTGGAAACACATCCTCTATGAGTGTTAACTGTAAAACGACATAAGAGATGGTTTATCTAAGTCAATTGAAAATTTTTCTCCTGGTCAAGTCTCTTAATTCAAAAAGTTAACGCTTTTTATGCACTCAAACTGTTTGCTTATGATATCTTTGCTAGATTATAAACAGTGCAACTTCTATTCCCATGGACACTTCAACAACAACTACAGCTGCAATTATTCCTACAATTATGGCTTCATTGACCACTGCTGCATCAGAATTTTTTCATCAGAAATCAGCGCATTACTTTAACTGTATAAACTCAGGTTGCAACAATTACTCCTAGCTTGAGTTCTTTTGTACCACCCTCTCTATCTTCTACTTTCTGAGAATGGATAATCTCCTACCAAAAAATAGGCACTCAGCTTGGCTCCACGGCTACAGAGAAACATTTATGTAGAGGAAAAAATTTATTTATCTATATAGACTCTGTAAACTATTTAGAGTTCAGTGTAAAAAATATCCTGCGGCCCCTACTCACATGTTGTTCCTCTCTTTTGTTTATATACGTATTTACACGTACCACTGTGTATATACAGTACTTAGTAAATGTATTATACGTGATATACGTGTTTTGTTCAATAATGGTTTAATAGCATGTCCACCAAAATTCTGAGGACATTTATGAGATGTAAGCCTGTGGGATATGTGTTGTTCCACGGGTACAAGGTCAATATTTATGTAGCAGTATAGATTTAGCTGTATATTAAGAGTTTTCTGTAAAACTAAACTCAAGCCGACAAATCTTATAATACCCTTCTGGGATGATCTGGGAAGTGAACTGTTAATTTACATGGTCCTCGAATCTTGGGGCTCTACCATTATGTCTAGTTATTCATAGTTATAGCATTAGCAAAGGCATATGATGTAAGAAAGCAAGCTTATATGGCATCAGGACCATTGTATATAGTTGATTTTGTCTCTGCAGCCGGCTTTGCTCTGATCCTCGTCCTTTACTTTTCGCGCATACTAACTTCTCTTGCCTGGCCTTTGACAAGGCACTGTACTTTAAAATGAAACGAGGCGGAGATGAATTAACATTCCAGGAGCCAAAGAAAAATAAACGTACATACGTCTTGATAACAAAAACTTAATTAGAGTGATCACAACCAAGTACTATGTTTTATACCCATTGTATGAAAAAATACTATCGAAAAAAGCCAAACCTATTCATTACAAAGTAATTTATAGGCACTTTATGAGCATAAAGCAGAATTTCGCCAAACTCTGATTAGCGAAGCGACTAAAAGGACAAATTATTTTCATGTCTTTTACGTGAATAAATTAAATGATTTCCTTTGGGATAGAGTTTGTCAAGAAAGAAATAAACCATTCCGCACTAAATTCTCCACCCCCACACGGGACTACACTCCATACATTTAGAGCAGCACTAATACAAAGAAAATTTGAAATTAAAATTATCCTCAATCTTAACTTTTCAATTATTGCTCATAAGATGAACAGCAAATTCTACATTTTACTTGAACACGAACCTTTCACTAGCCTTTGTTACATGTTGTGCTTAGTTTAGTTTTTTCTCAGTCTTAAAACTAGATTTTTCAGATATGCTTAAAGAACTACGAACATGCTGTGACTGAAGTAACAAAAGGCAGTAAAATTGTGGGGATTTTACCAGTATTACTATCGTGACTGATAAAAATTCTGATTCTGTTCAGATCGAAGAATATAATGTGATTTTTACTTGCAGATCACCAATCATGGTGGAAATGACAAATGACATTACTTTATATATTTATTTTAAACTGGAAAAAGTTCAATTCTATGTTCAATTTAAACTATGAAATGCGAGTAATCGATAAGGAAATTATAGCATAGCATTTTTTCAAGAATCAATTTAATCCTGTAAAATATACATTATTATAGAAGAAAACAATGTGAGAGTAATATCAAAATATAAAATATCAGAGAATATATTAATATTGAAATTCATAAACTCAAAATGAAAATTCCTTGCAAAACGGTGTATTTGCAATAACTGTGTATCCTTTCTTTTGATCCAAATAAATGAACTTCTACGAAAACTGTTTTATATGAGGGTGTTCGAAAGAACGGTAAGGATATCCGGGTATAAATGCTTCTCGGAAGAACCACTCTCTCTCTCTCTGAAAAATATCAAAATGTCCTTTGTACTGGTGCCCCGTCAATTGTGTTTGGATCATGAAACAGTAGAAATACTTTAATGGAATTAAAAAACCCGTTGCAGCTTTTCAGGTTGGAAGTATAAATGTCGATGCAGTATTAAGTAATAGAGAAATACTTGTCATTTCACCTGTAATAATTGAGGTAGAGACATAATCAAAAACTTCATGTCGTACACTGATATTTTGAGAAATTCCTTGTGTGTGGATTCCACTGTGTGAATGGTATTACTGGAAGCACGAATTTCTGACTGACATCAATGGAGGCACAAATTCTCTTTTCTTGCCACCACGAAATGGTCGAAAGTGACAGTTGAGGTGTTCTTTTGTTAATATGTTTAATAATGTTTGTGGCTTTCAAAACACGATGATTCTTTAGAATACTTTTGTTAGGGAGCACTATCTTTGCATGCTGGTATCATGTGGCCATGGAAGACACCATAGCAGTGAGAAGCATACCGATGAGCAAGAGCTGGTCCAGTCGGAAAAGTGATTTCTTCCTTTGAGAATAAATTCAAATTCTTGTCCAGCATATTAATTGTTTTTTTTATTATGATTTTTTTAATATATTATTCACCCTACAGTCTTTTCCTTTATGTACACTAGAAAAATTATTTTCATACGATTCGGCAATGTCAATTATTTTGTTAGTCTTCAATAGTAGTTTCGTACTAAATGAAACATGAAAAGCACTGCGTAAAACAATTTTTATCCAGAAAGGCATAACAGTAAATTGCGAAAAATGGTTGAGATATGCTATCTAGCATTTATGCTTTTATGTTAAGTTAAAGAGTCTTAACCCACCTGCTGAAGTGGGAGTTACTCAAAGAGGTAACTACCATTAGGGGTAAAGGGAAGGGGTATTGCTTTCGTAAAGGCGACTACAATGGACTGAGACAGTATTTAAATTCTATACAGTGGGACCAACTGATGATGTTACCAACAGCAAATTCAAAATGGGAAGCATTCAAAGAACTTATCGTGGAAGCTACTAGGCTTTACATACCAACTAAAAAATATTGTTCAAGGTTTAGGCCTAAATGGTTGTCAGATGAACTAATGAGGCATATGGCAGAGAAGAAAAATGCATGGGATACATACAAATTAACACGTGACACGGACGCCTATGATAGATACAAGTTGATCTGTAACCAAGTTACAAAGGAGGTTAGGCAGGCGAAGGCAGATTACGAGAGATCCTTGGCAAGGGATGCGAAGAAAAACAGCAAAGAGTTCTTTACTTATGTAAACTCTAGAAGGAAGGGGATGAATCAGATTGGTCCACTTGAGATCGATGGGTCAACTGTTGATGACCCTGCTCGGGTAGCTAACAAACTAAATGAATATTTTGCATCGACATTCACACATGAGGAGTTATTCAGCGAGGGGAATGCCAGAGGTGTATTCAACTCTAGCAGTAAGCTAGAGAATCTTGTAATAACTGACAGCAAAGTGGAGGAGAAATTGTTGAAGATAAACACAAGAAAGGCACCTGGGGTGGATGGGATCTATCCAGTTATATTAAAGGAGGCAGCAAAGGAGGTAAGCAAACCCTTAGCCATAATTATGAGAGCTTCCTTGGACTCAGGGGAGGTACCCATTGACTGGAGATGTGCAAATGTGACCCCAATTCACAAAGGGGGATCAAAGGCTGACACAAGTAATTATAGACCTGTGAGTTTAACTTCTGTTCCCGGAAAATTAATGGAGGCACTGGTGAAAGAAGCACTGCAGGATCATCTAGACAAGACTTCAGTTATAGCTAGGACACAGCATGGTTTTGTTAAGGGGAAGTCTTGCCTGACCAATTTGATTGGATACTATGATGCAGTCACAAAAGAACTGGATGCAGGGAATAACTTTGATATTATATACTTGGATCTTAGAAAGGCTTTTGATACTGTTGCACATGGAAGACTGCTGCACAAATTGGAGCAGTGTGGCATTGGAGGCAAGTTGCTGCTATGGATAAAGGGGTGGTTGAGGGGGAGAAGACAGAGAGTGGTAATCAATGGACACTGCTCATCGTGGACTAATGTTATTAGTGGAGTCCCTCAGGGTTCAGTATTGGGGCCTTTATTGTTTTCTGTATTTATAAATGATATTGATGATGGTATATCAGGCTTAATGTCCAAGTTTGCAGATGATACGAAGGTTGGCAGGGTTGTCAAGGACACTACTGACACTATGCTGCTGCAACAGGATTTGGAAAGGTTGAGCAGATGGGCTTCGAGGTGGCAAATGAAGTTTAACATTGACAAATGTAAAGTACTACATATGGGAAACAGCAACCCCAGAGCAACGTATCAACTCTGTGGTACTACACTGACAGTGGTAGAGAATGAAAGGGACCTGGGGGTGGTGGTGCAGGCAGATATGAAGTTCTCTGAGCAGTGCAGACGAGCTGCAAGAGTAGCTCATGGTGTATTGTCAATGATATATAGGAATTTTTCTAGCAGGGATAAGGAGGTGATTATTCCCTTGTATAAGGCAATGGTCAGGCCACACCTAGAGTACTGTATACAGGCCTGGAGGCCTCATTTCAGGAAGGATGTAGAGCTGCTGGAACGAGTACAGAGAAGGGCAACTAGATTGGTGAATGGGACAAAGGGGTTCTCTTACGAAGAAAGGCTTAAGTTTTGCAAATTACAGTGTCTGGAAACTAGGCACCAGCGGGGTGATCTGATAGAGGTGTACAAAGCCTTGAATGGTTTGAGCATGCTCAATGCTGATGGGATTCTTCCTCTAGCTCAGAAAAATCACCTGAGAGGGCATAAATTCAAATTGAGGAAAGACAGATGTAGGATAGATGTGCGGAAATTTGCCTTTAGCCAGCGGGTGGTTGGTGGGTGGAACAGACTTCCATCCCTTGTCGTGGAAGTTGATAGCCTAAATAAGTTTAAGGCTCAGCTGGACAGGTATTTCTAACGAACAGAGGGGTGAAGTGGAAGTGGTTATTTTTATTTATTTATGTTACTTTTTTTTTTTTTTTTTTTTGGCTGATGCTGCATAAGCTTGCTTTCTTGCATCAAATGCCTCTACTAATGCTAATGCTAATGCTAATGCTAATGCTAATTAAATCTATGGTACCTTAATCCCAAACATTTATTCCCTGTACGAACTGTGACATGGTTATTACCATTTAGTAATAACTGATTATTACCATTTAGTAACAACATCTAGCACTGAGTACCTTGGAAAGAAATCCCAAATAAAACGTTTTTGAAGAGCATCGTTTCCGAATAGTTTCTAGATGATATTTCATAGTGTGCGAATGACAAAACGTGAAAACTTCTAGGTACAGGTTGAATTAGACAACTAAATGGTTTTATTCAATTTTGTTGTTGTAGAATTTTTGGAGCATCAGAAACTAGTTCCTTATTGTTACGTGTACACGCTCTTGTAAAATTTTTTTTGTTCTCTAGTCGATTTTCTGTTTCTCGACGAAAACTAGAATTTCCGGGAGAAAAAACAGTGCTACCCTGTCGTGAGAATGGATAACTCAGCCACGTTGAGATGAAGATCCACAAAACGTTTTGACATCATCGAGAAGACTCGAACTCGGGTCCTTTCCAAAGCGTGTGGGGAGGACGGCGATTGTATTAAATGTGCTATCCACATTGGCTTCTCAGTATTCAACAATTGTTTATCCTCCTCTTCTCTTTCTCTATGATTCAGAGATCTGGGCATACGCATCTTCCTCTACAACCAAACCAGTGTTCTCCTCCAAGTATTAGCTCCTCAATTGGGCTTGCCCCAAGCTCAGCCTACCTCCCCAGCTCCGAACCACCGCTATGGCCAAAAACTCTTGACATCTCGGCTCATTGATGAAAGAAGAATCGTCATTATAATCAAACTCAAGATTTGTCTCGTGTCCTCTTCTTTCAGGGGTAACTGTGCATGAAGGATGCCAGTGGCGCATCTGCGAGCAAATCCACAGCTCTTCCCTATTCAAACACGCCTTCACCTGTCGGACCGATTCCTATCTCAACAGATGTTATCACGTGTCCAAGATCTAGTTGTAGATTTAATCAAATTTAGTCAGGATCGACATTGCAGAAAAATAATACACCTTAGCGGGAGGCCAAGGCCTCCAATATGTAACCCGACTCCCGATGCATTCTCTTATGTATATAATTATGCTATTCGTTGTACAGTATATTCTTATGTTATGTATTTTCCCACTAATGTTCTGTACACACACTTAATGTTTAGAATACCTAATCCATTTTTCTATTTTTCTAATACTGTACTTTATTTAACGTGTTCATTACTGTACTTTTTATTAAATTTTTTTTTGGTTTATTCGGGAAACTTTGGATTTTAAATACACCAATAAGGAAATAATGTACAAATGTTAAAGGAGCAGTTGGCAAATAGTTTGTAAATTTCAGTATAAACATCTGTGATCATTTTTTCTTTTCTCATCATTTAATTGTAAAAATGTTCACAATGATATTATAGGCAGAAATAGTTTAAGAAGTCTTTTGTGAAGAAATGTACAAAAAACTCCATATTATTTCTGTCTTTTCTGTTGAAATTACCTGTACAATTTCAGATCTGTATATTTTTCAATAGTATATTTGTATATTCGTCGTTTGTTTTAAGGGAACATCCCATTAAAAGCCATTCATTTATGCGTTCCCACTCCCTTTTTTGCTGTTATCTCCCAAAAAAGTGTAACATAAAATAGGGATAAATAAATTACATTGAATTACAAATTAAATACATTACATCGTTAACTCCTGAACACTGTGTCGTGACGGGCAGTTGCAACTGCACTAATATGCACATCACTAACTCAAACTTACAATAAAGATTTCTCTTTCCCTCTCGTACGTTTTCTCAGAGTTCAGAATTCCGAAAACTGCATCTCACAGGTTGGACAGCCGAATAGTTTTCTGGAGCGTGAATTCTAAGATGCCTTTTGAGATTACCTGAAAGGGAAAACTTCTTTTTACAAATTTGATAACTGAAAGGTTTATCACCTGTGTGAATTATAAGATGATTTCTGAGATTTCTTGTAGAGGGAAAAATTCGTTCCACATAATTCACAACTGAATTGTTTCTCTCCTGTATGAATTAAAAGATAATTTCGGAGATTTGCCGAATTGCTGAACTTCTTTTCACACATTTCACAGCTGAAAGATTTCTCGTTTGTGTGCAC
The DNA here is from genome assembly GCF_048544385.1 of Mastigoproctus giganteus. Classification (NCBI taxonomy): domain Eukaryota; kingdom Metazoa; phylum Arthropoda; class Arachnida; order Uropygi; family Thelyphonidae; genus Mastigoproctus; species Mastigoproctus giganteus. The sequence continues at coordinate 198,759,789 of NC_143584.1, forward strand.
TCCCTGCATATCTGATTTAAATTTTCCTCTGCTGTTAGGCGGCTTTTCGCATTTCTGACAGCTGAAAGGTCTTTCTCCTCACTGAAGTGTTGTATAAGACTACGTGATAGGAAAAACTTCTTCTCACAGATTGGACTGCTGAATTATTTTTCCGATGCATGAATTCTAAGATGGATTTTGAGATTTGATGAACAGGAAAACTTCTTTTCACAAATTAGACAGCTAAATCGTTCCTCCACGGAATGAATTTTAAGATGCTTTTTGAGATTACTGGAATAACGAAACTTCTTTCCACATACCTCACAGCTGAAAGGTTTCTCTCCTGTATGAAATCGGTGATGCAATTTTACTTCTCCTGAAGTAGTAAACGTCTTTCCACAAATTTGACAGCTGAAAGGTTTCTCCCCTGTATGAATTCTAATGTGTCTTTTGAGATTCCCAGAACACTGAAACTTCTTTCCACATAATTCACAACTGAAAGGTTTCTCTCCTGTATGTAATCGGAGATGCGATTTCACATCTCCTGAAGCAGTAAACGTCTTTCCACAAATGTGACAGCTGAAAGGTTTCTCCCCTGTATGAATTCTATAGTGTCTTTCGAGATTCCCTGAACTCTGAAACTTCTTTCCACATAATTTACAACAGAAAGGTTTCTCTCCTGTATGAATTCGGAGATGCGATTTCACTTCTCCTAAAGAAGCAAACTTCTTTCCACAAATTTGACAGCTGAAAGGATTCTCCCCTGTATGAATTCTAAGATGTCTTTTGTGATTCCCTGATTGGGAAAACTTCTCTCCACATATTTGACAGCTGAAAGGTTTCTCCCCTGTATGAATTATAATGTGTCTTTTGAGATTCACAGAACACTGAAACTTCTTTCCACATAATTCACAACTGAAAGGTTTCTCCACTGTATGAATTCTAAGGTGTCTTTTTAGATTCTCTGAACTCTGAAACTTCTTTCCACATAATTTACAACTGAAAGGTTTCTCCCCTGTATGAATTCTATGGTGTCTTTTGAGATTCTCTGAACTCTGAAACTTCTTTCCACATAATTTACAACTGAAAGGTTTCTCCCCTGTATGAATTCTATGGTGTCTATTGAGATTCCCTGAACTCTGAAACTCCTTTCCACATAATTTACAACAGAAAGCTTTCTCTCCTGTATGAAATCGGAGATGCGATTTCACTTGTCCTGAAACAGTATACGCCTTTCCACAAATGTGACAGCTGAAGGGTTTCTCCCCTGTATGAATTCTATGGTGTCTTTTGAGATTCCCTGAACTCTGAAACTTCTTTCCGCAAAATTTACAACAGAAAGGTTTCTCTCCTGTATGAAATCGGAGATGCGATTTCACATGCCCTGATTGGGAAAACTTCTCTCCACATATTTGACAGCTGAAAGGTTTCTCATATGTTTGCACTCGCGTATGTAATTTCAAATCTCCCTCTGTTTTAAACTGCATTTCGCATGTCTGACAGCTGAAAGGTCTCTCTCCTGCGTGGATTTTTATATGATATGTAAGATGCTGTGAACGGAGAATGTCTAATTACAGGTTGGACAGGTGAAAGGTTTCTCTGCTGAATGAACTCTGGCATGTTGTTTAAGATTCCCTGAACGGGAGAACTCCTTCTGACAGGATGGACAGGTGAACGGTTTCTCTCCTGTATGGACTCTCAGATGTTTAAGAATCCATGAACGGAAGAAGTTCTTCTCACAGGTTGGACAAGTGAAAGATTTCTTTCCTGTATTAACTAATATGCATTATAAAATTTGGAGATAGGGGAAACAGAGTTGCAGAGTTTGATAAGTTTTTTTTTTTTTTGTTATTTTAGGACAAGAAATCTTTTCTGGTGATAACAGAAACTCTAGAATTCACTTATTGTACAGTCATTCCTTTTGATCATATATAAATATTTCCATTTACAAATTTCAATACTTAAATCAGCCTAGACAATATAGTGATTCTATTCGCATTACTCGCTAGTTGTTTGAAAATCAGTGAATTATCAGAATTACTCCAAGTCTCCTTTATTGATGTGGTTTGTTGACTTGTTTTCTTAAAGAAAATACTTGCATTGTTCTTTTTTTTTGTTATTTTTATTTTCTAGCTATTCTTCAAGTTTCCTTATGCAGTCCTGTAAGACAGGAAAAGAAAATATATAAAATATTAGTTTGCATATTCAACAAAGAAACACAATCTAAAATTTGCAATGAAGTTTCAAAGCATTTGTTTTCATCGATAAAGAATTTTCTCTTGGATTGAATGATTAGTTTTAATTTTAACTGGTTTATTTGTTTGAAGTGTGCAGTAAATTGTCGCCCTATTTTATGAAGCACTTGTCAAGACATGTGGGAATACCGAAGAATCACAGTTTTCGAAATGGGTGGTGAACCTTCCCCCTTTTCATTTCCTTTAGAGAAATCTATTTAAGAAATAAAAGGACTGGAGGAACTGTATACTGGCTCTACGTACTCTCAGTAATTTTTTTATTTCTTTATTTTTTCGTTTTCAGAAAGAAAAAAAAACAAATTTCCTGACTACATAAGAATTTTATTATAAAAATAAAAGCAGATAGTTATAAAAACGATATTGGAAATAGGTAATTATTATTAATTTTTAATTATTATTTTCAGGTAATATATTTCGTAGTGCCTGAAAATAATAATACAGTATTAGTATATTCGGTAAATATTTGTAATAATTTCTGAATTATTACACTTGTGAAAAGGTGAATTAAATAAAAATACATATAGTACACGTACTTAATGCTATAGATCCAATGATTTTAGCCTTATATATATATATATATATATATATATAGGGAGAGATAGATAAGTAGAAAGCTAAAATCGTTGAATCTATAGCATTAAGTACTATATGTATTTTTATTTAATCCTCCTTTTCACAAATGTCATAATTCATAAATTATTACAAATACTGTATATACAAATAATCAAAAAAATATGCTCATCTTATTATTTTCAGGCAATACAAAATATATTACCTTAAAATAATAATTATATATTTACATTAACCTTTTTTATAACTACAGTAAACCCCCGTATCCCCAGGGGCTACGTTCCAACACCTACCATGAATGGCTGAAACCAGGGATATATGCAAACACCTGCTGATTCCATATATAACGTGATTTTCTTGTACATACATATGTATAATAATATTTTAATTGTATAATGAATTTAGACATTAAATACGATAATAATAAAGTAGAGGAGACGCTAGATTTACCGGGATTGGAATTTTTTTTTTTTTTTATGTAAACACCAAACCCGAAAGGTATTCGAACCTATAGTACTCAGTACCGTTCTTGTGTTGGAGGTTGAGAAGACGAAAGAAGATATTTGTTGACATTGGACTTGAACTGCTGTAGACTGTAATTTTTAGGAAATACGTATGAAGGAAGGTTGTTCGAGAAAACGGAAGTTGAATGAATAAACGAAGAAGATGAAAAGTCGGTTCTGTGAGTTTGATGTTGCACAGTAAATGGCTGTTGGCTGCACGTGTTCGGACTGTTTTGAAAGAGAGAGTGGGAATTACAGAAGCCAATTCAGAAGAACAGTGCCCATGGAAGTATCTGTAGAAAAAGCATTCAGCAGACAGCGAGTGGAGAGACTCTGTTAGAGATGAATCATTAATTAACCTAACTGCCCTCTTCTCAATGGAATCAAGGGATCTGAGAGATTTTGTGGGCACCGCCCCAGATGTAGCAACAATATTCCATACTAGGGCGGATTTGCGATTTGTACAGGGTGAACAGCAGTTTGGAAGAAAATTAAAGCCGAGAGCGAAAGAAATAATGAAGTTTTTTTATACCGGGACACTTCAAGTCTCGAAATTAAAAAAAAAAAAAAAAAAACAGAAATCATAAAATTCAAGAAATAACTGGAATAGGTATAAATAGCTATTTTGCAACCCCAGCGGTTCAGATATGTGAGTATAGGCTTGGCACACCCAGGGTTCTCTTCTTTCTTGGTTGTTCCTTTCTACTTCTCTCTCAGAGTTACTCAGAATTTTTTTTTTTTTTTTTTTTTGGCTGGTACAGCATGAGCCACAGGCTTCCTTGCACTATAAATAAAAATAAATAATTTTTTTGTTTATACTCCGGGACGACCAAATGATCAGAGGAGTTCATATGTTTCGTAATTATAATAAGTCATAAATAAGCAACAAGAACCGGCACTATAAGTCGTCATTGGGAGATTAGTGTCCCTATTATCTCGAAACCCCCGCTGCGTACACATATACAGCTCAAAACAAAAAAGACAGAGACTTTTTTTGATTTACTGCGTCGCACCGCAAAAGGACAAATTTTGTTTCATTATTTATGTCAAAGATGTTGGAATTTTTTTTATAGTAATTATTACTATTTTTTTTTTGTTTGTTTTGTTTAGAAAGTGCGAAAATGATGGGTGCTTTCAAATTAAACAAAAACTTGAAATTATTGAAAAGTTTCAAAACGGTGCATCCGTTCAATAAAAAACCATTATAAAGTTAGTGACGAATCATGCGCGACATATTAGAAAAAAAAAAAAAAAAGGAAGCAATTCGATTTAAAATCGACATCATAAAATATAAATAAATAAAGGGAAACATCGTATTATTGGACATGCGAGTAGTACCATGTTAAGGTTAACCGCGAGTTACTGAATCAGCAGTTGGATGGAAACCACAAAAATTCGTCGTTTCATTAATTCTTTTGCACTTGTCCAACCCTAGCATATTATAATCCGTTAGACACTGGGTTTATTGCTGTCAAATCAGTCTTCTTTTTATATTTTTAAAAATTTCTTATTAATTTTAATTACAATGTGAATATAACTTTCAGATATTCCACAATAATAATTTAAAAATGCTAAAATTATGTTCAGTCATTTTCATGAACCAATTACTATTATTAATGAAATTAAATTTAAAATACTGTACTAACGAAGGTTGCAATTGCTAATGAATTAGGCAATACAAAATGTAATAATAACGCAACATTTAACGTCGCATGCAGAAATGGATATTTTTACGATTCTTTTAGCATTAGCATTAGCATTATTAGAGGCATTTGATGCAAGAAAGCAAGCTTATGCAGCATCAGCCAAGAAAAAAAAAAAAAAAAAACAACTGCTACTTCACCCCTCCGTTCGTTCAAAATACCTGTCCAGCTGAGCCTTAAACTTATTTAGGCTATCAACCTCCACGACAAGGGACGGAAGTCTGTTCCACCAACCAACCACCCGCTGGCTAAAGGCAAATTTCCGCACGTCTATCCTACATCTGTCTTTCCTCAATTTGAATTTATGCCCTCTCAGGTGATTATTCTGAGCTAGAGGAAGAATCCCGTCAGCATTGAGCATGCTCAAACCATTCAAGGCTTTATACACCTCTATCAGATCACCTCGCTGGTGCCTAGTCTCCAGACACTGTAATTTGCAAAACTTAAGCCTTTCTTCGTAAGAGCACCCCTTTGTTCCATTCACTAATCTTGTTGCCCTTCTCTGTACTCGTTCCAGCAGCTCTACATCCTTCTTGAAATGAGGCCTCCAGACCTGTATACAGTACTCTAGGTGTGGCCTGACCATTGCCTTATACAAGGGAATAATCACCTCCTTATCCCTGCTGGAAAAATTCCTGTATATCATTGACAATACTCCATGAGCTACACTTGCAGCCCGTCTGCACTGCTGAGAGAACTTCATGTCTGCCTGCACAACCACCCCCAAGTCCCTTTCATTCTCTACCACTGTCAGTGTAGTACCACAGAGTTGATACGTTGCTCTGGGGTTGCTGTTTCCCATGTGTAGTACTTTACATTTGTCAATGTTAAACTTCATTTGCCACCTCTCAGCCCATCTGCTCAACCTTTCCAGATCCTGTTGCAGCAGAATAGTGTCAGTAGTGTCCTTGACAACCCGGCCAACCTTTGTATCGTCTGCAAACTTGGACATTAAGCTTGATATACCATCATCAATATCATTTATAAATACAGAAAATAATAATGGACCCAACACTGAGCCCTGAGGGACTCCACTAATAACATTGGTCCATGATGAGCAGTGCCCATTGATTACCACTCTCTGTCTTCTCCCCCTCAACCACCCCTTTATCCATAGCAGCAATTTGCCTCCAATGTCACACTGCTCCAATTTGTGTAGCAGTCTTCCATGTGCAACAGTATCAAAAGCCTTTCTAAGATCCAAGTATATAATATCAAAGTTATTCCCTGCATCCAGTTCTTTTGTGACTGCATCATAGTATCCAATCAAATTGGTCAGGCAAGACTTCCCCTTAACAAAACCATGCTGAGTCCGAGCTATAACTGAAGTCTTGTCTAAATGTTCCTGCAGTGCTTCTTTAACCAGTGCCTCCATTAATTTTCCTGGAACAGAAGTTAAGCTCACAGGTTTTTAATTACTTGTGTCAGCCTTTGATCCTCCTTTGTGAATTGGGGTCACATTTGCACATTTCCAGTCTACGGGTACCTCCCCTGAGTCCAAGGAAGCTCTCATAATTATGGCTAAGGGTTTGCTTACTTCCTTTGCTGCCTCCTTTAATATAACTGGATAGATCCCATCCACTCCGGGTGCCTTTCTTGTGTTTATCTTCAACAACTTCTCCTCCACTTTACTCCCAGTTATTTCAAGATTCTGTAGCTGACTGCTAGAGTTGAATACACCTCTGGCATTCCCCTCGCTGAATAACTCCTCATGTGTGAATGTCGATGCGAAATATTCATTTAGTTTGTTAGCTACCTGAGCAGGATCATCAGCAGTTGACCCATGAATATCAAGTGGACCAATCTGATTCATCCCCTTCCTTCTAGAGTTTACATAAGTAAAGAACTCTTTGCTATTTTTCTTTGCATCCCTTGCCAAGGATTTCTCGTAATCTGCCTTCGCTTGCCTAACCTCCTTTGTAACTTGGTTGCAGATCAACTTGTATCTATCATAGGCTTCTGTGTCATGTGTTAATTTGTAAGTATCCCATGCATTTTTCTTTTCTGCCATACGCCTCATTAGTTCATCTGACATCCATTTTGGCCTAAACCTTGAACAATATTTCTTAGTTGGTATGTAAAGCCTAGTAGCTTCCAAGATAAGTTCTTTGAATGCTTCCCATTTTGAATTTGCTGTTGGTAACATCATCAGTTGGTCCCACTGTATAGAATTTACATACTGTCTCAGTCCATCGTAGTCGCCTTTACGGAAGCAATAACCCTTCCCTTTACCCCTAATGGTAGTTACCTCTTTGAGTAAATCCCACTTCAGCACACTGTGATCACTGCCACCTAGTGGTTCATTTATCTGCAGATTCTTAATGCATGAAGAATCACTGCTGATAATCAAATCAAGGGTATTACTCCCTCTAGTTGCCTCTCGAACATGCTGATGTAGAAAACAATCATCCAATAAATCCACAAAAGCCCTGCTAGTGTGTGAGTGACCAGCCCCCAAATTCCAGTCAATATCTGGGAAATTAAAATCTCCCATTATAAGACTCTCTGATTTACTGGCCCACTCTATTTCCCTGTAGAGTTTCTTATTATACTCATCAGAGTCATTAGGCCTATAGCACACTCCTACTCTCAATTTTGATCTCCCAATGCTTATGTCACACCAAACTGACTCAACACTGCACTGTCCAGCGATGTCGACTGGCTTCACTTCCTTGGATTTTATGTGTTTCTTAACTAATAGCATAACTCCTCCCCCCTTCCTATCCTGTCTATCCTTTCTGTAGACGTTGTACTCCCCAAATTCCAGTTCTGCATCGCTTATATCTGTGTGACACCACGTCTCTGATATCCCAACAATATCTGCCTTTGATGTTTTGAGCAATACCTCCAATTCATCAAATTTATTTACTAAACTCCTAGCATTGGTGTACACGCAAGTATACCTGCACCTGTTTCTATTCTTAGCTACCCTAACACAACCCATGTGTCCACTTGTACTGCAATGGCTCCCAGCAGTCTCTGAATTATCATGCATCTTGTTTTTCAGGCTTCTGCTCATTGTAATAGAAGCAGTGCAAGAATCTCTTTCACCTCTGCCAGTGGCTACTGTCAATCTATTGGTCTTTGTCTCCCCCCAAGCTAGCAGTTTTCCGACCCACCTAACACTGCCTCGATAGCATCAGCAAATATTCTTGCACCCTTTCTATTTAAGTGTATCCCATCCCTGTAGAAGCAATCTCTCCTGTTAACAAGTACAGTCCAGGCTGAAAAAAATTCTACCCCTTGAGCCTTGCACAATCTTTCCAGGGCCGAATTGATCGACAAGGCTCTCATCATATACTCCCTCCTATCGTGTCTGGGCAGAATTGCAGACACTTTCAAATTCAACCCTATTTCACGGCTTTTTTTCAACAGTGACCTGTACTTGTTAAGTAATTCGGCCGGTCTCCTACTCTTAATATCATTAGTGCCAACGTGTACAACTATATCACCTTTTGTGCCCTTAAAAGATGATATTCGCTCTACAACGTCATCAACCTTTGCCCCTGGCAGACATACCCTGGTCGTGTTCCACCTATCCTTTTTACAAAGCATGTTTCCCGTTTCCCTGACAATAGAGTCACCAACAACTACTAGTTCCTTCGGGACCAGCGCATTCTGCCTTGGGGGTTGCCTCTGTGTCACGTGATGCCCAAGTTTAAGCTCTGGCGTTGATGTGGGCAGCTGAGAGCTTGATGGGCCCCTCAATTTAGTTTCTTCTAGGGCATCCACCCTGTCCTTGAAGCTCTCATATAGGCCCACAAGAACGCTGAGTTGTTGCCTGATTTCGATACACTCCTTGCATCGCGCACACACAAAGACATCCCCCATGGCAGTATCATGTCCCGTACCCGATTGCTCTGCAAACATCAAGCAAACAGTGCATTTTATAAGGCTGTGAATCAGAGCACAACTGCCCCCCTCAGTTCTTCTCTGAGCCACAGCACTTCCATTTGCTTGAGCCTTTTGCTTTGCTGCTCTGGTCTGAGTCATGATTTATATTAATTTATTAATTAATTATATTTAATAATGTTATGTTATTAATTATGTTAAATATAATTAATTATGTTACGTTTGCAATCTAAGTCGTTATATGTATTTATTTAAAAGTACGCTAAGTGGATTTAAATGCTAACGAATGCTAACAATTTAAATGCTAACGAAGTTCAACTAACGTTATCTAGTACGGTATATAACTATCGTATCACAAAGGCGGGAAGGCGGGAAGTTACGAACGGTAATCTACGGACACTTAAGTATTAATTAACTTCAAATCTCCCTGTATCAATTCAGAATAAACTAACGATCCTTACTAGGTCTATAAGCTACTTACAGAAATAATTCGATGTAAAAAAATTTTCAATAAAGCGGCAAAATATGGCTAAAGAACTTCTCGTTCAGCGGAGTTTCAAACACGTGGATACCCTTACCGATACTTTTATGCAATTACAAAGCCGAGTACAGAATAAATACACCAAGTTAATCAGAAAATCACAAAATAGTGTTATACTACTAAATTTAAATCAAAAGTTTTAGAAAAACAATAATTTCAAATCAATAAATAAGAAAAATCCACTTAGCGGCTTTGAACACAACCGTCTCCTAGTGCCTCGTCAGCAGATCTGTCTTTTGTCTGCTAAATAAAGGGTATTTATTTTATTTTTAACCACTCACAGAATTCTGACTTGCATAAGTTGAAACAAAAATATAATTTCTTACCATGTCTACTTCCATAACGAGACGCAGATATCAAGACAATTGGGAGAAACCAATCACTTTGCTCTCTCAACACTCAGCAAAGAAATGCAATTCATTGAATGCTTTCCAGTTTAAAACACACAAAGAAATGAAGAATGAGTAAACAGACACGTGGAGAAAACGCGTTCTGCCTTTGAAATGCTACTTTCACCCGATGGGGTAACTGACCCACTTGAGTAGTGGCGGTTTTAAGCAACTGTGACTGATTCAAGGCGGATTCACACTTCTATGACGTCACGGGACCCTCGTCATGTTACTGTTTGGTGTAAACTGTGAAGTGGGTCGGTGAAGAAGCATCACTGCAATGTGATGCTTCTTTACCGACTTCACCAGATTAAATACAGTATTTGATCTCCGGGTACCCATGCTTATGTTTGGGATATTCATTCCTAGTACGCGCATTTTTTATGTTTAAAAACCGAACACCCATTTTATTTCTATATTTTTTGATTTTTACTAGTTCATGGAATGCAAAATTAGTAAAATTTTAATAAAATTAACCAAATTTTAGCCCGTGCTTTAATTCGGAAAATTTTATTGCAAGAGTTTTAAACACTAAAAGAAACTTTATATAAATATTAACATCAAATTTTTAACGTCATTAACGTAAATTATGTTTTACTTAATTGTTTACAATACACATTCAATAAACCTGAATTATTTAATCAAAAATAAAATATTTACCAAGCAATACTTTTCATTTGAGCGAATTTTCTTTAACAGTTTTTGATTTTTAGTGCATATGCGTGAAATTCTTTTCGTGACATATTGCGATTGGTTTTCACCAACGGTTCTCCTTCAACATTCTTATTTCTATCCTTTTTACACGTGTTAAACGTTGACATAAATACTCGATCAAGCATTGCATTTGAGTGAGGCAAAGCAAAAAAAAAATAATTTTTTTTCTGTATTACGCACTTCGTATGCATTCAAAATTTTTATACAGATATCTGTGGTAGTTTTAGGTCTTTTGTCTCAATATTTTTATGTGAGTAATTTGTGAATAATCAATTAATTGGCCAATTTATTACTGTTTTGCACTGATTAATGATACTTGCACTTCTCTTATGTTCAAAAAGACTTGTCGGTGTCACAGAACATAATGTGAAACTTCACTAGACCACAAGACATGCTTCAAATTACGATTAACCCAAACTTTTCAGTCAACAGTAAAAGATTTGAACTTTTACTCATCAAAATTTATTTGAAGTTAGAGCTAATTTCCAACGCTCCGAAATCATTGCCGAAGAAGGAAAGGCCTTTACGGATGAATATCTGTTTGGCATTTGAAGAAGAAGTACGTCCTGAAAAAGTAAGCAATTTTGCGTCTGTAAGTTTATCTTCTTCATCTGTATCGAGAAGAATTGAAGATTTAGGAGTCGATGTTCAAAATCAACTAGAAGAAAAAGTTCGTGAATTCACACATTTTTCAATGGCAATTGATGAGAGTGAGATCAAGCAATAGAGCTCAATTACTAATTTATATTCGAAGTGTAAATCAAAGTTTTTTGATAACTGAATAGCTGGTTGCATTAATTAAAAAGCTTGAAAAATGGAACAAATGAAAATATCTTTTTGAGCATGTCAGAAGCAATTTAATTGGGATTTGCTATCTGCGGTTACGACGGATGGCGCTAAAAAATATGATCATTACTAAAATTGGGTTCATAGACCAGATTCATAAATATCTTCAGAGTAAAAATATTAAAAATCCAATGCAATTTCATTGTATAATTCTCAAAAATTTTCCCTTTTGTGGAGAAAATTTTTGGCGTAGATTCCGTCATGTCAACTGCAATATTAACAGTAAATTTTATTCGCAAGAGTGACCTGAATCATCGGTAATTCAAAAATTTTCTTGAAACTATTTAGGCCGAAAACGGTTATTTTTTATACCACACCGAAGTACTGTACTATGGTTGGGTCGCTGTAGAGAGAACTTAGGATCGAAATAGATCTATTTGTGAATGAAAAATTGGAACCTGTTCAGAATTTGTGAGATCGCAAATGGTCGTAGAACTTTTTAATAGATATATCTATTAATAGATATATCTGGGCATATATAGGTAAATGGGCTTGTAGTACTGGATCCCATGACGATCAAGTACAGTACTGTACTTATTTATATCTCAACACCTGGATTTTCTTAATATGAAAATACCGTGACGAGACAAACTAGACAATGAATTCTATTATAATGTTTTTTCAATTCTATTCTTTTCAATTTAAATCCTTTTCAATTCTATTATAATGTTTTTTCAATTCTATTCTTTCCAATTTCAATTCTTTTCAATTCTATTATAATGTTTTTTCAATTCTATTATTTTCAATTTCAATTCTTTTCAATTCTATTATAATGTTTTTTTCAAATTCCAGTATTTGAAACAAAACTGGAATTATTTAAAAGTCAACTGCTTGGGAATAATTTTTTATATTTTCGAGGTTGCGATAATTTATCTGCCGATTTGTAATTTTTCTACTCAATATTTTGTTCAAAACGTAAGTTTGTTACAGGAAAATTTTGCAGATATGTTTTCTCATTTTAAAATTAATTCAAAGGTGTTTCAACTTTTTCAAAACCTGTTTGACGTACCCGTCAACGATGTTGATGAGATTTACAATTAGATTTGATAAATCTTCAATCTAACGATGCACTGAAGACAATATTTAAAAATGAAAATTTGATTCAATTTTACTCAATACTATCTAAGACAGATTAACCAAAAATTAAAAATTTTGCAAGAAAGGTACATCGATTTTCGGAAGCACATTGATATGTGAGCAGACCTTTTCCAAAAACGAAATATATAAAATAGAAAATACGGCATGTCTAACTGACCCGCATTCACACGATTTTTTAAGAATTGGAACTAGTACATTAAAACTCGATATTACGAAACTCATTCGCACGCTACAACCACATTAAGCGCATTAATGCGGGCTCACATGTGGTGAGTATAAGCTTGGCAAACCCAGGGTCCTGAGCTGGATATCATCATTCTTTTTGTTGCGCAGGCTTTTCCTCCATTATAGTGTGTGCTTGCCAATGTCCCCAAAGCCTCTCGATTATGATGTGATATGTTAGTTGGTCAAGATTAGCTGGGAACTAAATGATGCTTGGCAACAAAGTACACTAACATTTGCATCCAGAGAAACCTGGCTTTAATATGATTGTCTAGCAGTTAAATTAATCAAAGATCCTGTGTTCTGAAACTTTACTCAGATAGACGTTGAGCAAACCTGCAACATCAAAGACCATGTTGTGATTTTTCACCTTTGGCTCCTTTCGATTTATTTATTGTTACGATTTACTATTTTTTGTAAACTCTGCTGACTTGGTTGTCGTGCCGGAGTATAAACAGAAAATTTAACAGGGCCGCCGTAGCCTAGTGGTCAGGCGCGCGAGTGCATAAGTACATGTGCCTTCAGTGACCGGGGTTCAAGCCCGTGACTGCTGAATACGGTTCTGTTTCTTGTATTCTGTGTATCTTGTAAACTCCTCTGACCGTTTGGTCGGTCCGGAGTATGAACAGAAAATTTATTTATTTATTTATTTAGAAAGGATGCAACGAGTAATTAACAATAGTTGCCACGGTTATAAAGCAATCCAAAAGGAAGAGCCGTAACATGTACACAGCCTACATCGATTACTTCAAGGCCTTCGATTCCGTGTTTCATACCTGACTAATAGAGACTCTACACATTTACAAAGTCAATCCGATAGTGATAAACTTCCTAAAAGTAATGATGGCGATACCGAATACCACCATTAAGGTTGAGAACATCACAACCAAGCCAGTCCCCCATCAAGAGAGGAATGTTTCAGGTAGATACTCTGAGACCAGTGGTGGTTCTCTCTAGCACTTAACCCACTATCCACCAGGCTCAACAAAAATCTAGATTATTATGTTTAGACCACTCGAATAATTAAATTCATCTGCCGTGCTGTGTCTTTTGTCTGTTAATTGCGTGTATTCTATGATCGATTTGTCTGTTCGCTGGACGAAAAATCGCAGTTTTCTGGGGGACAAACCTTGCTATATACGCCAAAGACCGACTAACTCAGCCACGGAGTGAAAAAAGGCCATTAAAGTTCTTCTCGTCATCGACGGGATTCGAACCCGGGTATTTTCTACCCGGTGTGGGGAGGACTGTGACGATACCACTGTGCTACCGCACAGACCACCAGGCTCAACAGCAGCAACTACAGATATAACCTCAAAGAAGGAAGAACCTGTAAATTCAGGGCCGGCCTTACGCCGATTGGGCCCCGGGCTTGGCAGAAAATTAAAATTAAATGAAAAAAGAATAGATGAAAGAAAAAGATAAATAAAAAGAAAAAAGAGAAGGAAAAAGGAATTTTTAAGTTAAAGGGCTCCTGTGAAACCCGAAATAATTATTTTTTACATATGATTAGCATTTTATTAATGAGTACATAGGACGATGACAAGAATAATGTTATTATTATTATTCTTTATTTATTTATTTTTATTTTTGTTCATAATATGTGAATAATTTATAAAGGTGTGGAAATTTTGGCCATTGTCCCAGTAATTATCTCAAGACCAGTTTTTACACATCCCTTTAATTTTCCCACATGTATACCCCACCCCTAAAGTGGGGTATACATGTGGGAAAATTAACTACTTTAGTCTGGAGCCCGTTATATGGCCGAGCAACCCTCTCGCTCTGCCGAACGCTGTAGGCATCGCTATAAAATTGTATCATAATGTTGGTGTGTTTTTATTTGAATAATTGCGCTCCTTATTGTATAAGTAAAATTTATATTATTCTTCATTTTATTTATTGAGTTGGAGAGCTGGAACACAAACTCAGTTGCATAACTGTGGAGCCGATCTTTAAAGGGGCCCTGCGAAATTTGGAAGAGCGATTCATTTCTCATAACAATTCACGATTTTCATTCATAAACGTGCAAGTTCTTTTACATTAAATGTGACACTTTCTTATCGACCCAGCGATTGGCTACCACCCGATTATTGTTTAGACTGATTCCAAGCTTGTAGAAATATTAGTGAATAAAAGATTGTCGTGAAATATTCAGCAACACCAGTGTCAAATATTAAATATACAACACAGTCTCATTTTATTTTAGTGTTGGTGAATTTACGTTTTTTATGTGTGCATACTCTGTTGTCAGAGGGGAATATGTTTTATTTTACAATGCACAAATTTGTCGCATAGTACTCTGGCTATGGACAGCGGTGTCGTTTTTAACGCTTATCGTGCTAGATTTGGCTTTCATTCTTTTATTTTTTTTTTCAATCTGAAACGAAAAACTGCAAGGAGTAGGAATGACTTATTACTAGTCTAACAAGAGACACATTTCAATCGTGGTTCGTTTGAGCCTCACATATATCTTTCTGGACCTGACTAGTGTATTGGAGGGGACCCTTCCAGTAATTAGCGTTTATCCCGTGTTGTTAAATAAACAATGACTAGGCAGAGTAAAGTGTCTACTTCACTACAAAGCATTTTTAAGTTTATGGTTTTGAGGTTTTCATTTGCAATTTTCACAACATTCTACCCTTGTCTATTGCTCTGTTTCTATACAGCCAACGAGACCTAAACTTTGTTCATCATCATCATCAGCCATTTTCAATCCCCTGCAGGATGAAAACTTTCCATTTCCTTCTGTGTTATGCAAAGGCCATATATTTAATACTCACAAACTCATGAATTTCACCTGTCCATCTCCGTGGTTGTCTTCTAGCTCCAAGAAGAGCTAGAAGAAAACCTGGAAGACATGTTATAACCGTTTTATGTGTACTGTATCTGTTTTGCTTTCCTTTGTGGTCGGAAAATTTGTTGCAAAGTTAATTGAAGGAATAGCTTGGAAAAAGAGAGTGGGAAATGAAACAAAAGAATTCAACCGATTACAAAGATATTGGCAGAAAAAGTTCTGCAGCTCTTATCAAACGTCATGTACCATTCTGTGATTCTACATTTTTAAGTTTCTTAGAACATTAAAAAATTTACTCATTACCACAATTTTTTCCAACTTGGGATAGAAAGGCTGAAGATGTAAGTAAATTTATTATTCCAGTTAACATTAGTTTCCAGATTTCGTTCACAACTTGTGGATTCATAATTTGTGAATATGGGATATTCAGAAGTTATGAATGATCCATGACGTTCTCCAGTTTTGATACTAATATATGTTACTCATTGCTGTAGATTTATTTATTTTACTATCCAAAATATAATATGAATTTCAAAAAGCTATTTTTCTTGTCCGCACTTTTTTTCTTGCGCTTATCGAACAATGAATGTGCATCTCTGAATAGAGAAGTATGCATTGATTTGCTTTCTGCGCAATGCAATGGCAACTTTGTAATGATTCTGTAATAAGTGATTTTATTATTTAATGTATGTGAATTTATCATTTCAGTTTTCATAAGTTTGCATTATGGACTTCCACAAATTATGAATGGCACATGACGTCGAAGATCGCCAAATGTTGTATAGTTTGTATTATTATTATTATTATTATTATTATTATTATTAGCCATATGGGTCACGGAAGCCTCAGGGGCTTATGCTGTACCAGCCAAAAAAAATAAGAATAAATAAATTCCCGAGTTATCCTGAGAGAGAGAGAGAGAGAGAGAGAGAGAGAGAGAGAGAGAGAGAGAGAGAGAGAGAGAGAGAAGTACTGTACAAAGGAATCACAAAAAAAAAAAAGACAGAAGAGTGACATCCAGCTCAGGACCCTGGATGTGCCAAGCCCATACTCACCAGATGTCAGCCCCTCTGGTTATTATGTTAGGTAGCACTGTGATATCGCCATCATCGTTTCCCCACAATAGATGGAAAAGTCCCGGGTTCGAATTCCGTCGATGGCGCGAGGAACTTTAATGGGATCTTTTCATTCCGTGGCTGAGTTAGTCGGTTTAAGGCGTAGATAGCAAAGTTTATTCCCCAGAAAGTGGGTTTTTTCGTTTAGCAAACAGACAAATCGACCAGAGAATACACCCGATTTACAGATGAACTAAAGTATTTTTCAGATGAAATAAAGTAACCCCAATATAGTATTCTTTTTTTTTTTTTTTACATTACTTTGAATTTTGTTACAATTTGACAGAACGATTTTTAATTTTATTACTCTGATATGAGTATTTCTTTTATTGAAATTTGTTGGTGAATCATTTACAGATCGGAGAAAGATTATAATACGACAAATTATAATACGAATTTGCACCAATCACTCCGAACTCTTCCACTTCCTTTCTCTGAAAGTCTTGTGATCAATGGCTCAGAGACGCTAAATAGAAGAACTGACTCTGCAAATTAGATGGTGATTATTTAAAATGTTTTTGTAAATATTGACTTGCACGCTGAGAGCCAAATTAAGTGATATTGAAAGGCTCGTAATTACAAATTAATCACAAGAAAGACGAACAACCCGTTCGCTTTCAGGATCAGAGTTTGCCGTTCAAGAAAATTACGATACAGTGGAGCAAAGGCAGAGAGCAGCATTGCATTTTTCATGGCTGTGCATTGTGCAATTGATCATCGTTAATCATTGGGTAGTTGATCACAGCTGGACACTATGCATTGGGTAGTTGAGCATTTGAGTGACATTTGTGAATTAAGTTTTTCAGACAGTGGGGCAAGTAAGGATTTCAAACTGCGAACAACAAAATGTACTTCAATAATATGCAATGCTATAACACCACATTTCGTGGATAATTTAAAACTTGATGTAGGAAACAGAAACTTCAGTTTAATTATCCATGAAAGTAATGACATTTGTGTTATAAAATATTGGGAATTGTAATAAGGTACCATTTGAATTTCAAGAATCGATTTATGGTAAATTTTCTTGACATAATCGAACTCAATAAATGCATTGCTCAAAAGGTAAAACTTGCTGAGTTATGCATGTTTTCTCTATCTTTTTGTAATTTTATAATTTTTAAATTTTGTAATTTTGTTCACTTTTGGTAATTTTTACTACGCATGAGTAAAATAACTGAATAAATAATTCTATTTTCGTGTCCATCTAGCATTTTTTTTTTTTTTTTTTGCGTCAATCAAATTCAGTGCGCATAGTTGCGAGTGCTGCCTAAGGATTTATTGAAATTTCGATTTACATAGGGTTCTGCAGAACGCAACCCTTGTGTAAGTCGGGGAGTGGCTGTTTTTGATTTGTCTCATTACATGTCAGGGAGGGAGAAGGCGCTGCAGTTACGGAAGTTAATAGGTAAACGAGATCGGTGGTGGCTGTGAGGACTATTGGATTATTCAGGCATTTCTTCGTGGATTTCTTCACTTAGAATGTGATCACAGATGAAGAGAGTCAATTTGACTAAGGTAAGATTGTTAGTTGTTATTGCTTTTACCTATTTTTGTACCTTTGAGCGATTTTTGTACGGTACGATCGTTACAGGGTCAACGGTAGTGATCGTACCGTCAAAATCAGATTTGCTTCCAGCTCAAAGATGTTGACTATACTCTACTTAAAACTGCTTATGCTGTTTGTTTTTGATGGGAAGCTCAAATCTAATAACAGATTTAACATATTTTAAATTTTGAAATAGTTTTCTTTGTTACCAGCGGTTTTTCCGGAAAATTCGGATTTTCGGTTCTAATTGGCCTACACTTGAAATAAGCACATCAAACTATTCCCCTGAATATACGAAACATTACTATATCAATAAAATGACTGGAAGGGACCTAGATCTTGACAAAACAATGCAAAAATTCGGAAAGAAGCATGACTTAATCACAGATGATCTCCCGGACTCTGAAATAAGAATAGGGAGAAAAATCATTGTAGAAAGATTTTCCGAAAGGGGGGAAAATCATTATAGAATGATATTCAATTCGTACCATTTTGAATAATAAATATTGCCTAAAATTATTGAACAGCATCAGAGTTCTATACAGCTGCAAATATTTGACAAAGAGGCGTTAATTATTTCAGGAACAATATCAGACATTAGTGACAGAATTTCTTTTCCAAAGCCTTAAATCAAATCAGAAAGTTTCAATACACCATCCACTTTTTTATTCACCGTTTAATCTTCACGATCCATCTATTTTCACGAAATATTCTAAAATTAGTCCACCCATTGCATATCAGTTGACGATTTTATGGTTCTTCTTTCAAACCCAATATTTAAATACTCTAAAATTACTCATCTAAAACATCATTGGTTGAATAATACATTGAGTGGAGGGTTCACTATGCGAACTACCACACAGCAATGCAAAATGGTAACCAACCGATATTTAAAATAAATTACTAAAGATAAGGTGTAGGTGTTACCATCAGATAATCAACAGACCAAAGGATAATAATATGAATTTGAGTTAGAAAAGGTAATTGCAGATTAATTCCGCTTTCCTGTATTCTTGCTAGGTGGGGTTGTTGAGCTCAAAAGCCTGGATTTTGCTAATTGGAATGGACAACGGCACGAATGGTACACATGATGCATATAAGAATTCTTCTGACCTCTGTCCGGGTTCATAAACAGAAATTTAATTAATTTTACATTGTTTTTTATGTACAGAAAATATTCGGAAATTGCAACAGTGGCTGCCTTGTCTTTTTTAACTGCACAAGTTTGAAAATTATTGAGACAGGAAGGAATTTACGGGAAAAACATAATTTTAAATCTAGGAAACTGTACTATTGATATTTTATAAAAATATTAATACTGGAATAATGTCACGGGTAATTAAAATTACTCACTAAAAATGGGACAGCACACCCGGTAATTCAGTACATAGAGAAAAAAATTAAATTAAAAAAAATGGTAAATTTTATGCAATAATATATTACAATTTCGCCATTATTGAATTGCTTACATTCAAAAACGAAAACTGCATCCTCAGACACAAATTTCAAATTTGTGTCTGAGGATGCAGCCAACCCAATTTTAGTATCTGATAATATCGATCCATTAAAGGCCTACAGCAAAAGGATCCTAAATTCCTTTCTCCTTCCTGGAGTGTAAATTGGGAAGGAGTTTCAAGAACTTTGGAATGGAATTCACCGCCATCCTTAAATTAGTGTGTTTGCCTGACCTACTAACATGCTTCAGGGCAGAAGGCTGCCTAAGGAATTACAGAAAAAAAAATTAACTGTAGCATTTGCTATTGGGGATGTTCAGTGAAGAATACAAATGTACATGGGCCTTGAGACGTCATTTCATCAATTGCTATTGGGGATGTTCAGTGAAGAATACAAATGTACATGGGCCTTGAGACGTCATTTCATCAATTGCTATTCGACGTTCTCATGAAAGAGATTTGAATGCTCACAACAGACGACTTTCAGTAATAATGGAGAAAGAAAGACAGAAGAGTATGTTTCTCAATGGCCAAAGATCAAAGAAAATGGTAATAATTTGGAGAACGGCACCGAAAATATTTTTTAATACAGTATTTACAAAAAGGCGCATAACTTTGACTTCTTTAGGACATGCGTATACAATAATTCTTCATTATTAGTTGAGTCTAAAAATCTGGAAGTTTTCACGAATTGTCATTGTAATTTTTAAATTTATTTAAAAAAAAAAAGTGATGTATATTATTTTTTAAATGATATTTAAGGTATTGAGCAATATCCATAACTGATTAGAAGGTCATTATTACACAATTTGTTGCTATTTCCTGGATTATAAATGTTTTAGTTATGACAAGAATCGCAATATTAAATCTTACGAATTTTCAGAAGCTGTATACAGAGATTATCGGAGTTTAACTCTCAATCGTGGCTTATGTAAAGGTTTAATTCACTACAAATTCGTACGAAAATTAAAAGGATTTCTTACCGTTCAGGTTTCTCGAATAAAGGAAATCAGCCAAAATTTGATAACTTAAAACTTTCTTGAAGGTCCCAGATACTTTTCTGCATTCACTGTCAACCATGGAAATTTAGACTGAACCAGCGCAATCAAGATATAGATACTCAAAACAGCACATATGTGAAAATATCTTCTTCGCACAGAAATTCTACAGAATGAATGGCTGTGATGGTTCCCACCTTTCCTCTAACCTTCCTTGGGTTAGGCTGTTACATGTGACCTGTGTGCAGTTACTTCGTTGGATAGGAGAGAACCAATGTGACATTCTTTCTGGCTAGCTGCGAAGCAGGATACCTGCAGGTGGACCAAGACATGGATAACAATTAAGGCCAACAGGATTTTATCTGAACAGGAGGAGCGTCTTTGTTTAGAGACTAGTACTACAATTTTATTTTGTTTTAATTGTTTCATTATTACTTTTATTCTTGTTGTTTTCCTATTCATTGAGGCAGAAGCCCAGTGGTCAACCACACTCTGGGCACGCCCCTGCTGATAATAGAATGCATCGTTAGAGAGAGGGAAAAAAAAAACAAACAAAACCCACTAATTTAATAGAGGAGATAGAGAAAATAGTGATTCCTTAAAACGATAATAAACGGTACAGGTACCAGGAACAATAACACTCTCACGGGAACTGGCCAGTAGTTTTACATTAAGGCAGAAAACCATTAAATATGCGAATAATTTGGGGAAAAGAAAAGTTACACAGGGAATTATAAGTTACACAAAAATTAAAATATACATATATATATAAAGACTGAGATTTTAATAAATTGGGAAAAAATATCATCGTGGCACAATCAACAGCAATTAAAAGAGTGGCAGGGAAGTTGAATCAAATGAAACGTTTTCTATTCCAAATGAAACTTTTCTATTCCAATCATGTTAAAAAAATTTTCCTGGACTGCCAAAAGTACATTTCAACTGAAGATAAAATCTTACATAAATCTGGACCCCATTATTTTTTCATTTCACTTTAAAATATAAGGCGTTAACTTCTTGGATGAGTTCGAAATACTCCATGTATACCCTACAAATTATCGGATTTTTGCCTCATAATTTTGGCCATTTCGAAATGCCTGTTGTACCCTCACCCCTATTTTGATTTCCTTTGTAGGACCAATTTATGGATTAGAAGGATTTGTAATACACAAAGTCTTACAAATTAAATTAAATGTCTATATAATTAATAATAGAATGCTAGATAGAGTGATATTATAGACCTTACAAGAAAACACTTAAAGTCACAAATATTGTTTAAGATAATGGGTCTCGCGCTAATGGAATTAATTTAAGAGAAGGTTAAATTTAATGTACAAGCAAATATACCTTGAAGATAAACATTAGAAACAGATATAGGATCAGCGCCCACTACCTGAAGCAGCAAGTGAAGATAACGTGACGGAACAGTGGGTGGTTAATTGGTGGAATGGCAAAAGGGACAGAGTGCTCCAGAGATTACAATAGGGGTACCAGGTGTAAGCGTTTTTGTTTACTGCAAACAGAGCAGGTGTGGTCATTTTATAATAATGCGAGACGAATCAAGAAAATGGACGCAGATGTTTTCCGGATGGAGTCTGAGCTCCGAAATTCTGGTCTTTTCCAGAACATTCGAGAGTTCTCTAGAAACGGAAGTTCTTTCTACACCGGAAGGAACTCGGCCTTCCTGTCATGTGTCATAGGCCAATGAGAATGGGGACGATGATGGTCAGATAGAAGTGATTGGTTGAGGAAAGGAGGGGCGTTACTAAATTTTGGGAAATAAAAGGGGAAGAGCGCGCGCAAAAGAGATGTGATAAAGTTTTTTCCGAGATGTGATAAAGTTTTTTTGAGGATGATAAAGTTTTTTTCCGGGGTGTGATAAAGTTTTTTTGGAGGTGATTAAGTTTTTTCGGATGTGATAAAGTTTTTTCGGAAAGTGATGAAGTCTTTTTGGAGTGGTATATTTTAGAAGGAGTGATGCAGTTTCTTTGGAGGGCGAAAAGGGTGTTTTTGGAAAGACAGGCCCAGGAAACAGTCCCCGGAAGCGATCCACCAGTAGAACCAGTTATGGTGAGTTCACTAAATTCTGATAGTTTTAATAAAGTGTAGATGAATTACAGAAAGGGGGACTTTCTCGGGATGAAACATAGAAGTCCGAAAGCGTCCACCGAGAGATATATTTGAAAGGAGGACAGCGAGAAGAACACCATACCGTCCTGTGGAAATAAAGTGATGGGAAGCGACTCCTACTGAATGATCCGGCGCAGCAAAGAAGGATACGACACCAGGATGATCGGCAAAGCGAAAAGTGTCCCTGGCAGAGTTTAGCATTCCAGATGAACGTTCCCAAACCAATGGAGGACCCGATGCAGAGCAGAAAGTCACAGGCCACACGTTGTATTAGCGGTAAGATCCAAATCCCCAGAAGTAAGTGGTTAAACAACGAATTTACCTCTATGTAATTGCAAAGGACTGCAGGGAAGATAGATAAATATTAAGTGAGATTTAGGGAAACATACAGTTAATTAAATGCATGTTGTATAGATAAGTAAGGAAATATCATAGAAATAGTTTAATGAAGGATGGTTTACAGTTGTGGTCTATTTACCGATCAATTAATGGAGTAAAAGTAATAATTTTGGACGGGTTAGCCTATAGAGCAGGTACAGTTGTATGTTATTTATATAATGTTACTGAAGTAGAGAAATTAGTCGCTATATGCTGAAGTTTACCTGAGGGAATGAAGAAATAAATAATCCCATGTATATTTCATTAACATGTAACTTTAAAGTGCTGGGGAGAGAATAGAATAGAATAGAATAGAATAGTTTGTAGAGTGGACATAATTCCAGAAGAAGAATTGTTTCAACCATGAAGAAGAATGTAGGATTGTGCTAGATAGGTATGAAAAAGGAAGATATAAATTAAATAAATAATAATTCTCATTTGTAATTAAGAAAGAGTTAAATTAAACTGATTGTACGAGATGTTAGTGGGCCTATAGTAAGAAGAAGACGATGGATGGGAGAGCCTAATGACCAGGAACGTGATCCATGCCCTGTACCTATATATGAAGTGAATAATGTGTAATGATTTGTCTTATCTTTTATTTGTAAGTATGTATAATAAACTGATTGTATTTCACTTAATGAAAATGGAGTTTGGTCATTTCTGAACACACAGCAAAACTCAAAGGAGGAGTGCACTAATATAGGAACTCCCACAGAACCGGAATTCTTCTGTGAGATAACAAGTCAGATGCAAAGTGGGGAATATAAATAATAAATTTAAGATAATAAATAAACAATAAAAAATATATATATATATATAAGAAAAGAGAAACCCCACCCCCACAATTGGCGACCCAGCCAGGGATAAATAGAGATAGATTGTTTCATCAAGAGAAACGCCACCCCCACAGATTGGTGGAGGTGGATATCTATGGCACTTCTCAAAGAAGAAACCAAAATTATTTTCTTTACAATTGTCTAGTGAAATTAAATTTCTCAAAATTAAAATAACTGTAAATAATCGTCGGTATGAGGATATTTTTAGTGAGATAATTGGTCTGAATTCTAGCCTGGAGACACACGAACTTTTTAACTATGTAGAAGTTGGCAGCCTGCTGTCACATGACTATTTTTATTTAATATGCGGAATTTTCATAACATTGACCGCACATTTCCTTTTGAAATATGGCCTCTTTTAAGCAGTAATAGAAGTGCAGTCCCAGAAACATATTACAGTATTTAAATTTTATCCGAAAAAAAAAAAAAAAAAGATGATATTTTTATATATATATTTGCGGCGCTATCCCTGAACTAATTACAAGAGCTGTTTAAAAATAAAATAATATAAAAGAAATATTTTGGAAAATTTTCAGGAAAGCTTTACTTTGAATCACTGATTTCAAATTTTTTCACAGGAATCAAGAAACTTCATCGTTCTTTGATCTATTTATTACCTTTTTGAATACTGGAAGACCCTCGCAGAGCTTCTGTAAGCAAGAAATTATATTATAAAATGTGTATATGAGTGATTGGCCAAAACGGTGTTCTTTCTTCCCAAAATGCTAAAGAATTTTTCCCTAGTTCGTTATACTTCTGGCACTACTCGCAGAAGGCACCCAAAATTCACTTCTTTTCTTCTTTCTTTACAATTATTTTAATTAATTATTGGTGTCGAAATTTATTTAAAATGTGGAATTTTCATAATGACAGAATAAAACCTATTGAAAAATGTGGTATATATTTTTTTAAACAGTAAGTAAAGAGTAATACCAAAAATATTTTAATGAATTTTCTCCTAAAAAAACCCCCACATTTATGTACAAGTCATCTGCATCCGTCTACTAATCACATGGAATGTTTAATAAAAAAAGAAAGATTCCTCATCAGGTAATCATAATTAATAAAATAAATATTTCTGATAATTTTGAGTAAGGTGTCGTCAGGAAAACGGTTTATCTTTTGGGACTGGGACCACAAAAATTCGTTGTTGGCTTAATTCTTTCCCACTTGTCTAACCCGAGAACATTATGGTCCCTCAGACACCAGGATATATTGATGTAAAATAGGTCTTCTTTTCATATTTTTAAAAAATTTGTCGAAATTTCTTATAAATTTTATTGGAACCTTCAGAAATTTAGTTACTTTCCATAATAATTTTTTTTTAAAAAGCTAAAAGAAATTTCAGCTATTTTAATCCCTCTCACTATTATTAATGAAATCGAAATAAACATACAAATGAAGTTTCTAATTTCTAATGAAAAATGCAACACCAGCGATAATTCTAACGTAACAAATAAAATAAAATGCCCAGAGTGGTGGTCTTTGAATTTTTACGTGAGAAATAAAGAGTATTTAATTACTTTAACCAGTATTATGAATTATGTAAAGAGTATTTAATTACTTTAACCAATTCATAATATGGATTGAATTCATTAATTTTATTATGATTGAATTGAATATTATAATATTGGTTTCATTGAATACATTTTATTATGAATTCATTCATAATAAAATGTATGGTAAAGATTCAATATCGGGTACGGCCAACAAAAATGGCGGCGAGGAGATGAAGGGGAAAAGCAGTGATTGACGGGTTTTGACTCCACCTACTCACTGCGTTCCCCCTCCTCTCCTCTCCTCTCCTCGCCCGGCGGAGGCGAAGTGACACGCGGATGGCACGTGGTACAGCAACGAAAGTGGAGGCTGAAAACAAAGGATAAATGCGAAAATCAGAAAAATCCACATACAAAAATACACGATTCTACGAGTTCGCGAAATGTCACGTGACATTTGAATAAGTCTGATTGAGCTAAAAAGGAAAGGGGAAAGTGTAATTTAAACCGAAATTTCGCTAAAAGGAAAGGCAAATAAACTGAACAATTTCAAAAACTAACCCTTTTCTCGACCGCAGGTAATTCAGCACAACGTAAAATTCGCCAGGGAATTGCAAAAAAGACTATTTCGCGAGCATTAATTAACAACGAGAATTGCGGATGCACGTGAACAACAGAAATGGTTATGATGATTTTTTAAAAAAAAAAAAATAGTTTACTATCCTATTTCACCAGTTCTACTATCCGATTTCACCACAATTTCAAAAACTAACCCTTTTCTCGACCGCAGGTAATACAGCACAACGTAAATTTCGCCAGGGAATTGCAAAAAAGACTATTTCGCATCTACAATTCACACCTGCACCCAACGTGGCTGAACAAGAAAGAAAATCACGAGGAACAACAGAAATTGGGGAAATTGGGAATTACTAATCAGCCAATTAGAAGGCTCAGAAGACGAGGAAAGTGGCCACGTCACTTTCATCAGTCGACATTTCAAAATTAATTTAATTTCTTTTTCTGGGGGCTCTGCCCCCAGACCCCCGTTTAAGCGGAATTTCATAAATGGGGAATTTAATCACATTTAAAATTGGATAAGTGCTTTTTTTTTAATTACGAAGGTAATTAAGAATGTAATTAGGAATTACTAATCAGCCAATGACAAGGCTCAGAAGAGGAGGAAAATGGCCACGTCACTTTAACTTTCACTTTATTTTTCAGAAAAAGAAATAGCTTTAATTTTTTTTTAGACCCACGTCAATGTGGGGGCTCCAGCCCCCACACCCCCGGAATTATTCAGCCGATTAAATATTATTTCTTTTAAATTACGATGGTAATTAAGACAGATGATTAAACCGCAACCACGTGATATCAAAACACAAACAACAGGTACGGGTAACACGCACTTGCATCCTTCATTAATTTAATTTTTAACATTCGCGCACTGACACTTTCCGTGGGGTTGAACTAAGAAAATAAAAAAAGTAATTTAATCAATGGCCGAAATTAATTTAATTTTTTTTATCTGGGGGCTCTGCCCCCAGACCCCCGTCAATGTGGAGGCTCCCGTCAATATCGGGTGACACGCACTGCGACACGTGTGACACGCACTTCGTGGCACAGTTGTCAGTTGTGATCGTGAGGACGTAATTGACTCCGCCCACTGGGTGGAGCCGGCTGCCTTCATTCACTTCATTCTCATTGGCTGTACCCGCTACTGAATCTTGACCAAATGTATAATTCATAACAGTATTATGAATTATACATTTTAAAACAAAAATATTATTTCTTACCATTTCTACTTCCCTAAGGAGACCCAATCCCTTTGTTCTCTGAACGCTCAACCAAGAAACGCAATTGAATGAATCCAGTTAAGTTTAAGACACACAAAGAAATGAGTAAACTGATCGGAGGCGAAAACGCCTGTGCACTAGGCAATGCTGCTTTCATGTCTGAGCGAACTACACTCTCTGGTGGTGGTTTCAGGCAGCAGTGACTGGTATAGTCACATGACTTCTGTTTTTACACAGACCCCCAATGAGCAAGGGTCAATTCGCCCTGAAAAGAGGAAGAAATAACTGGCCGTTTTCGTTTTTGTAAGGTCAGCACTTCTAGAACAGAACATTCTGCGCAACATGAATATTGTAAAATTAATAGTTAGTTAAGGAATTTAGGTAATTTGAAACTGAAAAGGCCATTCGACGTAGCTATATGCCCACGACAAGTTGGCTCTTTTTGATATTATATTAAAATAAAAAAGCAGTAATAAACAATAAGAAATCAATGGAAGGGCCAAGGAGTGGCTCAGGTGCGCGGTGAGAATTCTTCCTTATGTGTGAATGTTTTGAGGAAGATGTCGCTGAAGTTGCAGAGGTAAACACTTGGTAAAGCTTCGAGCTCCTGCAAAAGAATAATTATTTTGGATATTTTTACCGAATTCATGATAATTATCATATTAAATTGTGTTTTACAAAGGTATTATTATTATTATTCGGAATGGCAACATAGTGCTAGGAAGCCCATGGCTTACGCTGCACCAGACAAAAAATAAAATAAAATAATAATAATAAATAAAAGAATAAAAATAAAATAACAAAAAATGAATAAATTAAAATAATAATAATAAGAGAAAATGAAATAGACAACCTATGCGTCTTCCCTTGATCCAGTTGAACTACGAATTTCCCCAAAACGTCAGCCTCTACCACCTATGTAGGTAACTTATTCCAGTCAATTTTAATCACTGGCTAAAATAAAACTTCCTGCAATCCAGTCTAATCATCTTCCACCGCAACTTGAATTTATGTCCCCTAGTTCTAGCGTCATTTATAATCGTGAAAATTTCGTCCTCAATTCATTTTGCTTTTGCCTCTCAGAGCCTCAAACACCTCAGCCCAGTCTCCCCCAAGGGAGCCTGGTTTCCAGTCTCTGCAACCCACATTTTCGGAGTCTTTCCTCGTATGGACGCCGTTTTGCCGATCTCATCAAGTCAGATACAGTACCCGTCTTCGAACCCTTTCAAGAAGCAAAATGTCTTTCTTCATTGGGCGCTCTCCATACCTGAACACAGTATTCCAAGTGTGGTCTAACAATAGTCTTATACAATGGGATTATGACATCATTATCTCTACTAGCAATTTTTTCATATATCATCGAGAGGATACCATGGACTTTTTTTGCAACCAGTCTACAATACTCGGACAACTTCATGCCTGACCGTAATTGTATTGATGTCTATATCGTAATACCCGTGTCTTTCTTCCACTGCCGGGTTTAGTTAAACTGTTCCAAATGTAAAAGTTTTTTGGGGGTTACTGTTCCCCAGGTGCAATAACTTACAATTTGCTGGATTAAAGCCTAGCTGCAATTTTTCTGACCAACCCTGAAGTCTATCTGTGTCTCCCCGAAGAAGATCTGCTTGGAGGTGCTCAATAGGACATATTAAATTGGCTTAGTAGCGTTCGTTAGCTTATTTTTAACTTTTTGTAAGTTGTGAACCAGTGCGTGTGTACCTCAATTGAATCGTGAATTTGGTAATTGATTTTTCTTTACTTTAGGTTCTTTAGTCTTCGGCTCTTGGATAAATTTGTATATATGAATAAATTTTTATTTTCTGAATCATTTATACTCCTGCTGGTTGATTTTGTGGACCTGGAAATCGAAAAATTAACTTATTCAGAAGAAGTTTACTTGTTTGTGTGGACTGTTGAAGTGAACCAGGATTGGCACCTCATTTCTCCAGTGGAAATCATACCTCTTAGAGTTTTTCATGATAAATAATATACAGATATATGTATATTTTTTATATGTAATGTAATTAGTATTTATATTAATTAGTATTTCATACTAATTACATATTGTGTAATTAGTATGAAATTTTAACAATTGGGACATGTCACAGTATTGGGTCAGCAGTTTAGAGTCAGTAACTCCACTTCCACAGCGTCTGTGATCTTAAACTTTTGACCAGCTGTATATAAGGGAAACATTTTAATTTTCTGTCTTTTTCTGCCTCCCTCTGTCAAATAGTTCCAGAGTTATGGATTTTTAAATATTAACATTTTTGAGAGTAACTGGCCTGGGAAAATTTGTTTTTCCTAAAAAAAACTTGACCAAGATGTAATTGTTATTTGGCAGAAAATTTTAATAGACTATGTTCAATACAGTTCCTCTTTCTATTGTGGATGAATATTTCAAGGCCTTACAAGGCAAATTTAATCTTTCAAGAATTTATTTAATCTTTCAAGAATACTGTAGATTATTCTTACAAAAAAGAAATCATTTGGCTGTTTTAATAGATACAGTATAGGTATTAAATGGTTTTGTTTTTTTGTTTGATTTTCTAACTGTCCGTGTTAATTATGGTTCACAGATACTGAGTGCTGGAATTTTTATTATTTTCTTTTTTCCAATTTCATTAATAATTAAATCTTTTTATATATTATGAAAAGGCGTTTGACTCCATACAGCATAAGGCAATGTTTCGGGCACTGGAAAGACAAAGCATAGATACGCCACATATTATGATTTTGAAGAAAATATATGAGAACGCTACGTCCTTCATTAGACTAGAAAAGGAGAGAAGCAAATTTAAAATTGAGAAAGGTGTTCAACAAGGAGACACAATACCTCCGAAGCTGTTTACTGCTGAACTTGAGGAAGCTTTCGGAAGATTAGACTGGTCGCTGAAAGGAGTCAATGTGAATGGAGAGTACCTCAACAATTGACGATTTGCAGTTGACATGGCGATTATAAGCCACGATACCAAAGAATTAGAGGAAAATCTTAATCAGTTATGCAGAGTTAGTAAGGGTTTCGGACTAAAGATTAATATGGCTAAAACAAAAGTAATGATGAACAAGTATGCCACAGAAAGGGACATAATGATTGAGCGAGCAGTAATTGAACAGGTGGAGTCGTACTGTAAGATGTAAAATCTTACAAGTATACTATTTTATAGAAAAGTGAGATTAATTTAAATTAAAACTTATAATATAGCAATATGGGGGAGCGAAACCTTACAAGTCAAGGATATTACTAAGGTCACTCGCTAGGAATTAAATTAGACAACGTTTATGAAAGGGAGTGGTAAGCTGAAAGGCTATTAGCAATCTGGGGTGTACTTCGGTTCCCAGCACACAGGAGCATCCAAAACAATGGAAACTGGTTGCAACTGCTGTTGGTAATAATAGGTGTTAACTCTGGAAAACAATGGTTTCGTTGGACCAGGGTACTGTTGGGACATTTCTTTGATCGGTGACACCTGGAGAAGAGAAATGGTAGTAAATAGGGAACAAATGCTGGAATTAGAATTAAGACTGGCGTCTGGCTGTCGGCGATGGCAGGTTTGGTAGATCTTGGGAAATAAATCTGCTAAAGTATAACTATAGGCGGCGAACTTCAAAGATACAGACAGCCTGAGAAATTTTAAAAATTTCTTAAATAAGAAGTTAGATCGAGCAATAAACATACAGCTTGGGAAAAGATAACATGGGTGAATTAGGACAGTGTGAAAGTTGATAAAATGAGAAAAATTGGTTAAGACTCGGAACAAGGGCGAGCCTGACACCTAGGGGCAGTACGTAATTCAGATAAAAAAAGCGAGTGAACAGGAGAAGGGGACAGAACCCTGAGTTGAGTTTATGTGGGTGTTTATGGAAATGAGTTAGGGGAGACACAGTTCAGTTTTTTTTGTCTTGTTAGAAAATGTGAGTTAAGACAGAACCCTGAGTTGAGTTTTATGTGGGTGTTTATTGGAATGAGTTAGGAATGACAAAGTTGAGATTCTTGTTGGGGTTTAAGTTAGGACAGACAGTTGAGTCTTTTCGTCGGTGTAAGTAAAAAAATGAGCTAGTAACATGGACAGTTGAGTTTCTGTCATGTTAGAAAGTGTGGAGTGTAAGGAGAATAAGCCTGTCCATTATTGGAAGGCAAGAGCAGTGGTCGTATGCTATAGTCTAATTCACATCGGAAGAAAGGCAAGGGTAATGACCCAAATGCAACGAGCGCTGTGAAATATTTCTTAATTTAATAAGAAGTTCTTAATAGGTGAAGACGAACGAGGGTGGCACCCTATGAGCTCTCTCCTTGTGGATGAGCTGTAAAAAGTGGAATAGAGAATGAGTTAGTGTGAGATGCTCTGTGAGTTTTCTTTTTATGAATAAGTTTGAATAAGGTGGAGAAAGGATGCCAGACCCATGCAGCCAAGAGTTCCTGATAATTATCTGAAGCAGGTTCAGATGGAGCAGATGAAGGTGAGTCTCACAGAGCCAAAAATGGAAGTTTGAAACCTCCCCAGAAAGGAAAGAAAAAAGATAGAGTAGGTGAGATAAATATATTAAGTACTGTAAGTTAACAAGGACTGTTAGGGAAACAGTATAGTAATTAATTTAAAAACAAGGGGGTAGCACTACAAGTAAAATGATAGATAAATTATCTCTGAAGTAAATTATATATACTAACAGAGTTATTATGTAAAAAAAAGTTTATTGTAAAATGCAAGGGAAACGAAGGATGAGTAATAGATTAAATTGTTGTTCAAATAATTATAATGTGTTAGAAAGGTAGTAAGGTTTATATGAGAAATTTTGAATATGTTTTAATGATAGATAATTGAGATATATGAACAACTTTGAATATGTTTTAAGGATAGATAATTGAATTATGCGAGCAACTCTGAATATAGTGTTTGTATTGATGAAGAATTGTTGATTTATCTGAAAGACTAATAACAAATTGAGACATTAGGAAAGTTATGATTGGTCTTCAGTATATTGTAACAGAATGGTGAGAACACAGAGTATAATGATGAAAGTAGCATATTGATTGTTAATATGTGAAACAGAATTGTATCCAGGAGCAAGTGATATAGGTATGGAGAATGTGTATAAGTGTTAGGAGTTAGTTAAGGCAAGAAGAATGAATCAAGTGTTTTCATATAGTGGTCAACACAGATTAGCTAGTGAAGGGAAAAAGGAATAAGGATAATATATGCAAGGTAGCTTTGACTTAACTTTGTATGTGATATTACATGTTTAATTCAATTGTGTATTATGTTGTATATATATATGTAAATAAACTTTGTTGTTTATTAATTTGTGAGTTTGTTATTCCTGAACACTCAGCCTTTCCGAAGGGAATTATACATAAATGAGAAGTTCCCTTGAATCTGGAATTCTCCTGTGAAGCAAAGTCAGATGTGTATGTGGGGGTGTAAGAAATAGAGGTCTATATAGTTATAAGGGAACAGAACAAATAAGGAATATTTAGTAAAGAATTATTATTATTAATTTTCAAAAATAAAAATTAAACAAGAGGAAATGTATATAAAGTAAAGACCTTTCCTTTCTCTATTCCCCCCCACAGTACACCTATCTGGGACAAGTTATTAGCTGTAATAATGATAAATGGCTGGAACTCAAGAGAAGGATTTATTCCACACCATGACTTTTGGAAGTGAAATTTGGGCATTCAACAAAATATTGGAAGAAAAGCTGAAAGCTGCACAACAAAGAATGGAACGAATAATGTTAGGAATCCTATTGTTAGATAAGAAGAGAAACAACGATTAGGCAGCAAACACAAATAAATTACATTCTATCAAAACTAAAGAATTGAAATGGATTTCGGCAAGACACATAGTTCGAACATATGAACGGATATACTAAGAAAATAGCATAATGGTACCCAAGAGAAGCTAAAGAAAAAACTGCAGGACAACAAGGGCGATGGACAGATGAAATTCACGAGTTCGGGGGTATTAAATGGATGGCCATTGCACACAATAGAAGGAACTGGGAAGTTGTTTGAGGGGTCTTCTTGCAGTGGATTAAGAACGGCTGATGATTTTAGCATTAGCATTAGCATTAGTAGAGGCATATGATGCAAGAAAGCAAGCTTATTCAGCATCAGCCAAAAAAAAAAAAAAAAAAAAAACACAACCACTACTCCCATTTCACCCCTCCGTTCGTTCGAAATACCTGTCCAGCTGAGCCTTAAATTTGTTTAGGCTATCAACTTCAACAACAAGTGATGGAAGTCTATTCCACAAACCAAGTCTATTCCTCAATTTGAATTTATGCCCTCTCAGGTGATTATTCTGAGCAAGAGTAAGAATCCCATCGGCATTGAACATGCTCAAGCCATTCAAAGCCTAATACACCTCTATCAGATCATCTCGCCGAAGCCTAGTCTCCAGACTCTG
The DNA here is from genome assembly GCF_048544385.1 of Mastigoproctus giganteus. Classification (NCBI taxonomy): domain Eukaryota; kingdom Metazoa; phylum Arthropoda; class Arachnida; order Uropygi; family Thelyphonidae; genus Mastigoproctus; species Mastigoproctus giganteus. The sequence goes on from NC_143584.1 coordinate 198,793,420, forward strand.
TAATTTGCAAAACTTAAGCTTTTCTTCGTAAGAGCAACCCTTTGTTCCATTCACTAATCTTGTTGCCCTACTCTGTACTCGTTCCAGCAGCTCTACATCCTTCTTGAAATGAGGCCTCCAGACCTGTATACAGTACTCAAGGTGTGGCCTGACCAATGCCTTATACAAGGGAATAATCACATCCCTATCCCTGCTAGAAAAATTCCTGTATATCATTGACAAGACACAATGAGCTACACTTGCAGCTCGTCTGCACTGCTCAGAGAACTTCATATCTGCCTGCACAATTACCCCCAGGTCCTTTTCATTCTCTACCACTGTCAGCCTAGTACCACAGAGTTGATACGTTGATCTGGGGTTACTGTTTCCCATATGTAGTACTTTACCTTTGTCAATGTTAAACTTCATTTGCCACCTCTCAGCCCATCTGCTCAACCTTTCCAGATCCTGTTGCAGCAGCATAGCATCAGTAGTGTCCTTAACAACCCTGCCAACCTTTGTATCATCTGCAAACTTGGACATTAAGCCCGATATACCATCATCAATATCATTTATAAATAGAGAAAACAACAATGGACCCAACACTGAACCCTGAGGAACTCCACTAATAACATTAGTCCACGATGAGCAGTGTCCATTGATTACCACTCTCTGTCTTCTGCCACTCAACCATCCCTTTATCCATAGCAGCAATTTGCCTCCAATGAAACACTGCTCCAATTTGTGCAGCAGTCTTCCATGCACAACAGTATCAAAAGCCTTCCTAAGTTCCAAATATATAATATCAAAGTTATTCCCTACATCCAGTTCTTTTGTGACTACATCATAGTATCCAATCAAATTGGTCAGACAAGACCTGCCCTTAACAAAACCATGCTGTGTCTGAGCTATAACTGAATTCTTGTCCAGACGATCCTGCAGTGCTTCTTTAACCAGTGCCTCCATTAATTTTCCTGGAACCGAAGTTAAACTAACAGGTCTATAATTACTTGTGTCAGCCTTTGATCCTCCTTTGTGAATTGGGGTTACATTTGCACATCTCCAGTCTATGGGTACCTCCCCTGAGTCCAAAGAAGCTCTCATAATTATGGCTAGGGGTTTGCTTACTTCCTTTGCTGCCTCCTTTAATATAACTGGATAGATCCCATCCACCCTGGGTGCCTTTTTTATGTTTATCCTCAACAATTTCTCCTCCACTTTCCTCAGTTATTAGAAAATCATCTAGTGCACTGCGAATGTTTACTTCACCTACGACATTCCCCTTCCTGAATAACTCCTCATGTGTGAATGTAGATGCAAAATACTTGTTTAGATTGTTAGCCATCTGAGCAGGATCCTCAACTGTTGAACCATCAACATCCAGTGGACCAATCTGATTCATCCCTTTCCTTCTTGAGTTTAAATAGGTAAAGAACTCTTTTCTGTTTTTCTTTACATCCTTTGCCAAGGATTTCTCATAATCTGCCTTTGCCTGCCTAATCTCCTTTGTGACTTGGTTACAGACCAACTTATATCTATCATAGGCTTCCACGTCACCCATTAATTTGTATGTATCCCATGCATTTTTCTTCTCTGCCATATGTCTCATTAGTTGATCTGACAACCATTTAGGCCTTAACCTTGAACAATATTTCTTGGTTGGCATGTAAAGCCTGGTAGCTTCCAAGATTAGTTCCTTGAATGCTTCGCATTTTGAATTTGCTGTTGGTAACATCATCAGTTGGTCCCACTGTATAGAATTTAAATACTGTCTCAGACCATCATAGTCGCCTTTAAGAAAGCAAAAACCCTTCCCTTTACCTCTAATGGTAGTTACCTCCTTGAGTAAATCCCTCTTCAGCACACTGTGATCACTGCCACCTAGTGGTTCTTTTATCTGCAGATTCTTAATGCATGAAGAATCACTACTGATAAGCAGATCAAGAGTATTACTCCATCTAGTTGCCTCCCGAACATGCTGGTGTAGAAAACAATCATCCAATAAATCCCCAAAAGCCTTGCTAGTGTGTGAGTGACCAACCCACAAATTCCAGTCAATATCTGGGAAATTAAAATCCCCCATTATAAGACTCTCTGATTTACTGGCCCATTCTATTTCCCTGTACAGTATCTTATTATACTCATCAGAGTCATTAGGCCTATAGCACACTCCTACTCTCAATTTTGATTTGCCTGTGCTTATGTCACACCAATCTGACTCGACACTGCCCTGTCCATCGATGTCGACTGGCTTCACTTCCTTGGATTTTATGTGTTTTTTAACTAATAGCATAACCCCTCCTCCCTTCCTATCCTTTCTGTAGACATTGTACTCCCCAAATTCCTGTTCTGCATTCCTTATATCTGCGTGACACCACTTCTCTGATATCCCAACAATATCTGCCTGTGATGTTTTGAGCAATACCTCAAATTCATCAAATTTATTTACTAAACTCCTAGCATTGGTGTACACGCCACTTCTGCCACTATATATAAGTATAAGTATACATGCACCTATTTCTATTCTTAGCTACTCTAACACAACCCATGTGTTTACTTGTACCGCAGTGACTCTCAGCAGTCACTGAAATACCCTGCATCTTGTTTTCCAGGCTGCTGCTCATTCCAATAGAAGCAGTGCAAGAATCTCTTTCACCTCTGCCAGTGGCTACTGTTAATCTATTCGTCTTTGTCTCCGCCCTAAGCTAGCAGTTTTCCGACCAACCTAACACTGCCTTGATAGCATCAGCAAATATTCTTGCACCCTTTCTATTTAAGTGTATCACATCCCTGTAGAAGCAATCTCTCCTGTTAACAAGTACATTCCATGCTGAAAAAAATTCTACGCCTTGAGCCTTGCACAATCTTTCCAGGGCCGAATTCATAGACAAGGCTCTCATCATATACTCCTCCTATCGTGTCTGGGCAGAATTGCAGACACTTTCAAATTCAACCCTACTTCACGGCTTTTTTTCAACAGTGACCTGTACTTGTTAAGTAATTCCGCTGGTCTCCTACTCTTAATATCATTAGTGCCAACGTGTACAACTATATCACCTTTTGTGCCCTTAAAATGGGCACAAAATGATGTTACCGTTAGATAAAAAACAGTCCAATGGATACATTGAAATTAATTCTATTTTCCTGTATTCCTGCTAGGTGGGATTGTTGAGCTCGAAAGTGTAGCTTTTGCTGATTGGAATGGACAACGACACGAATGGTACACGTAATGCGTATAACATCAATTCCTCTGACCGTGTGGTAGTCCGGGAGTATAAACAGATTTTTTTAAAATTTTGTTTTTCATCGTTTTAGTTGTACCCAAAATTATTCGGAAATTACAACACTGTCAATCTTTTTTGTTGTTTGTTTGTTTTATTGTACACCCTTGAAAAACAATGAGAGACGGGGAATTTAGGAGTAAAATATAAATTTAAATCTATAAAATGTTACTCTGCTATTGATTTTTCATGATTTATAAAAATACTAACATTGGAGTACTTTCATCGGTAATTAAAATTATACACTAAAAATGCAACACACCTGATAACTGAATTCATAATACCTGGAGAAAAATGTTAAAAATAGTAAATTTTATGCAATGATATATTAAAATTTTCGGATTATACTTACATTCGGAAACTAAAACTACATCCTTAGCCACAAATTTCAAAATTTCCTGGAAATGAACCCAATTTTGAGTCATGTCTCTGATAATACCCGACCCATTTTTTGGGGAATTAGAAAGAGGATCCTATATTCCTTTCTAGCCTGTAAATTAGGAACGGGCTTAACGAACTTTAGAGTACAATTCACCACCACTCTTAAATTAGAAGCCTCCGTAGCCGAGTGGGCAGGAGCATGAGTGCAGCGCACAGGCTCTTTGAGTAGACCGGGGTTCAAACACCTGACTACTAAATACGGTCGATCTGCCAACCCGCACTAGACCAGCGTGGCAGATTATAGTCTATTTTCCCTCAGCAGAAATTGTGGAGGAGTCTTCCATCCTGCAGTGGGTTGATAATGGCTGCACTTTACTTTTTTTATTTACTTAAATTAGTGTTTAAATCTCTCCCTCTAAAGTGCTTCAGGGCAGAAGGCTGCCAAAAGAATTAGAAAGAAACTTGGAATTTCTTTGTTTCTGTTCTGCAGATAAAGTAACGTGGAACAAAGAGGAATATCATCAGAAAAAGTGAACATTTGTTTTTAGTGTTTACTTTTACTTACAGAAAGAAATGAAATTTAAATGTCGCAAGTGCTATTTCACGTTTAGGATTGTTCAGGATTTTTTTAGTCTCTAGAAGCGTGCAGGACAGTGAAGGAATACAAACGTGCATGGGCTGAAGACGTCATTCCCTGGATTGCTAAGCGACGTCTCATGAAAGATATTTGAATGCCCAGAATAGTCAGCAATAATGCAAAAAGAAATACAGAAGAGTCCGTGGCATAACTGTCATGAAGGCAGGCAATGCCATTACCACCGGGCCCGATCCCGTTTAGGGGACGGCGTCTTTGGCTGACTCCTGTTTTTGCAATTTTCATTAATTAAGTAAGAGCCCGAAAAAGGGTAGGTACGGTACCGAGAAGAATAGATCTCTCAGTGGCCAACCTTAATGCCATGGCATTATTCTTTGATAATGCTACCTCATTATCAAAGAAAATGATAATACTTTGAAGAACGTCACCGAAAAAATATATTTTTTTATGTTTACACAAAGGCACATAATTTTTACTTCCTTTACGGCTTGTGTACAATTCTTCAATTAGCATAGTCTAAATATCAGGAAGTTTCCTCCGTGATTTTTTTTATTTAATTTAAAAAATTGATCTACAGTAATTTTTAATGATATTTAATATTTTGAAGAATATCCATAACATAACTGATTTTAAAGGTCCCTATCGTACAACTTGCTGTTATTTCCTGGATTGTAAGTGTTTCAAGTGTGGTAAAGAGTCGCAATATTAACCCTTACGAATGTTCAGCAGCTCTAAACAGATATTATTGGAGTTTAACTGTCAATCGTGGTTTATGTAAAGGTAGGTTTAATTTTTAAAAATTCGAAATAAAATGAAAAGGATTTCTTACCGTACAGGTTTGTGGAATAAAAGAAAACAGCCGAATTTTGATAACTGTTTAACCTAAACTTTCTAGAAGGGCCCAGTTACTTTACTTCATTAAGTGTACCAATACGCGAAAGAGGGCGATCAATGCAAACACGCAAAACAACACCGATGTGAAAATATCTTCTTCACACAGAAATTCTCCAGATGAATGGCTGCGTGGGATGACCTTTATCTTTATTAGACGGATCCCACCTTTCCTCTAATCTTGATTGGGTTAGGCTATTAGCGTGTGACCTATGTACAGTTACGTCGTTGTCCAGGAGAGAACCTGGACAAAAAGTGGAATTCTTTCTGGCTAGCTACCAAACAGGATAACTGCAGGACTGAGACACGGATAAAAATTAAGCCACCCGGAATTTAGCTGCAAAAGAGAAACTTCTTTGGTCTCTAGAGAATAGTACCATAATTTTATTTTGTTTTATTAATTTAATTACTGCTTTTGTTCTTGTTTTCATTATCATGGAGGCAGAAGCCTAATGGTCAACAACTCTGTGCACGTCCCTGCTGTTATAATCAGAACTAATCGTTAGAGAAAAGAAACACCAATTTCATAGACGAGTTAAAGAAATTAGGGATAACAATAATAAATTTATTTATCGCCGCTAAGTAAGGTACGGTCTAGGAAAAATAACACTCATCACGGCGAAATGACCAAGATATATAAAGAATGGAATTTTAATAAATAGGGAAAAAAATCATCATCGTAGCACAAATCAAGAACGATCAAAACAGTGGCAGAGAAGTTGATTCAAATGAAAACATTGATTGTCGTTGCTACTCAAAGAGAGGGCCGTCCGGATTGTTCCGATCCGATTCAACAATCAATCACACTTCCGTTTTGTAGATTGTCGAAACGAACTTGTGTGGTGCTCTACATTAATTTTGAATGTCTTAAGAAGGGGCCAGGTAAATTACTTAATAATTTTCTGCTGGCACAAATTGGCCATAATCCAAACAGGGATCATGGGCTCTTCTCAGTTAACCGAACCACAGAAAGTAAAAAGCGAAAAAAAAACACGTGTGGTACACGTAATGCGTATATTTTACGGTTTTGTGTGGAAACATCCTTGACGAAAATCAAAACCGTTTCCAGCTCACGCCCCCTACTGACTGTCCCGAATCAACGTTTGGAAGAGGTTTGCGAAATCTAAGCCAATAGTCTAATTACTCATTTATTGAACAGTGTGGTTGCAACAAAAAAATGCTTATGTTGAACGACTTTGTCTACCTAGGAATTCCATCGCACTTCCCAAATTGGATTTAGTAACAGAGAGGATCATTTCTCTCGTTCATGCAGATATCATTCATTAGGTCTGACGTAGCCGAGTGGTCAGGTGCGCCGGTGCAGAAGAACACGATCTTTGAGTGGACTCGGGTTCAAGCCCGTGACAACTAAATACGATTAACAATTTTTATTGATTGTTTACTGTCAACTCTACTGCTCAGGTGGTCGTGCCTGAATATAAAGAAGAAAAATTTTAATCCCTGGTTTAATGCCCTGAAGAGTTTGTAAAGTTAGCTTACCTGCGTGTACCTATGAACCTAACAATGAAGATCATATTCATATGACAACTGAGACACGCCGAAGGACAACCGTATTCTGTGCCAAATGATCAATGTGCCTGTTTCAGTCAACGCCATGGTCCATCGTTTGACTAGGGATTTGACGACGATCATTGTGTCAACGTGCATATAAAAAATATAAGAAAACACAAAAGTCCAGCTATTTGATCGGATAAGTGAGAAAGCAAGTTTTAAAGCATGGCTTCAATATTTGGTCTACACGCCTCTCCATCGAAAATAACAAATCACGATAGATCAGTCATTCTTCGATGGCAATCACGTGATATTAATTTGGCTAAAGACGACATAAGGGAAGCGGTTTTGATCGAGGAAAGTGTCATCGCCGAATATCAAACGTTGTTGTAGGACTACGATAAATATCATAGACTCGCCCCGGAACAAATTAACGTACTGGAAAGCTTCCTGTTTGATGAATCACGCAGAGGAAGTGTCCTCTCCTAGCATTTATCTTGGACAAATCAGAACGTTCAGAGAGAATTTACATTGACTCATTTCACGATGACAACTAGCGAGGTCAGACAATGTGACTGACGGGTTTTCCTCTTTGAAGGTGGCTTTCAAATACATAGCTAAACAGACTAAACTGACCTAAGAGCAATTTCAGTCAAAGAATACATTAACAGCTGTATCAAAAACAAATTTGGCCTTCCTAAGGACAATTGCAAACTCGACCTACTGCTGGGCTCAAAGTAATGCCATCTATTTGCTATAATTAGACAGCTCGGTAAAACTACAATGTTCTTGACACTAAGTGCCAAAGAAATCGGCTAATGACTCAAACTCAGTCATTAACGTTGACTAAATATGTCATTTCCGCATCACCTTTTCTTGACAAATCAGTCGCAAATTTAGTAGGTGGTGCCAAAAATGTTTTCACATCAAATGTAGATTCAATTGCAGGTATGCAAATTGAATAAATTTGAATAACACGTTTCATAACACAAAACAACTTTGTGACATAAAAGTTGATATCAATTTTTTCTTTGAAAATTTGTGTTTAGAACTTTTTTTTTTTAAACGAGAAGTCATGTTTCTGAAACAATCGGATAGCTGAGACACACAACCATATCTTCTGCTTCAGTGCTAAGGAACAGTTGTTGCTTAGCCCTTTTAAATTTTGGATGTGTTTATAAGTGTGTTAAAACAGATACGTTACAAATGTATATATATATATATATATGCTGCGAACCATTATGTTGTATGTAATGGTTTCAGATGTTTAACTGCTTTATGGAATGTATATGTTTTCGATGTATTTCTTTACAAATATTGTGTGTAAATTCTTTCCACGCTAATTGCCTAAGGTTTTGAATCTATTTAGGTGATAAAAATATGTTTCTCTATTGATTTTTTCTTCGTGTGAACTTTCACTTATGGAAGCCACTGAGTAGGTGCATGTATGGTTGCTCATTTTAGGTGTATGCATTCTGATATTACTGTTAATATGCTAATGTTAATATTACTGTTCATTAACATAATTTTAGAGAGCTAATGCATTATCGCTGGTTGTTTTGATATTTGTTATATACAGTATATGCGCTTTTTTCACCCTCGGGAATTTTTTCATATTTTTTTTAATTTCTTAATTATATTTTAATTAACCATACAGATTAGGAGGTAATTTTCGTGATATTTATAAGCAATGCTAAAAAATTGAAAACGTATAAAAAACCGAAGCTATAAGCATATGCTAACATATAAGTTGCTGATGATAACACCAAAAATACTTACCCTGAGAAAAAATTAAATTACATTATGTATATAATACAGTCAGTCATCGTATAACACGTGTTTACACTACACGAATTCGATCATACACTATTTATAAATAAGAGAACGATACAGTACATAACACGAACCGAATTCGCTTGTGCACGATTCGCCTTTAAATAAATAAATTTTCTGTTTATACTCGGGGACGACCAAACGGTCAGAGGAGTTCGCATGATAGACTGAATACAAGAAACAGCACAAGAAATGCTAATCGAACTTGGGAATCATTGGAACTGAAAGAAGCGAAGTTTCTGAAAATGTATTTATGTTTTTCATATAAGAGAATATTTTAGTGAAGTGGAAACATTTCACCTTAATAACATAAACACCCACAATTCCAGCTATTGGTATTATCGCAAATGCAATTAGATTGAGTTTACTACCCGTTTATAACAGATTCCAGTAGCAGGAAAGCAACTGGAAATTGTTTTTATTGTTTTATGATAGTAACCTTTGGAAATGTGTAGTAGAATGTGATTTAGCCAGAGGTGATAATAGTTGAGTTTCTGTCTTTACTCCTTTGTTTATTCAGTTGCTACAATTGGGCAGCTTTATGTGTACCAAGTGCTCCTTCTCAATTTTGTCCTTTTTATACTGAAATTGTCTTTTATTCTCTAAAAATGGCTGGGCATCCGAAGCCGAGTGGTCACTAACGGGAATTCAGTAACACACTCCCTTTTTTTGAGTAGACCGGGGTTCAAACCCCTGACTGCTAAAAAGGGTCTACCTCCCAACGCACACTGGAACAGCTTTGTAGATTATGGTTCATTTCCCTCAACATGAAATGCTGAGGAGGCTTCCATCCAGCAGTTGGCTGATAATGGCTGCAGTTTACTTTTTTTTTTTTTTTTTTTTTACCTCTAAAAATGAGTAAAATACTTCAAAAAAGTGTGAAAAGGAAGCGTGCTGGTGAACACACTACAGACTCAAAGAGAAAAAGAAAAGCGACATTGATAGACTGTCAAAAATTCTTTCTGGGGAAAACTTGTAGGTTTCCACAGAAATGTTTATTGCCAATATGGCCAAAATCACACCAGCCTCGGCCCACCAGGGTTTTTCCGGCGGTAAGTCCAGTCAGCTTCTGTCGATAGATGAAAAAAACGAAATTATGAAACGCTTTGAGCGAAATGAAAGAACATGTGATATTGCACGTATGTCTAAATAGAAAATTTCGCTATAAAGAAGTTCATTAATTAAACAGAGGTCCTACTTGTAGGCCGCCGCAGCCTAGTGGTCAGGCGCGCGGGTGCATAAGTACACGTGCCTTGAGTGACCGGGGTTCAAGCCCGTGACTACTGAATACGGTGCTGTTTCTTGTATTCTGTCTATCTTGTGAACTCCTCTGACCGTTTGGTCGTCCCGGAGTATAAACAGAAAATTTATTTATTTATATGTCAAAATGTTTTTTGGAGCTCTCTTCAAATACCACCCGTAAGCGACGCTTTCCTCGCCTACCCATTTCCGGCGGCCCTGTACACACCAACATACATGCACTTGCCCACATTCGCTTTTTACCTTTTCAGATGGAACAGTGGCATATAGGAGGAACCCTGGGGACCGCAATTAAAACAAGCACACATTGACACCTTGACCACAGAACAGGATGAATGAGCATTCTGAGTTGGGGGTTCTCCACCCCCATTTCAACGAGGCAGGCGTCTTCACAACTGACCCCTCTTTCTCTCTACCACTTTAACCTCATCCCACTTTCTGTCTCCATTCTATTAAGTTCTCACTTTTTTTTTTTTTTTTTACTGGGCTCTCCCTGTCTTGGCTGCCATGGGGAGTGTTTCATACTCCCTACCCCTCGATCCGCCTCCTCGTGGCGCTGAAGGAAACTAGAGGTTTCTGTAAAAACACAAACCCCTAGGCTAAGAGCCCGGTTGAACAACACATCCAACATAAACGGCAAGAAAAGTGCAAGAACACTCACCAACCTACATAAATCTCGCCTTTACAGAATTTGTATTCATCATATTGCTTGACGCGGAATTGGGGGCACCTCCGCATTTCAAAATACAGTACGCTATACACGATGTTCTAAAGAGTTCCGGAAGTCGGGTTCATATATTCAAATTACAGGGGAAATGTTTCGCTTAGATTGCAGGAACTTTCTAAAAGCCAGCAATAGTTGATTGTTGGAACAATTTGCTTTCATAGGTAGTTGGGGCTGCCAGTTTTTAAATTCAAAGGTCCACTTGACCTTTGAATTTACAATTTTCGTTCATTTGAGAATAATCTCTTTTCTTATCCTTTTTTTTTTTTTTTTTTTGCCAATGCTGCAGAATCCAGTGGCTTCTTCTGCACTCTATGCCAAATGGCAAATATTATTACTATTTAGGCGTATTTATTCCCTCCCCCCAAAGCTTCTGAATGGAGAAAGATGTAAAATATCATGATTGAAATTATCTGTTACTTTTTGTAACGTAATTGTAAATTTGTTTTCAATGAGCTTCTGTTTAGATTAACGATCTTCTTCAAGAGGTTATTGATATTTCTTTAAAACGTATGCTTTCTCCATTTTAAATAAATTATATTCAATTTGCAGTTATGTTCTGATTCTCTTCTTTCATGAGTCTCTTTCCTAAAACTTCGTTGTGTAATTTAAATTTTCTCTTCCGTATCTTTTCTCGAATGCTCGTACCGTTGTCCGATGTACATAAACACCGATGGGCACTTTCATTTATTCATCTGAATTCCATGATACGCTAGTGGCACTGGAACTCGGGATTTTCTTTGCGTTCCTTCATGCTTGCAGACTGCAAATACAACTTATTTTGGCGCGATTTTCTCAAAAACCATCCACAGAACCAGCTCTTAAAAAATTTCATATATAATTTTTTAATCTGGTTTTTGTAGTAGGATTTTAGGAGCATCAGCGACTAAGACCTTATTGCTCTGTTCATAGTGTTTGTAAATTGCATGTTCTGAAGTCAATTTTATACTGTACTTGCAAGACGAAAATCACATGCTACCCTCGCCTGAGAACAAACAACACATTCACGTTCTGAAACAGGCACATAAAGGTTATTCCCGTCATCCACGGGACTCGAACTCAAGGCTTATCTATCAAACTTTGACAGAACGGCTCTCAAGACAGCTGTTATTCGAGAAACCTTCAATCCAGCCTTCGTTTCTTAAAATTTTATACAACATATGTTCACAAGGAACATTGGACTCGATCCTAAATAAGGCACAACACATGTCCACATTGGACTCGATCCGATTTTAGCCTTGACCACTAATAGACTGGGTTCAAGCGAAAAATGTTTGAAAATCTCTAAATCCTGTTGAAGAAACCTGTCTAACTGGCATATTGCTAATAAATTTCTCCAGTTCTGGCTTCAGCACCGTAAATTGTAACTGAAATTGTTCCTACGTTTTGGACCTTATAGATGAACTATTTTTCTAACTAATTGTTCCTCTGCTAACTAAGATGGACTAGATAGTGGCTCCCCAAACTGGGGACCACAGATCCCTGGGGGTTCGTAGACCAGTTCTCGGGGGCCCGAGAAACGACCCTCTGGAACTGATCAAATTATTTGGTATATGTACAGCAAATTGGTGAAAAATAAAGTTGTTATATAATTATGTAAAAATTAGAAAAAAGTAGAATTCTTTTCAGAAAGCCCAGTGTTGATACATGTATACACACACATACGTATATATATAGGCGTCCGCAAACTTTTTTTTCCTTTTTGAAGGGGTCCGTAAACTTTTGTTTTCATTTTTTAAGGAGTCCATAGATCTCAGTAGTTTGGGAACCACTGGACTAGAACATTACTTCTCAGTCCGTTAACATCCTGCACACCATGAATATTGTAAAAATAATACAATGGAGTAGTTTGGATAATTTTAATGCCCATGAAAATATAGCACTTTTTTGATATTACGAAAAATAAACTTCCCAGTCACATACATTAAAATACCAATCGAATGTTGAAGTAGTGGACCAGGTGGGGAGGGGAGTGTTTCTCATCATGTTTACATGTATTAATGAAAGGATGAGATATCCTAAATCATGGCACCTCCGTAGCCAGGTGGGAAGGAGCAGCAGCGCGTAGCACAAGCTTCTTGATTAAACAGGGGTTAGAGCCCGTGACCACTAAATATGAAGGCTGCGGAAAGATCAGGGAATGACCACCGCATATCCCGGGAGAAATATGGCTTTAGTTGCTGATGATCCTAAAAACCAAATAACAAAAAATCCTAAATCTTGGTTACAAACTTCTTAATTAAAGTGATCACAATTTTTATATTCTCACTGTATGATAAAAAAAAAAAAAAAAAAAAAAAATCAGTCAACTACTGAGTGCAGGGCTCTCAGAATGAAGGGTCCGTAGCCACGAATGGTCTTTACGGTCGTATCTAAAACCGAGCTTTGTGTTAACTGAGTAGTATTGCGGCAGGTTTTGAACCAATTTCACTGGGATGGAGGGGGGTCCCGATTTGGCAGGAAATGGTATTTGGAAATAAAAAGGTTTGTTTTTCTCTCGATAGATGTCGTTATTTGTAATTTCAGAATTTAATTTTCAATATTTTTTGGGGCACAATATGGGGTCTGTTTGGTTGCCATAAATCTGCGTTTCTTCGGGGCTTTGTTGGTTATTGTGAGAGTAAAGTTGGTAGTTGAAGTTAAGCGGTCTGTGACATCGAAAGTTTATGAATGTGTAATTTTGCATTTAGAATTGTGGGTATTAATTAGGGAAGTTAATCTGGGAGTTTATTTTGTAGTGATTATTTGTGGGCCACTCGCTGCCCCCTCATAAGGTCCCGCGTGTGCGATGAAGATGCGTCACCTTGTTTGTGTGCGGGATGAAAAACCTTTTTTATCTGCAATGATTTTAATTTTTCGAAACCTCTGTATATACTTAATGTGTAAATCTATACAAAGTAAAATTTAAAATTAAGCACAAAAAATTTTGTGAATATCGAGAATTATACCGTTCGATTTTATTCTGGTTATATTGCTCTTTTTTGGAATTAAAATGGATATTTTCACCTTGAAAAAACTAACAGAATATATATACTGTATATATATATATTTTTTTTTTTTTTTCCAGATAGTTTGAATCAGAGTTGTAATACTCAATATGTTCTACGTTTGAGGTAAACTCCTCTTATTATTTTACAAATATTTTTTTTCCGTCGTCAACAGTTTCTTTTACACCTATATTCCTATTCACAGTAGGTATGTTTAGGAATCACAAGGACTGATAAAATCTCAAAAGCAAAGTTAACCTTACTCACATTCAGCCCTGTTGCTGATGGAAAATTTGCAAAATACACTCGATATTCCATATTCTCGAAATTAAAACACACACGTGCGAAAATCATATGGCGAATTGTTCTCCTTAATGACTAGATTTTAGTCCTTTTTTCAGTTGATTGAATGTAAATGAGTTTCTTACATATTAACAGCAGAACACAAATTCAACCTGCCCGGAGATACACTTTTGCCTGCTTTCGAAAACTTCTTCAGACGAGTTCTTTGAATCGACCCCATTTTCATTCAACTGAGTTGAAAAGAACATTGCAACAGTCCAAGATTTCTGTCCTATTCTCATTGTCCGTAGCTACCTTGTTAAAAGATCTAATATCATCAAACACTGTTAGATTTGCTCTTGTTATTGACACAGAGGAAAGAGAATTTTGAAATTATTGATATATATTTTTTCAATTAATTTTGAAAAGGCTATTTTCGAAACCACAAAGCTATTCGACTTCCAAGGGTGTATACAGATTCAGCGCACTTAACCGGGTGATGTCTTGGTTATTTGTGTTCTCGGAAATTCTGTACTGGAAATAGAAAGAAAAATGAATAATGTAATTAATACCTTGATTGAATGGTCTAAAAACAATAAACTTAGTATCATCTAGTAATGATGATATTCAGAGTGACGTTAAATTATGGTAGGCCGCAAAGTTACATATAAATGATAAATAAATACGCTTAGTATCTAAGTTGAAGTATTTAGGAATAATTATAGACAGCAGGTTGTTATTTACCGCGCACCTTGAAAATATGAATATTAAAATTAAAATTTTACAGCATGTATTGTCCGTATCACTGAATCGGACTCGGGACTAGGAAAACCTGTTAAGTCAGTTTTATAAGGCAATTTTTATTCCTATTATTGTGTATGCAGCCTCAGTGTGGTATCATAGGATTACTAATGGTATGTTCGACAAGCAATTACTATCAATTCAAAACAAAACGAGTCCAACCAATGATTTAACGATAGATATTAAGAAAAAAAAATATATATTCTTATGAAATTAATTGATATTTTACAGGAAAGATGGAATACTAGTGAAATTGATGTTGTGACTCGTTTGTTCATTCCACTAGTTAATTTTAATTATGTTCATTCCACTAGTTAATTAAAATTAACTAGTGGAATGAGGTCTCAAAATTAGGTTTCATCCTAATTTTGAGACCTCTTTTATATTAACTGGTCATGGTTCTCTAAGACAAAAGTTGTATCAGTTTGGTTTAGAGTCCCAACAATATTAAGAATGCAAAATGATAGAGAGTTGGGAGCATGTTCTACATGAGTGCCAGCTATATTAAGAATCCCGATATATATTAAGGGATAAATTTTCCAATTTTGATAAAGGTTTTGAATATTTATTCGTTCAATCCAAGGAATATTATTTAAGCGGTCAAGAATATTGTAATTATTCTTTCAAAAAAGAAGACATTTCTCTGTTTTAATAGATACAGTATTGATATTATTAATATATTTTTTTTGATTTTGTTTTGTTTAATTCTCTAACGATCCGTTTTAGTCATGGTTGACAGATATTGAATTCTGGAATTTTTATTTTTGTTTTCAAATTTCATTAATAATTATTTTTTTTTTATATTACTTTATTATTTTTGAATTTAATTAAATATTTTTGTTATTGATTGTATTCTTATTTATTTTATCTTTATAACTTTTTATTATTATTTATTTTAATATTTAATTTTTATATTTTTTTGCTGGATTGCCTGTGAGAAAGATTGCTGGCACCCACCGGTATTGCGCTACCTCTGGTGGGTGCGGAATTTTTCGTGCAAATTGCACTGACAGAGCCGTAGACCCTGAATTGAAGAAGGACATTAGTCTTGGTGCCACCCTTGACATGTATATATACAATACAATACAATCTAACCATTTTGACACTAGGGTCTCCTAAATAGGGAAACTTATTTTATAACCACGTGGTTCTCATAGGGAAAGTGGCATAGGGCTTTAGCTAATAGGGCATATGAACTATTGCAAGCGCAGTAATGCTATTTAATATAACGTCAATTCAAGAGACAATCAATACACAAAAAATGGACATCACTAATTTCATGTAATTTTATTTTTATTTCTCACAAATGTGTCACATATCAGATGTATTCTAAGGTTATCCTGTTCATATTAGTGCCTTTCAAGACACGATTCTGTTAGAATCATTTTCGTAGAAAGATACCACCTTTGCATTAGAGCATCATCTGGCCAAGGACGACATCACAACAGTCACAAGCATATCGGTGAGCAAGAGCTGATCCCGTTGGGAAAATGATTTCTACCTTTGAGAATATCAATGTTCAAATTTCTGTCCGGCATATGCAGTTTTTTTAATTTTTTTTTTCTATATTATTAACCTTATGGAGTTTTCTTTTTCATTTTACAGCAGTGTGGTTTCTCCTTTGTGTGAACTATTTAACCATTTATAACTTTTTATTGTATGGCATTTCTTTATTGTAACTTTATTGCATTTCTTTTTATTGTAACTTTATTGCATATCTTTTTATTGTAACCATTTATTGTATGGCATTTCAACTTACCTGGTGAATTATACTGCTCTCACATATCTGACACACGAAAACTGTTTCTCCCCTATGAACGGAGAAATGATACTTTAAAACTGCATGTTACACATACGTTAACCACAAGATTGGCCTTTTAAATATGCTCTTGTTATAGATTTTAGAAGCATCAGCAATTCTGGACACATTGTTCCCTGTAGATACTGTCTATAATTTGCGAGTGTCTTTTACTTGAATTTCTGTTTGCTTGGGCGCCTCCGTAGCCAGGTGGGAAGGAGCAGCAGCAGTGCGTAGCACACGCTTCTTGATTAGACCGGGGTTCGAGCCCGTCACCACCAAATACGGAGAATGCGGAAAGGTCAGGGAATGACCATCGCATATCCCGGAGCAATATGGCCTTAGTTGCTAATGCTCCTAAAAACCAAATAACAAACAAACAATCTGTTTGCTGGAAGAAAGATCCATGTTTCTGACTAACTCAACGACATTTTGAAAAGGTACATAAAATATTCTCACATCATTGAAGGGACCTGTGCTTGGGTTTTGTTGGATAGCTGAATGTTTTTTTTTTTTTTTTTATGAGACAATTCTATGAAGACTTTTCAGATTCCATGAAAAGGAAAACCTTCTACAAATTTGATATCTGAAAGATTTCTCCTCTGTATCAATTTTAAAATGCTTTTAAGATTCCCTGAAAGTGAAAACATTTTTTCACACATTTGATAGATTTCTCCCCTCTGTGAATTCGAAGCTGATTTCTCTGATTGGTTGTGAAAAAAGTTCATTCCATGAAATTCACAGCTCAATAAATTCTGGACCTGAATTAATTCGAAGCTGATTTCTCTGATTTACTGAATTGCCAAAATTATTTTCACAGATTAGACAGCTGAATGTTTTTTGCTGTGTGCACTCGCTATTTCATTTCAGTTATTTTTAAACTGCTTCTCAATTATCTGACAGCTGAAAGGTTCCCCCTATGTGAATTCTAAGACGCATTTTGAGATGCCCTGAGGGGGAAAACTTCTTTCCACCAATTTTACAACTGAATCGTTTTCACCCTGTATGAATTATAAGATGCGTTTCGAGATGTGCTGTTTTGGAAAATATTTTTCCACAAATTTTACAGCTGAAAGTTTTCTCATTCGTGTGCACTCGCAAATGTGATTTCAAATGTCCCGATGTTCTAAACTGCTTTTCGCATTTCTCACAGCTGAACGGCTTCTCCCCTGTATGAATTCTAAGATGGATTTTGAGATGCGATGCTTGGGAAAAATTCATTCCACAAATTTCACAGCTGAAAGGTTTCTCCTTTGTGTGCACTCGCGTATGTAATTTCAAACTTCCTGATGTTCTAAACTGCTTCTTACATTTCTGACACCTGAAAGGTTTCTTCCCTGTATGACATCTAAGATGCGTTTTAAGACTACATAACTGAGAAACCTTCTTTCCACAAATTTCACAGCTGAATGGTTTCTCCCCTGTATGAATTCTAAGATGGCTTTTGAGATTCGCTTTACGGGAAAAATTCTTTCCACACATTTCACAGCTGAAAGGCTTCTCTCCTGTATGAATTCTAAGATGCGCTTTGAGATACGATGTTTGGGAAAAATTCTTTCCACAAATTTCACAGTTGAAAGGTTTCTCCTTTGTGTGCACTCGCGTATGTAATTTCAATTTTCCTGATGTTTTAAAATGCTTTTCGCATTTCTCACAGCTGAACGGTTCCTTTCCTGTATGAATTGTAAGATGCCTTTTGAGTTTCCCTGAGTTCAAAAACTTCTCTCCACAAATTTCACAGCTAAATGGTTTCTCCCTGGAATGAATTCTAAGATGACTTTTGAGATACGTTGTGCATGAAAATTTTTTTCCACACATTTCACAGCTGAAAGGTTTCTCTCCTGTATGAATTGTAAAATGATTTTTGAGAGAACCTGATTTGGAAAACTTCTTTCCACAAATTTCACAACTGAATGGTTTTTCGCCTGTATGAATTGTAAAGTGCTTTTTGAGAGAATCTGAATAGGAAAGCTTCTTTCCACAAATTTCACAAATGAATGGTTTCTCCCCTGTATGAATTCTAAGATGTGTTTTGAGATCCGCTCTTTGGGAAAAATTCTTTCCACAAATTTCACAGTTGAAGGGCTTCTCCTTTGTGTGCAACCGTGTATGTAATTTCAGTTCTCCTGATGTTCTAAACTGCTTTTCGCATTTTGGACAGCTGTACGGTTTTTCCCCTGTATGAATTCTAAGATGCCTCTTGAGATCCACGTTTTGGGAACACTTTTTTCCACATATTTCACAGATGAAAGGTTTCTCCCCTCTATGAATTCTAAGATGTCTTTTGAGAATAAATAATTGGGAAAACTTCTTTGCACACATTTCACAGCTGAATGGTTTCTCCCCTGTATGAATTTCAAGATGGCTTTTGAGATGGGTTGAGCGGGAAAACTTCTTTGCACAAATTTCACAGCTGAAAGGTTTCTCCCCTGTATGAATTGTAAGATGCCTTTTGAGTTGCGCTGTTAGGGAAAACTCCTTTCCACAGATTTTACAGCTGAAAGGTTTCTCCTCTGTGTGTGCTCCCGTATGCAATTTCAATTTTTCTGATGTTTTGAATTGCGTTTCGCACTTCTGATATTTGAAATGTCTCTCGACTGCATGAACTCTCACGTGTTGTGGAAGACTGTGTGAAAAGAAAAAGTTCTTCTCACTGGTTGGAGAAATGAAAAGTTTCTCTCCTGCATGAACACTGGTATGCATTATAAAATTAGCTGAGAGGGAAATCCGGGTGGCACCGTTCGTAATGATTTTTTTTATTATTTTACGAAGAGAACACTCTGAACATGTTAACAGACACTAAAGCTGTACCTGTATTATTCACTAACCGTATAATCACTCCTCTATAATGATATATATAAAGATTTTCAACTGAAATTTCAATCTTGAAGTCACATCGGACAGTGTAGTGATACTACATGCATTCTTTGCTATTCATTGTTTTTTAAACTAATGAATTTTCGGGGTCACTCGAAGTCTCCCTTATTGATGTCGGTTTTCTTGACTTATTTTCTTATAGTAAAATGTCATCTTTTCATATGTTGGACAGGTGAAAAGTTTCCTCTTCTATTAACTTTAACATATTACAAGATTTTCTTCTATGTAATATGAATTGCAGATTTGATAACGAATTTTTTTTTTATTTTAAGATGAGACACGTCGACTTTGCAGAGATTAACTGACACAATATCTTTAAATGGAATTCAGTTATCGTACAGAAATTCCTTTCGATAATGATACACAAAAATTTCCATATGCAAATTAAATCGTTAAATCAGGCCAGACAGAGTAGTGATACTGCCCGGATTCTTCACTTCTTCTGTTTTATAAATCAGTGAATTTTTAGGGTCATTCGAAGTTTCTTTTATTGTATGGTTTTCTTGCCTTATTTTCTTACAATAAAATGTTTTAACGTTTATATTTTCTGGCTATTCTTCCATTTCCCTTGAACGGTCCTGTGAAAGAGGAAAAGGAAATATATAAAATATGAAATTCTATATTGAATGAAGAAACTTACCATAAAAAAATTCGCAATTAAATTTGTTAATCATTTGTTGCCATGGATAATGGAATTTATTTTGAATTAAGTCGGTAATTTTAATGTTAAGTGATTTATTTGTCTGAGGGGAGCAGAAAATTTCAATCCTCTTTCTTAAATAAAGCCCTGGTTAATGCAAGTCGGACACTGCAAGACACTATCATATCTTCTGCAATAAAGATTACATTATTTATTTTTTAAACTTTATATATCAGATATTTTCGGAGAGGTTCTTTTGTATTCCGATCATGTTAAATAATTTTTCCGAAGTCCATTTTTCCTAGACTGCTAAAAGTATACTTCAACTGAAGATAAATCCTTACATAAATCTGGACCCAATTATTTTTTCATTGTTACTGTCACGAACTCGGATACTTACCTACAGGAGTTCATATGACCCGTTCAATTTAAAATATAAGGCATTAACTTCTTGAATAAGTTTGAAATTCATACAAATTATCGGATTTTTGCCTCATAATTTTGGCCAATGCGAAATGGCTGTAATCCCGCCCACTCCCCATTTTGATTTCCGTTCTATGATCGATTTATGAATTACAAAGACTTGTGGAGCTGGTCTCTATGGCACTTCTCAAAGAAGCAAACCAAAATTTTCTTCTTTACAATTGTTTACTGAAATTAAAATAATTGTAAATAATCGTCGGTTTCCAGATTTTTTCAGTGAGACGATCTGAATTCTAGAATTTGGCTGCCTGTAGTCACATGATTTTTTTTTATTTATTATGAAGAATTTTCATAAAAATGACCAAACATTTCCTATTCAAACATTTGGCCTATTTTAAGCAGTACTAGAAGAGCAATCCCAGAAACATATTATTTTTTTTCCGTAAAAAAAAAAAAAACAGCTTTTATTTATATATGGTTGCAGCGCTATTCCTGTACTAGTCATACGTGCTATTTAAAAATAAAATAAAATGAAATAATAATAAAAGAAATATTTTAGAAAATTTTCAGGAAAGCTTTATTTTGAATCACTGATTTAAAAATTTTGGACTAGAATCACAAAACGTTTTGTGCTCTATTTATTTATGTGATTTATTTATTATATTTGGGAATATTGGAAGATATCCTATATCTTCCCTAGCACAGCTTCTGCAAGAAATAATTTATATTATAAAATTTGTATATGATTTATTGGCCAAGACGCTGTTGTTTATTCCCAAAATGCTAGAGAATTTTTCCGTAGTTCGTTATACTGGGATCACAAAACAGATGTGTGCAGGCTGCCAAATGGCTCTTTACCCCATCTCTAAACTTTGTTTTGCATTTCAGTGATCTCATTATGGAGTAGAACTACGTTAGCTCCATCTCTCTGGCACTACTCGCAGAAGGCACCGAAAATTTACTTCTTTTCTTCTTTCTTTACAATTATTTAAATTAATTATTGGTTTCGAAAACTTTTCAGTTGGCAAAGTGATCTGAAATCTAAAATTTGGCAGCCTGCACACATCTGAGTCTTTATTTAAAATGTGAAATTTTCATAACAATGACGGAATAAAACCTTTTGAAAAATATGGTTTAATTTTTTAAGCAGTAAGTAAAGAGCAATACCAAAAACATTTTAATATATTTTCTTCAAAAAAAAACCTGCACATTTATGTACAGGTCCTCGGCAATCCATCTACTAATGATATGGAATGTTTAATAAAAAAAAGGAAGATTTCTCATCAGGTAATGATAATTAATAAAATAAATATATTTGTGATAATTCTGAGTAAGGCGTCATCAGAAAAACGGGTTTATCTTTTGGGACCAGGACCATAAAAATTCGTTGTTCCCTTAATTCGTTCCCACTTGTCTAACTCCGGCACCTTATAGTCCCTGAGACACCAGGATATATTGCTGTCAAATCAGTCTTCTTTTCATATTTTTAAAAATTTGTCAAAATTTTTATAATTTTTTATAATTTTAATATTTTTTTTAAAAAAGCTAAAAGAAATGTCAGCTATTTTAATCCCTCTCACTATTATTAATGAAATTGAAATAAACATTAATGAAGTTTGCAATTTCTAATGAAAAAGGCAACACCATCGATAATTCTAACGTAACAAATAACATAAAATGTCCCGATTGGTGGTCTTCGAATTTTTACGTGTGAAATAAAGATTGCTTAATTACTTTAACCAATTATAGTATTATGAATTATGCATTTTAAAATATGATTTCTTACCGTTTCTACTTCCCTAATGAGAACCCAATCTTTTTGTTCTCTGAACGCTCAGCCACGAAAAGCAATTGAATGAATGCTGTTAAGTTTAAGACACACAAAGAAATGAGTAAACTGATCCGCGGTGAAAACGCCTCTGCCCGAAGAAATGCTGCTTTTATGCCGGAGCACAACTACACCCTCTGATGGCGGTGGTTTCAGACAGCAGTGACTGGTATAGTCACATGACTTCTGTTTTTACACAGACCCCCAATGAGCAAGGGTCAATTCGCCCTGAAAAGAGGAAGAAATAACTGGCCGTTTTCGTTTTTGTAAGGTGAGCTCTACTAGACTAGAACATTACTTCTCAGTCTCTGAACAATCTGCAAAACATTATTATATTAAAATTAATAGTTAATTAAGGACTTTGGGTAATTTCAAGCCAAAAACGCCATTCGATTTAGCTAAATGCCCATGACAAGATGGCAATTTTTGATGTTATGTAAAATAAAATTCCCAGTAATATACAATAAGAAATCAATGAAAGGGTCAAGGAGCAGCTGAGGTGTGGGATGAGAGTTCTTTCTTATGTGTGCATGTTTTGAGGACGATTTTGCTGAAGTTGCAGAGGTGAACATTCGGTAAAGGTTCGAGCCCCTGCAAACGGATAATTAATTTGGATATTTTTATATTTACTACCCATGTAGGTAACTTATTCCAGTCGTTTTTAAATCGTTGGCTAAAATAAGTCTTCCTGCAATCCAGTCTAATCATTTTCCACCACAACTTGAAATTACGGCCTCTACTTTTAGAATCAGTTAT
This sequence comes from Mastigoproctus giganteus, assembly GCF_048544385.1. Taxonomy (NCBI): domain Eukaryota; kingdom Metazoa; phylum Arthropoda; class Arachnida; order Uropygi; family Thelyphonidae; genus Mastigoproctus; species Mastigoproctus giganteus. Next base: position 198,816,268 of record NC_143584.1, read on the forward strand.
AACAGTGAAAATTTGTTGTTTAATATTCTGTGAACAGGAGAACTTCTCACAGGTTGGACAGGTGAAAGGGTTCTCTTCTGCTTGAACACTAATAAGCATTGTAAGATTAGCTGGGGAAAACCAAGTGGCACAGTTTTTAATGTTTTTTTATTATTATTAATTTTCAAGAACTCTTTGCACATGTTAACAGACACTAGAGCAGTACATGTTGGGAGGCGCCTCCGTAGCCAGGTGGGAAGGAGTAGCAGTGCGTAGCACACGCTTCTTGATTAGACCGGGGCTCGAGTCCGTCACCACCAAATACGGAGGATTCGGAAAGGTCAGGGAGTGACCACCCTATATCCCGGAGCAATATGGCCTTAGTTGCTAATTCTCCTAAAAACCAAACAACAAACAGTACATGTTGAATTCACTTACTCTGCAGTCAGTGCTTTCGATAATGATACATATAAAGAATTCCATTTAAAAATTTCAATCATTAAATCAGACCAGACAAGTTAGTGATACTACATGCATACTTCGCTATTCCTTTTTTTATAAATCATTGAATTTTCACGGTCACTCGAAGTCTATCTTATTGAATTAGGTTTTCTTAACTTATTTTCTTATAGAAAAATATATTCTTCTCACACGTTGTACAGCTGAAAGGTTTCTCTTTTGCATGAACTTTAAAATATTATAAGATTTTCTGATACTGTAGATAAAACCGAGTTTAAGAGTTAGTAACGATTTTCTTTATTTTATTTTACGATGAGAAATGTCGACTTTTCAGAGAGTAAGAGACACAATAACTCTAACTATAGAATTCAGTTATGGTACAGAAATTCTTTCGTTAATGGTAAACAAAGATTTCCATTTGCAAACCGACAGCATAGTGATAGTTCATGCATTCTCTACTTCTTGTTTTTAAATCAGTGAATTTTCAGGATCATTCTAAGTTTCTTTTATTGTTGTGGTTTTTTTGATTTAATTTCTTGTAGTAAAATATTTGTACGTTTACATTTTCTAGCAATTCTCCAATTTTTCTTCAACAGTCCTGTGAAAGTGGAAAGAAAATATATAAAATGTAAAATTGCATATTCAATGAAGAAACTCTCGACATAAAATTTGCAATGCGGTTTGTGAAACAAATTACATTACCAGGGGTAATGGAATTTTTTTGGATTAAATGGGTAGTTTTAATGTTAAATAGCGTATTTGAAGTAAGCAAATTTTAATCCTCTTTGTTAAAGCAATGTTTAATACATGTGGGATACTGCATGTCACTATCGTAGGTTCTGCAATTAAGATTACATGACTTATCTTATAAACTTTGTAAATCAGATATCGCCGGAGAGGCCCTTGTGCATTTCCACCATATTAAACAATTTTTCCGAAGTCCATTTTTTCCTGGACTGCCGAAAGAATACTTTAACGGAAGCAGAGACGGAACAAAGTATTTCCGCGCCCCGGGGAGAAAGGTTTTTCAGCGCCTCCTTACTAAGGATATACAGTATATATTTCTTGCCTCATTGTTTTTCTATTTTTGCCGCCCCTTAATTAAAGAATGAGGCCCGGATAAAGAGCCCCAGTAGCTCGTACCATAATCAGGCACTAACCTGATGATAAATTCTTACACAAATCTGGATGCCATTATTTTGTGAATTGTTACCAGCATGAGCTCGAACTCTTATGTAAAAGAGATCATGTGATCCACCAATTTATAATATATTAACTTTTTGAAGTATGTCGAAATAGTCTATGTGTGCTCTAGAAATTATTGTTGTTCCCCTTTTACATTTGGCGCAAGATAAATGCCTTTTATCGCCTCCCCTCCCTCCTCCCCTCGATTTTGATTTTCTTTGCAACAACCAATTTCTGGATTACAAGGACTGGGTGAGGTGGACCCTATCGCACATCTAAAAGAAGCATCCCAAAATTTACTTCTTAACATATGTCTACTAAAATTAAAATTCTCGCAATTAAAATAATTTTTAATAATCGTCGGTGTCCAGATATTTTCAGTGAGACAAGTGATCTGAATTCTAGAATTTGTCAGCCTGCAGGCTAATGAAATTTTTATTTAATATGCGGGATTTTCATAACAATGAAAAAATGTTTTTTTTTTTAAACAGTAATAGAATCCCAAAAAACACATTAATCAACTCTATATGTGAAAAACTGCACAATTATATATAGATGCAGTGATATCCATGTTCTTGTCATACCGGCTAAATAATAATAATAATAATAATTTGTGTAATAATGTGAGTGTTGGTTGACAAAGCGGTGCCCAACACTAGATATGTCCAGAAAACCCATGAGAAAAAAAATTAAGAAGTACACGAACCTGAGACATGAAGTCAAGGAGATGTGGCATATGCAAGAAATATCGACCATCCGGATGATCGTGTCAACCACCGGTATGGTGCCAAAGACTCTACATGGCAGCCTAGTAGCAACAGATCCCCCAGAGAACACCTACAATGAACTCCAGAAAGTCGCAATCCTGAACACCTGTAGAATAGTCAGAGTTCCTCGACCAACAGTGATACCAGACATTACAACCACCATGTGTTCTTGGTACCAGTACCCATCAAGGAGTGGAATCCCCCAGTCAGGGAGAAATAATATATAAGAGCAATAATACAATACAATTTATTTTTATCAAGGGAATTTTTTTACAATAAATGAGCTTGTTAAGAAAAGTAAATTTCTTGACAACAAGTTGTAATTCTTCATTTAGAACAGTTTTTGCATAAAAGATTGTTATGGAACAGAAAAGATAATGAAATCACAACACATAGTACATTTCGCACTGCAAACAGAGACAGGAATTTATCTGCATAGCAATTCTAATCTACAGTATCATTCAGTATCAAAAATTTTCTTATTAAGAATTTTAATTTTTAGTTAGAATAACTTCTCCTAGGCCTGAAATCTAAACTAGCCTTCAAGTTGTTTATTATATTCATTGTGTGCCTATCTCCAAATCTCTTTAGTACCTAGGGTGAAGCAAAACAATTGCTTCAGGGTTCCTTAAATTATGTGAGACATTTCTTTGCAGATTCGACTCATCAAATATAGTGTTAAGATTTTTCAAGATTAAATTTAACTTCAGTTTTTGAATTGGATAAAGTATTTTATATTTCAACAAAAACTGCCTTCTCTTATTCAGATCATTCCAAGAGTTAGTCCCCATTAAAAGTTTCAGAATCCTGTTTAGTAAGTTGTTTATTACCCTTATTTCAATTATATTTGCTCTGGCCCATACATTTACTAAATAATTAAGTTGGGAGTCCACTAATGCATAAAATAAGGTAACTTTTGTTCTAAGATTTAATTTATTCTTAATGTAGTGAAAAAAGTACAAATAAAATCTCATTTTTTTGTACAGATTTGTTATATGCATTGTCCAACTTAGACTGAAGTCAATCCATAATCCAAGGTAAAAATGATTTGAAACTTCTTCCACAGTTAGACATTTGCAATTCTGGAAATTCTGATCGTGTAGGCATTCATGTTTATGTAATTTAATAGAGGGACGCTTGGTTGTCTGAGGTTTGATGAGGAGGTCTAATTACCAAAAATTTTGTTTTTTCAAAGCTGAGTGCTAATTTATTATCACACAACCAAGTTTGTAAATGCATTACATCCTGCTGTAAATCTTTAGCCATTTTTGTCAGGTCCTTTCCAATTGTATATAAGATTATATCATCTGCATAAATTTTTATAAAGGAGTTTATGATTTGTATTATCTTATTTGAAAAGATATTTACATTTATTGCGTAAGATACTTGCTCTTGTATTAACATGTTATCAATGTTCTGTTTGAGTTTATCTGTTGATAAATAATTTTTCTTTGTAACATTTGTTAATTTTATATCTACACATGAATGTTGTTTTGAATACTTATCCACTATTAGTATACATGTTCTGTGATCTGAAAATTGATTTAATAGTATGTAAGAATTAGCATACTTCAACTTTGTATTTGTTTTGAGGTGATCTAAACAAGAGCTTACTGTTCTATCACCTTCCATCCTTTGTTGCCTAGTTATTCCAAATAAGGTATGTTCAAATCCATAATTGTTTAAGATTGCAGAGTATCTGAGTGTTAAATTTTCTGTTTCATTGGTTAGTAAATTAATATTAAAATCTCCTACTAGTATGGTCTTATCAGCCTGTATGTCATCCATAGCAGAATTGTGTTATCTAGTTCAATTAGGAAACTGTTTATAGAATCTGATGGTGGCCTATAAAAAGCACAAATCATGAATTTGTTTTCTGGATCTTCTCCTAATAATTTGTCACAGCAGTTTTCACAAGACCGAGTTAAGTGGTAAATCTGTACTGCCTTAAAGTATGTTCTATATTATTATTCCTCCACCCTTTCTCAAATCTCTCAACATATACACCTTGAATGTTATAATTAGAAATTTCATCACTTTTTATGTTAACCGCTGTTAAAACTGTATTCTTTTTTGTTTCCCAGCTTGAGGTGAGTTGTTAAGTGGTCATTTATGTAGATTGGAATATTGCTATTGTTTGGATAGACATCATTTGCTGTCAGTTGGATCTCCTTTACCTTTCTCATCCATTTTTCCTTTACCACCTGATTTGAAAATTTCATAATTGGTGTAGGCTTTTCATTTTTTTTTTTTTTTTTTTCTTATTGTTAGGTCTGTAATAGTATACTACTTCTTCTTTATTGTGCTGTAGTGCAGCTTCATTGCAAGTCCTAGCTGCGCTTTATAACAAGCTCTAGATCTTGGCCTGCTAATCCAGTTACTCCTACTATTTCTACATCATTTGCTAACAATTGTTGTTCTATTGAGTCAATCCTCAAGTTATGTAAGTTCGAATTTTCCTCATTTTGCTTGAATGAAGCTTTCAGATCCACATTTCTTTTGCTGATTTCAGCATTGGAGTCCTGCAGTTTACTTATCATTTTTTAGATTTCTTCAAAAGAATCTGAGACAAGTGAAATCGATTTCTTGATATCTTCTGCTTCTGTCTTCCGGTCTTCCATTTGCTTCTTTAGTGGTACAATTTCTATTAGTAAATCCAGCAAATGGATTTTACTGGACAGCTTCCTTAGTATGTCCTCTATATTTAGGATGTTCGCCTGCTTTTGTGTAACCTCTAAGTCTTCCTTTACTACAGTTGGTGAGTGCAGAAAATCGTGATATTTTTCTGCCGAGTAAGAAATATCACTTTTTTCTTCCTTCTCTTCTTTCCAGCACAATATAAGCCTCCACTGCTGTTTCTTTTGTTTCGCCATCCCTTTATACCTTGCTTATTTCAATGAACTACGATAATGGTACCCATTGTTACAGCCATGACCACTTTTAGCACGTGCAGCGGTAGGTTACATGTTTTGCATATACATGTATTGGGACTCACGTTTGCAAATCTTTGGAGTAGAGTTAGTTTTAACACAAGACGTTTCAGATAATGCACTTGCACGAAATAAAAAAACAAAAGAAAGAATTTAACAACTTACAAATGGCAAAGATTTCCAATTTACTCTAAGAGCGATAATACAGTAGACATTCTTACTCTTAGCCATTTAGCGGCGGAATAATAATAATAATAATAATAATAGGAAGTACACGAACCTAAGACAGGAGATCAAAGAGATGTGGCATATGCAACAAGTAACGACCATCCCTATCATCGTGTCAACTACAGATATGGTGCCAAAAACCCTACATAACAGTCAAGCAGCAATAGGTCTCCCAACGGACACCTACAAGGAACTCCAGAAAGTTGCAATCCTGAACACCTGTAGGATTGTCAGAGAATTCCTCGACCAACAGTAACACCAGACATAACAGCAATCACCCTGTGTACTTGGTAGCAATTAGGTCTTACAATACCGGTATCCTGAATACCGGGATACCGGTCAATTTTACCGGCGTGGCTCGCATTCTAAAATTAAAAAAATTACCATCAAAAATGACGTGCAGGCTGAGGCTAACATCACGTGACCTGTTCGGAGAAGCAACGCCTGTCAAACACGTTGTCAGCCCAAGTCCACGGAACATTCAAGGTATCCGTACCCTTTTGTAAACTTTAACCCCAAAAACAATAATGGCGTTTGGGAAAGGATCCTAAATTCCTTACTGGTGTCTAATTTAAGAAGGAGCTTCAGGGACTTTAGACTCTAAAGTTTAGAGTCCCTCAAAGCAGTGTTTTTGTCTCCCCCTCTACAGTGCCTCTGGGCAAAAGGCTGCCTAAGCAATTACAGTAAGAAATCTTGGAATTTCTTTTGTTTCTGTTCAGCAGATAAAGTAAACTGGAATTAAACAGAATATTATGACGAAAAGTGAAAATTTATTGTTAGTGTTTACTTTTACTTACAAAAAGAAACGAAATTTAAATGTCGCAAGTGCTATTGGCCATGTTCAATGAAAGAATACAAAACCTGCACGGTCTGAAGACGTCATTCCAGCAATTGCTATGCGATGTTCTCATGATGAAAGATATTTAAAGTTTTCAGCAATAATAGAAAAAGAAAGGGAGAAGAGGATATTTCTCAATACCACCACTTTGCTTATTGGAGCCTTGAAGTGGTGAAACCCATGTTTAGTCTCTAGAGCAAAGTTTCCGGCATCCCCCTCTCCCCATACTTCTCCTTCAACCCATGCACGGTACTAAGTACTATAGGTTTTGATACCTTTCGTGTTTGGGGTTTTCATAAAAAAAAAAAAAAAAAAAATGATATTTAAGATATTGAAGAATATCCATAACAAAACTGATTAAAAGGTCGTTATCCTACAATTCGCTGTTATTTCGAATTTTCGGCAGCTGTAAACAGAGATTATCGAAGTTTAACTCTCAATCGTGGCTTATGTAAAGATTTAATTCACCACAAATTCGAACGAAAATTAAAACGATTTCTTACCGTTCAGATTTCCGAAATAAAAGAAATGAGCCAAATTTTGATAACTTTTTAACTTAAACTTTCCAGAATGTCACAGTTTCTTTTCGGTATTAATTGACTCTCAACCATGGAAATTTAGACAAATAATTGCAATCAAGGCTAAGACGCGCAAAACACCACCTGTGTGAAAATATCTTCTTCGCACAGAAATTCTACAGAATGAATGGCTGTGTTTGATGCCCTCTATCTTTGTTTGACTGATCCCACATTTCCTCTAACCTTGGTTGGGTTAGGTTGTTATCATGTGACCAATGTGCAGTTACGTCGTTGGACAGGAGAGAACCAGCGTGGTTTCTTTCTAGCTAGCTGCGAAACAGGAAACTGTGGGTGGACCGAGACATGGATAAAAATTCAGGCCAACAGGATTTTATCCAAATAAGAAAGCGTCTTTGGTTTAGAGCAGGGTTTCTCATTCGGGGTCCGTGGAACCCTAGGGTGCCGCGAGATATTGCTAGGGATTCCGCTAGAGATCATAATTGAAAATATATATATATATAAAATAAATAATAAACATCGTTTTTTGAACTTCGCGCGCCGCGAATGCTAGCGCTTGCAGGGACGGACAGTGACCGAGCAGTTTCGTTAGCAATTCCGTTAAAGGTCTTTCAGCCCCTTAAGGCATAATGGCATAGTACAGTGGTTTTCAAAATTGGTGCTGCGGAGCTAACAGGCAGAAAATTGAATAGTTGAGTAGGGGCGCCGCAAAATTAAATAAATTACTTAGGTTGAACAAGGGTTGAAATCCACTGGCATGGTATTTAGGGTGAGGCGCCACCGGTTGTTTCCCACAACTGCGCAGCCTCGTATAGCAGTTGGACCTCGTTCATTTGGTTGAGTCCATCCTTGATTTTTGACGCGAACTAGGGAAGGCCATTGACGATTGGTAAGCGCTGTATTGCACGGAGGGGAGGAAGGTAAGTTGATGACGTCAGCCTATCACTCCTGAACTATCTCCCACAATTGCTGTCGTAAACTTTGAAAAATTTAGATTGTGTAGGTTAGAAGTGAATTGCATTGTGAAGTTTTCCTATATTTTGCGATTATTCTTTTTATTTATTTATTATTCCTTTCTGTTTTATATTTTATTAGCATTGATGTTATACAAACATGTCTGACAGTCCAATGTGGCGATTTTTGAAAACGAGGTGTGAGATAGAAGAAGATTATTCTAGGCTTAGGCCTGCAGACAATTCTGATAAGATTAGTCAAAAGTCCATCTTTACAATGAAAGCTACTTATCAATGGGTTTTACATCTACTGTTAATAAAAGTTGTCCTATTCCATTGTGTTTCTGCAATGGCAAATGACGGTGTCCTGATTTATTTTTAATATAGTTCATTAAATAATTATATAGTTCATTAAATTTTAATATAGTTCGTTTTAAACTCATCTATTGCCGTCCATTTGTGCAGAATTGTGAGGGCAGCCTTTTGCCTCTCCAAATCCTCAATTTCACTTTTAAGGCATTTTAGTCTTGCCCTCCACATGTCCTTGATTTTTAAGTCCTCTTAACTTCATTTCAAATTGTTCTTCATATGAGATGTAAAGTTAAAGAACCACAGTTACGTATTAGAAGAGCTGCATGCGGCTCGCGAGTCGCAGGTTGCCGACTTCTTTTCTTCCTCTTTCTGTGTCGGTTGCTGAATGACGTTTCCGAAGCAGCCATGAACTGACATACAGTATTTTGCTGGATGGAAACGGGTCAGCAGTGGGCCTACAATTTTAAGAAACAGTAGTGAAGAAACTGTTTTTGTCATCAACAAAGCGCTGGTTGGGCTGGAGATCAGATTCATTTTTGAAAATCCTCGTTCACATTCATTCGATCAAATTGGTATCGTACTCAGAGCGTTTATCAAATGCCTTCTGAAACCTTCTTTTCAATTAGGTATCCGCGAATTGCATCTCTTTCGTTTAACTGTACTCTAATTGACAATTTTCTAACTTCGCTTTCACCAAATGCCAACAATTCATATCTTTAAAGATTAATACCACCGTTGTTCTCGTTTTTCGTCTCTCGTCATCAGTGTTGTCACTAGCTCTTAAATTTGAATATTTTTCTTTTCTTTTCTTTCTTTCTTTCTTTTTTTTTTTTTTTTTTTTTGAACCTGTCCAAAATATCGGTGTCATTCGGATAACCAGGTATTGTGACCATGTAAACAGAGAGAGGGAAAATTTACGGAAAAATTTGGATTACACACTTCCACGAAACAACAGATGATTATTTGTGGGGGTTAAAGAAAATCACACCCTCCTAATTCCTCAACGGAGAGCTTACAGTTGATTCGCAGAGGTGTCCAACCTACGGCCCGCGAGAAAAGTGAACTAAAACAGCATTTTAAATTTTGTTAATTATCAAAAACATTTTCTAATTAAATATTTTGTCCGTAAATGTAATTGTGTATTGTACTTAATAAAATTTTGAATATTTTCAATTTTACTTTTAACTGCAACCAGATGTGGAAAATATAACACACTAAAGAAATCTAACTTTGAAATTTTTGAATATGGCACCTGTACGGGAAAAAGGTTGAACACCACTGCAGTAGAAGGTGGGCCAGGACCCATTGAGAATACACTTTGAACTACTCACTTTTCACCAGCGCAACTTCTCAGCATGTGGAACAGGTGGCCAGATAGGTTTTACCAGATACCACTAAGTTGTAGAATGCTTTAGCTCTCTTAATTCGCGCAGCATTGCTAATTGCCTAAAGGCCAGAAATGCGAACAGTGCATGCCGAGTTAATTCTCTCCTAATCCGTTCGCTATATGGAAATTTTCTTCGTTCAATGGAAACAATTTTAAATGTAACTTCACATATTAGTGGCTTTCAAATCACGATTCTGTTAGAATAATTTTCGCACGAAACCACCTTTGCATTCTAGCATCATCTGGCCATGGATGACAGCATATCAATGAGAAAGAGTAGATCCTGTTGGAAAAGTGATTTCTACCTTTGAGAATATGGATGTTCAAATTTGTGTCCAGAATATACAGTTTATTTTATTTTTTTTTTTGTATATTATTAAACGAATTGTGTTTTATTTTATATTTTACAGCTGTAAATTTCTCCTCTGTGTGAACTATTGGATGGGATTTCAACTTACCTGTTGCATATACACAAGAAAAATATTTTCATATCAATCGGCAATTTTGGAAAAGCTTTTCACATCACTTTCCGACAGTGTCTTTGTACGACGTTTAACATCAAAAACATACAAAAACATTTTTTTTTTTCCAGAAAGGCATAATGGTAAATTGCAGAGAGCCGTTGAGATTTTCGATCTAGCCCTCGTGCCCTTTACCATATAATAGAGAAAGTGTTCTCACCTCATACTTTAGAAGCTGTCCTGAAAATGCAGAAATAAATCACTGGTAGCTTCACCTGAAATGTTTTTTCCTGAGTGAACTGTGACAGTATTATTAACCTTTAGCACGACGAGGTATTTCTTTTAATTGCAGAGTAGGGAATCCCAAATTATAAACATATGCAGAACGCAATTTTCGTAACATTTCTGGATGTTATTTCGTGTTCCAAAAATACAACAAAGTGAACGGATGGACAGCTGTATGGTTTTTCAGATATATGAATTTTAAGATGCCTTTTGAGATACCCCGAAGAGAACTTTCAAGAAATTGGACAAACTTCAAACTATTATATTAGGGTCACACATTTCTTACATATAATTGTATATATATATAAAATCCCCAGTTACTGGGGGAGCCCCAAACTGGACAGATGGAAGGTTTCTCCATTTTATGAATTCAAACATGCGTTTTGAGATAGTGTGAACAAGTCTTGCTTTCCACAATTCTGAGAGCTGCAAGATTGTTCCCCCTGTGTGAATTCTAATATGCCTTTTTATACAAATTTGACGACTGAAAGGTTTCTACTCTCTATGATTTCTGAAATGCATTTTTGAGATTCCCTGTAATGGTTTTTCAGATGTATGAATTCTAAGATGCCTTTTGAGATACCCCGAAGAGGAAAACTTTCAAGAAATTGGACAAACTTCCACAGGGAACATTCTTCCACAAATTTTCCCCCTGCATGGTTTCTCCTTTGTGTGAACAAGAGCATGGGATTGCAACTTACCTGCTGCTTTAAATTGCTTTTGGTATACCTGACACCTGAAATTTTTTTCTCCTCTATGAAAGGAGAAATGATGCTACGTGTAAACTGCATGCTATAGGGTAAGTCACACACCAGAGTAGCCTTTTTAACATGCTCTTGTTATAGGTTTTAGAAGTATCACAACTCGAGCCATCCGTGCGTACACTGTCTATAAATTTCATGTGCCTTGTAGTTGAATTTCTGTTTGCTGGAAGAAAAATGTATGTTTCTGGGGAAAACACATGCAACAATTTCCGACTGACTCAACGACTCTGTGAAAAAAGTTCCATAAAATTTTCTCACATCATGGATGGGAACTGAACTTTGGTCATTTCCACGCGGTATGGGAAAGTTAAACATTCTTTCAATTGTATTACCCACGAGAGCTTCTCAGTGGGAATACTCAGAGTTCAGCAGAGTACTTCTCCCTTCTTGGATAGCTGAATTATATTTTTTGATGAGAATTCTAAGATGACTTTTCAGATTCCATGAAAAGAAATCTTCTTTCTACAAATTTTATAACTGAAAGGTTTCTCCTGTGTATGATTTTTAAGATTCCCTGAAATGGAAAACATTTTTCAGACATTTGAAAGGTTTCTTTTCTCTATGAATTCTAAGGTTATTTTTGAGATTGGACGTGAAGGGAAAGTTCATTCCCCTCAATTCAAAGCCAATTATTTCTTCATGTGATTCCCTGAATGACCAAATTTATTTTCCCAGATTTGACATCTGAAATTTTTTTTTTTAGTTTGTAGTGTGTGCACTCCCTATTTCATATCAGTTCTCCTGTTGTTTTAAACTGCTTCTACCTTTTCTGACAGTTGAAAGGTTTCTCATTTATGTGCACTCGCGTATGTGATTTCAAATCTCCTGAACTTCTAAACTGCTTTGCGCTTTTCTGACAGCTGAAAAATTTCCTCATTTTTGTGCACTCGCCCATGTGATTTCAGTTCTCCTGATGTTCTAAACTGCTTTCTGCATTTATGACAGCTGAACGGTTTCTCCCCTGTATGAATTGTAAGATGCCTTTTCAGATGTGATGTTTGGGAAAAATTCTTTTCACAAATTTCACAGCTGAATGGTTTCTCCCCTGTGTGAATTCTGAGATGACATTTGAGATTCGCTGAATGGGAAAACTTCTTTCGACATAATTGACAGCTGAGAGGTTTCTCCTTTGTGTGCACTCGCGAATGTGATTTCAACGCTCGTGATGATTTAAACTGCTTCTCGCAATTGTCACAGCTGAAAGGTTTCTCTTCTGTATGAATTGCAAAATGCCTTTTGAGATATGATTTTTGGGAAAAACTATTTCCACAAATTTCGCAGCTGAATGGTTTCTCCCCTCGATGAATTCTGCGATGAACTTTGAGATTATCTGAGCGGGAAAAATTCTTTCCACATATTTGACAGCTGAAAGTTTTGTTCTTTGTGTGCAATTGCGTATGCAATTTCAGGTCTACTGATGGGTCAAACTTCTTTCCACATATTTGACAGCTGAAAGTTTTGTCCTTTGTGTGCAATTGCGTATGCAATTTCAGGTCTACTGATGTGTCAAACTTCTTTCCGTATTTCTCATTTGTGCGCACTCCCGTGTGTGATTTCAAATCTCGTGATGTTTTTAACTGCTTTTCGCACTTTTGATGTCTGGAAGGTCTCTTGCCTGTATGAATTCTCATATTTGTGTAAGACTGTGTGAAAAGGAAAACTTCTTGTCACTGGTTGGAGAGGTGAAAGGTTTCTCTCCTGAATGAACACTAATGTCCATCATAAGATTACTTATGTAGGTTGGACAGACAGGCTAAATGTTTAACGCGTGCATGAAGTCCAATGTAGTATAAGATTTCCTGAATGGTAAACCGTGTTGCAGATTAAGTTCCGATTTTTTTTTTTTTTTTTTTTTTTTAAAGATGAGAAACGTCCACTTTGTAGAGATTAACTGACACAATAGCACTAATAATAGAATTCAGTGATAATACAGAAATTCTTTTCCATTTGCAAACAGAGAGTTTAGTGATAGGACATTCATTCTCTCTTTCTTGTTTTTAAATCGGTAAATTTTCATGGTCGTTCTCCGTTTCTTTTATTGATGTGCTTTTTGCTGACTTAATTTCTTTCAGTACACTCTTTTTACGTTTGTATTTTGTAGCTATTCCTCAATTTTCCTTGGGCAGTCCTAGGAAAGAGGAAAATAAAATAAATATATATAAAATTGCATAATGAATGAAAAATCTTACAGAAAAAAATTTGAATGACATTTATGAACCATTTATTGGCAAGGATAAAGGAATTTGGTTTGGATTAAATCCGTAATTTTATTAATGTTAAGTCGTTTATTTTCCAGAAGTGAACATCAAATTTCAATCCTATTTGTTAAATAAAGCCCTCGTGAATACAAGTGGAATACTGCATGAATACAAGTGGAATACTGCAAGACAATATCATCCCTTCTCCAATTAAGATTACATTATTTATCTTATAAATTTTGTATATCAGATATCACCCGAGAGGCCATTGTGTATTCTGATCATTGAAACAATTTTTCTGAAGTCCATCTTTCCTGGACTGCCAAAAGAATACTTCAACTGAAGATAAATGCTTGCACAGATCTGGACGCCATTCTTTTTTCATTTTTGCCAGCACAAGTTCGGAAACTTAGGTACAGGAGTTCATGTGACCCGTTACATTTAAAATATGTAGTATTAACTTCTTGAATGATGTTGAAATACTCTATGTATACTCTACAAATTATCGGAGGTTTACCTCATAACTTTCGTCCATTCGAAATGACTGTTATCCCACACCTCCCATTTTGATTTTCTTTGCAGGGCCAATTTATAGTTTACACAAGGACTGGTGGAGGTGTATTCCTATGGCTCATCTGAAAGAAGCAACCCAAATTTTACGTCTTTACAATTGTCTACGGAAATAAAAATTCTAAAAATTAAAATAACTGTAAATAATCTTCGGCATCCAGATTTTTTCAGTAAGACAACTGATCTGAAATCTATAAGTTGGCAACCTGCTGACATTTAAATTTTTTATTTAATGTTCAGAGTTTTCATAACAATGACCGAATATTACCTTTTCAATAATATGGCATATTGTAAGCAGTAATAGAACAGCTCTCCCAAAACACATTAATCAACTTTATCCTTAAAAATATATTAAAAAAATGCATATCTATATATATGGTCCAGTGCTCTCCGTGTACTTGTCAGAGGGCCATTTAATAATAATAATAATAATAATAATAATAATAATAATAATAATAATAACCGAACTTCGATGAGGTTCAAAGAGACTTCTACAGGAGTTTCGGAGAAGACGGGAAAGAAGGGAACGGAACCCCCGAGAAGAGGACGATTGAAGAGTTCTGGGGTAACATAGGGAGTACCGAAGTAAGACATAACAGCCAAGCAATCTGGATAGAGCTAGAACGTAAGAAAACCAAGGACGTACAAGAAATGAGAGGGTGGGAGATTCGGGAAGAAGAAGTAAAACAGATCATCAAGAACTCTCAAAACTGGCGAACTCCAGGAATAGATAACGTCCACAACTACTGGTACAAGAAGCTCACTTGCACGCACAATCACCGGGCAGAGCAGTTCACCTGAATGATAAGGCACCCAGAGACAGTTCCGAAGTTTCTCACTCAAGGAATCACATATCTGAAGCCTAAAGGCATACAAGAAACCCGGCGAAATATAGGTCAATCACTTGCCTCCCAGTAATGTACAAGATCCTAACCAGCTGCATAACCAGGAAGATATCAGACCACTTGGAGAGCCAGTACATAATGGCTGAACAGCAGAAAGGATGCAAGCGGTTAAGCAAAGGATGTAAGGAGCAATTAACGATAGATGCTGCGGTTATGGAGCAAGCCTACAAGAAGCACCGCAACATCAGACTACATCGATTACCTTAAGGCCTTCGACTCCGTGCCACATAGCTGGCTAATAGAGGCGATGAACATCTACAAAGTCAATCCGATAGTAAAAAACATCCTAGGAGAAACGATGGCGAAATGGAGTACCACCATTAAGGTCGAAAACATTATAACCAGGCCAATCCCATCAGGAGAGAAATCATTCAGGCAGATGCCCTGAGCCCATTGTGGTTCTGTCTAGCACTTAACCCGCTGTCTACCATGCTCATCAGTAGCAAGTACTTATATAACCTCAAAGAAGGAAGGAAGAACCTTTACGCCCTCAGCCACCTGGTGTACATGGATGACATTAAGTTCTACGTGGGAACCGAGAAGCACATTCAAAAACTACTCCATATCACCAAAGAATTCAGCAATTATATTAGGATGGAATTTGGTCTAGATAAATGCAAGACCCACGGATTGCGTCAGGGAAAAGTAGTCAACTGAAACTACCAGCTGCAGAGTGGTAAATAGATCGAAGCCATGGAAGAGGGCAAGACTTGAAATACCTGCGGATGATGTAGGCTCAGCAGTTACAGCACAAGAAAATTAAGGGCTGTCTGACCGAAAAATACCATCAGGGACTCAGAAGCCTGCTGAAAGCAAAGCTGAACGGATGACAGTTAAAGCCATAAACATCTACGCAGTCCTAGTGCTAACATACTCCTTCGGGGTCATAGATTTGACTAACACCGAGCTGGAGGATATTATGAAAAAGACAAAGGCAATGATGATCAAGAGCCGCCAACACCACCGGAAATCTGCCATGGAGAGACAGACAATTGCCAGGGAAGAAGGAAGAAGGGGCCTGATAGACTTCATTCAGCAACAGAAGACAGCGATAGTTAACCTGAAGAATTACTTCCAGAAACACACAGCAGAACTCCACCAGGCCATAAGGAAGATTAACAAGCGGTATATCCCACTCAACCTAAGCGAGGAGTGCCCCCAACCAGGAGGTACAAACGAAGCTAGAAAGATGAGCAGAGAAGTCACTCCATGGCAGACACTACAATGATCTCCATCAAGTTCACATAGATAAAATTGCTTCCAATGCATAGCTCACGAGTGGGGCGCTCTTCCCCGAGAATGAAGGATTCATGCTCGCCATCCAAGACTAGGTAATAAACCCCAGGGACTATAGAAAATACATCGTCAAGGAACCCGGAGAGTCCAATGAAACATGTCGATGGTGCCACCTGGCCTGAGAAACGATCCAATACATCACCGCGGGATGCAAATTGATCACCCAGACTGTACACTCATAGACACGACCAAGTGGCCAGCATAATACATCAAAACAAAGAAATACCAGTTGGTCGAAGAAAGTGTACCGTACTACAAGTATAAACCCCAGGCAGTACTAAAAACCCCAAACGACAAGGTGTACTGGGACCGCGCCATAATAACGGATAGGACAATCCCGCACAACAGACCGGATATAAATCTTGTGGACAAGAAGAAAAATGATACCTATCTGATTGATATAGCGATACCCAACACTGGTAACCTGCAGAAAACCCATGGGGAAAAATCAAGAAGTACACGAACCTAAGACAGGAGATCAATGATATGGCATATGCAACAAGTAACGACCATTCCGATGATCGTGTCAACCACCGGTATGGTACCAAAGATCCTACATAACAGTCTAGCAGCAATAGGTCTCCCAGCGAACACCTACAAGGAACTCCAGAAAGTAGCAATTCTGAACACCTGTAGGATAGTTAGAGTTCCTCGACTAACAGTAACAATAGACATAACAACCATCTGTGTACTTGGTAGCAATACCTGTCACGAGGTGGAACCACCAATCAGGGACAAATAATATAAGAGCAATAATAATAATAATAATAGAAGAAGATACAAGAAACCCGGAGAAATACAGGCCAATCACCTGCCTTCCAATAATGTACAAGATCCTGACCAGATGCATAACCAGCAAGATATCAGACAACTTGGAGCGCCAGAACATAATGGCCGAACAGCAGAAAGAATGCAAGCGGCTGAGCAAAGGATGCAAGGAGCAATTAACCATCGATGCTGCAGTTGTGGAGCAAGCCTACAAGAAGCACCGCAACATGTATATACCTTGCATCGATTCCGT
The DNA here is from genome assembly GCF_048544385.1 of Mastigoproctus giganteus. NCBI lineage: Eukaryota > Metazoa > Arthropoda > Arachnida > Uropygi > Thelyphonidae > Mastigoproctus > Mastigoproctus giganteus. The sequence continues at coordinate 198,833,342 of NC_143584.1, forward strand.
GTGTCGTAACTGGCTAATAGAGACTCTAAACATCTACAAAGTCAATCCGATAGTGACAAACTTCTTAGGAGAAATGATGGCGAAATGGAATACCACCCTTACGATTGTGAACTTTACAACCAAGCCAATCCCCCATCAGGAGAGGAATCTTTCAGGTAGATATCCTGAGCCCACTTGTGGTTCTTCGTGGCACTTAACCCACAATTCACCATACTCAGCAAAAAAACTAAACTATTATATTTAGACCACTCGAATAATCAAATTCATCTGTCGTGCTGTGTCTAATGTCTGTTAATTGCGTGTATTCTGTGGTCGATTTCTCTGTTTGCTGAGCAAAAAACTCCAGTGTTTTTGGGGGAAAACATTGCTATCTACCCTTGAGACCAACTAACTCAGCCACGGAGTACAAAAAGCCCATGAAAGTTCCCCGTGTCATCGACGGGATACGAACCCGGGCCTACACCACCTGATGTGGGGAGCACGGTGACGATACCACTGTGCTACCGGCCAGACCGTTATGCTCAACAGCAGCAACTACGGATATAACCTCAAAGAAAGAACAACCTGTCCACCAAGGGCCGGCCTTAGGCCGATTAGACCCAATCGGGACCCACACTTGGCAGAAAAATTAAAATTAAACGAAAAAAGAATAGACGAAAGAAAAAGATAAATAAAAAGACAAAAGGGAAGGAAAAAGGATTTTTAAGGGCTCCTGTGAAACCTGAAATAATGACTTTTTTACATATGTTTAGAAATATATTATTAGCATTTTATTAATGACATTATTTATTTATTTTTATTTTAATTCATATGTGAACAGCAAAGTCTGTATAATTTATAAAGGTGTAGAAATTTTGGCCATTGTCTAAGTAATTTTCTCAAGAACAGGTTTTACACATCCCTTTAAATATCAAAAGCAATTAATTTTCCCACATGTATACCCCACTTTAGGGGTGGGGTATACATGTAAGAAAATTAACTACTTTAGTCTGGAGCCCGTTATATGGCCGCGCAACCCCTCTCGCTCTGCCGAATGCTGTAGGCATCGCTATAATATTGTATCATAATGTTGGTGTATTTTTATTTGAATAATTGTGCTCCTTATTGTGTAAGTAAAATTTATATTATTCTTCGTTTTATTTATTGAGTTGGAGCTGGAACACAAACTCAGTGGCATAACCATGCCAATGCAGCTGCATTGGAGCCGAACTTGAAAGGGACCCCTGCGAAATTTGGAAGAGAGATTCATTTCTCAAGACAATTCACGATTTTCATTCATAAACGTGCAAGTTCTTTTAGATTAAATGTGACACTTTCTTATCCACCCAGCGATTGGCTACCACCCGATTATTGTTTAGACTGATTCCAAGCTTGTAGAAATATTAGTGAATAAAAGATAGTCGTGAAATATTCAGCAACACCAGTGTCAAATATTAAATATACATCACAGTCTCATTTTATTTTAGTGTTGGTGAATTTACGTTTTTTATGTGTGCGTACTCTATTGTCAGAGGGGAATGTGTTTTATTTTACAAGGCACAAATTTGTCGCATAGCACTCTGGCTATGGACAGCGGTGTCGTTTTTAACGCTTATCGTGCTAGATTTGGCTTTCTTTCTTTTATTTTTTTTTTCAATCTTAAACGAAAAACTGCAAGGAGTAGGAATGACTTATTACTAGTCTAACAAGAGACACATTTCAATTGCGGTTCGTTTGATCCTCACATATGGCGTTCTGAACCTGACCAGTGTATTGGGAGGGAATCTTCCAGTAATTATTGTTAATCCATGTTGATTAATAAGCAATGACCAGGCAGAGCAAAGCGTCTACTTCACTACAAAGCATTTTTAATTTTATGGTTCTGAGGTTTTCATTTACCATTTTCACAACATTCTACCCTTGTCGATTGCTCTGTTTCTATACAGCCAACAAGACCTGAACTTTGTTCATCATATTCATCAGTCATTTTCAATCCACTGCAGGATGAAGCCCGCTCCAGCAACTTTCCAGTTCCTTCTGTTTTGTGCAATGGTCACCCGTTTGCTACTCACAAACTCATGAATTTCATCTGTCCATCTGAGTTGTTGTCTTCCAGATTTTCTTCTAGCTCCAAGAGTAGCTAGAAGAAATTTCTTTTATTGAAAATTTGTTGGTGGATCATTTACAGATCAGAGAAGGATAATTTTGTACAATTTTGTAATTTTTACTATGCATGAGATAAACAAAAAAGACTGAATAAATAATTCAATTTACGTGTTAGTCAAACATTTCTTTATTACTTCTAGCAAATTCAGCGCGCGTAGTGGCGAGTGCTGCCTAAGCATTTAAAGAAATTTCGACTTACGTAGGGTTCCTCCTAACGCAACCCTAGTGTAAGTCGGGGAGTAGTTGTTCATGATTTGATCCCATTATATGTTAGGCAGGGAGAGGGCGCTACAGTCACAGAGGTTAATAGGTAAACCAGATCGGTGGCAGTTGTGAGGACTATTGGATTATTCAGGTATTTCTTCATGGATTTCTTGACTTAGAATGTGATCACTGATGGAGAGAGGTAATTTGACTCACGTAAGATTGTTAGTTGTTATTGTTTTTACCTATTTTTGTGTTTTTGAGCGGTTTTTGTACGGTACGAACATTACAGGGTCAGCTGTAGTGATCTTACTGTGAAAACCAGATTTTCTTCCAACTATACTCTACTTAAAACTGATTAAGCTAAGTTTATTTTTGATGTGGAACTCAAATCTAAAAGCAGATTTAACATATTTTAAAGTTTGATGTAGTTTTCTTTGTTATCAGCAGTTTTTCTGGAAAATCTGGTTTTGGGGTTCTATTTGGCCTACACTTGAAATAAGCACATCAAACTATTCCCCTCAGTATACGAAACGTGACGATATCAATAAAATGACCGTAAGGACCAAGATCTTGACAAACAATGCAAAATTCGGAAAGAAGCATGACTTGAACCCAGACCCTGAAATAAGAATAGTAAGGGGAAAAACACCTAATAATAATAATGAAACAAATAACGACCTCAAACGTTGTCCCACAGATCCTCTTAGCATGAAAAGTGACACTTTTAAATCAATTATTTTACGATTAATTGTTAGTTTGTATGCCGAAAGAGGGGAAAATCATTATAGAGAGATTTTCAATTCTCGCCATTTTCAATAATAAATATTGCCTAAAATTATTGAAAAGCATCAGAGTTCTATATAGCTGCAAATAATTGACAGAGTCGTTAGTTATTTTAGGAACAATATCAGAGATTAGTGACAGAGTTTCTTTTCCAAAGTCTTAAATCAAATCAGAAAGTTTCAATACATCATCCACTTTTTTTATTCACCGTTAAATCTTCACGATCCATCTATTTTAACGAAATATTCTAAAATTAGTCCTCCCATTGCATATCAGTTGACGATTTTATGGTGCTTCTTCCCAATCAATATTTAAATACTCTAAAATTAATCATCTAAAACAGCATTGGTTGAATAATACATTGAGTGGAACATGCACTATGCGAACTACCACACAGCAATGCAACCTGGTAACCAACCGATATTTAAAATAAATTACTAAATATAAGGTGTAGGTGTTACCATCAGATAATCAACAGACCAAAGGATAATAATATGAATTTGAGTTAGAAAAGGCAATTGCAGATTAATTCCGCTTTCCTGTATTCTTGCTAGGTGGGGTTGTTGAGCTCGAAAGCCTGGATTTTGCTAAATGGAATGGACAACGGCACGAATGGTACACATCATGCATATAAGAATTCTTCTGACCTCTGTCCGGGTTCATAAACAGAAATTTAATTCATTTTACATTGTTTTTTATGTACAGAAAATATTCGGAAATTGCAACAGTGGCTGCCCTTTGTTTTTTTTTTTTTAACTGCACAAGTTTGAAAATTATTGAGAGAGGAAGGAATTTACGGGAAAAACAATTTTAAACGTAGAAAACGTTATTCCACTACTGATATTTTATAATTTATAAAAATATTAATACTGGAGTAATGTCGTCAGTAATTAAAATTACACACCAAAAATGGGACACACACACACACACACACACACACACACACACACACACACACACACACACACACACACACACACACACACACACATCTGTTAATTCAGTTCATACTACAGTACATAGAGAAAAAATGGTAAATTTTATGCAATAATATATTACAATTTTGACATTATTGAATTACTTACATTCAAAAACTAAAACTGCAACCTCAGATAAAAATTTCCAATTTTCCCAGGAATCAACCCAATTTTAGTATCTGATAATAATGATCCATTAAAGGCCTACAGCAAAAGGATCCTAAATTCCTTCCTCCTTCCTGGTGTGTAAATTGGGGACGAGTTTCACAAACTTTGGAATGCAATTCACCACCATCCTTATATTAGTGTATTGGTCTCCCCTTCTAACGTGCTTTAGGGCAGAAAGCTGCCTAAGGAATTACAGAGAAAAAAAAATTAACTGTAGCAATTGCTATTGGGGATGTTCAGTGAAGAATATAAACACACATGGACCTTGACACGTCATTTCATCAATTGCTATTCAACGTTCTCATGGAAGAGATTTGAATGCTCACAACAGACGACTTTCAAAAGTCGTCTGTTGTGAGCATTCAAATGAAAGAAAGAAAGGAAAGAAAAGAAAGAAAGAAAGACAGAAGAGTATGTTTCTCAATGGCCAAGGATCAAAGAAAATGATAATAATTAGGAGAACGGCACCGAAAATGTTTTTTATACAGTATTTACGAAAAGGCGCATAACTTTGACTTCTTAAGGACATGTGTCCTACATGTAATACACATTGTAATACAGTAATTCTTCATTATTAGTAGAGTCTAAAAATCAGGAAGTTTTCACGATTTCTCATTATAATTTTTAAATTTATTTTTACAAAAGTGATGTATATTATTCTTAAAATGGTATTTAAGATATTGAACAATATACATAATATTTGTTCCTAAAAGGTCATTATTACACAATTTGCTACTATTTCCTGGATTATAAAGATTTTAGTTATGACAAGAGTAGCAATATTATCTCTTACGAATTTTCAGAAGTTGTATACAGAGATTATCGGAATTTAACTCTCAATCGTGGCTTATGTAAAGGTTCAATTCACTACAAATTCGAACGAAAATTAAAATGATTTCTTACCGTTCAGGTTTCTCGAATAAAGGAAATCAGCCATATTTTGATAACTCTTCAAATTAAACTTTCTAGAAGGTTCCAGTTACTTTTCTACATTAAATCTCAACCATGGAAATTTAGACAACCCAGTGTAATCAATATTAAGATACGCAAAACAGCACGTATGTGAAAATATCTTCGGCCAGAAATTCTACAGAATAAATGGCTGTGTTTGATGACCTCTATCTTCGTGTGATGGATCCCACCTTTCCTCTAGCCTTCCTTGGGTTAGGCTGTTATCATGTGACCGATGTGCAGTTAGGTCGTTGTAGAGGAGAGAACCAATGTGGCATTCTTTCTGCTTAGCTGCCAAACAGGTTACCTGCAGGTGGACCGAGACACGGATAACAATTTAGGCCAATAGGATTTTATCTGAACAGGAGAAGCGTCTTTGGTATAGAGATTAGTACTTCAATTTTATTTTGTTTTATTTATTTAATTATTGCTTTTTGTTCTTGTTGTTTTCATTTAAATCGAAGCAGAAGCCCAGTTATTAGCATGGACGTGTCCAGAATGGTTAACCAACCACTCTGGATACGTCCCTGCTAAAAATCAGAACTCATCGTTAGAGAAAAGAAAAACACTAATCTAATAGATGACAAAGAAAATAGGGATTTCTTTTGGATCAAATAAACATAAATGAAATAATTAATAAATTCGAATATGTTAAAGAAAGGAAACATACATTTGTTTAATATTTTTAACATTATAGTTTTTCTTATTTATTATCGTTGTTAGAATAAATTAGTGTGATTTAGAATTTAAAGTTTATTTCCAGAATTTCAGAATGATTTCGTTATTTTTGTTTGTTGTTTCGTTATATTTTTTGTTTGTGGTTTCGAGATATGTTATTATCTGTGAGATATGTTGTAATTCTTTTCTTGTTCAATACATTAATAATAATTATTTACGCCTTATTTTATTTTTAAATGGAAATATTTCGTGGCGGTATATTTCATTTCGCTTTAGCGTCCTTGTTTACGTAGATGAAAAATTCACATTTAATTTGTTAATTTGATGGATGGAATTTGGATATACGGAAGTTTGGTTGATTGTTGAAACGAATTTTTGTATGGTGTTCTACGTTAATTTTGAATAATTTAAGAAGGGGCCAGGTAAATTATATAATAATATTTTTTCTGTTTATAATCCAGGACGAACACAGTCACAGGAATTCACAACAGAGAGCAGTGGCGTAACTAGCGCAAATTGGTTCCAATGTAAATATGGCTCATGGGCTCTTCCCAGTAGTTAACCACAGAAAATGAAGAGCAAAAAAAACAAAAAAAAAAAAAAACACATATTTGTACCCCCGTACGCACGAAAGATATTTTAAGTGAAAAAATCCTTGAGATGTTTTCAACTAAGTTATCAGAATCGTTTCATGCCCGCTACTTACTGTATCGAATCAACGTTTGGAAGAGGTTAGCGAAATCCAAGCCAATAGTCTAATTACCCATTTCTTGAACAGCGTGATTGCCAAAATACAAATAGAGTACTCTCACTGTTGCCCTTTCAACATGGTATAAATGAAAATCCCCCATCAAAATTTGGAAATTCTCCTTTTATACTTCCAATTATTCGCCATGCATGGATTTACGGTCAAAGCTTGTTTTTATTCCTTCGCCTTCTTGCAAGGTTTATTTATCTCTAGGCAGGACTTTCAATGAAATCTTACCTGGATGCAGTTATTCCTGAAAAATATCTTAGGTAACAGAATTTCTGACTTAAAATACAATTTTTCTAAAATGAAATATTCCTATAATATTTCTATTAATTACTTTGTTTTTATTTGGTTTAAATTCGCACCATTGAATTTAAATTCAAATTAGGACACAGATCCTCACAATAAGTTAGTATTTGTCCGATTCTACGAATATTACAGGTCTCAACTACACAAGTTGTCTGTCCAACATGACGTAAAAATTGGCAGATTCGCTAATGATTAGTGCCAAGCAGATTTCCTTCATGCTGACTTGAACAGACTTCAGAAATGGTCAGGGAAGTGGCAGCTATGTTTTAATGTTGCTAAATGCAACATCTTACACTTGGGCAAAACGAAACACCCATAGATAAATTATACAGTTGGTGTTTTTTTTTTTTAAACCGTGGAGGGAGAAATGGATTTGGGAGTTGCAATACGTGCAAATATGAAGGTTTCTGAACAGCACAAATGGACTTCCAGGAAAGCCTACGATGTCCTGTGAATGATATATCATACGTTATCTTGTAGAGAAAAGGAGGTCATAGTAACACTGTATAAAGCAATTTTAAGACCACATTTGGAATACTGTGGTCAGGTATGGAAACGTCAACTGGAAACGACATCGTATTTCTTGAAAGGATCCAAGGACGGGCAAATGGAATGGTGAGATTTACGGGAAGGCCGTATGAAGAGAGATTTATACGGCTTATGTGGGCTACACAGATTGGCAACCAGGCACCTCAGAGGTGACTTAATTGAGGTTTCAAAGGTTCTGAGTGCAATTAGGATAATTAATGCAGGTAGAATTCTTACTGTTCCTAAACTTCAGTTCTTAATTTCGAATTACAAGAGAAAAGTTTCACTAAGATCGTAGAAACTTTTCTTTTAGTCAGCAGTTGTTTATTGATGGAACAAGTTGTTTTCCTAGGTAGTTGACAGTTTGAATAAATTCAAAGGTCGACTGGATGTAATTTGTGTTTTCTTATCTATATTTTTTTTTTTTTTTTTTCTTCCAGTGCAGCAAAAGCCTGTGGCTTCCTTGCCCTAGAAGGCGAATATTATTACTATTAATATTTTGGAGTTCTTAATTAGTTTGGTTTTTTCCCCTAAAATGATCAATGGCGTAAGATTTAAAAACACAATAATAATAATAATTGAAAACAACACTGTTACTTTTCTTAAAATAACTTAAAAGTTGTTTTTAATACGCTTTTTATTTAGATTAAAGAACATTATAAGGTAATTATTGATATTAATTTAAATTATATGCCCTCTGAATTTTAAATAAACCGTGGAAGAAGAAATTATGTACAATGTGCAGTTATGTTCTGATACATTTCTATGTCATGAGCCTTTTCCTTTAAAATTTCGTGATTATTTGAAAATTTCTTAAATATTTTGTGATTGACTGATAGCTTCCGTATCTTTTCTGGAATGCTTCTTCCGTTGTCTGGGTCTATATAATAACCTGTGGTCACGCACCTATATTCGGCTGTAATCCAAGATAGGCTAATTGCTATTGAACAATATCCGTATTGCGGATATTCAGAACGTGTTCCTTCGTGCTTACAAACTGCGGATAAAAGTTACTTTGGCGCCATTTTGAAAATAAACATAATTAACATAACAAACTCTTAAAAAAATTCCCGAGAAATTTTCATTTTGGCTCTTATTGTTCTTGTAGCATGGTTTTGGAAGGATTAGCGACTAAGGCCTTATTACCTCGTGTATAGTGTTTGTAAATTGCGTGTGTTCTGAAGTCAATTTTATATATGCTGGACGAAAAACCCACGTTACCTTCTCTTGAGACCAACTAACTCATTCGCGTTCTGAAAAAAGCCCATAAAAATTACTCATTCATCGACGGGATTAAAAATTCTTTTCCATCAAATATGGAGAGGATGGCGATCCTACCAACTGTGCTGCCAAGAAACCATCAACTTGGCTTTCGTTTTTTGCAGGTTAAAACCTACATATTTAAACTACACAGTATATTGGTCTCAATCCGATTCTGGCCTTGACCACTAAAGGGTTAAACGTCACCAAAAGTTTGAAAATATGTAAATCCTTCGAAAAAAACCTTTTAACTCGAGTATTAGGAACAAACTCTTTAGCTTATTCTGCTTTTGCTTTAGCACATAAGGCGTTAATCTTAACTGAATTTGTTCCTACCAGTTGGACGTTATTGATGGCCGACTTTTCTTTCTAATAAATCCTGTACTTACTTCCAAAGACGGACAAGAACACTACTTCTCAGTAACTGAGTATTCTGCAAAACACGAATACAGTGAAATTAATACAGTTATGGAGTTTGGAAAATTTGAAGCATAAAAGGCTATTCGATATAGCTAAATGCGCATGACAAGATGTCACTTCTTTGATAATAAGTAAAATAAACTTACCAGTAATACACCATAAGAAATTAATTGAAGAGGCAAGGAGAAGATGAGATGGTGGGGGAGAGTTCCCATGTATATCGACCAATGGACACAGGATATTCTTCCTTATGTGTGCATATCACTGTCCTCAACAACTTCATCTTCTGTTCAGTTATTTAAAGAACCGGCATGTGCTGGTAAAATCAAAATTCTGTCAGGTCTCCAGGCAGTTGTATCGAGGGTGTCCCCAGGGGTCTATCTTGGGGCCGCTCATATGGAACACTGTCTTTCAGGAGTGGATTTCCAGATCTTTTGAGAACACAAATAATTGTATATGCCGATGATGTAACCATTTTGTTCAGCGGTTACTCTCGTGCAGCTATCGAAATCTCTACTAACGCTGTTCTTCCAAATCTTTATGTTTGAACTCTAGACAACAAACTATTCATTACTGGTGTGAAGACTAAAATGGTGATATTTGGCTTCAAATTAAATATTCAACGCCCACCACAAGTCAAAGTTAACAACGTTCGACTCCCAATCGTCACGGAAACCAAGTGTTTGGGCGTGATTGTGAACTGTATATTAAAATTTTTCTCACACCTTAATCACGTAACTACCAAAATTAGAAAATTTACTGGTGCCATCGCGAATGTCTCCAGAACTGATTGGTCTCTAGCGTCGGACCATGCAAGTTTACTACATCCCCGTCTTCCTCTCTACGGCAACTTATGCCGCTGGCACACGGATCCACAGTGCAAAAATAGTTAAATTCCAAGCAAAACTAGCTAGTTTATAGAGAATTATGATCCTTAGTATGCTAAAAGTGTGCAGAGCCGTATCAACACCGGCGATACAAGTTATCGCTGGCACGTTGCCCTTGGATCTATACCTAATATACAAAGCTCTTTGCTTTCACAGAGAGCGATTCCGACAGATTCCAACTGAAATTTTCAATATCGCCATCGATCCTGAAACAGACGTTAAGCGTGAAAGAGCTAAGTGTTGGAACGAACTTTTAAATTTATGGCAAAGACATTGGGACACCACATCTCTGGGTACTGTCACTAAAGAATTTTTTCCTGTAGTTACCTTCATGTCAAGCAAGAAAATTAAAACCTGGTTCTCTATGGATCTGCGCACTTCTTATTTGTTAACAGGACATGGATCTCTAAATGAGAAATGATACAAATTTTGGTTATTCCAAACTGATCTCTGTGCTTGCAGAAGGATTGAAAATTGGAAACACATCCTCTATGAGTGTTAACTGTAAAACGACATAAGAGATGGTTTATCTAAGTCAATTGAAAATTTTTCTCCTGGTCAAGTCTCTTAATTCAAAAAGTTAACGCTTTTTGTGCACTCCAACTGTTTGCTTATGATATCTTTGCTAGATTATAAACAGTGCAACTTCTATTCCCATGGACACTTCAACAACAACTACAGCTGCAATTGTTCCTACAATTATGGCTTCATTGACCACTGCTGCATCAGAATTTTTTCATCAGAAATCAGCGCATTACTTTAACTGTATAAACTCAGGTTGCAACAATTACTCCTAGCTTGAGTTCTTTTGTACCACCCTCTCTATCTTCTACTTTCTGAGAATGGATAATCTCCTACCAAAAAATAGGCACTCAGCTTGTCTCCACGGCTACAGAGAAACATTTATGTAGAGGAAAAAATTTATTTATCTATATAGACTCTGTAAACTATTTAGAGTTCAGTGTAAAAAATATCCTGTGGCCCCTACTCACATGTTGTTCCTCTCTTTTGTTTATATACGTATTTACACGTACCACTGTGTATATACAGTACTTAGTAAATGTATTATACGTGATATACGTGTTTTGTTCAATAATGGTTTAATAGCATGTCCACCAAAATTCTGAGGACATTTATGAGATGTAAGCCTGTGGGATATGTGTTGTTCCACGGGTACAAGGTCAATATTTATGTAGCAGTATAGATTTAGCTGTATATTAAGAGTTTTCTGTAAAACTAAACTCAAGCCGACAAATCTTATAATACCCTTCTGGGATGATCTGGGAAGTGAACTGTTAATTTATATGGTCCTCGAATCTTGGGGCTCTACCATTATGTCTAGTTATTCATAGTTATAGCATTAGCAAAGGCACATGATGCAAGAAAGCAAGCTTATATAGCATCAGGATCATTGTATATAGTTGATTTTGTCTCTGCAGCAGGCTTTACTCTGATCCTCGTCCTTTACTTTTCGCGCATACTAACTTCTCTTGCCTGGCCTTTGACAAGGCACTGTACTTTAAAATGAAACGAGGCGGAGACAAATTAACATTCCAGGAGCCAAAGAAAAAATAAACGTACATACGTCTTGATAACAAAAACTTAATTAGAGTGATCACAACCAAGTACTATGTTTTATACTCATTGTATGAAAAAATACTATCGAAAAAAGCCGAACCTATTCATTACAAAGTAATTTATAGGCACTTTATGAGCATAAAGCAGAATTTCGCCAAACTCTGATTAGCGAAGCGACTAAAAGGACAAATTATTTTCATGTCTTTTACGTGAATAAATTAAATGATTTCCTTTGGGATAGAGTTTGTCAAGAAAGAAATAAACCATTCCGCACTAAATTCTCCACCCCCACACGGGACTACACTCCACACATTTAGAGCAGCACTAATACAAAGAAAATTTGAAATTAAAATTATCCTCAATCTTAACTTTTCAATTATTGCTCATAAGATGAACAGCGAATTCTACATTTTACTTAAACACGAACCTTTCACTAGCCTTTGTTACATGTGGTGCTTAGTTTAGTTTTTTCTCAGTCTTAAAACTAGATTTTTCAAATATGCTTAAAGAACTACGAACATGCTGTGACTGAAGTAACAAAAGGCATTAAAATTGTGGGGATTTTACCAGTATTACTATCGTGACTGATAAAAATTCTGATTCTGTTCAGATCGAAGAATATAATATGTGATTTTTACTTGCAGATCACCAATCATGGTGGAAATGACAAATGACATATGACATTACTTTATATATTTATTTTAAACTGGAAAAAGTTCAATTCTATGTTCAATTTAAACTATGAAATGCGAGTAATCGATAAGGAAATTATAGCATTTTTTCAAGAATCAATTTAATACTGTAAAATATACATTATTATAGAAGAAAACAAGGTGAGAGTAATATCAAAATAACAGAGACTATATTAATATTGAAATTCATAAACTCAAAATGAAAATTCCTTGCAATAACTGTGTATCCTTTCTTTTGATCCAAATAAATGAACTTCTACGAAAACTGTTTTATATGAGGGTGTTCGAAAGAACGGTAAGGATATCCGGGTATAAATGCTTCTCGGAAGAACCACTCTCTCTCTCTGAAAAATATCAAAATGTCCTTTGTACTGGTGCCCCGTCAATTGTGTTTGGATCATGAAACAGTACAAATACTTTAATGGAATTAAAAAACCCGTTGCAACTTTTCAGGTTGGAAGTATAAATGTCGATGTAGTATTAAGTAATAGAGAAATACTTGTCATTTCACCTGTAATAATTGAGGTAGAGACATAATCAAAAACTTCATGTCGTAAACTGATATTTTGACAAATTCCTTGTGTGTGGATTCCACTGTGTGAATTGTATAACTGGAAGCACCAATTTCTGACTGACATCAATGGAGGCACAAAATTCTCGTTCTTGCTACCACGAAATGGTCGAAAGTGAGAGTTGAGGTGTTCTTTGGTTAATATGTTTAATAATGTTCGTGGCTTTCAAAACACGATGATTCTTTAGAACACTTTTGTTAGGAAGCACTATCTTTGCATGCTGGTATCATGTGGCCATGGAAGACAACATAGCAGTCAAAAGCATACCGATGAGCAAGAGCTGGTCCAGTCGGAAAAGTGATTTCTTCCTTTGAGAATAAATTCAAATATTTGTCCAGCATATTAATTGTTTTTTTTATTATGATTTTTTTAATATATTATTCACCCTACAGTCTTTTCCTTTATGTACACTAGAAAAATTATTTTCATACGATTCGGCAATGTCAATTATTTTGTTAGTCTTCAATAGTATTTTCGTACAAAATGAAACATGAAAACCACTGCGTAAAACAATTTTCATCCAGAAAGGCATAACGGTAAATTGCGAAAAATGGTTGAGATATGCTATCTAGCATTTATGCTCTTAAGTTAAGTTAAAGAGTCTTAACCACAAATTCCAAAGCACCTGTTGAATTAAATCTATGGTACCTTAATCCAAAACATTTATTCCCTGTACGAACTGTGACAGCGTTATTACCATTTAGTACAACATCTAGCACTGAGTACCTTGGAAAGAAATCCCAAATGTTTGAAGAACATCGTTTCCGAATAATTTCTAGATGATATTTCATAGTGTGCGAATGACAAAACGTGAAAACTTCAAGGTACAGGTTGAATTAGGTTTTATTCAATTTTGTTGTTGTAGAATTTTTGGAGCATCAGAAACTAGGGCCTTATTGTTACGTGTACACGCTCTTGTAAAATTTTTTTTTGTTCTCTAGTCGATTTTCTGTTTTTGGACGAAAAACTAGAATTTCCGGGAGAAAAAACCGTGCTACCCTGTCGTGAGAATGGATAACTCAGCCACGTTGTGAAGAAGATCCACAAAACGTTTTGACATCATCGAGAAGACTCGAACTCGGGTCCTTTCCAAAGCGTGTGGGGAGGACGGCGATTGTATTAACTGTGCTACACATGATGGCTTCTCAGTATTCAACAATTGTTTATCCTCCTCTTCTCTTTCTCTATGATTCAGAGATCTGGGCATACGCATCTTAATTTACAACCAAACCAGTGTTCTCCTCCAAGTATTAGATCCTCAATTGAGCTTGCCCCAAGCTCGGCCTACCTCCCCAGCTCCGAACCACCGCTATGGCCAAAAACTCTTGACATCTCGGCTCATTGATGAAAGAAGAATCGTCATTATAATCAAACTCAAGATTTGTCTCGTGTCCTCTTCTTTCAGGGGTAACTGTGCATGGAGGATGCCAGTGGCGCATCTGCGAGCAAATCCACAGCTCTTCCCTCTTCAAACACGCCTTCACCTGTCGGACCGATTCCTACCTCAACAGATGTTATCACGCGTCCAAGATCTAGTTGTAGATTTAATCAAATTTAGTCAGGATCGACATTGCAGAAAAATAATACACCTTAGCGGGAGGCCAAGGCCTCCAATATGTAACCCGACTCCCGATGCATTCTCTTATGTATATAATTATGCTATTCGTTGTACAGTATATTCTTATGTTATGTATTTTCCCACTAAAGTTCTGTACACACACTTAATGTTTATAATACCTAATCCATTTTTCTATTTTTCTAATACTGTACTTTATTTAACGTGTTCATTACTGTACTTTTTATTAAAATTTTTTTTGGTTTATTCGGGAAACTTTGGATTTTAAATACACCAATAAGGAAATAATGTACAAATGTTAAAGGAGCAGTTGGCAAATAGTTTGTAAATTTCAGGGTAAACATCTGTGATCATTTTTTCTTTTCTCATAATTTAATTGTAAAAATGTTCACAATGATATTATAGGCAGAAATAGTTTAAGAAGTCTTTTGTGAAGAAATGTACAAAAAACTCCATATTATTTCTGTCTTTTCTGTTGAAATTACCTGTACAATTTCAGATCTGTATATTTTTCAATAGTATATTTGTATATTCGTCGTTTTTTTTAAGGGAACACCACCTTAAAAGCCGCCTTAAAAATGCGTTCCCCCTCCCTTTTTTGCTGTTATCTCCCAAAAAAGTGTAACATAAAATAGGGATAAATAACTTACATTGAATTACAAATTAAATACATCACATCGTTAACCCATGAACACTGTGTCGTGACGGGCAGTTGCAACTGCACTAATATGCACATCACTAATTCAAACTTACAATAAAGATTTCTCTTTCCCCCTCGTACGTTTTCTCATCAGAATTCCGAAAACTGCATCTCACTGGTTGGACAGCCGAATGGTTTTCTGGAGCCTGAATTCTAAGATGCCTTTTGAGATTACCTGAAAGGAAAAACTTCTTTTTACAAATTTGATAACTGAAAGGTTTATCACCTATGTGAATTATAAGATGATTTCTGAGATTACTTGTAGAGGGAAAAATTCGTTCCACATAATTCACAGCTGAATTGTTTCTCTTCTGTATAAATTAGAAGATAATTTCTGAGATTTGCCGAATTGCTGAACTTCTTTTCACAGATTTGAGAGCTGAAAGATTTCTCGTTTGTGTGCACTCCCTGCGAATCTGATTTAAATTTTCCTATGCCGTTAGGCGGCTTTTCGCATTTCTGACAGCTGAAAGGTCTTTCTCCTCACTGAAATGTTGTATAAGACTACGTGATAGGGAAAACTTCTTCTCACAGGTTGGACTGCTGAATTATTTTTCCGATGTATGAATTCTAAGATGCATTTTGAGATTTGCTGAACAGGAAAACTTCTTTTCGCAAATTAGACAGCTAAACGTTCCTCCACGGTATGAGTTTTAAGATGGCTTTTGAGATTACTTGAATACCGAAACTTCTTTTCACATAACTCACAGCTGTAAGGTTTCTCTCCTGTATGAAATCGGAGATGCGATTTCACTTCTCCTGAAGTAGTAAACGTCTTTCCACAAATTTGACAGCTGAAAGGTTTCTCCCCTGTATGAATTCTAATGTGTGTTTTGAGATTCCCAGAACACTGAAACTTCTTTCCACATAATTCACAACTGAAAGGTTTCTCCCCTGTATGTAATCGGAGATGCGATTTCGCGTCTCCTGAAGCAGTAAACGTCTTTCCACAAATGTGACAGCTGAAAGGTTTCTCCCCTGTATGAATTCTAATGTGTCTTTTGAGATTCCCAGAACACTGAAAGTTCTTTCCACATAATTCACAACTGAAAGGTTTCTCCCCTGTATGTAATCGGAGATGCGATTTCGCGTCTCCTGAAGCACTAAACGTCTTTCCACAAATGTGAGAGCTGAAAGCTTTCTCCCCTGTATGAATTCTAAGATGCCTTTTGTGATGCCCTGATTTTGAAAACTTCTTTCCACAAATTTGACAGCTGAAAGGTTTCTCCCCTGTATGAATTCTAAGATGTCTTTTGTGATGCCCTGATTGGGAAAACTTCTCTCCACATATTTGACAGCTGAAAGGTTTCTCCCCTGTATGAATTCTAATGTGTCTTTTGAGATTCACAGAACATTGAAACTTCTTTCCACATAATTCACAACTGAAAGGTTTCTCCACTGTATGAATTCTATGGTGTCTTTTGAGATTCCCTGAACTCTGAAACTTCTTTCCACATAATTTACAACTGAAAGGTTTCTCGCCTGTATGAATTCTATGGTGTCTTTTGAGATTCTCTGAACTCTGAAACTTCTTTCCACAGAATTTACAACTGAAAGGTTTCTCCCCTGTATGAATTCTATGGTGTCTTTTGAGATTCCCTGAACTCTGAAACTTCTTTCCACATAATTTACAACAGAAAGCTTTCTCTCCTGTATGAAATCGGAGATGCGATTTCACTTGTCCTGAAGCAGTATACGCCTTTCCACAAATGTGACAGCTGAAGGGTTTCTCCCCTGTATGAATTCTATGGTGTCTTTTGAGATTCCCTGAACTCTGAAACTTCTTTCCACATAATTTACAACAGAAAGGTTTCTCTCCCCTATGAAATCGGAGATGCGATTTCACTTGTCCTGAAGAAGCAAACTTCTTTCCACAAATTTGACAGCTGAAAGGTTTCTCCCCTGCATGAATTCTAAGATGTCTTTTGTGATGTCCTGATTGGGAAAACTTCTCTCCACATATTTGACAGCTGAAAGGTTTCTCATTTGTTTGCACTCGCGTATGTAATTTCAAATCTCCCTCTGTTTTAAACTGCATTTCGCATGTCTGACAGCTGAAAGGTCTCTCTCCTGTGTGGATTTTTATATGATATGTAAGATGCTGTGAATGGGAGAATGTCTAATTACAGGTAGGACAGGTGAAAGGTTTCTCTGCTGAATGAACTCTGGCATGTTGTTTAAGATTCCCTGAACGGGAGAACTCCTTCTGACAGGTTGGGCAGGTGAAAGCTTTCTCTCCTGTATGGACTCTGAGATGTTTAAGAATCCATTAACGGGAGAAGTTCTTCTCACAAGTTGGACAAGTGAAAGATTTCTTTCCTGTATGAACTAATATGCATTATAAAATTTGGAGATAGGGGGAAACATAGTTGCAGAGTCTGATAAGTTTTTTTTTTTTTTTTTTTTTTGTTATTTTACGACAAGAAATCTTTTCTGGTGATAACAGAAAACTCTAGAATTCACTTATTGTACAGTCATTCCTTTTGATCATATATAAATATTTCCATTTGCAAATTTCAATACTTAAATCAGCCTAGACAATATAGTGATTCTATTCGCATTACTCGCTAGTTGTTTGAAAATCAATGAATTATCAGAATTACTCCAAGTTTCCTTTATTGATGTGGTTTGTTGACTTATTTTCTTAAAGAAAATACTTGCATTGTTCTTTTTTTTTTTTTGTTATTTTTATTTTCTATCTATTCTTCAAGTTTCCTAATGCAGTCCTGTAAGACAGGAAAAGAAAATATATAAAATATTAGTTTCCATATTCAAGAAAGAAACACAATCTAAAATTTGCAATGAAGTTTCAAAGCATTTGTTTTCATCGATAAAGAATTTTCTCTTGGATTAAATGATTAGTTTTAATTTTAACTGGTTTATTTGTTTGAAGTGTGCAGTAAATTTCCGTCCTATTTTATAAAGCATTTGTCAATACATGTGGGAATACCGAAGAATCACAGTTTTCGAAATGGGTGGTGATACCTTCCCCCTTTTCATTTCCTTTAGAGAAATCTATTTATGAAATAAAAGGACTGGAGGAACTGTATACTGGAAATGCACTACGTACTCTCAGTAATTTTTTTATTTCTTTATTTTTTCGTTTTCAGAAAGAAAAAAAAAAACAAATTTCCTGACTACATAAGAATTTTATTATAAAAATAAAAGCAGATAGTTATAAATACGATATTGGAAATAGGTAATTATTATTAATTTTTAATTATTATTTTCAGGTAATATATTTCGTAGTGCCTGAAAATAATAATACAGTATTAGCATATTTGGTAATTATTTGTAATAATTTCTGAATTATTACACTTGTGAAAAGGTGAATTAAATAAAAATACATATAGTACACGTACTTAATGCTATAGATCCAGTGATTTTAGCCTTATATATATATACATATATTAAACTTTTCAAAAAGCATGGTAGTACATTTGTTAAAATCAATTTCAATTGAAAAGAAAGTGAAAATGTGCAAAGAAGATGTATTATTTAACTGAATTTTTCTCCATTTTACCGACGCGAAATTATCAATAATTTTATCCTAATTTATGTTTCCGTTTACTCGAGGTCATAACACAATATGCCTGAATCAATTGGGAAGATATATTGTGTGTATATATATACAGGGAGAGATAGATAAGTAGAAAGCTAAAATCGTTGAATCTATAGCATTAAGTACTATATGTATTTTTATTTAATCCTCCTTTTCACAAATGTCATAATTCATAAATTATTACAAATACTGTATATACAAATAATCAAAAAATATACTCATCTTATCATTTTCAGGCAATACAAAATATATTACCTTAAAATAATAATTACATTTTTACATTAACCTTTTTTATAACTACAGTAAACCCCCCGTATCCCCAGGGGATACCTTCCAACACCTACCGTGAATGGCTGAAACCAGGGATATAAGCAAACACCTGCTGATTCCATATATAACGTGATTTTCTTGTACATACATATGTATAAGAATATTTTAATTGTATAATGAATTAAGACATTAAATACGGTAATAATAAAGTACAGGAGACGCTAGATTTATCGGGATTAGAATTTTTTTTTTTTTTTTTTTTAATGTAAACCCCAAACCCGAAATGTATTCGAACCTATAGTACTTAGTACCGTGCTTGGGTTGGAGGTTGAGAAGACGAAAGAAGATATTTGTTGACATTGGACTTGAACTGCTGTAGACTGTAATTTTCAGGAAATACGTACGAAGGAAAGTTGTTCGAGAAAACGGAAGTTGAATGAATAAACGAAGAAGATGAAAAGTCGGTTCTGTGAGTTTGATGTTGCACAGTAAATGGCTGTTGGCTGCACGTGTTCGGACTGTTTTGAAAGAGAGAATGGGAATTACAGAAGCCAATTCAGAAGAACAGTGCCCATGGAAGTATCTGTAGAAAAAGCATTCAGCAGACAGCGAGTGGAGAGACTCTGTTAGAGATGAATCATTAATTAACCTAACTGCCCTCTTCTGAATGGAATCAAGGGATCTGAGAGAGATTTTGTGGGCACCGCCCCAGATGTAGCAACAATATTCCATAGTAGGGCGGATTTGCGATTTGTACAAGGTGAACAGCAGTTTGGAAGAAAAGTAACGCCGAGAGCGAAAGAAAAAATGAAGTTTTTTATACCGGGACACTTCAAGACTCGAAATTAAAAAAAAAAAAAAAAAAAAACAGAAATCATAAAATTCAAGAAATAACTGGAATAGGTATAAATAGCTATTTTGCAACCCCAGGGGTCCAGATATGTGAGTATAGGCTTGGCACACCGAGAGTTCTCTTCTTTCTTGGTTGTTCCTTTCTACTTCTCTCTCAGAGTGACTCAGAATTTTTTTTTTTTTTTTTTGGCTGGTACAGCATAAGCCACAGACTTCCTTACACTATATGTTTCATAATTATAATAAGTCGTAAATAAGCAACAAGAACCGGCACTATAAGTCGTCATTGGGAGATTAGTGTCCCTATTATCTCGAAACCCCCGCTGCGTACACATATACAGCTCAAAACAAAAAAGACAGAGACTTTTTTTGATTTACTGCTTCGCACCGCGAAAGGACAAATTTTGTTTCATTATTTATGTCAAAGATGTTGGAATTTTTTTTATAGTAATTATTACTATTTTTTTTGTTTGTTTTGTTTAGAAAGTGCGAAAATGATGGGTGCTTTCAAATTAAACAAAAACTTGAAATTATTGAAAAGTTTCAAAACGGTGCATCCGTTCGATAAAGAACCATTATAAAGTTGGTGACCAATCATGCGCGACATATTAGAAAAAAAAAAAAAAAAAGGAAGCAATTCGATTTAAAATCGACATCATAAAAAAAAAATAATAAAGGGAAACATCGTATTATTGGACATGCGAGTAGTACCATGTTAAAGTTAACCACGAATTAGCAGTTGGACGGAGACCACAAAAATTCATTATTTCATTAATTCTTTTGCACTTCTCCAACCCTAGCATATTATAATCCGTTAGACACTGGGTTTACTGCTGTCAAATCAGTCTTCTTTTTATATTTTTAAAAATTTCTTATTAATTTTAATTACAATCTGAATATAACTTTCAGATATTCCACAATAATAATTTAAAAATGCTAAAATTATGTTCAGTCATTTTCATGAACCAATTACTATTATTAATGAAATTAAATTTAACATACTGTACTAACGAAGGTTGCAATTGCTAATGAATTAGGCAATACAAAATGTAATAATAACGTAACATTTAACGTTGCATGCAGAAATGTGTATTTCTACAATTCTTTTGTCTGCTAAATAAAGGGTATTTATTTTATTTTTTAACCAGTCACAGAATTTGATTTGCATAAGTTAAAACAAAAATATAATTTCTTACCATGTCTACTTCCATAACGAGACGCAGATATCAACGCATTTGGGAGAAACCAATCACTTTGCTCTCTCAGCACTCAGCAAAGAAATGCAATTCATTGAATGCTTTCCAGTTTAAAACACACAAAGAAATGAAGAATGAGTAAAACAGACACGGGGAGAAAACGCGTTCTGCCTTTGAAATGCTACTTTAACCCGATGGGGTAACTGACCCACTCGAGTAGTGGCGGTTTTAAGCAACTGTGACTGATTCAAGGCGGATTCACACGTTTATGACGTCACGGGACCCTCCTCATGTTACTGTTTGGTGTAAACTGTGAAGTGGGTCGGTGAAGAAGCATCACTGCAATGTAGTGTAACCAGATTAAAAATTTGATCTCCGGGTACCCATGCTTATGTTTGGGATATTCATTCCTCGTACGCTCATTATGTATAAAAACCGAACACCCATTTTATTTCTATATTTTTTGATTTTTACTAGTTCATGGAATGCAAAATTAGTCAAATTTTAATAAAATTAACCAAATTGTAGCCCGTGCTTTAATTCGGAAAATTTTATTGCAAGAGTTTTAAACACTAAAAGAAACTTTTTATAAATATTAACATCAAATTTTTAACGTCATTAACGTAAATTATGTTTTACTTAATTGTTTACAATACACATTCAATAAACCTGATTTATTTAATCAAAAATAAAATATTTACCAAGCAATACTTTTCATTAGAGCGAATTTTCTTTAACAGTTTTTGATTTTTAGTGCATATGCGTGAAATTCTTTGCGTGACATATTGCGATTGGTTTTCCCCAACGGTTCTCCTTCAACATTCTTATTTCTATTCTTTTTCCACGCGTTATTCATTGAGATAAATACTCGATCAAGCATTGCATTTGAGTGAGGCAAAGCAAAAAAAATATAAATTTTTTTTCTGTATTGCGCACTTCGTATGCATTTAAAATTTTTACACAGCTATCTGTGGTAGTTTTATTTCTTTTGTCTCAATATTTTTATGTGAGTAATTTGTGAATAATCAATTAATTGGCCAATTTATTACTGTTTTGCACTGATTAATGATACTTGCACTTCTCTTATGTTCAAAAAGACTTGTCGGTGTCACAGAACATAATGTGAAACTTCACTAGACCACAAAACATGCTCCAAATTACGATTAAACCAAACTTTTCAGTCAACAGCAGAAGATTTGAACTTTTACTCATCAAAATTTATTTGAAGTTAGAGCTAATTTCCGATGCTCCGAAATCATTGCCGAAAAAGGAAAGGCCTTTACGGATGAAGATCTGTTTGGCATTTGAAGAAGAAGTACGTCCTGAAAAAGTAAACAATTTTGCGTCTGTAAGTTTATCTTCTTCATCTGTATCGAGAAGAATTGAAGATTTAGGAGTCGATGTTCAAAATCAACTCGAAGAAAAAGTTCGTGAATTCACACATTTTTCAATGGCAATTGATGAGAGTGAGATCAAGCAATAGAGCTCAATTACTAATTTATATTCGAAGTGTAAATCAAAGTTTTTTGATAACTGAATAGCTGGTTGCATTAATTAAAAAGCTTGAAAAATGCAACAAGTGAAAATATCTTTTTGAGCGTGTCAGAAGCAATTGACAGCCTCAAATTTAATTGGGATTTGCTATCTGCGGTTACGACGGATGGCGCTAAAAAATATGATCATTACTAAAATTGGGTTCATAGACCAGATTCATAAATATCTTGAGAGTAAAAATATTAAAAATCCAATGCAATTTCATTGTATAATTCTGAAAAATTTTCCCTTTTGTGGAGAAAATTTTTTGCGTAGATTCCGTCATGTCAACTGCAATATTAACAGTAAATTTTATTCGTAAGAGTGACCTGAATCATCGGTAATTCAAAAATTTTCTTGAAACAATTCAGGCAGAAAACGGTTATTTGTTATACCACACCGAAGTACTGTACTATGGTTGTGTCGCTGTAGAGAGAACTTAGGATCGAAATAGATCTATTTGTGAATGAAAAATTTAAACCTGTTCCGGATTTGTGAGATCGCAAATGGTCGTAGAACGTTTTAATAGATATATCTATTAATAGATATATCTGGGCATATTTAGGTAAATGGGCTTGTAGTACTGGATCCCATGACGATAAAGTACAGTACTGTACTTATTTATATCTCAACACCTGGATTTTCTTAATATGAAAATACCGTGACGAGACAAACTAGACAATGAATTCTATTATAATGTTTTTTTCAATTCTATTCTTTTCAATTTCAATTCTTTTCAATTCTAATATAATGTTTTTTCAATTCTATTCTTTTCAATTTCAATTCTTTTCAATTCTATTATAATGTTTTTTCAATTCTATTCTTTTCAATTTCAATTCTTTTCAATTCTATTCTTTTCAATGTCAATTCTTTTCAATTTCAGTTCTTTTCAATTCTATTCTTTTCAATTTCAATTCTTTTCAATTCTATTATAATGTTTTTTCAAATTCCAGTATTTGAAACAAAACTGGAATTATTTAAAAGTCAACTGCTTGGGAATAATTTTTCATATTTTCGAGGTTGCGATAATTTATCTGCCGATTTGTAATTTTTCTACTCCATATTTTGTTCAAAACGTATGTTTGTTACAGGAAAATTTTGCAGATATGTTTTCTCATTTTAAAATTAATTCAAAGGTGTTTCAACTTTTTCAAAATCCGTTTGACGTACCCGTCAACGATGTTGATGAGATTTACAATTAGATTTGATAAATCTTCGATCTAACGATGCACTGAAGAGAATATTTAAAAATGAAAATTTGATTCAATTTTACTCAATACTATCTAAGAGAGATTAACCAATAATTAAAATTTTTGCAAGAAAGGTACATCGATTTTCGGAAGCACATATATATGTGAGCAGACCTTTTCCAAAAACGAAATATACAGGGTGTTTCAGTTAAACGTTTCAGAACTTCTAAGAGGGGTAGGGTACATCCTGACAACTCGAAATCATATACCAATGGGCAGAATCGAAAATTCCGAGCTTTAGTGCAGGGAATCTTAATTTCGCACAAGAACGCCAAGTTAGTAGGATGGATGATTACACGAACGCAGAGTTAGCCGATATGCATTTGGCGTACGGGGCTGCAAATTGTAGTGGGCCAGTCGCACACCGTTTGTACGCGGAACGATATCCGACGAGGCGTATTCCCAGTCATAATTTCTTTGCAAGACTGCACCAGAGGTTAGCTGAGAGAGGTTCATTTGAAAGAGCTGACAGGGACAGGGTAAGAACAGCACGGACTCCAGCCGTCGAACAGAATGTGCTGCAGCATGTACAGGGGAATCCAAGAACGAGTACACGAAGTCTAGCAAACGCAGTCGGGGTTTCCCATTGCAGCGTCTGGAGGATTCTCCGAGAACAAGACATGCATCCGTTTCACGTGCAGCGTGTCCAGACACAGCAACCGGAGGATTATGCACCTCGCATTGCTTTCGCACAGTGGTACCTTGGAAAATGTGCTACAAATCCCCTTTTTCCTGCTGAAGTGTTGTTTTCCGACGAGGCATCCTTCACAAGGGAAGGAATTTTCAACACGCATAACGACCATATCTGGGCGGTCGAGAACCCGCATGCAATACGACGTCGTGCAGCACAGATTCGATTTTCGGTCAATGTATGGGCCGATATTATGGGAGATCACCTCATCGGACCTTATCTGTTACCGTGTCGTCTAACCGGACCTATCTACTTGATCTTTCTGCAGAAAGTATTGCCACAACTTTTGAGAGATGAACAGATTTCTGCATCGACGCAACAGACAATGTGGTTCCAACACGATGGAGCCCCTGCCCATTATAGCGGAGATGTTCGTAACTACCTGGATGTCACATTTGGTCAACAGTGGATTGGACGTGGTGGTCCCGTGCGTTGGCCTGCTCGGTCACCCGACCTATCATGTCTTGATTTTTATTTCTGGGGTCATATGAAATCGCTAGTTTATG
Source organism: Mastigoproctus giganteus (assembly GCF_048544385.1). Classification (NCBI taxonomy): domain Eukaryota; kingdom Metazoa; phylum Arthropoda; class Arachnida; order Uropygi; family Thelyphonidae; genus Mastigoproctus; species Mastigoproctus giganteus. The sequence goes on from NC_143584.1 coordinate 198,858,384, forward strand.
ACACCCCTGTTGACAATGCTGAGGAGCTGGTTGCAAGAATCGCAGTAGCTGCCGAAGAAATTCGAAATTCGCCTGGAGTATTCCAGAATGTTCGGATGTCCATGCGTCGGAGATGTGAGGCGTGCATTGTAGCCCGTGGAAGAAACTTCGAACACTTACTTTAATCCATGTACCTTTTGCTTCTTTTCATGTATTATTAAAACGATTTCTCACTTACGGTCTCTTTTCTTTATGGTGCTTCTGTGTACAACACCGCTTCAGGAAAGCATTTCCGACCCCACATTGCTATATGATTTCGAGTTGTCAGGATGTACCCTACCCCTCTTAGAAGTTCTGAAACGTTTAACAGAAACACCCTGTATAAAATAGAAAATACGGCACGTCTAACTGACCCGCATTCACATGATTTTTTAAGAATTGGAACTAGTACTTTAAAACTCGATATTACGAAACTCATTCGCACGCTACAACCACATTAAGCGCATTAATGCGGGCTCACATGTGGTGAGTATGGGCTTGGCGAACCCAGGGTTCTGAGCTGGATATCATCATTCTTTTTGTTGCGCAGGCTTTTCCTCCGTTATAGTGTGTGCTTGCCAATGTCCCCAAAGCCTCTCGATTATGGTGTGATATGTTAGTTGGTCAAGATTAGCTGGGAACTAAATGGTGTTTGGCAAGAATGTACACTAACATTTGCATCCAGAGAAACCTGGCTTTAATATGATTGTCTAGCAGTTAAATTAGGACAAAGATCCTGTGTTCTGAAACTTTACTCAGATAGACGTTGAGCAAACCTGCAACATCAAAGACCCCGTTGTGATTTTTCACCTTGGGCTCCTTTCGATTTATTTATTGTTACGATTTACGATTTATTGTAAACTCTATTGACTTGGTTTTCGTGCCGGAGTATAAACAGAAAATTTAACAGGGCCGCCGTAGCCTAGTGGTCAGGCGCGCGAGTGCATAAGTACACGTGCCTTGAGTGTCCGGGGTTCAAGCCCGTGACTACTGAATACGGTTCTGTTTCTTGTATTCAGTGTATCTTGTAAACTCCTCTGACCGTTTGGTCGTCCCGGAGTATAAACAGAAAATTTATTTATTTATTTATTTAGAAAGGATGCAACGAGTAATTAACAATAGTTGCCACGGTTATAAAGCAATCCAAAAGGAAGAGCCGTAACATGTACACAGCCTACATCGATTACTTCAAGGCCTTCGATTCCGTGTTTCATAGCTGACTAATAGAGACTCTACACATCTACAAAGTCAATCCGATAGTGACAAATTTCCTAGGAGAAATGATGGCGATATGGAATACCACCGATAAGGTTGAGAACATCACAACCAAGCCAGTCCCCCATCAAGAGAGAAATGTTTCAGGTAGATACTCTGAGACCAGTGGTAGTTCTCTGTAGCACTTAACCCACTGTCCACCAGGCTCAACAAAATTCTAGACTATTATATATAGACCACTCGAATAATTAAATTCATCTGCCGTGCTGTGTCTTATGTCTGTTAATTGCGTGTATTCTATGGTCGATTTGTCTGTTCGCTGGACAAAAAATCCGAGTTTTCTGAGGGGCAAACCTTGCTATCTACGCCAAAGACCGACTAACTCAGCCACGGAGTGAAAAAAGGCCATTAAACCCGGGTATTCGAACCCGGGTATTTTCTACCCGGTGTGGGGAGGACTGTGACGATACCACTGTGCTACCGCACAGACCACTAGGCTCAACAGCAGCAACTACAGATATAACCTCAAAGAAGGAAGAACCTGTAACTTCAGGGCCGGCCTTACGCCGATAGGGGCCCCGGGCTTGGAGAAAAATTAAAATTAAATGAAAAAAGAATAGATGAAAGAAAAAGGTAAATAAAAAGAAAAAAGAGAAGGAAAAGGAATTTTTAAGTTAAAGGGCTCCTGTGAAACCCGAAATAATTACTTCTTTACATATGATTAGCATTTTATTAATGAGTACATAGGACGCAGACAAGAATAATGTTATTATTATTATTCTTTATTTATTTATTTTTATTTTTGTTCATAATATGTGAATAATTTATAAAGGTGTGGAAATTTTGGCCATTGTCCCAGTAATTATCTCAAGACCAGTTTTTACACATCCCTTGAAATATCAAAAGTAATTAATTTTCCCACATGTATACCCCACCCCTAAAGTGGGGTATACATGTAGGAAAATTAACTATTTTAGTCTGGGCCCGTTATATGGCCGAGCAACCCCCTCGCTCTGCCGAACGCTGTAGGCATCGCTATAAAATTGTATCATAATGTTGGTGTGTTTTTATTTGAATAATTGCGCTCCTTATTGTGTAAGTAAAATTTATATTAGTCTTCATTTTATTTATTGAGTTGGAGAGCTGGAACACAAACTCAGTGGCATAACTGTGGAGCCGATCTTTAAAGGGGCCCTGAGAAATTTGGAAGAGAGATTCATTTCTCATAACAATTCACGATTTTCATTCATAAACGTGCAAGTTCTTTTAGATTAAATGTGACACTTTCTTATCCACCCAGCGATTGGCTACCACCCGATTATTGTTTAGACTGATTCCAAGCTTGTAGAAATATTAGTGAATAAAAGATAGTCGTGAAATATTCAGCAACGCCAGTGTCAAATATTAAATATACATCACAGTCTCATTTTATTTTAGTGTTGGTGAATTTACGTTTTTTATGTGTGCGTACTCTATTGTCAGAGGGGAATATGTTTTATTTTACAATGCACAAATTTGTCGCATAGCACTCTGGCTATGGACAGCGGTGTCGTTTTTAACGCTTATCGTGCTAGATTTGGCTTTCTTTCTTTTATTTTTTTTCAATCTGAAACGAAAAACTGCAAGGAGTAGGAATGACTTATTACTAGTCTAACAAGAGACACAATTCAATCGTGGTTCGTTTGAGCCTCACATATATCTTTCTGGACCTGACTAGTGTATTGGAGGGGACCCTTCCAGTAATTAGCGTTTATTCCGTGTTGTTAAATAAACGATGACCAGGCAGAGTAAAGTGTCTACTTCACTACAAAGCATTTTTAAGATTATGGTTTTGAGGTTTTCATTTGCAATTTTCACAACATTCTACCCTTGTTTATTGCTCTGTTTCTATACAGACAACGAGACCTAAACTTTGTTCATCATCATCATCAGCCATTTTCAATCCTCTGCAGGATGAAAACTTTCCATTTCCTTCTGTTTTATGCAATGGCCATACATTTAATACTCACAAACTCATGAATTTCACCTGTCCATCTCCGTGGTTGTCTTCTAGCTCCAAGAAGAGCTTGAAGAAAACCTGGAAGACATGTTATAACCGTTTTATGTGTACTGTATCTGTTTTGCTTTCCTTTGTGGTATGAAAATTTGTTGCAAAGTTAATTGAAGGAATAGCTTGGAAAAAGAGAGTGGGAAATGAAACAAAAGAATTCAACCGATTACAAAGATATTGGCAGAAAAAGTTCTGCAGCTCTTATCAAACAACATGTACCATTCTGTGATTCTACATTTTTAAGTTTCTTAGAACATTAAAAAATTTACTCATTACCACAATTTTTTCCAACTTGGGATAGAAAGGCTGAAGATGTAAGTAAATTTATTATTCCAGTTAACATTAGTTTCCAGATTTCGTTCACAACTTGTGGATTCATAATTTGTGAATATGGGATATTCAGAAGTTATGAATGATCCATGACGTTCTCCAGTTTTGCTACTAATATATGTTACTCTTTGCTGTAGATTTATTTATTTTACTATCCAAAATATAATATGAATTTCAAAAAGCTATTTTTCTTGTCCGCACTTTTTTTCTTGCGCTTATCGAACAATGAATGTGCATCTCTGAATAGAGAAGTATGCATTGATTTGCTTTGTGCGCAATGCAATGGCAACTTTGTAATGATTCTGTAATAAGTGATTTTATTATTTAATGTATGTGAATTTATCATTTCAGTTTTCATAAGTTTGCATTATGGACTTCCACAAATTATGAATGGCACATGACGTCGAAGATCGCCAAATGTTGTATAGTTTGTATTATTATTATTATTATTAGCCATATGGGTCACGGAAGCCTCAGGGGCTTATGCTGTACCAGCCAAAAAAAATAAGAATAAATAGATTCCCGAGTTATCCTGAGAGAGAGAGAGAGAGAGAGAGAAGTACTGTACAAAGGAATCACAAAAAAAAAAAAAAGACAGAAGAGTGACATCCAGCTCAGGACCCTGGATGTGCCAAGCCCATACTCACCAGATGTCAGCCCCTCTGGTTATTATGTTAGGTAGCACTGTGATATCGCCATCATCGTTTCCCCACAATAGATGGAAAAGTCCCGGGTTCGAATTCCGTCGATGGCGCGAGGAACTTTAATGGGATCTTTTCATTCCGTGGCTGAGTTAGTCGGTTTAAGGCGTAGATAGCAAAGTTTATTCCCCAGAAAGTGGGTTTTTTTCGTTTAGGAAACAGACAAATCGACCAGAGAATACACCCGATTTACAGATGAACTAAAGTATTTTTCAGATGAAATAAAGTAACCCCAATATAGTATTTTTTTTTTTTTTTTTTACATTACTTTGAATTTTGTTACAATTTGACAGAACGATTTTTAATTTTATTACTCTGATATGAGTATTTCTTTTATTGAAATTTGTTGGTGAATCATTTACAGATCGGAGAAAGATTATAATACGACAAATTATAATACGAATTTGCACCAATCACTCCGAACTCTTCCACTTCCTTTCTCTGAAAGTGTTGTGATCAATGGCTCAGAGACGCTAAATAGAAGAACTGACTCTGCAAATTAGATGGTGATTATTTAAAATGTTTTTGTAAATATTGACTTGCACGCTGAGAGCCAAATCAAGTGATATTGAAAGGCTCGTAATTACAAATTAATCACAAGAAAGACGAACAACCCGTTTGCTTTCAGGATCAGAGTTTGCCGTTCAAGAAAATTACGATACAGTGGAGCAAAGGCAGAGAGCAGCATTGCATTTTTCATGGCTGTGCATTGTGCAATTGATCATCGTTGATCATTGGGTAGTTGATCACATCTAGACTGTACATTTGGTAGTTGATCACAGCTGGACACTGTGCATTGAGTAGTTGAGCATTTGAGTGACATTTGTGTATTGAGTTTTTCAGACAGTGGGGTAAGTAAGGATTTCAAACTGCGAACAACAAAATGTACTTCAATAATGTGCAATGCTATAACACCACATTTCGTGGATAATTTAAAACTTGATTTAGGAAACAGAAACTTCAGTTTAATTATCGATGAAAGTAATGACATTAGTGTTATAAAATATTGGGAATTGTAATAAGGTACTATTCGAATTTCAAGAATCGATTTATGGTAAATTTTCTTGACATAATCGAACTCAATGAATGCATTGCTCGAAAGGTAAAACTTGCTGAGTTATGCATGTTTTCTCTATCTTTTTGTAATTTTATAATTTTTAAATTTTTGTAATTTTGTTCACTTTTGCTAATTTTTACTACGCATGAGTAAAATAACTGAATAAATAATTCTATTTTCGTGTCCATCTAGCATTTCTTTTTTTGCTTCAATCAAATTCAGTGCGCATAGTTGCGAGTGCTGCCTAAGGATTTATTGAAATTTCGATTTACGTAGAGTTCTGCAGAACGCAACCCTTGTGTAAGTCGGGGAGTGGCTGTTTTTGATTTGTCTCATTACATGTCAGGGAGGGAGAAGGCGCTGCAGTCACGGAAGTTAATAGGTAAACGAGATCGGTGGCGGCTGTGAGGACTATTGGATTATTCAGGCATTTCTTCATGGATTTCTTCACTTAGAATGTGATCACAGATGAAGAGAGGCAATTTGACTAAGGTAAGATTGTTAGTTGTTATTGCTTTTACCTATTTTTGTACTTTTGAGCGATTTTTGTACGGTACGATCGTTACAGGTTCAACGGTACTGATCCTACTGTCAAAACCAGATTTGCTTCCAGCTCAAAGATGTTGACTATACTCTACTTAAAACTGATTACGCTGTTTGTTTTTGATGGGAAGCTCAAATCTAATAACAGATTTAACATATTTTAAATTTTGAAATATTTTTCTTTGTTACCAGCGGTTTTTCCGGAAAATTCGGATTTTCGGTTCTAATTGGCCTACACTTGAAATAAGCACATCAAACTATTCCCCTGAATATACGAAACATTACTATATCAATAAAATGACTGGAAGGGACCTAGATCTTGACAAAACAATGCAAAAATTCGGAAAGAAGCATGACTTAATCACAGATGATCTCCGGGACCCTGAAATAAGAATAGAGAGAAAAATCATTGTAGAAAGATTTTCCGAAAGGGGGGAAAATCATTATAGAATGATTTTCAATTCGTACCATTTTGAATAATAAATATTGCCTAAAATTATTGAACAGCATCAGAGTTCTATACAGCTGCAAATATTTGACAAAGAGGCGTTAATTATTTCAGGAACAATATCAGACATTAGTGACAGAATTTCTTTTCCAAAGCCTTAAATCAAATCAGAAAGTTTCAATACACCATCCACTTTTTTATTCACCGTTTAATCTTCGCGATCCATCTATTTTCACGAAATATTCTAAAATTAGTCCACCCATTGCATATCAGTTGAGATTTTATGGTTCTTCTTTCAAACCCAATATTTAAATACTCTAAAATTACTCATCTAAAACATCATTGGTTGAATAATACATTGAGTGGAGGGTTCACTATGCGAACTACCACACAGCAATGCAAAATGGTAACCAACCGATATTTAAAATAAATTACTAAAGATAAGGTGTAGGTGTTACCATCAGATAATCAACAGACCAAAGGATAATAATATGAATTTGAGTTAGAAAAGGCAATTGCAGGTTAATTCCGCTTTCCTGTATTCTTGCTAGGTGGCGTTGTTGAGCTCCAAAGCCTGGATTTTGCTAATTGGAATGGACAACGGCACGAATGGTACACATCATGCATATAAGAATTCTTCTGACCTCTGTCCGGGTTCATAAACAGAAATTTAATTAATTTTACATTGTTTTTTATGTACAGAAAATATTCGGAAATTGCAACAGTGGCTGCCTTTTCTTTTTTAAATGCACAAGTTTGAAAATTATTGAGAGAGGAAGGAATTTACTGGAAAAACATAATTTTAAATCTAGGAAACGTTACTATTGATATTTTATAAAAATATTAATACTGGAATAATGTCACGGGTAATTAAAATTACTCACTAAAAATGGGACAGCACACCCGGTAATTCAGTACATAGAGAAAAAAATTAAATTTAAAAAAATGGTAAATTTTATGCAATAATATATTACAATTTCGACATTATTGAATTGCTTACATTCAAAAACGAAAACTGCATCCTCAGACACAAATTTCAAATTTTTATTGGAACCAACCCAATTTTAGTATCTGATAATATCGATCCATTAAAGGCCTACAGCAAAAGGATCCTAAATTCCTTTCTCCTCCCTGGAGTGTAAATTGGGAAGGAGTTTCAAGAACTTTGGAATGGAATTCACCGCCATCCTTAAATTAGTGTGTTTGCCTCCCCTACTAACATGCTTCAGGGCAGAAGGCTGCCTAAGGAATTACAGAAAAAAAAATTAACTGTAGCAGTTGCTATTGGCAATGTTCAGTGAAGAATACAAATGTACATGGGCCTTGAGACGTCATTTCATCAATTGCTATTCGACGTTCTCATGAAAGAGATTTGAATGCTCACAACAGACGACTTTCAGCAATAATGGAGAAAGAAAGACAGAAGAGTATGTTTCTGAATGGCCAAAGATCAAAGAAAATGGTAATAATTTGGAGATCGGCACCGAAAATATTTTTTAATACAGTATTTACCAAAAGGCGCACAACTTTGACTTCTTTAGGACATGCGTATACAATAATTCTTCATTATTAGTAGAGTCTAAAAATCTGGAAGTTTTCACGAATTCTCATTATAATTTTTAAATTTAATTTAAAAAAAAAGTGATGTATATTATTTTTTAAATGATATTTAAGGTATTGAGCAATATCCATAACTGATTACAAGGTCATTATTACACAATTTGTTGCTCTTTCCTGGATTATAAATATTTTAGTTATGACAAGAGTCGCAATATTAACTCACGAATTTTCAGCAGATGTAGATGACATTATCGGAGTTTCACTCTCAATTGTGGCTAATGTAAAGGTTTAATTCACTGCAAATTCGAAAGAAAATTAAAAGGATTTCTTACCGTTCAGGTTTCTCGAATAAAAGAAATCAGCCAAAATTTGATAACTCTTCAACATAAAACTTTCTAGAAGGTACCAGACACTTTTCTGCATTAACTGTCAACCATGGAAATTTAGGCTGAACCAGCGCAATCAAGATATAGTTACTCAAAACAACACGTATGTGAAAATATCTTCTTCGCACAGAAAGTCTACAGAATGAATGGCTGTGTTTGATGATCTCTATCTTTGTTTGATGGATCCCACCTTTCCTCTAACTTTCCTTGGGTTAGGCTGTTATCATATGACCTGTGTGCAGTTACTTCGTTGGACAGAAAAGAATCAATGTGGCATTCTTTCTGGCTAGCTGCCAAACAGGTTACTTGCAGGTGGACCGAGACACGGATAACAATTTAGGCCAACAGGATTTTATCTGAATCGGAGAAGCGTTTTTGGTTTAGAGATTAGTACTACAATTTTATTTTGTTTTAATTGTTTAATTATTACTTTTATTCTTTTTGTTTTCCTTTTCATTGAGGCAGAAGCCCAGTGGTCATCCACACTCTGGGCACGTCCCTGCTGATAATAGAATGCATCGTTAGAGAGAGGAAAAAAAAAAAAAACACTAATTTAATAGAGGAGATAGAGAAAATAGTGATTCCTTAAAACGATAATAAACGGTACAGGTACCTGAACAATAACACTCAACACGAGAACTGGCCAGTAGTTTTACATTAACGCAGAAAACCATTAAATATGCGAATAATTTGGGGAAAAGAAAAGTTACACAGGGAATTATAAGTTACACAAAAATTAAAATATATATATAAAGACTGAGATTTTAATAAATTGGGAAAAAATATCATCGTGGCACAATCAACAGCAATTAAAAGAGTGGCAGGGAAGTTGAATCAAATGAAACGATGGATTGTCTTTGCCGCTGAAACACAGGGCGGTACGCATTGCTCCAATCGGATCTGTTCCATGTTGTGGATGGCTGTTGTCAATTCTTAGGAATCTGGTTCAATTTAAGCCACATGATTTTGAAATATTTATTCCATTTCAGATGCGATCCACTGTAGGACAATGCAACGGTAAGAAACCAGTAATCACTGATAATAAATGCTTATCGTTAGAGAAAAGAAATACACTGATTTACTAGACTACAGGGGTTACCTTCAAAAAGCATGGCTTACAACGTTTCGCAAAAATATGATGGGAAGGGTTGCAATGCAATTTCAAAAGTCTGATTACATATGGCTCCTCACAATGAAACTACACACACGATGCGTCCGAGAGATCTGATTTGGGTGTTTTAGGCGTTGAATGGTTTGAATTCACACACATGAGGTCGCATCAATACAAATGGATGAATGTTGGATGGAATTTGGATATACGGTAGTTCGGTTGATTGTTGAAACGAATTTTTGTATGACGTTCTACATTAATTTTAAATCTTAACAATTTAAGTAGGGGCCAGGTAAATTATATAATAATATTTTTTCTGTTTATAATCCAGGACGAACACAGTCACAGGAATTCACAAACGAGAGCAGTGGCGTAACTAGCGCAAATTGGTTCCAATGCAAATATGTCTCACGGGCTCTTCCCAGTAGTTAACCACAGAACATGAAGCAAAAAACCACACATATTTGTACCCCGCACGCACGAAAGATATTTTAGGTGAAAACATCCTTGAGAGGTTTTCACCTAAATTATCAGAATCGTTTCATGCCCGCTACTTACTCTATCGAATCAACGTTTGGAAAAGGTTAGCGAAATCCAAGCCAATAGTCTAATTACCCATTTCTTGAATAGCGTGATTGCCAAAATACAAATAGAGTACTCGCATTGTTCCCCTTTCAACATGGTACAACTGAAAATCCCCCATCAAAATTTGGAAATTCATTTCCTTTTATATTTCCAATTATTCGCCATGCATGGATTTACGGTCAAAGCTTGTTTTTATTCCTTCGCCCTCTTGCAAGCTGTATTTATCTCTAGGCAGGACTTTCAATGAAATCTTACCTGGATGCAGTTATTCCTGAAAAATATCTTAGGTAACAGAATTTCTGACTTAAAATACAATTTTTCTAAAATTAAATATTCCTATAATATTTCTATTAATTACTCTGTTTTTATTTCGTTTAAATTCACACCATTGAATTTAAATTCAACTTAGGACACAGATCCTCACAATAAGTTAGTATTTGTCCGATTCTACGAATATTACAGGTCTCAACTACACAAGTTGTCTGTCCAACATGACGTAAAAATTGGCAGATTCGCTAATGATTAGTGCCAAGCAGATTTCCTTCATGCTGACTTGAACAGACTTCAGAAATGGTCAGGGAAGTGGCAGCTATGTTTTAATGCTGCTAAATGCAACATCTTACACTTTGGAAAAACAAATCACTCATAGATAAATTATACAGTTGGTGTTTTTTTTTTTTTTTTTTTTTAAACCATGGAAGAAGAAATGGATTTGGGAGTTGCAATACGTGCAAATATGAAGGTTTCTGAACAGCGCAAACGGACTTCCAGGAAAGCTTACGATGTCCTATGGATGATATATCAAAACGTTATCTTGTTAGAGAAAATGAGGTCATAGTAACACTGTATAAAGCAATTTTAAGACCACATTTGGAATACTGTGGTCAGGTATGGAAACGTCAACTGGAAACGACATCGTATTTCTTGAAAAGATCCAAGGACGGGCAAATGGAATGGTGAGATTTACAGGAAGGCCGTATGAAGAAAGACTAATACGGCTTATTTGGGCTACAGAGATTGGCAACGAGGCACCTGAGAGGTGACTTGACTGAGGTTTCAAAGGTTCTGAGTGAAATTAGGAAAATTAATGCAGGTGAGATTCTTACTGTTCTAAAGAATTCCTAAATTTCGGTTCTTAAATTCAAATTACAAGTTTTTACTAAGATCGTAGAAACTTTTCTTTTAGCCAGGAGTTGTTTATTGATGGAACAAGTTGTTTATCTAGGTAGTTGACATTTTGAATAAATTCAAAGATCGATTGGATATAATTTGTGTTTTCATATCTTTTTTTTTTTTTTTTCCAGTTTAGCAAAAGCCTGTGGCTTCCTTGCACTAGAGGGTGAATATTATTACTATTAATATTTTGGAGTTCTTAATTAGTTTGTTTTTTTTCCCTAAAATGATCAATGGTGTAAGATTTAAAAATACAATAATAATAATAATTGAAAACAACACTGTTACTTTTCTTAAAATAACTTAAAAGTTGTTTTTACTACGTTTTTTATTTAGATTAAAAAACATTATGAGGTAATTATTAATATTTATTTAAATTATATGCCCTCTGAATTTTAAATAAATTATGTACAATGTGTAGTTATGTTCTGATACATTTCAATGTCATGAGCCTTTTCCCTTAAAATTTCGTGATTATTTGAAAATATTCTTAAATATTTTGTGATTTACTGATAGCTTCCGTATCTTTTCTCGAATGCTTCTTCGGTTGTCTGGGTCTATATAATGACCTCTGGTCACGCACCTTTATTCTGCTGTAATCCAAGATAGGCTAATTTCTCTTGAACAATATCCGTATTGCGGATTTTCAGAACGTTTTCCTTCATGCTTGCAAACTGCAGATACAAGTTTCTTTGGCGCCATTTTGAAAATAAAAATAATTAACATAACCAACTCTTAAAAAAATTGCCCAGAAATTTTCATTTTGGCTCTTATTGTTGTAGCAAGGTTTCGGAAGGATTAGCGACTAAGGCCTTATTACCTCGTGTATAGTGTTTGTAAATTGCGTGTGTTCTGAAGCCAATTTTATATATACTGGACGAAAAACCCACGTTACCTTCGCTTCAGACCAACTAACTCATTCGCGTTCTGAAAAAAGCCCATAAAAATTACTCATTCATCGACGAGACTCGAAATTTTTTTCCATCAAATATGGAGAGGATGGCGATCCAACCAACTGTGCTTGCCAAGAACCATAAACTTGGCTTTCGTTTTTTGCAGGTTAAACCCTACATATTTAACCTGCACAGGATATTGATCTCAATCCGATTTTGGCCTTGACCACAAAAGAGCTGAACGTCACCAAAAGTTTGAAAATCTCTAAATCCTTCGATGAAAACCTTTTAACTCGAGTGTTGCGAACAAACTCCTTAGCTTATTCTGTTCTTGCTTTAGCACATAAGGCGTTAATTATAACTGAATTTGTTCCTACCAGTTGGACGTTATTGACCGACTTTTTTTTTTCTAATAAATCCTGTACTGTACTTACTTCCAAAGGCGGACAAGAACACTACTTCTCAGTGACTGAGCATTCTACAAAATATGAATACAGTGAAATTAATACAATTATGGAGTTTGGGTAATTTGAAGCATAAAAGGCTATTCGATATTGCTAAATGCGCACGACAAGATGTCACTTCTTTGATAATATGTAAAATAAACTTCCCAGTAATATATCATAAGAAATTAATCGAAGGGGCAAGGAGAAGATGAGCTGGTGCGGGAGAGAACCCATGTATATCGTCCAATTGACAGAGGATATTCTTCCTTATGTGAGAATATCACTGTCCTCAACAACTTTATCTTCTGTTCAGTTATTTCAACAACCGGCATGTGCTGGTAAAATCAAAATTGTGTCAGGTCTCCAGGCAGTTGTATCGAGGGTGTCCCCAGGGGTCTATCTTGGGGCCCCTCAGCTGGAACACTGTCCTTCAGGAATGGATTTCCAGATCTTTTGAGAACAGAAAAATAATTCCTATTCCGATGATGTAGCCATTTTGATCAGTGGTTAATCTGGTGCAGCTATCGAATCTCTGCTAACGTTGTTCTTACAAATCTTTATGATTGGACTCTAGACAACAAACTATTCATCACTGCTTTGAAGACTAAAATGATGATATTCGGCTTCAAATTAAATATTCAACGCCCATCACAAGTAAAAGTTAACAACGTTCGACTCCCAATCGTCATGGAAACCAAATGTTTGGGTGTGATTGTGAAGTGCAAATTAAAAGTTTTCTCCCACCTTAATCATGTAACTGCCAAAATTAGAAAATTTACTGGTGCCATCGCGAATGTCTCCAGAACTGATTGGGCTCTCTAGCGTCGGACCATGAAAGTTTACTACCTCCCCGTCTTCCTCCGTATGGGAACTAATGCTGTTGTTGGCGCACGGTTCCACAGTGCAAAAATAGTTAAATTTCAAGCAAAACTAGCCAGTTTACAGAGAAGTATACTCTTCAGAATGCTAAAAGTGTGCAGAACCGTATCAACACCGGCGTTACAAGCTATCGCTGGCACATTGCCCTTGGATCTATACCTAATATACAAAGCTCTCTGCTTTCGTAGAGACAGATTCCAACTGAATTTTTCAATATCGCCATCGATCCTGAAACAGACGTTAAGCGTGAAAGAGCTAAGTGTTGGAACGAACTTTTTAATTTATGGCAAAGACGTTGGGACACCACATCTCTGGGTACTGTCATTAAGAATTTTTTCCTGTAGTTACCGTCATGTCAAGCAAGAAAATTAAAACCTGGTTCTCTATGGATGTGCGCACCTCTTATTTATTAACAGGACATGGATCTCTAAATGAGAAATTATACAAATTTTGGTTATTCCAAACTGATCTCTGTGCTTGCGGTAGGACTGAAAATTGAAAATACGTCCTCTATGAGTGTCAACAGTACAACGACATAAGAGATGGTTTATCTAAGTCAATTGAAAATTTTTCTCCTGGTCAAGTCTCTTAGTTCAAAACGTTAACGCTTTTTCATGCGCTCCAACTGTTTGCTTATGATAACTTTGCTAGAATATAAAGAGTGCAACTTCTGTTCCCGTGGACACTTCAACAACTACAGCTGCAATTGTTCCTACAACAACTATGGCTTCATAGAGTCTATGAAGCAGATGCAGCATTGGTCTATGGCATAGATCACTGCTGCAAATACTGCTTCATCAGAAATCAGCGCATTACCTTAAACTGTATAAACTCAGGTTGCAATAACTACACTTGGTCTGAGTGCTTTTGTACCACCCTCTCAATCTTCTACTTTCTGAGGATGAACAATCTCCTACCAAAAAATACACTGTCAAGATAGGCACTCGGCCTATCTAGGCACTGTCAAGATTGGCTCCACGGCTACAGAGAAACATTTATGTAGAGGGAAAATTTATGTATCTATATAAACTCAGTAAACTATTTAGAGTTCAGTATACAAAATATCCTGTGACCCCTACTCACATGTTGTTCCTCTCTTTTGTTTATATTTACAAGTACCACTGTGTATATACCTAGTACATGTATTATATGTGATATACCTGTTTTTTTTCAATAATAGTTTAATAGAATGTCCACCAAAATTCTAAGGACTTTTGTGAGATGTAAGCCTGTAGGATATGTTTTGTTCCACAGGTACAAGGTCAATATTTATGTAGCGGTATAGATTTAGCTGTATATTAAGAGTTTAGTGTAAAAACTAAATTCAAGCCGACAAATCTTATAATACCCTTCTGGGATGATCTGGGAAGTGAACTGTTAATTTCTATGGTCCTCGAATCTTGGGGCTCTACCATCATATCTAGTTATTCATAGTTATAGCATTAGCAAAGGCATATGATGTAAGAAAGCAAGCTTATATGGCATCAGGACCATTATATATACCTTTGTCAGGACCATTATATATATAACTACGAACATGCTGTGATTGAAGTTACAAAACGCAGTAAAATTATGAGGAATTTTATCAGTATTACTATCGTCACTGATAAAAATCCTGATTCTGTTTAGATCCAAGAATATAATATGTGATTTTTGCTTACAGATCGCCAATCGTGGTGGAAATGAAACGACAAATGACATTACTTTATATATTTAATTTAAAATGGAAAAAACATCAATTCTGTGTTCAATTTAAACTATGAAATGCGAGTAATCGATAAGGAAATTATAGCATTTTTTCAAGAATCAATTTAATATTGTAAAATATACATTATCACAGAAGAAAACAAGATGAGAGTAATATCAAAATATCAGAGACTATATTAATATTGAAGTTCATAAACTCAAAATGAAAATTCCTTGCAACAACTGTGTATCCTTTCTTTTGATCCAAATAAATGAACTTCTACGAAAACTGTTTTATATGAGGGTGTTCGAAAGAACAGTGAGGATATCCGGGTATAAATGCTTCTCGGAAGAACCACTCTATCTCTGAAAAATATCAAGATGTCCTCTGTACTGGTGCCCCGTCCATTCTGTTTGGATCATGAAACAATCCAAATACATTCAATGGAATGAAAAAACCCGTTACATCTTTCAGGTTGGAAGTATAAATGTCGATGCAGTATTAAGTATTAGAGAAATACTTGTCGTTTCACCTGTAATAATTGGGGTAGAGACATAATCAAACACTTCATGTCGTACACTGATATTTTGAAAAATTCCTTGTGTGTGGATTCCTCTATGTGAATGGCATTACTGGAAGCACCAATTTCTGACTGAAATCAATGGAGGCACAAATTCTCGTTCTTGCTACCACGAAATGGTCGAAAGTGAGAGTTGAGGTGTTCTTTAGTCAATATGTTTAATAATGTTTGTGGCTTTCAAAACACGATGATTCTTTAGAATACCTTTGTTAGGAAGCATTATCTTTGCATGCTGGTATCATGTGGCCATGGAAGACAACATAGCAGTCAGAAGCATACCGATGAGCAAGAGCTGGTCCAGTCGGAAAAGTGATTTCTTCCTTTGAGAATAAATTCAAATTTTTGTCCAGCATATTAATTGATTTTTTTATTATAATTTTTTAATATATTATTCACCCTACAGTTTTTTCCTTTGTGTACACTAGAAAAAATATTTTCATACGATTCTATAGAATGGCTAACTCAGCTACGTTGTGAAAAAGACCCACAAAACTCGGGTCCTTTCCAAAGCGTGTGGGGCGGACGGCGATTGTATTAACTGTGCTACCCATGATGGCTTCTCAGTATTCAACAATTGTTTATCCTCCAGTTCTCTTTATCTATGATTCAGAGATCTGTGCATACGCATCTGCCACTACCACCAAACCAGGGTTCTCCTCCGAGTATTAGCTCCACAATTCGGCTTGCCACAAGCTCAGCCTACCTCCCCAGCTCCGAACCACCGCTATGGCCAAAAACTCTCGACATCCCAAGGCTAAGGTGGCTCATTGATGAAAGAAGAATCGTCATTATAATCAAACTCATGATTTGTCTCGTGTCCTCTTCTTCCTTCAGGCGTAACTGTGCATTAAGGATCCCAGTGGCGCATCTGCGAGCAAATCCACAGCTCTTCTCTCTTCAAACACGCCTCCACCTGTCGGACCGATTCCTACCTCAACAGATGTTACCACGCGTCCAAGATCTAGTTGTAGATTTAATCAAGTTCAGTAAGGATCGACATTGCAGAAAAAGAATACACCGTAGTGGTTGGCCAAGGACTCCAATATATAACCCGACTCCCGATGCATTCTCTTATGTATATAATTATGCTATTCGTTGTACAGTATATTCTTATGTTATGTATTTTGCCACTAAAGTTCTGTACACAGTTTAGAATACCTAATCCATTTCTCTATTTTTCTAATACTGTACTTTATTAAACGCGGTCATTATTACCCCTCCCTTTTTGCTGTTATCTCCCAAAAATTGTAACATAAAATAGGGATAGATAAATTATATTTATATTGTCTTTACATTACATTGTTAACCTCTGGACACTGTGTCGTGACAGGCAGTTGCAACTGCACTAATATGCATTTCACTAACTCAATGTTGCAATAAAGATTTATCTTTTCCTCTCGTACGTTTTCTCCGAGTTCAGAATTAGGAAAACTGCATCTCACTGGTTGGACAGCTGAATGATTTTCTGATGCGTGAATTCCATGATGCCTTTTGGAATTACCTGAAAGGGAAAACTTCTTTTTACAAATTTGACAACTGAAAGGTTTATCACTTTTATGAATTATAAGATGATTTCCGAGATTTCTTGTAGAAGAAAAAATTCGTTCCACATAATTCACAGCTGAATTGTTTCTCTCCTGCATGAATTAGAAGATAATTTCTGAGATTTTCTGAATTGCTGAACTTCTTTTCACAGATTTGAGAGGTCTCTCTCACTGAATTCACACATGTTGTAGAAGACTACTACGTGAAAGGGGATACTTGTTCTCACAGGTTGGACTGCTGAATTATTTTTTCGATGTATGAATTCTAAGATGCATTTTGAGATTTGCTGAACAGGAAAACTTCTTTTCACAAATTTGACAGCTAAAAGTTTCCTCCACTCTATGAATTTTAAGATGCCTTTTGAGATTACTTGAATTCTGAAACTTCTTTCCACATAACTCACAGCTGAAAGGTTTCTCTCCTGTGTGAAATCGGAGATGCGATTTCACTTCTCCTGAAGTAGTAAACGTCTTTCCACAAATTTGACAGTTGAAAGGTTTCTCCCCTGTATGAATTCTACGGTGTCCTTCGAGAATCCCAGAACTCTGAAACTTCTTTCCACATAATTCACAACTGAAAGGTTTCTCTCCTGTGTGAAATCGGAGATGCGATTTCACTTGCGCTAAAGAAGCAAACTTCTTTCCACAAATTTGACAGCTGAAAGGTTTCTCCCCTGTATGAATTCTAAGGTGTCTGCGGAGATTGCGTGAAATGGAAAACTGCTTTCCACAGGTTTGACAGATGAAAGGTTTCTCTGCTGCGTGATTTCGGAGATGCAATTTCGCTTTCTCTGAAGTATTAAACTTCTTTGCACAAATTTCACAGCTGAAAGGTTTTTCTCCTGTATGAATTCTAAGATGAATTTTGTGATTCCCTGAGTGGGAAAACTTCTTTCCACATATTTGACAACTGAAAGGTTTCTCCTTTGTGTGCACTCGCGTATGTGATTTCAGTTCTCCTGTTGTTCTAAACTGCTTCTCACATTTCTGACAGCTGAAAGGTTTCTCCGTTGTGTGCACTCGCGTATGTGATTTCAAATCTCCTGATTTTCTAAACTGCTTTCCGCATTTGTGACAGCTGAAGGGTTTCTCCGCTGTGTGCACTCGCGTATGTAATTTCAAATCTCCTTCTGTTTTAAACTGCATTTCGCATGTCTGACAGCTGAAAGGTCTCTCTCCTGTGTGAATTTTTATATGATATGTAAGATGATGTGAACGAGAGAATGTCTTCTTACAGGTTGGACAGGTGAAAGGTTTCTCTCCTGTATGAACTCTGACATGTTTTTTAAGATTCCCTAACTGGGAGAACTTCTTCTGACAGGTTGGACAGGTGAAAGGTTTCTTTCCTGTATGGACTCTGAGATGTTGTTTAAGAGTCCCGGAACGGGAGAAGTTCTTCCCACAGGTTGGACAAATGAAAGATTTCTTTCCTGTATGAACACTAATATGCATTATAAAATTTGGTGATAAGGGAAACAGAGGTTCAGAGTTTGATAAGATTTTTTTTTTTGTTATTTTACGACGAGAACTCTCTTCTTGTGATAACAGAAACTCTAGAATTCACTTATTATGCAGTCATTCGTTTTAATCATATATAAATATTTCCATTTGCAAATTTCAATACTTAAATCAGCCTAGACAATACAGTGATTCTATTTGCATTAATCGCTAGTTGTTTGAAAATCAATGAATTATCAGAATTACTCCAAGTCTCCTTTATTGATGTGGTTTGTTGACTTATTTCCTTATAGAAAATATTTGCGTTGTTCTTTTTTTTTTAATTGTTATTTTCAAGCTATTCTTCAAGTTTCCTTGTGCAGTCCTGTAAGACAGGAAAAGAAAATTTATAAAATATAAATTTGCATATTCAATCAAGAAACAAATATAAATTTTGCAATGAAGTTTGAAAGTATTTGTTTTCATCGATAACGCCTTTTCTCTCTGATTAAATGGTTTAATTTTAACTGGTTTATTTGTTTGAAGTGTGCAGTAAATTTCCGTCCTATATTTTAAAGCACTTGTCAATACATGTGGGAATACCGAAGACTGACAGTTTTCGAAATGGGTAATACCTTCTACCTTTTCATTTCCTTTACAGAAATGTATTTATGGATTAAAAGGATTATTTCTTTATTTTTTTCGTTTTCAGAAAGAATAAAAACAATTTTCTGACTACATAAGAATTTGATAATAAAAATAAACGTAGATAGTTATAAAAACGATAATGCAAATAGGTAATTATTATTAATTTTTAATTATTATTTTCGGGTAATATATTTTGCATTGCCTGAAAATAATAATATTAGTATATTTCGTAATTATTTGTATTGATTTGTAATAATTTGTGAATTATTACACTTGGGAAAAGGTGATTTAATTAAAAATACATATAGTACAAGTACTTAGTGCTATAAATCAAATGATTTTAACTTTCTATCTATCTATATATATATATATATATATATATATATATACATACAAATTAAAATAAGGTTTAAAATAAAATAAAACAAAATAATACCAGCAGTACGGCAATCCTCCTTTTTTGTATCCTCCTTTTTATTTTTATTAAGTAATACTTTTTTCAACATTATTTAAATATAATTATATATACATACTGTATATATATGTATATATATATTAGACTTTTCAAAAAGCATGGTAGTACATTTGTTAAAATCCATTTCAATTGAAAACAAACTGAAAATGTTCAATGAAGATGTATTATTTAATTGAATTTTTCTCCATTTTGTCAACGCGAAATCATTTTATCCTAATTTATGTTTCGGGCAACGTCAATTTAAATTGACACGACTCATATATTGGTTAGTCGTTCTTGTCCAGTTTTTGATCTAAGCTGATTTTTAATTAATTTGAGTTTACTCGAGGATTTTAACACAATACGCCTGAATCAATTGGGGAAGATACATTGTGTGTGTATATATAGGGAGGGATAGATAAGTGGAAAGTTAAAATCGTTGATCTATAGCATAAAGTACTATATGTATTTTTATTTAATTCTCCTTTTCACAAATTATTACAAATACTATATATGCAAATAATCACGAAATATAGTCATTCTTTTTATTTTCAGGCAATACAAAATATATTACCTTAAAATAATAATTACCTATTTCCATTATCGTTTTTATAACTACAGTAAGACCCCCGTATCCCCGGGGGATACGTTCAAACACCTACCGTGATTGGCTGAAACCAGGGATATCAGCAAACACCTGCTGATTCCATATATAACGTGATTTTCTTGTACATACATAAGTATAATAATATTTTAATTGTATAATGAAGTAAGACATTAAATATGTCTTACTTCATTAAACAATTAAATTTTTATTTACCATATTTGTATTAAATATGGTAAATAAAAAGTACAGCATACGCTAGATTTACTTTTTTTTTATGTAAACACCAAACACGAGAGGTATTAGAACCTATAGTACTTAGTACCGTGCTTAGATTGAAGGTTGAGAAGACGAAAGAAGATATTTGTTGACATTGGACTAAAACTTCTGTAGATAGTAATTTTCAGGAAATACGTACGAAGGAAGGTTGTACCAGAAAATGGAAGTTCAATGAATAAACGAGGAAGATGAAAAGTTGGTTCTGTTATCTTGAAGTTGGACAGTAAATGGATGCTGGCTGGTGGCAGCACGTGCAGCGAGTAACCGAATCAGCAGTTGGACTGAAACCACAAAAATTCGTTGTTTCTTTAATTCTTTTGCACTTGTCCCACCCTAGCATATTATGATCCGTTAGACACTGGGATTTATTGCTGTTAAATCAGTCTTCTTTTGGTATTTTTAAAAATTTATTATTAATTTCAATTACAATCTGATTGTAACTTTCAGATATTCCACAATAATCGTTTAAAAATGCTAAAAATATGTTTAGTCATTTTAATGAACCAATTACTATTATTAATGAATTTAAATATAACATACTGTACTAACGAAGGTTGCAATTGCTAATGAATTAGGCAATACAAAATTTTATAATAACGTAACATTTAACGTCGCATGCAGAAATGGATATTTTTATGATTCTTTTGTCTGCTAAATAAAGGGTATTTATTTTATTTTTAACCGCTCACAGAATTCTGACTTGCATAAGTTGAAACAAAAATATAATTTCTTACCATGTAGTTCCAAAACGAGACGCAGATATCAACACATTTGGGAGAAACAAATCATTTTGCTCTCTCAACACTCAGCAAAGAAATGCAGTTCATTGAATGCTTTCCAGTTTAAAACACACAAAGAAATGAAGAACGAGTAAACAGACACAGGGAGGAAACGCGTTCTGCAAGTAGAAATGCTGCTTTAAAGCGATGGTGTAGCTGACCCACTCGAGTAGTGGCGGTTTTAAGCAGCTGTGACTGATTCAATGCGGAAACACTTTTATGACGTGAAGGGACACTCGTCATTTGCTGCTTGGTGTAAACTGTGAATTGGGTCGGAGAAGAAGCAACAATGTAACGTAGGGTGACCAGATTAAAAATTTGATCTCGGGGTACCCATGCTTATGTTTGGGATATTCATTCCTCGTACGCGTATTATGTATAAAAACCGAACACCCATTTTATTTCTATATTTTTTTTGATTTTAACTACTTCATGGGATGCAAAATTTGTAAAATTTTAATAAAATTAACCAAATTGTAGCCCGTGCTTTAATTCTGATAATTTTATTGCAAGAGTTTTAAACACTAAAAGAAACCTTTTATGAATATTAACGTCAAATTTTTAACGTCATTAACGAAAATTATGTTTTACTTAATTGTTTACAATACACATTCAATAAACCTGATTTATTTAATAAAAAATAAAATATTTATCTAGCAATATTTTTCATTTCAGCGAATTTTCTTTAACAGTTTTTGATTTTTAGTGCATATGCGTGAAATTCTTTGCGTGACATATTGCGGTTGGTTTTCACCAACGGTTCTCCTTCAACATTCTTATTTCTATCCTTTTTCCAAGCGTTAAACGTTGAGATAAATACTCGATCAAGCATTGCATTTGAGTGAGGCAAAGCAAAAAAAAATAAATTTTTTTTTCTGTATTACGCACTTCGTATGCATTTAAAATTTTTATACAGATATCTGTGGTAGTTTTAGGTCTTTTGTCTCAATATTTTTATGTGAGTAATTTGGAAATAATCAATTAATTGGCCAATTTATTACTGTTTTGCACTGATTAATGATACTTGCACTTCTCTTATGTTCAAAAAGACTTGTCGGTGTCACAGAACATAATGTGAAACTTCACTAGACCACAAAACATGCTTCAAATTACGATTAAACCAAACTTTTCAGTCAACAGCACAAGACTTGAACTTTTACTCATCAAAATTTATTTGAAGTTGGAGCTAATTTCCGATGCTCCGAAATCATTGCCGAAGAACGAAAGGCCTTTACGGATGCAGATCTGTTTGGCATTTGAGGAAGAAGTACGTCCTGAAAAAGTAAACAATTTTCCGTTTGTAAGTTCTTCTTCATCTGTATCGAGTAGAATTGAAGTTTTAGGAGTCGATGTTCAAAATTAACTCAAAGAAAGTTCGTGAATTCACACATTTTTCAATGGCAATTGATCAGATTGAGATCGAGCAATAGAGCTCGATTACTAATTTATATTCGAGGTGTAAATCAAAGTTTTTTGATAACTGAATAGCTGGTAGCATTAACTAAAAAGCTTGAAAAATGCAACAAGTGAAAATGTCTTTTTGAGCGTGTCAGAAGCAATTGAAGGCCTCAAATTTAATTGGGATTTGCTATCTGCGGTTACGACGGATAGCGCTAAAAAATATGACCATTACTAAAATTGGGTTCATAGGCCAGATTCATAAATATCTTGAGAGTAAAAAATATTAAAAATCCAATGCAATTTCATTGTATAATTCTGAAAAATTTTCCCTTTTGTGGAGAAAATTGTTGGCGTAGTTTCCGTCATGTCAACTGTAATATCAACAGTAAATTTTATTCGCAAGAGTGACCTGAATCATCGGTAATTCCAAACTTTTCTTGAAACTATGGAGGCCGAATAGGGTTATTTGTTATATTTGTTCTATATACCACACCGAAGTAATGTACTATGGTTGGGTCGCTGTAGAGTGTTCTAGTGATTTCTGAACTTAGGATCGAAATAGATCTATTTGTGAATGAAAAATTGAAGCCTGTTCCGGATTTGTGAGATCTCAAATGGTTGTAGAACTTTTTAATACATATATCTATTAACAGATATACCTGGGCATATTTAGGTAAATGGGCCTGTAGCACTGGATCCCATGACGATAAAATACAGTACTGTACTTATTTTTATCTGAACGCCTAAATTTTCTTAATATGAAAATACCGTGACGAGAAAAACTAGACAATGAATTCAATTATAATGTCAAAGTATTTGAAAGAAAACTACAATTATTTAAAAGTCAACTACTTGGGAATAATTTTTCATATTTTTCTGGTTGCGATAATTTATCTGCAAATTTGTAATTTTTTTTTTTTTTTTATGTGGACCCCAAACACGAGAGGTATTAGAACCTATAGCACTTAGTACCGTGCTTGGGTTGGAGGTTGAAAAGACGAAAGAAGATATTTGTTGACATTGAACTTGAACTTTGGTAGATTGTAATTTTCAGGAAATACGTATGAAGGCAGGTTGTTCCAGAAAACGGCAGTTGAATGAATAAATGAGGAAGATGAAAAGTTGGTTCTGTGGGTTTGAAGTTGGACAGTAAATGGATGTTGGCTGGTGGCGGCACGTGTTCGGACTGTTTTGAAAGAGGTAGCGGGAATTATAGAAGCCAATTCAGAAGAACAGTGCCCATGGAAGTATCTGTAGAAGAGGCATGCTGCAGAAACAGTACGTCAATGAGAAAGCGAGTGGAGAGACTCTGTTAGAGATGAATCATTAATTAACCTAACTGTCCTCTTCAGAAAGGAATCAAGATGCCTGAGAGAAGTTTTGGGGGCACCACCCCAGATGAGAACAATATTCCATGGCACTGCGGATTTGCGATTTATACAGAGTGAGCAGCTGTTTGGAAGAAAAGTAACGCCGAGAACAAAAGTGAAAACCAAGTTTTTTAGATGCAGAGGAAGCAATATTTGTAGTGTGCTTGCGCCAAGAGAGATTAGAAGTCAGGGTAATCCCCAAGAGAGATATATCATTTTGCCTAGAAATCGGAGTGTCACTAAAGATAAGCATAGGAGCAGAAGAATCCTTTTTGAGAGATATAAGACAAGACTGAGTTTTAGAAGGGTTGAAATCAACTAAGTTGTCTTTGCCCCACTGGAGAATTACCTGAAGATCTGCATTTAAGGAATTGGTAGCAGATTTTCGAGAAGTAGAAGCTGATTGAGCAGGGCAAGGTTTCTCAAAATGGAAAGTGGAATGCAGTGTGCTATCATCGGCAAAACTATGGATAGGATT
Source organism: Mastigoproctus giganteus (assembly GCF_048544385.1). Lineage (NCBI taxonomy): Eukaryota > Metazoa > Arthropoda > Arachnida > Uropygi > Thelyphonidae > Mastigoproctus > Mastigoproctus giganteus. The sequence continues at coordinate 198,883,040 of NC_143584.1, forward strand.
TCCAGTCAATGGAAGAAGGTCATTAATATACAAGAGGAAAAGAGTGGGGGAAAGAATTCAACTTGGGGGAAACCGGCATTAGTGGAGAATTAGAAGACAGGGAGCCATCTACCATCACCCTCAGTGAGCGATCAGAGAGAAAACTGGATAACCAATTACTAAAAACAGTTGGCAAACCATAAGATGGAAGATTGTTTAGAAGATCTTTATGCCAAACACGATCAAAAGCCTTTGAGATGTCAAGAGCAACTACTTATGTTTCACCGAACCTTTCCATTGAATTAGTCCATAAATGGGTAACACAAGCCAGAATACCACTAGTGGATCGACACTGGCGGAATCCATATTGGCGATCGTAGATCAGACGGAAGGTTTCTAGGTAGTTTAAGAGTTGGCGGTTAATTGATTTCTCCATTACTTTAGAAAGATTAAAAGTAATTGCAATGGGACGATAATTGGATGGAAGGGATTTGCCACCCTTTTTAGGAACTGGCTGGATATGAGCAAATTTCCAAGCAGTAGGAAAAACACTTTTGCAATAAGACAGTGAAAAAAGGCGGCAAAGAATAGGAGTAAGTTCAGGAGCACAGGTTTTGAGAAAAAGTGGAGAAATAGCATCAGGACCTGGAGCTTTCTTAACATCGAGATTCATCAAAATTCTTCTGATATCCTTTTGACGGAAGACCACAGGAGGCATTGAATGGAGCGTTGGGAATGGTGGGAGGTGTTTTACCAAGATCATTAATACATGAGCTCGAAGAAAAATGGGATGCTAGCAGGTCAGCTTTATCCTTGGCTGAAGTGACAACAGAACCATCTGGTTTAGACACAGTTGGGAGCAGAGATGGGCAAAAGTTGAGGTCAATAGCTTTGGCAAGAGACCAGAATGCTCGGCTATCATTTGGGCAAGAAGCAAGTTTCCTACACTTAACCAGTTCAAACTCTCGTTTAGACTGATTAATAACTGCTTTACAATTGTTGCGAGGTTTGGTGTAGGCTGAAAATGAAACTGAAGAAATAAAAACAAGCCAATTACGATAGGCAACATTCTTCTCTTGAACAGCCTTAGCACATTTATTGGAAAACCAAGGTTTAGATAAAGGACGAGATTTTAAAGTGGAGTGTGAGATATAGGATTTCATTCCTGAAGGAATAATTTCAGTGACACGATCTGAGCAAACGTCAGATCAGAATTTTTGAAACAGTAATCCGACCAAGAAAAGCAGAAAAGCAATCTTGCAGTTCATCCCATTTTGCATTCTTGTAATACCAAACAATACGAGGTTGGGAATAGTCATGAGATAAAGGTTCCATTGGAGAAGAGACAATCACCAAGTTGTGAACTGAAGTGCCTAAAGGACCTCTCACTTCGACCGTGTACTTAGAAGGGTTGTTTGTGAGAAAAAGATCAAGCGTATTGGCTGTATGGTAAGGATTGTCTGGTATTCTTGTAGGTAAATGTGCAATCTGTGCTAGGTCATTAGTAATTGCAAAAGCCTCGGCATCTCGACCTGCTGGGTCTGTGTGACTAGAAAATGGAAGCCAGTTGGAGTTGTGAACCATAAAATCGCCAAAAAAAATTACCTCACTGTTAGGAAAGTTAGACTGGAGAAAGTCAAGTTGCAAAGAGAGAAAGTCAAAGAGCTCCAAGTGATTAGTGGAGTTGGCAGAAGGGTAGAGACAACAGATGAATTTGACACAATGAGGTAGCGAAATTTTAAGCCAGAGAAGTTCAAAGATAGGAGATTCCAAATTGCCAAGTCTCTTACAGAGAATATCAGAACGGACATATGCACATGTACCACCTTTGAGGCGAAAGGAATCATACAGCAAATAATTTGGGCATCTGAGATGAGCAGTAGTTGGATCAACCGATTCTTTGAGATTCTTTTAGAAAACGTACATGCGGTTTGGCAGACTGCAAGTGGAAATGGACATCGGTGTGATTAGAATTGAGAACACGTATATTTGTGAAATGAATTAGGAAGTGGCTGGGAGGTTTAGATCTTTTTTTGACAATTCATGGTGTATTCAATAGTAAGAAAAAGTACATGGGACATGCTGTATGAAGTAATGAAATTTTTGGATATGGCGTACACGTGGTAAAAATATAACCAGATCCTTGACATAACGTGGCCTCGACAATGCTCCCCGCATACACACTACTCGGACTCCGTCCAATCACTATCTGGGAGAGTAGAGGTAGCAAGATTATACACTAGCTGATCCCGAAGCCTCCTAGAGAGTTACCAATAGGTTCGGTCCTCTGTATTAACTAGCGCCCGGCCTGCAAACACCGTTCTAGAGCTGTACCCTCGAGATGTAAGGAATATTGGATCTCGCCACGACGTTCATCATAATCTCAAAAGTCCTCCATCATACAGCATGATGGAAGAGATAGGGAAGGGTTGACTGGAATTTAGTTCTAGAGACTAAACATGGGTTCCACCATTTCAAGCCTCCAATAAGCAAAGTGGTGGTATTGCACCGGTTGGTGAGAGTCATCTACCACCTAGTTCTGCATGGTAACATAGAGAGGCGGCGTTCCTCCATGTGGTTTGGGTGCCACACCTCGACCCCTGCTTACGTTGGTTCCCACCTGGGTGGTCACCCACCATGTACTTGTGCATGGAGGTTATACCCAGGATTAGTAACAGTCCCACCATCGTGAAGGTGCAAGCAGAGGATTTGGCTGTCACAGACCATCCGGACTTCGCCGATATTGGGTCCACTTGACTTGAAAGTCACCCGAATATCAGTTCCATCAACGTTTTAGACTCCCAGGTAGTAAGTACAGCTTATCTAGCATATCTGAGAGAATGTCTGTGACAACCTCAAAGACCTATTTTCTCCGTTTTCTTAGAATCAGGACTCTGTACTTCTTACTCAGGAGATGAAAACACACTCCTCCTTTCTTTATCCTCTGGCTCTTTATTTCTCTTCTGATTAATTTCGACGATTTGATTTTGATTAATTTCGACGGTTCAAACAACAACTTTGGGACTGTCGATTTCGGAGCTCTGCTCATATTAAACATTAGATTTATGGAGGTGGTACGGGCGAAACTTTATTTTGGTAGGGTTGTGCCTCCAGACTGGACAAAGTCGCGACTGACACAAGTTCCTCCACTTCCTGACAAGGGAATTTCAAAATAACAAACATCCAGTGGATGTCTTATTCTGCTTACTCCATAAGTGTCATTCGGAAGATGTACCCTCACATTCTCACACGAGAGTCACGTTCCTTTGATGTTTTTGTCAACGATGCGCCCGGAGGTCTGTCCGCTCTGTTGGACAAATGACCTCCGGCTGTTAGATAACAAGCGACGGGCGGAGGGCTGACGCTCCACTGGTGTGACTTCCACTGCACTTGTGGGGACCAGAAATATTTCCGCCTTCTCCCCGCGAGCGGGTGTTGCTCCAACAGTACAGCACAGTGACAAATGTATGGGGCGCTTGTTCTCTCCATGAACATACCGTCGTAAGTGAAAATCGTTGGATTTTAATATCCTTGATTTCATTCTCTCTCTCTCTCAGATTAACGTGGGAAATTTTATTTATTTATTTTTTTTTTTTTTTGCTGGTGCAGCAAAAAAAAAAAAAAAAAAGAAGCCTTCCTCAGGCTTCCTTGCACCATATGGCTAATAATAATAATAATGATGACTGCATTTTTGTGATTAGCACCAAAAGTAAGTAATAATTAAAATTTTATATAATCAAATTGGTATATTTGATTTTACATATCCATCGATTTATTATCGAATCTTCAGGTCAAAGTATTTTATTATTTTTTGGCGAGCTCCAGGGTTTCCCCTATTCGCCGCTGAAAGTTATCTATACATTGTGTACAATTTATAATGATTAATTATACATAAAAAAACTCTATACAATGATGGTACATAAAAGGATATATAAAATGATGGTACATAAAAGACTATATACAATGATGGTACATAAACGACTATATACAATGATGGTACATAAATAAATACTGGGCTTCTGAGTCCAGCAGACTGATCAATATATAGCCCGGACGCAGTGAAGGAGTCGACAAGCAGTGAAGGCCAGCAAATGCAAAATAAAGATTCGGGCCTTCAAACAAGCAAAGACGGTAAATGTGAATACTGTACTGTATATGTAAGAAAGAGATCATGAAAAAATCATAATTACCTAAATGTTTAGGGACACAATCTTCCACTGGAGGTGCACAGTATAATCAGTCAGGTCACTATACAAAAAAGTTGGTCTAACTCGGATAATAAACACATGAAAACACTGTAAACTTGGGGAGCACAAGATAACGCAGCCTTCACTCTCAGACGTCACTTAAAGTATCATAAAAATGATTTTAATTATGCATGGAGAAAAGTATATCAGCGAATTAAAAACCATTCCTCTGTCCAGAGACAGTCTCGCGGCATATTGCAATTATCGCGGACAACATAAAATTCTATTTATTAAATCGATTGAGAGAAAGTCCAATTTTTTGCAATGCAGTTATTTGAAATATCCACAGATATTTCAAACCTTGCTCAAATAATTGTATATGTCAGATACTGCTACGAGGCAGTTATCTTGGAGGATTTTCTATTTTGTAACGCTATGGAAGGAAGAACGACGGCCGAGAATATTTTTGATGTTATAAATATTTTCTTTCAAACAAATAATTTGGCGTGGAAGAAACGCGTTGCGATTTGTACTGATGGTGTGGCTGCATTAACAGGAGAAAATAAAGTTTTAAAGGGCAAAGTAAAGGAAGTTGCTCTACATATAATTTTTAATCATTACATTATAAATAGGGAAGCATTAGTAGCAAAGGAAATGCAAACTGATTTGCATGAAGTTTTGAAAGATACAGTAAATGCGATCAACTTTATTAAAAGTAGAAGCTCAAAGGGCAGACTTTTCACTATACTTTGTAATGAAATGTGATCCGCTTATGAAACACTTCTTTTATATACGAAAGTGAGGTGAATGTCCAGGGGTAAAGTGCTGCGACGTCTTTTTGACCTCAAACATGAAGTTTTATTGTTTTTATCAGATACAAATCAGAGCTTTGCCCAATTGTTTACAAATCAAAAATGGCTTGCAAAACTTAGTTACTTTGTTGATATATTTGAAAAACTTAATGATTTAAATTTAAGTCTTCAAAGACAGGGAACAATTATATTAATACTCAATGATAAAATAGAAGCTTTCAGAAAGAAGCTTAAAAGAAGCTTAAAAGAAGCTTTCAAAAAGAAGCTTAAAAGAAGCTTTTAAAAAGCTCAAAAAGAAACTTTGGAAAGCTGAATTTGAGCGCAATAACATTGAAATATTCATATTTTTCTGATTTTGTTAATTAATAGCAATAATATTTACATTTACAATTTAGAGATATCATTACCACCCACCTGACAATGTTAATTAAGAATTTTTCGAAACGATTTCATGTTTCTCCAGAAAAAAGTTGTATTGGATTCGTGATCCCTTTGCTTTTGATATTTCTTCATGTTCCGAAATTCCCATTGAGCAAAAGGAAGATCTTATCCACCTGTCGTGTGACGAAGCATTACGTGCTCGTTTCAACATTAAAATTTGTGAAAAATTTTGGCTTTCTCTTCGAGGCGAGTATCGAGAATTATCAAAATGCCGATAAAAACGTTGCTACCTTTCGGGTCTACCTATTTATGTGAAGTTACAGCCATAAAAACAAAAAGCGCTCCAGGCTTGATCCAGAACATGACATGAGATTAGCAATTTCAAATATTGAGCCAAATATGGACCAAATATTATCGGTTATTCAGGCTCATCCTTCTCATTAATTGTTTTGTTTTGTTTTGTTATTGTTTATTGTTTTGCAATTATAAATTTTTTATTGTTTTGCTATTAATAATTTTTTATTGATTGGTTTTTTAATTGTTCATTTCTTATTGGTTTGTAATTTTAATTGAGGAATAAGAATTTGATTTGTTGTTTTTACTCTATTCAATTAAACATTTTTAAACAATTATTTTAATGTGTAAATTAAAAAGAAAGAAAGGTTTTATACCTTTCTCGGTACTCGAATAAAATTGTCTACTATATAATTTATAAAATACTATTTTTTCTCTAAAAATCTGGTCATTCCACTCTGCAGTTAGATCGGGGTTCACGTCAATTTTATATTTAATAAAGAGGGTTGCGAGCGAAATAAGTTTGTGCACCACTGCTCTACACCACAGAGTATTAACATCTTACTACTCTGTGTCCGACACATTCAGAGTAAATCCATATTGCTGCCTGCAACCAAGATCGTTTTTCTTTCATAATGCGTCCCTGAAACAACCCACTCCCTTTATCCTAGGTGTGCGAATGAAAAGAGGTGTCATATGACTAAATCAAGTTGCTGCTGCTTGAAAGAGCCACAACTAGAGAAAGTGGTTCCCTGCAGAACGTGTTTTCTCCCCGTGTCTGTTTACTTGTTTCTTTATGTGTCTTAATCTTAACAGCATTCATTCAATTTCTTTTCTTGGCTGAGTTTTCAGAGAGAGATGGATCCTCCGAGATTAATGTTGATATTTACATCTCCTTTGCGAAGAAAACACTGTAAGAAATCATATTTTTATTTTAATATGCAGAAAACTGTATCTGGTTAAAAAAAATAAATAATCTTTATTTCTAGTATTAAAAAAATCTTACAAATTACCACCTTGGCATGTCATGTTCAATATGAAGTTAAAATAACATCTATTATTGCATCATTCTCTGGAAATTGCAACGTTCGTTAGTCAGTATATTTTACTTAAATAATAAAAAGTTTCATAACAAGGTATTTTTAGCTTTAAAAAAAAAAATTCTCGAAACCAATTAAATATGTGAAAGTTTCATTTTGATTTCAATGGAATTTATAAGAAAAATTGAGAAATGTGTAAAAGTTACGAAAAGAAAACTGATTTTACTGAAATATACCCAGAAGTCTAAAATATTTGTTAAATTAAAGGTATTTTCAAAATCATGCTTTTCACTTATTGTAGTCTGTTTTAGAAAAGAATTCCATACTGTTTTTTGAACTCAGAATCGAAATAGATCTATTTATGAACGGAAATTTGAATCTTGTTCCAGAACTGTCAGATCTCCATTTAGGTTTAAATTCAGGGGTACAGCGTCCAGACTGACTTCCGACTCTCACTGATCTGACAGTGATTGACAGAGCGAGACTCCACCCGCTGTTTATTCTCTCTTGGCACCGTACATTCCAGGGAAGAGTCGGGTGGTATACATAACCTGCAAGCGCCACTTGGTTCTTTCCGAACTTTGCTCTTAACAATGTCACGTGGTGGAAATGTCCTGATTGGCCGCTTACTTGGTTACAGTATTTTGGACGTGTAATTGCCTGCAGATGTCTCTTCCACTGGGTGATTTCTTCCAACTACTTTGGAGTGAAACAGTGCGAAAATGTGTCGTTTAGGATGTATAATTCCGTCGTTTAGAATATATAATTCTGCTGATTGATGAGGTTAGTGGTTTTCTCTGTCTTTTTAGCATTTCTGTTAACGTGCATTGGCAATTTTCAATGTTCATATTTGAATGTGGTCTTAATTTTTGTGTCTTGCCTTTGTTCTTTGTCTGTAACCTGCAGTCGAGGAAAGGAGAGGAACAGAGCGACTCTGAACCCTTCAACTCCTGCTTTCCCCTCTTCTCCTCACCGCCATTTTCGGAGGCTATGCCCCGTAACTTAATTCTTAACTAGGATAGCAGAATTAATCTGAATTTGCCACTTGAAACTCAAATCCATATTACCGTCTTTTACTTTGGAGTGTTGGTTATTTGATGGTAACATTATATCCTATCAGTAGTAATTTATTATAAATATCGGTTGCTCGGTATTATGGCTGTGTGGTGCAGTTCGCATAGTTCTCCCTTCCACAGAATTTGTTATTCTACCAATGCTGTTTGCGACGAGTCATTTTAAATATTGGGGATAGATAGAAGCAAATAAAATCATCAATTGATATGCAGTGGGTGAAATAATTTTAGAATATTTCATAAAATTAGATGGATCGATGAATTAATTGCTAATAAAAAAGTGGATGGTTTATTCCAACTTTTTCAATTGATTTAAGATTTTGGAAAATAATCTGCCTCAATTAGGTCTGCTATATTCCTGAACTAATTAGACGTCAATTTATATTTTTTCCTTACTAATCTTAAAAAAAATTATGCTCCCCCTGTCAGACGCAACAGACAATGAGGGAGAACAAAACTAGTAATCAACATAATATAAAAATAATGCATAATCTAAACTCAACAACATTAAAAAAATAAATAAATACTGTAATAGTATTTCCCTCCGCCCGGTCCAACACAAGGGACGGGGGAGCAGAATAAAAAATTATGTAATCAAACATAATACAAAATAATAAATTAATAAATAGTAATTATCTGTACCTTGAAAATTAAAGTTGCCAAACGTTTCCTCTTTTGGAAAACTGACCCACAGGATTATTGGAATAATAAATTAAATTTTCCTCACTCCAATAATTAAATTTTCCTCACTCCAATAATTAATTTTTCATTCCCTCTATCAGAGATATCATATTTTTCTGTCTGTCTATATTCTTCATAGATGGAAGAATTATAGAGTAATTTCGGTAATTTTCATTCCTCTGATCACTACATGCGGTCGAAAATTGTTGTCAGCTTCAGGAAGGAAAGTCGTTTTTCAATTTTTTCGTTAAAATTCTTTAAATTAATTTTTAATTACGTTAAATTGATTTTTAATTGTGTTCAATTGTTTTTTTAGTTTTTTTACGGTAATATAAGATTTTCGATTTTTTTTCGTTTTAATTTCTGGAGAGAATCATACGGAACTGTTCTACGTATAATATTGAGTTAAACTTCTCTTATTATTTTACGGATATTGATATCAAGGTGGAATGTATTGAGAATTACAGTTCTGGTTCATACTATCAAATGTCTTAATAGTTACAAATATTGCTGTACAGTATGAACTTAAAACTCATTTTCCGATTCCCACAGTCAGACTTTGTTAAAAGAAATTGTGGCAATGGATGCCATAAATTCTGGTATTTCTCATGTTATCTAGATGAGGGTTAAACAACATCTTATCATCAATGATAATACCTAAGTAGGCACTAATGGTATTTGCCTATCGTTGATGGAGGATTACTAAAATAGAATTTACCCCTCAACAACATCACAAGAGTCTGAGTTGATGACATAGTAAGTTTATTATTATTTATCCAGTCAATCAAACTATCAACTGTAATATTCATTTTGCTTTCTTCTGCCGACTTGAAGTTACCTCTGACACATAAACAAATCATCTGCAAATGCCATTTTATGGCAATTCAGAGATTATCTTCCAACCACTGGTTAACGACAAAATTCCAAACCACTGGACCTAAGACTGACCCTTGGGTACATTCTCTAATTCTGAATCTTTGAAAGTCTAAATGTTGAGATCTTACAACAAACTGTCTAACACTTAAATAATTTTTAATTGTATTAGAGACAGATGAACCAAAATCGTTATGAACAGCGAGTCGTTATGCAAATGGCAGCAACTGCAGCATGTCAGCGGGATGGGACACTATAAAAAAACACGACACAGCTCCGTTAATCAGTGTTACTCTTGTTCTTCAGATGGGAAAGGTACCGGACTTAGGGAGTTTGAGAAAGGTCAAATTGTAATGGCCAGACGACTGAGACAGAGCATATCCGAAGCGGGACAGCTAGTGCGTTGCTCATGGTCAGTTCTGGTTAGTAACTACTGGTAGGAGGGAAAACTCGCGAACCTCTGGTGAGGTGTTGGGACCAATGCTGATAGATGCGCGAGTTGAGCGAAGGCTCTTCTGGATGGTACTTGGCAACGGAAGGTAACTGTGGCCCAACTCACCATTAATTTGAACGCTGGTGATGGGAATAATGTGTCACAACACTGATTACACCGAACTCAGCTGAAATTTGGGTTTCGAAGCTACAGGCTGTTCTGAGTGCAAATGCTAACCGCGGTTCACCGGCAACAGTGTCTACAATGGGCATGCGACCATCGAAACTGGAACTTGAGTGATTGGAAGAAGGTTGTCCGGTCCGATGAATCACGTTTCCTGTTGCTTCAAGTGGACGGCCGGGTACATGTGCGATGTTTAACTGGGGATGCGATGGCACATGGATACGCCATGGGACGAAAACAAGCCGTAGGGGCAATGTAATGCTCAGATACCTTAGTCCAGTTATCCATGTGCCAGGCACTCTGACGTCTACCGTCTAAACATCAGACGGACATAGGGGAAAACCGTGGTGCCGTTTGACCATAAAAACACTTGCTTAAACATCATTGCTGACCAGGTACATCCTTTCGTGGCAACGGTTTCCCTTCTAGGGGATGCTGTATTTCATCAGGATAATGCCCGATGCCACACCTCTCGGATTGCCCGAGACTGGTTTTCAGAACATGAGGATGACTTCCAGGTATTGCCCTGGCTTCCAAATTCTGGAGACATCAATCCAATCGAGCAACTGTGGTTTGTATTGGAACAGCGATTCTGATCTGTGGCAACTCAACCATGAGCATAAAAGAAGTTAAAGGTTCTGCTGGTTACATGTCGGTACCAGATAGCATAAGGTACCAGTACCGACCTGCACTTAGAGGACCAACATCCTTTTAGGTAGATGGTCATGATGTTTTGGCACATTGGTGTATAACAAATCTGCGAACTCAATAGGTAATGACCTGAGAATGCTTTCATACCAATCAGTATCAAAAGCACCCTGAAAGTCCACAAAAAAAGGCTAACACATACAGTGTATTTACGATCTTTTAACATACGCTAATCCATGAGATCAATTATAGCATCCTCTGCAAAGCATTTTCTTTTAAAATCACACTGGTATGGAAAAGATAAATTAGCTATGTTAAATGATTCTTCCAATCTCAATAGTAATAACCTTTCAAAATCTTTACCCAGATATGCTAAAAGAGAAATAGATCTGTAAGCTCGGATTTGACCTTTTCTTACCTGGATCCAAAATCAATTTTAAAAGAGCAATCTTCTAAAAATGAGGAAAGATCTCTACTGCAAAATGTGTAGTGAACATATTCAAAACAGTCTCAGGGAAATACTCAATAATTTTCATTATACTGTTATTTTCAACCATACCCAGTCTGGGAGTCTTATTAACATTAAATTTAGAGAAAATTGATATTAATTAATTAATGTTAAAAATAACTGGTTATTATTCAGCCAACAATATTGTTTATTTTTTATTCTAATTTTCTCTGGACCATATTATCACTCTCATAACCATCAGCTTTAATCAATTCATCTGTAATTGTTATAACTGTAGATAACCAATCAGATGTTTCTGTATCTCCAGTATTAACAGTATAAATGATATTATTAGCAATTACTTTATTCCTTAACTTAAAAAAAAAGTCCCCAAGTGTCATCATTACCAACAGTATATTCCAATCATTTCCAAGCTTTCATTTTATGCTTATAAATCTGTGTATGATAAACCCATTTTTTTTTTTTTTTTTTTCAATTTGTATAACTCTTTATACCTTTGAACCTTATTTGACCCCTCAGTTCCTGTACCTTTGATATAACCTCCTCAACCCGAAAACCTCTTTATGTAATTTAGCCAATCCTTTAGACCAGCATGGCAGCATAGCTCACATCTAAAGATATCGAGTTCTGGACAAAACATGTGTATTCCAAAGCATTTAGTTTATTAAGTTCAGCAACTGGTTAAGAAAAACTAACATTTAACAAACATTGAAATACTCCCAAATCATTTTCTTATAATGAAATTCCTGCATTCATGAAATGTCTTAAAACTATTAATATCACTTTTCAACGATAAATAAAATACAATAGCTCTGTGATAACTGTTAGTATATTCAGTTATCACGTTCGAAAAAAAGAGCGTCCTGTCCACAACCTGCATTGCCAGGGTTATGCAGTACTAGATGATCCGTGGACATTATGAAATTTTGAGGGCTTCCCTTTCAAATATAACACATGCAGATATAACATAATATAAACTCTACAAATGCCATAATTCTGCTATACTACTATTTCACAAATGTGATTTGGCATTAGAATCAATTTTAAACACAGTATTACTACCTGAAATAAAATTCGTTGCACTTTCCAAATTTTTGTATGCAAGAATCAGTACTCTTAGTTAGTAGGCAATATATAACGATACCAGATAGAAAGAGATAGCAGCAGTTGATACATGAATAGGAGTAGCATTCTGACTGCACATTTTAAAAATAACAGTTACGTTTAAATTCTTGTTAAACACTACTCTGGTCGTCAGGTTTGCAATTTACCACATGTATGACTTGTGAAGTAACAGGAAAACCTGTGACTCTAAATACTTTTCCAGAAGTGCCAACATATGGCCCCTGTACACATAGAATATAATAATCAATCTCAATCATAGCCACCCTAGCTCCATCATTCACAGCCGTCACCCTTTGTGCATTCATTTGCATAATCTTAATAACCTCATGGCTTAATGATATAGAATTAGTAATACCTGAAACATTACCACAATCAATACTGTTCATTAGCCATACTCCTTAAAATTTTTATGATATAAGTTATTCAAGATATCATCTTTGTGATTTTTTAGACACATACACGAGCATAGTAGGGTTAGATAACTTTATCCTATCAGGTTTAACCCATTTACTAGTGAGTGTATCATTTTAAATTCCGATCAACACCCTCCTTAATTCTTTTACTGTACCTTCGCACCTAAATGATTTAACTACCATTCTTTTTTTAAAAATTACTGCATATTTATTCAACGGTGAGTACCGTTTTTTAAGCACTTGCTGTTTCATATTTTAGTTAATAGATTTGATTCAAGTAGTTTTTGCATATCATTCTGATTTTCTGTCTCCGAAATAATTTCAAATTATTTTTGAGTTCCTAATTGTTGCATCATTAAAGTCGTCCGGTTTCAAAACATTTAGAACAATATCTTTAACTTAATGTCTAGAAGAATGGTTAGTTTCTTTATCTGCTGGTAATATAGGGGTAGTACATATAACATCTAACTTTAAAGTCATTACTTTTTAACCCACATCTCTCACATTACTCCCTATAACTTTATGTTTAATTTTATACTTATCAATCCCCCCCATGTGCTTCAATCACCTTAACCTTATTAGTATCCAAATGGTTGTTGGTCCTCCACATTAACTGTCAAATCAACAAAGTCAAGGAAGCCATGAATAAATGCCTGAGTAACTGAGAGTCCTCACATCTGCTGCTGATCTCTGTCCTCCGTTTTCTTATCACCCTGTGCAACAGCAGCAACCTCTCCCTGCCTGACATGTCTTTGGATTAAATCATAAAATGTGTTAGCATTAGCATTAGCATTAGTAGAGTCATTTGATGCAAGAAAGCAAGCTTATGCAGCATAACCAAAAAAAAAAAAAACCCACTTCCACTTCACCCCTCTGTTCGTTCAAAATACCTGTCCAGCTGAGCCTTAAACTTATTTAGGCTATCAACCTCCACCACAAGGGATGGAAATCTGTTCCACCAACCAACCACCCGCTGGCTAAAGGCAAATTTCCGCACGTCTATCCTACATCTGTCTTTCCACAATTTGAATTTATGCCCTCTCAGGTGATTTTTCTGAGCTAGAGGAAGAATCCCATCAGCATTGAGCATACTTAAACCATTCAAGGCTTTATACACCTCTATCAGATCACCTCATTGGTGCCTAGTCTCCAGACACTGTAATTTGCAAAACGTAAGCCTTTCTTCGTAAGAGCACCCCTTTGTTCCATTCACTAATCTTGTTGTTCTTCTCTGTACTCGTTCCAGCAGCTCTACATCCTTCTTGAAATGAGGCCTCCAGACCTGTATACAGTACTCTAGGTGTGGCCTGACCATTGCCTTATACAATGGAATAATCACCTCCTTATCCCTGCTGGAAAAATTCCTGTATATCATTGACAATACTCCATGAGCTACTCTTGCAGCCTGTCTGCACTGCTCAGAGAACTTCATATCTGCCTGCACAACCACCCCCAAGTCCCTTTCATTCTCTACCACTGTCAGTATAGTACCACAGAGTTGATACGTTGCTCTGGGGTTGCTGTTTCCCATGTGTAGTACTTTACATTTGTCAATGTTACACTTCATTTGCCACCTCTCAGCCCATCTGCTCAACCTTTCCAGATCCTGTTGCAGCAGCATAGTGTTAGTAGTGTCCTTGACAACCCTGGGAACCTTTGTATCATCTGCAAACTTGGACATTAAGCTTGATATACCATCATCAATATCATTTATAAATACAGAAAACAATAATGGACCCAACACTGAGCCCTGAGGGACTCCACTAATAACATTAGTCCACGATGAGCAGTGTCCATTGATTACCACTCTCTGTCTTCTCCCCCTCAACCACCCCTTTATCCATAGCAGCAATTTGCCTCCAATGTCACACTGCTCCAATTTGTGTAGCAGTCTTCCATGTGCAACAGTATCAAAAGCCCTTCTAAGATCCAAGTATATAATATCAAAGTTATTCCCCTGCATCCAGTTCTTTTGTGACTGCATCATAGTATCCAAACATATTCGTCAGGCAAGACTTCCCCTTAACAAAACCATGCTGCATCTGAGCTATAACTGAAGTCTTGTCTAAATGATCCTGCAGTGCTTCTTTAAACAGTGCTTCCATTAATTTTCCTGGAACAGAAGTTAAGCTCACAGGTCTATAATTACTTGTGTCAGCCTTTGATCCTCCTTTGTGAATTGGGGTCACATTTGCACATTTCCAGTCTATGGGTACCTCCCCTGAGTCCAAGGAAGCTCTCATAATTATGGCTAAGGGTTTGCTTACTTCCTTTCCTGCCTCCTTTAATATAACTGGATAGATCCCATCCACCCCGGGTGCCTTTCTTGTGTTTATCTTCAACAGTTTCTCCTCCACTTTACTCCCAGTTATTTCAAGATTCTGTAGCTTACTGCTAGAGTTGAATACACCTCTGGCATTCCCCTTGCTGAATAACTCCTCATGTGTGAATGTCGATGCAAAATATTCATTTAGTTTGTTAGCTACCTGAGCAGGATCATCAACAGTTGACCCATCAATATCAAGTGGACCAATCTGATTCATCCCCTTCCTTCTAGAGTTTACATAAGTAAAGAACTCTTTGCTGTTTTTCTTTGCATCCCTTGCAAGGATTTCTCGTAATCTGCCCTCGCCTGCCTAACCTTCTTTGTAACTTGTTTGCATATCAACTTGTATCTATCATAGGCTTCTGTGTCATGTGTTAATTTGTAAGTATCCCATGCATTTTTCTTCTCTGCCATATGCCTCATTAGTTCATCTGACATCCATTTTGGCCTAAACCTTGAACAATATTTCTTAGTTGGTATGTAAAGCCTAGTAGCTTCCAAGATAAGTTCTTTGAATGCTTCCCATTTTGAATTTGCTGTTGGTAACATCATCAGTTGGTCCCACTGTATAGAATTTAAATACTGTGTCAGTCCATCGTAGTCGCCTTTACGGAAGCAATAACCCTTCCCATTACCCCTAATGGTAGTTACCTCTTTGAGTGAATCCCACTTCAGCACACTGTGATCACTGCCACCTAGTGGTTCATTTATCTGCAGATTCTTAATGCATGAAGAATCACTGCTGATAATCAAATCAAGAGTATAACTCCCTCTAGTTGCCTCCCGAACATGCTGATGTAGAAAACAATCATCCAATAAATCCACAAAAGCCTTGCTAGTGTGTGAGTGACCAGCCCCAAATTCCAGTCAATATCTGGGAAATTAAAATCTACCATTATAAGACTCTCTGATTTACTGGCCCACTCTATTTCCCTGTACAGTTTCTTATTATACTCATCAGAGTCATTAGGCCTATAGCACACTCCTACTCTCAATTTTGATCTCCCAATGCTTATGTCACACCACAGTGACTCAACACTGCACTGTCCAGCGATGTCGACTGGCTTCACTTCCTTGGTTTTCATGTGTTTCTTAACTAATAGCATAACCCCTCCCCCCTTCCTATCCTGTCTATCCTTTCTGTGGACGTTGTACTCCCCAAATTGCAGTTCTGCATCCCTTATATCTGTGTGACACCACGTCTCTGATATCCCAACAATATCTGCCCTTGATTTTTTGAGCAACACCTGAAATTCGTCAAATTTATTTACTAAACTCCTAGCATTGGTGTACAGGCAAGTATACCTGCACCTGTTTCTATTCTTAGCTACCCTAACTGTGTTATAATACAGTTATTTGTTTCACAAAGGAAGTCTACGGAAAGCAGATACATTGAATAAACAACACAAAAACAAAATATTTCCTGAAGTTTTGCCCACTTTCCTTCTTGATCGTTGTTACCCAAGTCAGAGAAAATATGATCTAAACTAGAGATTGTTCTCATTATCAGAAATTATTGTGCTTGAATTTCAGAATTTCAGGTCAACTCAATTTGAGAAAGACATTAAGGTGCAGAAGGAACTGTCTTTTCGGTCTTAGAAGCTTTACAAATAATCGATACAGTCAGCGATACAGTGATTTTCAAATATGAAAGGAAAAATTGATTCTTTGTTAAACTAAAATTTGATATCAATTTAATTTTGATAGATTTTCTGTAAAAAAATTAAATTTAATGTTAATTTGAAAAAAAAAAATCAGGAATAAAAGAACGAGAGGGCTACATGAAACCATATTTAATATTGACTCTTTTGTTATTAAGAAACAACCGGTCCGGTCGGTTCACTCAGCTACACACAAATTAAATGACATCACTGTAAGAAAATTATCAAAAGAAGGCTTTCTCTCCAAAGAACCCTGTGCAAAGAAATGAATGGAGAAGTGGAAATTGGAAAACAATCTTAATTAATATATGGTACAGAAACGTACCGTTTTTCATGTACCCTCACAAACTAACAACAGCAGTAAAAAAAATAATAATAATTTGATACCATTCAGCTGTGAAATATTTGGAAAGACGTTTTCCGATAGAGGGTCTGTCAAAAGACATCTTAGATTTCATACAGGGGAGAAACCATTCAGCTGCAAAATGTTTTGCAGCATCTAAGCCGTTATTAGAGCAACTGCTTCAACAATACGCTTTATCAAATAAACCAAATCCCGGAATTTTCTCTGGTACAGATTGTCTTTAATAAAGTGCTATGTAAAAAAAAAAAACTCCTGTGGAGTCTTATTCGGAGATTTAGGTATCCAGGCAGCTGGGCGGCCTCCTCTGCCGATTCAACATCCAGGAAGAGTGTTGTACAAAAAATTGGTAACCTCTCGGTGAAAGTGTGATGGAGCACCATCTTACTGAAACCTGTGGAAAAAGAAATACCTGCTGATTGTCAAGGTATGTTGTCACGTCACTCTGGTCTCTATAAAAAAAAAATGGACCAATGACACCATTTTTGTGTACTGCTAACAAGTAATAGCTGTTCCTATGCCGTTTTTGATTGAGCGCGAGTACTCATGACGCGCCTGTATAGTGTACACCACAGCTTGATGAAACAAAACTTGCAGAGATTTCCCATCAACTGTATGGTCGTTTGAGAAACTATAATGAGTGGTTCTTGCATTATATGCCGTTATTTTAGAATAGCTCTAGCCGGAATACCCTGTATAAATATGCAGTTTGGTTTTTATAATCATAAAGTTCTTTAAATTTTTTTTTTTTTTTTTGGATTGCACTACTATAACTGCTTAAATTAGACCATATTTTTGAAAAGGCAATGTATTATAATTATGAAAATTCCACAGATTAAATAAAAACTGCCTGTGATTGCAGGCAGCCAGCTTCAGATTTCAGATCAGTTGTCTCACTGAAAAAATCTGGATACCAACAATTATTTACGGTTATTTTAATTATGAGAATTTTAATATCAGTCGACAAATGTAAAGAAGAACATTTTAGGTTGCTCTGAAAAATGCCATAGAATCCATTTCCACCGGTCCTTGTAATCCCTAAATCGGTCCTACAAAGGAAATCAGAATGGTCAGTTGGGAGCGATAAATGAGGTATTTCGTGTTGGCCAAAATTATTAGTTAAAACTCCAATAATATGTTGCTATACATAGAGTATTTAAATATCATTCAAGAATTTAATCCTGCATATTTTAATTTGCAGAAGCTATGATAATGTTTTGTAGTATCCCACACGCATTAATCAGAACTCGCTTTTAGAAACCGCATTTAAATTTTCTTTTGAGACAAATATACCATTTAACATTTAACTTACCGATTTAGTCAAAACATGAAATAAATTATTCACGAATATAATTGCAATTTTGCTTTTATTGTAAGTTTCTTCATTCAATATGGAATTTCATATTTTATATCTTTTCTTTTCCTCTTTCACAGGTTGTTCAAAGAAAATGGAAGAATAGCTAGAAAATATAAACTTAAAAACACTTTCTCTAAGAAAAGAAGGCAAGAAAACCACATCAATAGAAGAAACTTACGATGGCTCTGAAAATTCACTGATTCATAAAAGGCAAGAAGCAGTGAATAAAGCATGTAGTATCATTAACCTGACTGGTCTGATTTAAGGATTTAAATTTGGAAATGGAAATTTTTGTGTATCTTTATCGAAACGAAATTTTGTACGAGAACCAAATGCTATTGTGTCATATAATATCTGAAAAGTCGACGGATATCATCTTAAAATAACATTTTAAAAAAATCGTTACTTAACCTGCAACTTCGTTTTCCTAAGAAAAAAAAAAATTCGTAACATTCAGGATTTCCCTCCTTTTCACTTGTCCAACCTGTGAGAAGAAGATATTTTACTATAAAAAAAAAAAAAAAAAAACGGAAAATAGCCCACGTCAATAAGGGAGACTTCGAGTGACCCCGAAAGTTCACTGATTTGAAAAAAAAACAAGGAGCAGTGATTAATGCATGAAGTATCACCACATTGCCTGGTCTGTTTTACAGATTCAAATTTTCATTGTAAATGTTTATATGTATCATTATCGAAAGGAATTAATGTATGGTTAGTGAATAATGTAGATACAGTTATAGTGTCTATTAACATGTTCAAAGGGTTCTCCTTGTAAAATAAAAAAAATAATAATTACGAACTATGCCAATTGTCCCTAACATCAAATCTTATAATGCATATTGGTGTTCATTCAGGAGGGAAACTTTTCACCTGTCCAAACTGTGAGGAGAAGTTTTGATTTTCACAAAATCTTACACAACATGTGAGAGTTCATAGAGGCATCAGAAGATTCAAATATCAGAAGTGCGAATAGCAGATTAACAGATCAGGAGAAATGAAATCACATATCCGAGTAAGCAAAGAAGAGAAACCTTTGAGCTGTGAGAAATGTGAGAAGCAGATTGAAACATCATCAAAATACAAATTACAAACTGAAGTGCAAACAATTGAGAAGCTTTTCAACTGAGAAATATTTGGAAAGAAGTTTTTCTATTCAGCGCATCTCAAAATGCATCTTAGAATTCATACAAAGGCAAAACCGCACAGCTGTGAATATTGTGGAAAGAAGTTTCTCTACTCAGCACATCTCAAAGCGCATCTTAGAGTTCATACAGGGGAGAAACCATTCAGCTGTGAAATTTGTGGACAGAAGTTTTCCCACTCAACTGAAGTCAAAAGCCATCTTCGATTTCATACAGGGGAGAAACCATTCAGCTGTGAAATATGTGGAAAGACGTTTTCCCGAAGTGGGCATCTCAAAAGACATCTTAGAATTCATACTGGGGAGAAACCATTCAGCTGTGAAATATGTGGAAAGACGTTTTCCGATACAGGGTCTGTCAAAAGACATCTTAGATTTCATACAGGGGAGAAACCATTCAGCTGCAAAATATGTGGAAAGACGTTTTCCCAAAGTGATCATCTCAAAAGACATCTTAGAATTCATACTGGGGAGAAACCATTCAGCTGTGAAATTTGTGGAAAGAAGTTTTTGGACTCGGGGTATCTCAAAACGCATCATAGAATTCATACAGGAGAGAAACCGTTCAACTGTCAGAAATGTGAAATGCAGTTTAAAACATCACGTGAATTGAAATTACATACGCGAGTTCACACAAAGGAGAAACCTTTCAACTGTGAAATTTGTGGAATGAATTTTTCCGGAACAGCGTGTCTCAAACCACATCATAGAATTCATACGGGGGCTAAACCTTTCAGCTGTAAAATGTGTGGAAAGAATTTTTCAGACAGAGGGAGTCTCAAAAGACATCTCAGAATTCATACAGGGGAGAAACCATTCAGCTGTAAAATTTGTGGAAAGAATTTTTCCCAAACATACCTCCTCAAAGGGCATCTTAGGATTCATACTGGGGAGAAACCTTTCATTTGTGAAATTTGTGGAAAGAATTTTTCCCAAACACAGAATCTCAAAGCGCATCTGAGGATTCACACAGGGGAGAAACCATTCAGATGTGAAAATTGTGGAAAGAATTTTTCCGAAAGAAGAAGTCTCAAAAGTCATCTTAGAATTCACACAGGTGAGAAACCATTCAGCTGTGAAATTTGTGGAAAGAATTTTTCCCAATCATCACAATTCAAAGAGCATCTGAGGACTCATACAGGTGAGAAACCATTCAGCTGTGAAATTTGTGGAAAGAAATTGTCCAACCTAGGAAGTCTCAAAACGCATCTTAGAATTCATACAGGAGAGAAACCGTACAGCTGTCAGAGATGCGAAAAGCAGTTTAAAACATCAGGACAACTGAAATCACATGGGCGAGTGCACACAAATGAGAAACTTTAAAATATGCGGAAAGTCGTTTTACTGTACAGGGAGTCTCGAATGTCATATTAGAATTCAAACAGGGGAGAAACCCTTCAGCTGTCAGAAATGCGAAAATCAGTTTAAAACATCAGATTTGAAAATACATACGAGTGTCCACACTAAGGAGAAACCTTTCAAATGTGAAATTTGTGGAAAGAATTTTTCCCAAACAGCTAATCTCAAAACGCATCTTAGAATTCATTCAGCGTAGAAATAATTCAACTGTGAAATTTTTCGAAAGAAGTTTCCCGACACATTACATATCAAACCGCATCTTCGAATTTTTAGAGGAGAAAACGTTTCAGCTGTGAGAAATGTGGAAAGCAGTGTTGGAAAACAGTAGGTTTCAAATCACACGCGAGTGCACTCAACTGAGAAACCTTTCAGCTGTCAGAGCTTCGAGATTAAGGTTAAAAATTCAGGATAGCTGTAAGAAAAATAGAATAAATACACTTTCACAAAAACACACTTTCAGCTGAATTGTCAGCTGAAAGAAACACTTGACAATTCACAGCTGACAATTCTGTTAAAATAACAAGAGAAATTATCTTCAAAGTCATACAGCTAAAGAAATAATTGATTGAGCAGTGAATTACATGGAAAGAACTTTCTCTTCACGACCAGTCTCAGAAATAACATTAGAATTCATAGGGGGGATAAACCTGTCAGACTTTTGCGAAAACATTTTCCCTTCCAGGGAATGTTAAAATCAATACAGAGAAGAAACATTTCAGTTTTCAATTTGAAGAAAGAAGTTTTACTTTTCATAAAATCTGAAAACCCATCTTACAGTTCTTTCATGAAGATATCATTCTGCTGTACAATGAGGGAGAAGTAGTCTTCTGAACTCTGAGAACACCGGAGTATTCACATTGAGAAGCACTCGTGCGTAACACAATTGATAGAATCGATTACCTCCTCATACCGTGTGAAAAAGACCAAAGTTCAGATCCCGTTTCTGCCATGATGTCAGAAAATTTTATGGGCCTTTTCTAAAAGGTTGTTGAGTCAGTTGAAAATTGTAGCATAGTTTTTCACTGAAACATGGCTTTTCTTACAGAAAATCAACTACAAGACACGTGCAATTTACAAACAGTAGGTGCACAATGCAGTATGGCCCGAGTTTCTGATGCTCCTAAAATCTAAAACTAGAGCATACTGAAAAGACTATTATACAGTCTAATTTACCCGGTAACCTGAAATTTTCATATCGTATAATCTCTGTTCTTAGAGGAGAAACGATTTTCCGGGTTCAGGTAAACAATTTATAGTGCCACATAAATTGAAATCCCATGGAACGTTCACACAAAGGAGAAACCATACCTCTGTAAAATATGGGGAAAAAGGTTATCCAGTACAGGAAATCTCTAAAAAGCATTAAATATATGTAAGGAATGGTTGACCCTAAAATAATAGTTTGAAGTTTGTCCAATTTGTGGAAAGTTTTCCTATTCAGAGTATATTAGATTTCATACAGCTATCAAACCTCGTAGAAGCAGTTTTCCAAATCCGAAACTCCAAGACGATATACGAAAAGGCATACTGAGAAAAGCCATTGAGTTATTGAACTTGTATCATAAAGTATTCACTTTGTAGTAATTTAAAAACACGAAATATCAATCCGAATTTCTAAGCAAATGATGTTCTGCAAACGTTTATTATTTGGGATTCCCTATTCAGCAATGAAAAGAATTACTTCATCGTGATATACTAGGTGTTGTACTAAAAATTAATAACATTGTCACTGTTCCCACAGGGAAAGACATTTTAGGTGAAGCTACCATAGATTTAATTCTGCATCTTTAGGAAAGTTCTAAAAGTATGAGGTGACCAAAATTACTTTGAAATATATCCTAAAGATCACGAGGCCTAGACCAAAAATCTCAACGGTTCTCTGCAATCTATCACTATGCCTTTCTGATGGAATATTGTTTTTGTGTGTGTCTCACATTAAACTTCGTACCTGTTGCAAAGTGATGTGAAAATCTTTTCCAAATTCCCGATTCATATGAAAATATTTTTCTTCTGTAAAAGTATAAGGGAAATTGAAATCCCATGCAATAGGAGAAACACAAAGGAGAAATCATCCAGGCATAAAATATAAAATAAACACAATACAGTTAATAATATAAACACAAGTGAAAAAAAAAAAAAATCTGCATATGCTGGACGGAAATTTGAATATTGATATTCTCAAAGGAAGAAATCTCTTTTCAAACTGGACCTGCAGTTGTCACCAATATCCTTCAGACTGTAATGTTGTGGTCCATGGCCAGATGCTGCTAAAATGCAAAGGTGGTATTGAACGAAAATTATTCTAACAGGCTCGTGTTTCAAACCCACTATTATTATTACTACACCACTAATATGAACAGAATAACCTTAGAACACTTTTGATGTATTAACCTTTTTTGAGAAATAATAAAATTTCATGAAATTGGTGATATGTATTTTTGTGTATTGATTGTCTCTCGAATTAATGTATATAAAATGGCGTTACTGGGTTTGTACTAATAGTTAAAGCTCAATTTCCCGTTTTCCCTAAAAGTACCAGGAGGTTATAAAATCAATTTCCCTATTCAGGAGAACCGAGTGTCAAAACGTTTAGAGATTGAGCAGTGAAACCCGGCGGGTATGTCATTTAGGGTATTAGGAAGCGATTTGTAGAAGAGAAAAAAAAAAAGTCAGTTGAAATATCCGCCACCAGTGTAGAAATTGGCACTGTAAACATGATATGGAGTACTTAACTTAGGATCAGATTTTAATACCCGAAAATAGAAATCTAAGGATATTTTTTATGTGGATTCCTTCACTTTAGATGACATTTTGAAAACAGACGACTGTGCGACAGTTTCATTGGGGATGTTGGCTATATGGCTATTAATGTTTGCAGCCATGGTAAACTCTGTCTTTCAGGTATCCCCATAGCTAGTAATCAGAGGGATCGAGATCTGCTGATCAGGATGTAAGGTGTATTTAGTGTCAGAAGGCACCAGTGGTTTCCCCCATCTCCGCGTTTCTTTCATTGTGGATGTACCAGTTTGCTGGAAATGAATGAGGTTTAAGAGTGTATGGGCACTGCAAAGTAATTTTGTAGGTTATGGCGGTGTCCCTTATATCCGCCGTTTGTTAAAAAACTTTTAATGCCAGCAGTATCATGAAATTCCTCTAATTTTAAGTGTAATTTAGGTTTAGTCTCGTTTAAGTTTAAATTTGGTTAGGTTTAATTTGGAGTTTAAGTTTAGGTTTAAGGTTAGCTTAAGTTAACTTTAGTTAATTGGAGTTTAAGTTTAAGTTGAGTTAGGTTTAGGTTGAGAGGTGGGTTAAGTTAGGTTAAGTTGAGTTAGTTTAGGGTTAAGTTTAAGTTTTTGGCTCGGTGCAGTTTTAGTTTGGGTTGAGTTTTAGTCGGGTTAAGTTTAATTGAGTTTTGGTTAAGTTAAGTTTAATTTCAGTTGAGGTTGGTTATAGATAAGGTTATATGGGTTTAAGTTTAATTAGTTTTAATAGTGGTTTTTGTTAAGTTTAGGTTTTAAGTTAGGATGTAGTTAATTTGGGTTTAAGTCAAGTTAAGGTAACTTAGTCAAGTTTGGTTAAGGATGAGAATTCTTAGCGTAATTTAATTTAGCGTATACTCAGTTGGGTAGTTTAGTGTGAATTGTGTGTTTTTTAGTGTATGGGCACTGTGTTATGTATAGTGTCACGTACGTGCAGACAGATCCATATATATATATGCAGTAGATATATCCATCATCGTCGGTTTGATGATCGTTAGGTGAGGGGGTTAATGCTTACATAATAAAGGCCGAAAGAATTGGCGAACGGAAATTTTGACATAATTAAGTTTTTGTGTGTGGGACATTCGCTAGAATAAAGTTATCGCTAGCATAAAGTTAGAGTGGGTGAGAGACTGAAGGCTGAGGGGGGGATTAATTATTATTATTATTTTAGGGTTTCCCGTAATTAAATACATTAACCCGTATTCGTGTCTGTAAATTGCGTGTGTTCTCTGGTCGATTTGCCTGTTTTGCTGGACGGAAAAACCCCAGTTTCTGAGGGAAAAAACCTTGCTATCTCCGCCTGAGACCGACTAACTCAGCCACGGAGTGAAAAAAGGCCACTAAAGTTCCTCCCGTCATCGACGGGATTCGAACCCGGGCCTTTTCCACCCGGTGTGGGGAGGATGGTGGCGGTACCACTGTGCTACCCACACATACGAGGGGGGGGATTAAGGCAGAAATAGAGGGATGATACAATAGGCAACCCCAGAAGTCAGTAAGGCAGGCCCATGCCTCACCAGGAGAAAGTAGGGGGCGCCAATGGGGACCGGCGCAGGGGAAGAGGTTGAAAGGCATCAGGCAAGGGAGCCCGGTGCGATCGCCAACAAGCGTCTGCAGGAAAACTATACAATGGCCCTGATGGGGGTGTCATGTCCGAGTTGTCATCCTTGGGACCAGGGTCCCGTCCCTGTTAGTCATTTACCTTAGTGTTGTTTTATTTCCTAAGCCTTCCAGTTCTGAGGAGTATGTCTTGTTCATATAGACCCAGCTGGTGGGGTGTCTAAGTTTTGTAGTCATCTCCGTTTGTCTTTCATGTGACATGGGTCCCGACCAGATGGCCAGAACTGCAAAGTCTGCAAAGTATTTATGTAGGTTACTGGCGGTTTCCAAGGCTTCCCTTATGTCCGCCGTTTGTTTTAAGATTTTTAATGCCAGCAGTATCTGAAATTCCTCCTATTTTTAAGTTCTAGTTTAAGTTTAGTCACATTTAGCTTGAGTTTTAAGTCGAGGTTAAGGTTAGTTTTCATTTTGCTTAGTTATTGCAGATTAAGCTCGGTGGAGTTTAGTTAAGTCTAATGTAGGTTAGGTTTATGTTAATAGTTGTAATTGGTCTGAAGTTAGGTTAGGGTTAGGTTTATATTGGTTTATGTGAATTTAGTTTTAATTAATTTACCTTAGTGAAGATTTAATTAAGTTTTGGGTTGGTTATGTAGTTAGTTTAAGTTTAAGTCAAGTTAGGGTAACTTTATGTTTAAGTTTTAAATTAAGTTTGAGTTTAGTGCGTGTTTGTTATAATTCCTTTAGTTTTAACTTAGCGTATAGTCATGTAGGTAGTTTAGTGTGAGTTGTGTGTTGTTTTGTGTTGTGTGTGGCTGGCTTCTGGCCTTTAGCAGCAGGGGGTCGAGGGCGGAATGTGCCCCAACCCCCCACTCCCGTCCCTAGCCACGAGGAGGCAGCCAGGTTCTACTATCCATTTGTGCCCTAGGGGCCAAATCTAGAGCTGGAAGAAATTGCATAATTAGTATCTATCAGTTATTCTTAATTTCTGAGTCACTTACATTTAACCTTATTTATGCCTCCAACACTCCCAGGGCCCAATCCTGACCAGTGTGGAAGCACCTTTTAAGAGAAAGCTCATTTTTTCTGTTTTACACATGGTTGTTACTTTTGTCTTTTGTTTTTTTTATTTTTTGGCATATTATTTTGGGTTTTGTGCTCCCAGCTCCCGCAGGGCTCAACCTGTCCAGAGAGTGGGAGTGTAAGTTCCAACGCACACAATGTCACAATTTCTCAAGGGTTATTTTGGAAGATAAAACACTGAGATAAAACACTGTTCACTTGACACTGCATTCCATGGTCCCTACTAGATATAATCCTTTCATTCTTACTGGTGGGGTTGGGTAACCAATCCCAGATTGTCTCCTAAGCTTGCCTTGTAGTGGATTTTGTAATCTTTCTTTCAGTGGCAGTTTTTCACTTATCTTCATTTTTTGACCACTTGTTCTAAGATGTTTACTCACCATTCTCTGTTTTTATGCTTCTCAATTGCAGTTGCTGTTCTCACATTCACCTTTATTACTTGATTCCTGCCACACTACTATGTACAAGAGAGTGAACTCCCCACCCCTTGTACATTAAGTGGTCCTTCTGTGCATTTTATGACCATGGGGAGTCTATCCCAGAAGATCTGTGTGCCTGAGTCCTATCTTGGTGTACCTGCAGTGGTCTGGATTGTGGTAGTATTTTGTGTGCCTTTGCATCCATTTCCTTCTGCTATGTTTGATTTTATAATTAAGAGTGTGGTTTAATACGGTATTTTCTGATCCTGGTGAGCCTTGCTCTGGTGTTTACTGGCACCTACATTGCATAAGAGCTACAGTATGTATTTCCTACTATATGACTGCAGTCTACCTGCATTTTTCTGTCTCTTATCAGTCTGTGCCAGTGTACTGTGAGTCTGGGGCATGGCTACTGGAATATTGGTCAATAGCATGCCTCTTGTTGCTGTTTTGTTGTTTCCATTATCAGGTTTAATTTTGTTTGTATTTACAGTTTTGGGCAAGGCGTTGCTCACTGTTCTCCTTCACCCAAGTCCCTTAGGCTCTGTTGGTTCAGTTGTTGGTTCTTCCTTGAGCTTGGCACTGGTAGGTTATGTATTTTGTAGGGTGTATGTCCATTACTATGGTTGCCTGTATTCCCAGGCTATAGTCCTCATGCAGTTTGTCAGTTCACTGAGTGTGCCTTCTGTGCATTTTATGGCCAGTGCGTAGTCTTTCCCAGAGAATCTGTGTGCTTCAGTCTTGTCTTTATAGTGCCTGCAGTGGTCTAGATTGTGGTAATATATATGTACCTTAGCTTCCATTTCCTTCTGCTGTGTTTTCTTATTTAAAGTATTATTTAGATTTTGTTTGTTAAGGCACATGTCTACCAGTAACAGATCACTATGGTGTCTTGATTTGGCAATTGGTAGTGTGGTTTTTGAAACAGTTTAGTCAGATCCAGATATGCCTGGCTCTGGTGTGTACTGGCACCTACATTGCCTGATACTAAGGTATGATTTTCTTGCTGTCAGACTGTAGGCTGCCTGGAATTTTTTGTGTCTCATGTCTGTCTGTACAGGTGTGCTGTGAGTCTAGGACATGACCACTGGAATATTGTTCAGTAATAAGCTCCTTGTTGCAAATTTGTTGCTCCCATTTTCAGGTTTGATTTAGTTTGTACTTGCCATTGTGATCAAGGGTGTTGCTCACCATTCTCCTTCACCCAGTGACCTTAGGCTTTGGCAGTTCAGTTGATTGCTCTTTCATAGGCTTGGCACTGGTAGGTTATGATTTTTATAGATGTATGACCTTTGCTATGGTACCCTGTGCTTTCTGGCAAGGTCCTCATGCAGGTTTTCAGTGGCCCCTTTTGCTTGTAGCAGTGTGCTGTAGGAGGTGTAACTTGGGCAGTGGGGGGAGGGTCAACCTCTTGCCCTTAATATTGGCTTGTCATGTTCACTTTTGCAATTTTGATTTATTCATGGTAGGGTATTGTGACCTAGGATGGGGAATTCAATATTTCTTATATGTTCCTTAGGCAGACATTCTAGCTTGACTGGTCTTAGTAGGCATGGTGCTAGTTAAACATGAAGCTTGCAAGTTTGGCCATTGCTGTAGTTCCTGCAGTGTCAGTGCTACCTGCACCATGCTTTATTTCCAGTGCCCCAGTCTGCCTGCAGCAGAATACTGTGAGAACAGACCTAGATACTGTGTAGTGAATCAGTTTCAGGCCATTGGTTTGATTTGGCTTTACTGTCCATTTTCATCTTTTGTACGTGCTGTGCTGATGTGATCTATGGTTGTATTCATTTATCCTTTCATTCACCAAGCATCCAGTGGGCTTGGCAATTTAAGATTTGGCTAAGCCTGGGCACCTGGCTTAGGTATTTGGTATCATGTTGGTTGGGACCATGTTGTGATCCTCTTAGGTGACAGGCAATGGCTAGATGCACTCTTTTCTGTGTCTTATACGTGCTTCCAGCAGATTTCTGTGATGTCTGAGTCCCTGCCCCTGGGACTATAGGTGTATATCATGCTCCTTAGTGTCAGTTTTGTTATTCTCATATTCACCTTTCTTTCTTGGTTCCTGCCACACTACTATGAACAAGGATTTCTACTCACCTACCCACATACACTGAGTGATCCTTCTGTGCTTTATATAGCCAGTGGGCAGTCTTTCCTGGAGAATCTGTGTGCTACAGTCTTATCTTGGTTGTGTCTGCAGTGGTCTTGTTTGTGGTAATAAGTATGTACCTTTGCATCCACTTCCTTCTGCTGTGTTTTCTTATTTAATGTATTATTTAGATTTTAGTTGGTTAAGGCACATGTCTACCAGTAACAGATCACTATGGTATCTTGATTTGGCAATTGGTAGTGTGATTTTGAATACAGTATAGTCAGATCCTGATAAGCCTGGCTCTGGAGTGAACTGGCACCTACATTGCATGAAACTAAGGTAAGATTTTCTTGCTGTCAGACTGTAGGCTACCTGGGATTTTTGTGTCTCATGTCTGTCTGTGCCGGTGTGCTGTGGGTCTAGGACATGGCTACTGGACTATTGTTCTATAACAAGCCCCTTGTTTCAGTTTTGTTACTCCCATGATCCGGTTTGATTTGGTTTGTACTTACAGTTGTGAACAAGGCGTTGCTCACCATTCTCCTTCACCCAGTGACCTTAGGATTTGCAGTTCAGTTGATTGCTCTTTCATGAGCTTGACACTGGTAGGTTATGATTTTTATTGGTGTTTGACCTTTGCTATGGTACCCTGTATTCCAGGCAGAGTCCTCATGCAGGTTTTCCAGTGGCACCTTTTGTTTATAGCAGTGTGCTATAGGAGGTGTAACTTGGGAAGTGGGGGGAGGGTCAACCACTTGCCCTTAGTATTGGCTTGTCATGTTCACTATTGGAATTTTGTTTTTATTCATGGTATGTTATTGTGACCTAGGATGGGAATTCAATATTTCTTCTATGTTCCTAAGGCAGACAATTCTAGCTTGGCTAGTCTTAGTAGGCATGGTGCTAGTTATTTATGAAGCTTGCAAGTTTTGGCCATTGCTGTAGTTTCTGAGGTGTCAGTACTGCCTTCACCATGCTTTATTTCCAGTGGCCCAGTCTGCCTGTAGCAGAATACTGTGAGATCAGAAACTAGACACTGTGTGGTGAATCAGTTTCAGGCCATTGGTTGATTTGGTTTTACTGTCCATTTTCATCTTATGTTCATGCAGTGCAGATGTGATCTAAGGTTTGTATTCACATATCCTTTCATTCACCAAGTATCCAGTGGGCTTGGCAATTTAAGATTTGGGTGAGCCTGGGTGCCTGGCATAGGTATTTGGTGTCATATTTGTTAGGACCATGTTGTGATCCTCTTGGATGACAGGCTATGGCTAGATGCACTCTTTTCTGTATCTTTTACCTGCTTCCAGCAGATTTCTGTGTTGTCTGAGGCCATTACCCTGGGATTTAGGTGTATATCATGCTCCTTAGTGCCAGTTTTGTTTTTCTCATATTCACCTTTCTTTCTTGGTTCCTGCCATACTACTATGAACAAGGATTTCTACTCACCTTCCTCATGTGCACTGTATTCCTTCTGTGCTTTATATGGCCGGTGGGCAGTCTTTCCAGGAGAATCTGTGTGGTACAATCTTATCTTGGTAGTGCCTGCAATGGTCTAGTTTGTGGTAGAAGGTTTTGTGCCTTGGCATCCATTTCCCTTACTGTGTGAGTTCTTATTTAGATATTATTATATTTTGTTTGTTTGTGCTCATTACTGCTAGTAGAGATCACTGTTCAGTCTTTGATTTGGCAGTTGAGAGTATGATATTAATCAGACCCCTTGGTAGGTTATTCTTGCTAGTTGTTGTTGTGGATGTTCTTTCTTCTCTTGAAGACTCTCTCCGCATAGGTAGATATTGCTTTGTAAGATTCCTCATTTATAAGTAGCTGAGGGAAGTCAGTTTCGGTGAAGACACTAGTTTCCAGTTGTAGGGGTAACCTATAGTCAGTGTATTGTGCACAGTCCAGGATGATGTGTTGTACTGTTTCCAGGGCTCCACATCTGCACTGTGGCGTCTCTGAAAGTCCCAGAGCATGCAGTCTTGAGTTAATACTGCCATGTCCAGTTAGGAGAAAAGTTAAGTATAATCCTGGGTTAAACCAGGGCCTTTTGTTTTTGCTTAGTTCTACTGCTTCTGGGAGAAACATGTGTGTTACTCTCCCCTTTGGTTCATTTTCCCAGGCTGCTTGCCAGTCTCTAATATACAGGTCCCTCAGCCTCTTGTTGTCATCTTTTATTGTTAGGTTTCTGTCTATGTCATATCCCTCAAAGCATGAAGGGCTATTCCTACTTCGGCAGTATTGTAAGTAGGTGTCTATTATCTCATATTTGATTGGTGGTTTGCCACTTATAATTTGTAGGACTGCAGTTGATGCTGTACGGCATACTTTTGTGGTCGCAAGCAGGAAGAATCTTTGTGCTTGTGTAAAAAGCTTGTTGACTACCTGTCTTTTTATGCTGCTGGCCCATGCTCCTGCTGCATATGTGATGATTGGAAGCAGGATACAGTTGTAGTAAAGTAGCAGGGTCCGCGGTCTTATGTCCCATGAGGATCTGGTGATTCTTTTTAGCTTTCCAGTTATTGTTTTCACTTTTTGTAATATATATTTCGCATGGGGTATATATTGCTGCTTGCTGTCTATTATCACCCCCGGGTACTTAAGTGAGGTTACCATTTTGAGGTTTTGATTGTATAACTTGATGTTAGGTGGCCTTTGAATGTCCAGTTTCCCTTTAAGTAGGATTTGCTTAGTCTTGTCCGGGGAGATTACCAGTTTGTGTAGAGTACTCCAGGCGCAGAGGTCTTCAAGAATCTCATTGGCAGCTTGTTCTAGGGCCAGTCTTGAGTTTCCTTGGAGGAGGATGATAAGGTCATCTGCAAAAGCTACCTTTACAGCCGGGTGGTGTTGGCGTGTGAGCCACCCATCAAGAATCACATTCCAGCAGAGTGGCCCCAGAACCGATCCTTGTGGGCAGCCCCGCGTAACTGGCCTAGTGACAAAGCAGTCACCAGAGTAGACAACCAGGCTGCAGATGGCCAGAACTGTGGAGAGTCTCTAGACATAATGCGATCATTTTCGAACGTTGAACGGATCAATTCCTTCACTTGTTGACCAACGTGGGGAGGGGCGCCATCTTTCATGAACAATACAGCCTACAAGCATTACCTTTCTTGCAGATCGGGAATAATGTGATCTCTTACAAGAGCACAGTACCATACACTATTTACCTTTTGGTGCCATGGGGTATAGACTTCACAGAAAAATGGAATCCACACGATACTGTAATGCAGCATTTCTCAGACTTTTTTAGTCACTGAACACTTTTCATCTCACAACGTATTCATGAAACATTTGCGAAACAAGTTTAGCGAGAGCCAAATAACTTGCTAAAATTTTATTACATATGACGCACTCTGCACCAGAACCTTCTTATTTCCATCACTTTTAAAGCCGAAAAAATGAAATAACTCATCATAATTTCATTTTGTTCTTTTATCATTTGGTGCCTGTTGTTTCATTTCGGATTTCTAGGCAACAAAAGGCTGTGATTGTTCATCCTCACTTTGAAGTGCGACAATATTGTGTTCGTTTTTAATTGACCACGGTTGAACTACTAGAAGTACTTTGCTCCATGTTTAAAGTTCCTTTTTTCAACCACAAATATATGGTCGCAAATTTCAGTAATAATATTTCGAAATAATAATAATAATCAAAAAACGTTATACAAGGAAATGAGTTTAATTATGATATAGATTCGCTTCACCGTCTCTCTCAGGCGTGGAAAAGCTACATCGTATCTAGACCTTACCACGGATTCGATAAATAACAGACAGGAAGAGAAGAAAAGACTGGAAACATATCTATAAACAATCGGGCATCGCTCTCTATCAACCTGTCTGCTCCAGGCTAAATCGCATACGAATGGTGTAATAGATCACCACATTGCTCGCGTTTTGCAAACTTCCCTATGCAAACTCGGCTAAATTAAAGTTTTCCACAGTCCATTGGATTATTAGTCTGTACCGGTATATTAATAACTGAAAAAAAAAACTTACGTTAAATATTATAATTATACAAAAGTGGTGTACGCTACAAATATGTAGACATGTATAGTATCTTATGTAGGACGGCACCTGAACGAAAGTTCAACTCCGTCTTTGTACACTGTGATGGTTACAGAAAGCACTGTAACAGGCCAGAAATGTGTGTAACGTTATGTTCGTGCAGTGTATGTGTTGTTGTGTTGTTTAGTTGTTTCTGGCCGTTTTGTCACCAGGCAGGCGATCACCTGGAAAGCCTGCCCAGTGTCCGTCTACACCACGGGGAGGTAGGCCAACGCTACAAATATGCAAAATTTATTTTTTTTTTAAATTATTAATTACGATTTTTCGAGAACCACTTGTTCACATCTCCTGGAACACAGATTGAGAGACGCTGCACTAATGTATGGACTTTGTAGTGGTCTCTCATGCACAGCAGATGGACGAGAATATTCGACAGTTTTGTGCATTAACAGCCCCATGAATAGCAAAATGTGCCTCATCAGACCACAAGATAATTCGATCCCATGTATCGTCAAGTTCCATAAGAGCCAGTAATTGTAGAGTAGGCTATTCGTTGTTGCTGATCACAAGATTTTATTTGTTTCAACACGTGAATCTTGTACGTCAACCAGCTTAAAATTATTCAAAGTACTTTACGCACAGTGGATCAAGTGAGGTTCAAGTCTCATAGCACTACTGGCTAGTAGTGTTTTGCCTTAGGCCACTTCATCCATTACCTCCGTTCCAATACGTTGTCATCCCGTACTGTGCCTGGAATTACAGCTGACTCTCCACTCGGCCACTTCAAATTTCTTTATTAGTTTTCGCAGCTCCACTGACTTTAAAGGGCCATTAAGTTTCTGATATTCACATAGCGCTACATTAGCATTACTATTATACTGGTTGAACAGATTCACTGGTAGGGTACGTTCCTCTTTTGTAAGAGCCATAGTGGTTATTGACGGTGGCATTGGACTTTCTGCTTTTATCTAAGAGGATGTCATTTGTGTAAGCAGCATGTCTCGAAGTAAATTACAAATTTTCTTTATGAGCAGCGCGGTTTTTCAGCTTTTGGCGAAAATACCAACTGTTTTTTCCCTTCTACAAATCGCTCCCCCATACCCTCAATGATATACCCACCGATTTTCACAACACTAAATCTACCCGTTTTGATACTTGGTCTCCTCAATAGGGAAACTTATTTTATAACCAACTCTTATATGGTCTGTGTTCCACTTTAATTGCATTTCTATTGTATTTATATAACAGTAGTCTATTTTTTCCTGGCGATAAAAATGGACTTCAATTACTTAATGAAAAGAAAATTGTGTGTGCGCTGAACATCTCATTCGCTTCTTTAGTCGAATACAATTTTCACATCGTTCTTGAACCAAAGCTGATCACACAGACTGAACCGAAGTCAATATCAAGGAATGTGCATTTAAACTGAGTGAATGCTTCAGTGTTGATGAAAATCCTGTTCCTGTTCCTGCTGTATATTACGAGTTGAGCGATATAATAGCGTACATCTGGCAATCGGTTTTTTCACCTTTCATTAACGACTGGACATTTTCATTTGCTGTATCAACTTCCATGAGTCCCCCTTTCATATTCACTTCTGAAATTTGTTGGGGAGATGTTTACTAATTGAGTTTTAATAGTATTGACGGTTATTCTGATTTGCGAAACTGGCTATAGCAGTAAAGATATAGCACAGATTTGAATTTATTACATAAAACCCGTCCACAGCAATGCTATTACATAAAACCCATCCAAAGCCATACGACCCTGCAGTAAAATGAACACAGATGCACTGCATGTGCTGGCTGGAACCTTTTCCACTAGACCTGGAAGTGGCCAGAATCGGAATTCTCTACGAATTTTCTAAGGGGAAGCTTTTACTTTCATGGGTTCCAAGCAGATCCCACTTGTAACCAAGCAACCGAAAAGAGACTACCTACCCACGTCTTGCAAATATGGCAATATCCGTGTGACAACTCTCCCAAGAGAGAGTTCAGTAGGAAAATATTTCACATTGTACAGAAATTACATCTGTACTCTGGGCCTCTATACAATCTTTTTACTTCTGTGGCACAGAACATTCAAGGAAAAACTCACAGCTCTGGGCATTAGCGTTAGTAGAGGCATACGATGCAAGAAATCAAGTTATGCACTATCAGCCAAAAAAAAAAAAAAAAAAACATTTCACTTCTCCCTTTGTTCCAAATGTCTGTCAAGCTCAGAATTAAATTTCTTTAGGCTATAAGACAACAAAAGATGGAAGCCTATTCCACCAATCAACTACCATCTGGCTAAAGGCAAATTTCCGAACGTTTATTCTAGAACTGTCCAAAATTTGAAAAACTCTGCCCCCTCAGGTTCTTAGTCTGAGCAAGAGGAAAGATTCCATCTGCATTCAGCTTGTCAACCTATTCAAGGCGTTATACACCTCAATTAGATCACCTGCCAGGTGCCTACTCTCCAGGCACTGCAATTTCCAGAATTTAAGCCTTTCTTGGTAAGAGCACCCCTTTGTTCCCGACACCAATTTTGATCCTACAAGTCTTTAACCAGTGATTCCGGAATTCCCCCCGAGAGTAAGTTAAACTAACAGGTCTATAGTTACTTTTGTCAGCTTCTGAACCTCCCTTTGTGAATAGGTTATATACTTGCACAGCTCCAATTCATGAGGACCTATACTGAGTCCAAGGAAGCTCAAATAATTGTATCTAAGGGTTTGCTTACTTCCTTTGCTGCCTCCTTTTAATATAACTGTATAGATCCCGTCCAACCAAGGTGCCTTCCTTATGTTAAAATACAACAATTTCTCCTCCCCTTTGCTCTCATTTATTACAAAATCACTTAGCTCCCTGTTAGATTTTAACAAACGTCTGGTACTCCCCTCATTGAATAACTACTCGTGTGTGAATGCAGATGTAAAATACTCATTCAGCTACCAGAGTATGATCTTCAATAGTCAACCAATCTATGTTAAGTGGTAAATTCTGATTCATCCATTTCCTTCTAGTTTTTACATAAGTAAAGAACCCTTTGCTGTTTTTCTTTGCATCCTTTGCAAAAGATTTCTCGTAATATGCCTTCGACTGCCTAACTTCCTTTGTGACTTGATTACAGACTAGTTTATAAATGCCATAGGCTTCTGTGTCTCCTGATACATTATACTCATCCCATACATTCTTCATTTCTGCCACGAGCCTCGTTAATTCATCTGACATCCATTTAGGCCTAATCCTTGAACAATATTTCTTAGTAGGAAGGAAACGTCTAGTAGCTTCTAAAATTAAGTCCCTGAAGGCTTCCCATTTAGAATTCAACGTTGGTTACATCATCAGTTGATCCCACTGTACAGAAGGCAAAATCTCTCTGAGACCTCTGTAGTCACCTTTACAAAAGCAAAATCCCTTCCCTTTAGCCTTGATGGTAGTTTCGTCTCCCAGTGGTTCCTTTATCTGCAAATTCTTAATGTATGGATAATCTCTGCTGATAATCAGATCAATAGTCTTACTCGCTCTGATTGCCTCTCGAACATGTTCCTGTAAAAAACAGTCATCCCATAAACCAACAAAAATCTTGCTAGTGTTCGAATGACCGACCCAAAATTATCAGTCAATATCTAGAGGGTTAAATTCCCCTATCATAAGACATCATGATTTACCGGCCCACTCTATTTCTCTGCACAATTGCTCATTATACTCATCAGATTCATTAGGCCTATAACTCACACCTAGTCTCATTTTTCCCTTCCCAGTGCTCAAACTATACTCCTAGCATTGGTGTACCTCAGGCATATCAAACATGCGGGCCGCATATGGCCCTTGGGAAGCACACCAGCGACCCACACAAAAAACACTAGCGATTCGCAAAATCTGTTAATTGAAGTAATTTAGGTAATTTAAAATTTTTTTTTATATCGAGCGCGGCTGCCTTACGACACGAATTCTAGCATTCCAATTTATTGGTGTAGGTACCTGGTCCTGATCCGAATTCCACGACCCACAACTGGAAAAGGTTCCTCTCTCGTTAAGGTAAACCGCTCTGCCTGAGTGAGATAGTGGAACCAACGAGATTGAGGTAAAAACCCGTTTATCTCGCTCGTAACAATATATAACCTGGACTAAATTTTGTTTCAGTTTTTTAACTGGTGATTTTATTTTTAATTTAATTTTATTATTTTTCAGATTGCATATTATCTTTAAAAATGGCTAGTGCTTCTCCAGCTAAGAGAAAAAGGGAACTGAACGAAGAAGGGCGGGTGTTTCAAGAAAAATGGGAATTACAGTATTTTTGCACAAGGCGAATGGAAAGATATATTGTATAATTTCCAACAAAAGCATTGCCACGCCAGAAGAGTACAACTTGCAAAGACATTATGAAACGAACCATCAATCTTACGATAGATATGAAGGTCCAATGCGTGTCTCTAGGCTCAAGGAATTGAAGGCTAACATGAGACAGAAACAGACTTGTTTTACGAAAATTGAGAAGGGGAATGTCGCTTCCGTTTCTGAAAGCTATGAACTATGAACAAGCTATGAACTCAGCCGAATGATCGCCATGAGTAGGAAATATAGTGAAGGAGATTTCGTAAAGCAATGCCTTGTTAAAACGGCTCAGATTGTGTGTCCAGAGAAAGCACACTTATTCAAAGATATTTCATTAACCAGGAACACAGGAACACTGTTGCTGAACGGATTGATGAAATGTGAAGTGATTTGAAACAACAGTTGAAGGCCACATCATCAAGATTTGAACATTTTTCTATTGCTATTGATAAGACCGTTGACATCACTGGAATAGCACAGCTTGCGGTTTTTTTCAGGGCTTGTGACAGTGAATTTAATATTTATGAGGAACTGATTGAACTGATCCCCATGCATGATACTACAACAAGCCAGAACATCTTTGAGAAAGTCGAGCAGGTTCTGCATGACTATAGTTTGGATTTGGGTAAACTTGCATGCTTATCTACCGACAGTGCTGCGAATATGGTTGGCAGTCATAATGGTGTTGCTGCCATGTTAGAAACAGAAATAGACAATTCGCACCCAGATTCATCATTTGCATATTTTCACTGCATTATTCATCAACAAAATTTGTGTTCAAAGATTTTAAAATTGGATCATGTGCTTAGTTTGGTCACAAAGACAGTGAACTATATCAGAGGCCGTGCTCTCAACCACCATCAATTCAGCCAGTTTTTGGAAGATATGGATAATCAGTTTACCGATGTTCCATCCTACACAGAAGTCCGCTGGTTATCATGTGACAAAGTGCTGAAAAGGTTTTATTTGTTCAGACAAGAAATAATTATGTTTTTGGAAATGAAAGGTCAAAACACGGATGAAATATAACATGAAGGTTGGCTCCAGGATCTGGCTTTTGCTGTGGACATTACTGCACAATTAACTGATCTTAATTGGAAATTACAAGGTAAAAACAAACTCATCACTCAGTTGTATGATGACATCAAGTGCTTCATTACAAAACTAAGCTTATGGACGTCACAGTTGTCAAATGAAAATTTAGTTCATTTTCCTAATTGCAAAGAGCTGAAAAACACTGCCAATACTGAGTCTCTATTTAGCTTTGCTAAGTATGACAGTCACCTGGAATTGTTGTCAAAAGAATTTCTGAAAGATTTCGTGATTTCTCATCTTTTGAACACCACTTTGCATTATTCTCAGCAACATTCACCTTTGATGTTGCCGTCTTGGCAGAAAGACTGCAGATGGAACTAGTAGAAATGCAGTCGGATTCTACACACAGAGCAAAGTATCTTTAAGTGGGGGATACCTCGTTTCTTTTTATTTTCTTTTCTCGTTTCTTTTTATTTTCATACCTTCCTGAAAAGTTTAAAAACTTGAGAAAGTATGCCACAAGGATTATGGCAATGTTCGGTTCTACCTATGTGTGTGAACAGTTATTTTCCTTCATGAAATCAAGAGAAACTTCTCAGAGAACAAGACTGACTGATCAACACCTATCATCTCTGATGAAAGTGGGAACTGCACAGACATTTCAGCCAGACAGCGAAAAAAATTTCATTAAAACGAGGTGTCAAGACACAGGACAAAACACTAAAAACAGTCGTTAATAAATGTTCATTTTGAACTGTTGTAATTTTTGTACAATTTATTTGTTGCTGTTGCATACAAATCTATATTGCCGTTTAAAATTTCGTGTTTTTTTTTTTTTCTTTTGTTAAACTACTTCATTACTTTGCATTCATGAATGTGGCTAGCCGCTAAACCATTTGTACGCACATTGTATGTTTCTACGTTTAAGTAATAAAAATATTCTGCAATAATTTTTATTAAATGACTTCAATTAGTTGTCGTGCGCGACCCTCACGACAACACAAATGTAACCTATATGACCCTCTGGGGACCCTCAGTTGGACATACCTGGTGTACATGCACTTTTTCCTACTCTAAGTTACCCTAACACATCCCATGTATTTAATTGTTCCACCATGACTCCCACCATTCCTGTAAATCTCGATTATCTTGCTTTCCGGGCTAGTGCTCATTCTAATAGAAGTGGTGCAAGAATCACTTTTGCCTCTGCCTGTGGCCACTGTTATCCTTTTACTCTGTGTATCACCAAAGCTAGCAGTTTTTCGACCAACCTAACACTGCCTCGATATCATCAGCAGATATCTTTTGACCTGACAAGTACAGGTCAATGTTGAAAAAAATTCGTGAGTTAGGTTTCAATCTCTCGTGTCAACAAGCACAGACCAGGCTGAAAAAAATTCAACCCCTTGAGCCTTGCACAATCTCTGCAGGACTGAATTGATCGACAAGGTGCTCATCATGTTCTTCCTCCTATCGTTTCTGGGCAGAATTGCAGACACTTTCACGTTCAAACCTAACTCACGAATTTTTTTCAACATTGACCTGTACTTGTTGAGTAAATCTGCAGATCTCTTACTCTTAAAGTCATTGGTTCCGATGTGTACAACAACATCACCTTTTGTGCCCTTAAAACATGATATCTGCTCTAAGACTTCAACATTTGCCTCTGGCAGACATACGTTGGTCCTGTTCCACCTATCCTTCTTGCATAATATATTTCCCAGCTCCCTGATAATAGAGTCACCAACAATAACAACTTATTTGGGACCAGCGCATTCTGCCTTGGAGGTTGACTCTGTTTTGTGTGATGCACAAAAGTGAGCTCTGTCGTTGAGCTGGGCAGCTGAGAGCTTGATGGGCTCTCATATTAATTTCTTCGAGTGAATTTAACCTACAACTCCAGCTCTCATGTACTCCAATCAGAACGCTGAGTTTGAGTGTAACTTCTTAACACTCTACACACCTAGCACACACAAAGGCATCCTCCTTGGCTAGACCATGTCCTGTTTTAGAAAGTCAGCAAATATTTAACATTTCGCACATTTTTTGAGACTGTGATGCGTTGGAGAATCTTCCCCACCTTTTCTCCCCCATGTCACAGCACTCTCGCTAGTCTCTGGACTTTGCTTCACAGCTCTAGTCAGGATAATGATTTTCGTATAATTACAATTTAATTAAAAATGAATTTTAATAAGATTAATATTATTTTTAATAATTTGATAATACTATAATAAGCAAATTCCTAATACAAACTTTGAAAGGCTAAAGGCTTATTACATAGCCTTTAGCATTTCACAATCTACACCATTTAATCCTTTTCTCCCTCTGTCTTGAAAATTTCCTACTTTTGTTCGCACCAACCTCCCACTCGACCAAAGCAATCCACGTTGTGAAGACACATTTTCTCGGTTGCTGTTTCTCATTTCCTTTAGAGGCCTCGTACAGCACACGATATAGTGAATTTGGGTTATCCTTTCCCCATTCTTTTATGTTATCAGCTGGCTTTCCTTCTTTTCGAAGGTGTTGACTATCGAGAGGTCGAAGGCCACTGCCTGCTCTACTATTCTCTACCCTTCTCCATTTCTTTCCCCAATAATACAACTTCCATACACTCTTGCTTCTTCTTATGTCCATTTAAATCGCCCTCAACAATCAACCTCCTTCCTTAGGTATTGCTATGACCACTTGATCCATTTCCATCCCACAAAAGTCCTTTTCTTTTTCTCCGCCTCCTACTTGCAAGACATACGCACATACTATTGTAGCCAAGTGTCCACCCACCTCCAGTTCGACGCTCATAATCGTGTTGCTCCTTCTATTAATGTCAAACACTCCACCCTTTAATTCCTTATCAACTACAGTACCTACTCCTTTGTCTTCGTCTCGAATATCAATCAAAAAATCCAGAAGAGCATAATATAATTTCACAGATACCCATAACTCAATTCCAATTTCTAGAACAGTTTTATTCACTGTATATTTTTCAGAAGATCTTCCCAAATGAAGGGAATCTGGGAAGGGATCTACCCAGAGCTTGCGTCGAGACTCTCCAGCATGCCTTAGCTAAACACCGCAAGTTGGTTCTCTGCAATGAGCTGAGTTTTGCTTTAAAGTGCTTGAACCGTTCCTTGTGAAACAACGCACCGGCAGCATACGTGACCAGAGGGAGGAAAACTGCATTGTAATAGATCCTTAAAGTTTTCTGGAGAGCCTCCAATCAACACGGAACATCTTAACAATTGCACCAGTAATCGTCGTATTTTAGATGATAAGTTTGTCAAGTGAGGAATAAAATTGAGACTAGAATCAATTGCTACTCTTAGCGCTATGGAGACACGAATGTTGTTAATCTTGACTAACGGAGGACGAGAGATATCCAACTTTGATCCAAGAATAATCACCACCTTTGTTTTAAAAAGCTGATTTTAAGCTTTTTAAGATTAAAAGATTTTAAGATATCCCGGAGAAGAAAATTTTCGGAAGTTTCAAGATCGGCCTTAGAGTTACCATTTACGAAGATGGTGTGATCGTCTGAATACGATATAATTTTTACGTTATCGAAAGATCAGGAGAGCCCCTGTTGCAGCACCATGTTCCATGTAAAAGGACCCAGTATAGAAAGAGCCCTGTAGGCACCCTCTGGATACTGATCTTGACACTTGACTGTTATGGTTCTATTGGGAAGGTAATTACCGATTAAAATGTAAAGGTGGTTGGGAGCACCTAGCCGATCGCAGACACTCCAGGACGCTCTCCCACCAAAGGGAGTCGAAGGCGACCTCGAAGTCGATTAAAACGGTCGGGATATATTTATGTAACGATTTTGAACTGAAGAGACAAAGTTCACAAGAGCATCTTCGCAGGAACGTCCGGGACAGAACCCATATTGACTACTTGAAAGCAGCTCCTGTTCTACCAGTTGGGTATTCAGTCTAATGGCCATTAGTCGCTCTAGCAATTTACCCAAATTAGCCAGCAGAGTGGCCTGTACCAACTACTTATTTATTATTAAATCCGTTTTTTAAAAATAGCAAGTGTTGCTTTCACCCCTTATTCACAGCTGATCGGCTAGAAGGGTCAGTGACCTCGAATTCTTATATTATAAATTATTCAAAGAATTGCAATTATTTACAATATAAGAAGGGCGTACAAAAATGCACGATTACAATTATTTACAATATTTTCACAAGTGCATATATTTACAATATTGTTTACCAAATTTAATTATTGAAAAGTTTATAGTTGAAATAAGAAGTGCGCTTCTGAGAGGTTCTTCACTCTGTACTGCTTGCTTTCGAAGTATTTCCCAGGGTCTATTGCCAATGAATTGAATAGTTTGACTGAATTGGTTTGGAAGAAATTCTTCAGACAGAACAGGTTGCACAGTATGGAATACGACGGAAGGTAGGGGCTGTCATTACTGCGTCCAGCACGTGGAGTAGAGATAAATCCTCGAAGACTGGGGGCGTCAATCACACCAGTAAGCATATCAGAAAGAAGAATATTCCTGGATGCAATGTGAACTCTCCGGGGAGTAAAATTTAAGTTGCTATATAAAACAGCCGTGGAGATCGTGAATGCGTTGCCCGTGACCCTGTTTATCCATCGCATTACC
Organism: Mastigoproctus giganteus; assembly: GCF_048544385.1. NCBI lineage: Eukaryota > Metazoa > Arthropoda > Arachnida > Uropygi > Thelyphonidae > Mastigoproctus > Mastigoproctus giganteus. The sequence continues at coordinate 198,925,734 of NC_143584.1, forward strand.
AGTACTCGACTGCGAGGAATCTATTTATGTAGGACATCGGGGCAGAAGACCAGATTGCTGAAGAATATAGTGCGATTGCTTGTAGGCACCGCTTGACGTATCCTACGACTACATCGACGTTCACTAACCCCGTCAGCTCTTGTCGAATTGCCCGCATCGCCAAGAAAGTCTTAATATTCATGGTGAAGAAATGGTTCTGAAAGGTGAGGCCCTCGTCCCAAGTCAAGCCGAGATCGGTGTGAGACTTCACTTTCCTTATCTGCATTCCGTTTTGATGGGCTGTGATGTAATTTTTTTCTTTTTTTGTAAATGTGATTTGGGCTGATTTAGATATGTTTATCTCCAGGCCTATCTGCAGTAGATAGGTTACAAGAATGTTGATCAGGACGGCGACTCGCTGATTTATCAGGTGGGTTTGTTTAGGGCCTCTTGATTTTATATATAATTTGAGATCATCTGCATATGATAAGAAATCAGTGTACCTTCCGAGGAAGGGTTCAAGGGCGGCAGCGAACAGTAGACCGGACATGACACCTCCCTGCAGTACTCCTCTCGTTATAATGCATTCCTGTTGGAAGGATTTATAGCTGATGATGAGTTGTCTTGCTGTAAGAATGAGGTTGATGGTTTTTAGCAGGTTTCCAGTAATGCCAAAGTACTTTTCTAGAATATAGATGAGAGCAGGAATTGAGAGCTTATAATAAGCAGATGAAATATCATGAATGGTGACGTCCAGCTGAGATTTATTGTTGACAGCAGTTGTAGGGTATCCAGTACGTTTGTATATGTAGATCTTTTGGGGATCACAGTATGCAGGTGTTTGTGCTTATGAGAGAAACATTGGTCAATCAGTGCTGAAAACATAGCTTTCAAAAACACTTTTAACAGAGAGCAGCCTACTGTGATCCATCTCCAGTCTTTAGGTTCCTTTTGGTTTTTTCTTTTGGGTATGGGTTGTACCCTGTAGTGATTAAACATTGTCGGGATTGATCCGGAATTCAATATGCGATTAAAGATTACAAGAAGGGGCTCCGCAATGAAGGCATTGCACACTTTAACCATGAATAGAGGGAAGCCTTCAGACCAATTGTAGATTTATTAGGAAGTTTATTGACGGAATTTATAAGGTGTTGTTTTGTTAGCGTTATAGTTGAAAGGGGTTGTCTGGAGTGCATGTACAAATCAACTAGCTGCTCCAGAAGGCTTATCCGGGTTTCTGGTCAACCTAACTAGAGTGACCTTCCAAATTTCCGGAAAAGTTTGTTTTGAATACGTTTAGAAGAACATAAGGTTTTAATGTCAAGACTTTGATAATTAAAGTGTTTTCTACACGATCTAGTCCTGGGCATTTCTGAACATTAACTTTATGCGAGACAATATGCACTTCATCCAACGTAAAAGTTTCAATGGTTGTTCAGGACACATAAGATTCATTGTCTGATCGGATTTTAAAATGAACAGTTAAGTGTGAAATAGGATCATCCAACGGAAAAAGAGCATCTAAGATTGCATTTGCAGAATCATGCCCGTTCACTCTTTCCACGGAGTCCGACACAATTGGGCCAAATACGTTACAACCATTGGTCTTTCCTCTTACAATCTTTTATTGTAAGAGGTAAACGGCTAGCAACGGTTAGCATTCCTGACCGCAACGGTTAGCATTTCTGACCGCAACGGTTAGCATTTCTAGAGGTGTGGACGAAATTCAACCACGTTTCACGCTTTCGAGAGGCCACGGCCTTCACGTAGCTTTTCCTCAATGAAGAATTCTGCTGGTAAAAATGATGAACGTCGGCTTGTGGCCAGTCTCTACGCCTTTGTTAACACCCACGGGCTCGATGAAGTTTCCTTCTTAATTGGGATAACCCCTGTGTAACTCATCAACACGTCTTCTGATTAACACTCCTTTTCCTAGAAGACTTATATAACGCTTTTATTATAGCCTTTTGAATATAATTCACTTGATGAGAAATAGGAGAGGTTTCAAAATAAGCAAGTTTCTGTTCATCAAGGTCCAGAAGAATGGAAGTGTCAAAAGCATTCCAATCAATATATCTGATGGAAAATACAGTATTATTAATTCTGGCTGTGAGAAATTGTGTGAAGATGGAACAGCAGAATCAGAGGAAAGCATATAACAGATGACTCTATGGTCACTGGTGCACCAGTTGGTATACACAGTCCACTCAATAATCAGCAAATCGAAGTGTTATTCTCCAGCATAACTTAAAAAATTATTAAGGGGCGGTTAGGCTTGTTGTGAATTGAAAAACAATGATTAATTATGAACTCCTCCAAGAGAAACCCACGTTCATATGTAGAAGAACTGTGCCAAAAGTTAGATTTTGAGTTGATGACCGACGAGATCAATATTTTACTATTCGGTCCCAAAGTATTTATCACAGTCTCAACGTAAGCTGGAGAGTGATTAAAGTCCTCCGATGGAGGGCAGTAGCGAGAGAGAAATTAAGTAAAAATTCATTATGGAGTGTGTGACAAGAACGCAGGTAGAGAACTGAGTGCAAAATCCACGAAGAACCGCGATGTCTAACGAGTAATTAAGAATTAATATACAAGATTTTGGATTCTAGTGAACATGTTGTATTATTCTCATTTTTAACGAGTAACCCAGGGTTTTAGACTGTGGTGCAGACAGGACGCGAGCAAAATAAGGCTCTTGTATAGCAACAATGTCAATACAATTTGTCTTGACAGAATGCCTAATCTCACCAGCTATTGCCCGTTTGCCGAATGTCGTAAAGAAGCAAAGATGGGTTTCCCATACGAAGGCGTCCAAGACAGATGCCAGCTGAAGTAAGAGACTCAGAAGCAGATAAATTTTCTGTATCTCTTGGTAGCAGTTTCTATAATAACTCCTTTATTTCGTATCCTGCATAGGCACTTAATTTTAACAGTCTTAAAATCATATTTAATGGTCTTAGTAACGAGAATATTGATTTTTCGCCACTTGTTTTTTACCCACCGGTGTCTGAAGCTCGAAAACAATGACATTATCAGTTTTAACTTTCGATTGTCCAGTATTTTGTACCGAAATTCGAACAGTGTATCCGTATGATCTAGGAAAAGGTGACGCAGGTAGTAAACCAGAATGATTAGGTTCTGAAGATGACAGGTCTGGCTCCGTTATGAGTTGAAAATCGATAACCTCGGATCCCGTCAGATTCTTTGATTTCTTTCTCTTCTGGCCGCATTTTAATTCATCACAAATGCCGGGCAGGTATTTATAATCCTATCAAGGAGATCTCTTTTATTTTGTATTTCCCGATTAAGTGCCTTTCATTTTTTTGTTTTCAATGAGAACTGACATTGCCACGGTTTCCAAATTTTGCCACTTTTGTCTTAGGATATTACAAGCTGTTTTAGTAATCTTGTTTCCCTCTTGGGAGAGAAACCCAGAAAAATCATTATTGATTTTAGATATAGTTACCATAATGACAGGTTTGTCCAATTCATTTAGCTTTGTTTGTAAGTTCAATTCACCATCGCAGCCTGTATCGAACTTCTCATTCGTTGGTTCACCCCTTGAGATATCACTGTCTAAGTGTGAATATATTTTTAGCCAGTGTTTTTTCCGTTGCAGAGTCCTGCAATGAACCATCGAATTCCACCTGTTCAGTGGAAAGATATTTCTGATGAAACGTTTCATCATGGGAAGACTCAGAATCATGTGATCCCTCGAGACCAACTTGTGGATTTAATAAACCAGAATTTTCAACTGTAGATACTGACCGAAGAAACTCCTCAGTATTGGGAAGTGGTTTGTCATACATGTGTAGGTTTTAGCGTTAAGAAAATACACGAACTATATGCAGTTTTTGCTATCCTCTTTAGATTTCTTCCAGATATAAAGTTTGTCCCTTAAATACACACAAAATGCCACAGATTCCTAAAATATCTCAGGGCAAAGTAACTTTGAGAAAAACCTTTGAGAATAATAAAATAAAATTACAGTTGGGGTAGGGGGGGGATTAATCCCTAGCTTTGTGGCGACCTGACCTTGTCCTTGAACTCCTAGGCACTGTATTGTCTTAAAGGCCAGAGGTGCGAATATGTGGTAGCAGTAAATTTATGTAGCAAGTGTGTTGCGCGCGCGCTTTATTCTTCTTCGGAAATCGGTGCTTTCATATCAACTTGGATGTGTTTTTTATTCCTCTGCTACTTTTTCTATTGCACGTTTGATTTGAATATTTGATTATCACTGTTTTTAAGAAGAAAAAAATACATATTTTACCATGGACAACTGGGTAATCAGAACAAAAAAGGCCAAGGAGTTACGATAATCATATTGATGAGGTTACTTCAGAAGCTAGTATGTTAGGAAATAGTATATAATGTGAAAATTGGAACCTAACGTTATTTCCAGGGAAGTGCAACCACAAATTTCTGGTAGAGAGCCATCATATTCCAAATCAACAGGAATGAAAAAGAATAGAAGATATCAAGAGGAATTTATGAAGTAGGGCTTCACCTACAGTGTTGTTCATGATGAGCGACGTCTTTTGTGCGTAATATGTTACGAAAAACTGGCTAACGAATGCATGAAAACTGTTAAATTAAAACGACATGCATACGAAACATCCACAGCTAATTAAAAAAAAAAAAAAAAAAAAACTGAATCCTTTTTCAAAAGCCATGTCGACACCATAAAAGATCAGAAATCTTTCATGAAGAAACATACGGCAGTTCCTTGTAAAGCTTTAAGAGAATCCACAGAAGTTTCTCATTTAATAGAAAAAAATTGGCAGGCCGGGCTAGCCATGTGGGTAAAGTGCCTGCCTGGCAGCACAAAGCGGTGGTTCGAATCTCGCCTCGGGCTTCGATCAGAGTAGACTATGCAAAAACCTAGGGAGGTCCAATACAGCCACAGAAGCAGATGCGCCAACAATTAACTAAATTAAAAAAAAAAAATAAAAAAAAATAAAATCATATACTATTGCTGAATCCCTTGTTCCCCTGCTGCAATAATTTCAATTAATAATGGAGAAAAGTACATCAGAAATTTAAAAACCATTTCTCTGTCCTGAGACAGTCTCGCGGCGTATTGCAGTTATCGCGGACAACATAAAATTCAATTTATTAAATCAATTGAGAGAAAGTCCAATATTTGCAATGAAGTTAGATGGATCCACAGATATTTTAAAGTGTGATCAACTAATTGTATACGTCAGATACTGCTACGAGGGAGATATTTTGGAGAATTTTCTATTTGCAAAGCTTTGGAAGGAAGAAGGACGGGCGAGAATATTTTTGTTCTTATAAATATTTTCTTTCAAACAAATAATCTGATGTGGAGAAACTGTGTTGCGATTTGTACTGCTTTATTTGGCTGCGATTTGGCTGCATTAACAGGATAAAATAAAGGTTTAAAAGGCAAAGTAAAAGAAATTGCTTCAAATATAGTACATTACACATGCATAATACATTAGTAGTTTTGAAAGATGTGATATGTGTGATCAACTTAATTAAAAAGTTGAAGCTTATTAAATGGCAGACTTTTCACTATACTTTCTAATGAAATGGGATCCGCTTATGAAACACTTCTTTTATATACGAAAGTGAGGTGGTTGTCCAGTGGTAAAGTGTTGCGACGTCCTTTTAACCTCAAATATTAAGTTTTATTGTTTTTATTAGATAGAAATCAGAACCTTGCGCAAGCGTTTCCAAATCAAAGATGGCTTGCAAAACTTAGTTACCTTGTTGATATATTTGAAAAACTTAATGATTTAAATTTAAGTTTCAAGGACAGGGAACAATTATATTAATACTCAATGATAAAATAGAAGCTTTCAAAAAGAAGCTTAATCTTTGGAAAACTGAATTTGACCGTAATAATATTGAAATATTCATGTTTTTCTGATTTTGTTAATTAATAGCAATAATATTGACATTTACAATTTAGAGATATCATTGCCATCCACCTGACAATGTTAATTTAGAATTTTGTCAAACGATTTCATGTTTTTCCAGAAAAAAAGATGTATTGGATTTGTGATCCCTTTGCTTTTGATATTTCTTCATGCTTCAAAATTCCCATCGAGCAAAAGGAAGATCTTGTCGACCTGTTGTGTGGTGGAGCATTACGTGCCGTTTCAGCTTTACAACTTGTGAAAAATTTTGGCTTTCTCTTCGAGGCGAGTATCCAGAATTATGAAAATGCCGATACGACACAAACGTTGCTACCTTTCGGGTCTACATATTTATGTGAGATTCGTTTCTCAAAATAAAAACAAAGCAGCATCCCAGACTTAATCCAGAAGCTGACATAAGATTAGAATTTCAAATATTGAGCATAATATGGAGCAAATATTATTTGTTATTCAGGCTCGTCCTTCTCATTAATTGTTTTGGTTTGTTATTGTTATTTTTTATTGTTTTTCTATTATTCATTTTTATTGTTCTTCTATTAATCATTTTTTATTGTTTTGCTATTAATCATTTTTTTATTGATTTGTTTTGTAATTGTTCATTTCTTACTGGTGTGTAATTTTAATTGAAGAAAAATAAATTGATTTGTTGTTTTAACTCTCTTCAATTAAACAATTATTTTAATGTGTAAATTAAAAAGAACGAAATATTTTATTCCTTTTTTGGTACTCGAATATATTGTCCACTATATGATTTATAAAATACTATTTTTTTCCCTAAAAATCTGGCCATCCCACTCTGATTTACATCGGGGTTCGCATCAATTTTATACAGTATTTAAAAAAAGGGTTGCGAGCGAAATTAGTTTGTCCCCCACTGCTCTGCACAACAGAGCATGAACATCTTACTACTCTGTGCTCTACACATTCAGAGTAAATCAATATCGCTACCTACAACCAAGATGGTCTTTCTTTCGTAATACGTCACTGAAACAACTCACTCCCTTTATCCTCGGTGTGTGAGTTAAAAGAGGTGTCATATGACTAAATCAGTCACTGCTGCTTGAAAGAGCCATCGCTAGAGAAAGTGGTTCCGTGCAGAACGTGTTTTCTCCCTGTGTCCGTTTACTTGTTTCTTTGTGTGTCTTAAACTTAACAGCATTCATTCAATTGCTTTTCTTGGCTGAGGTTTGAGAGAGAGATGGATCCTCCGAGATTAGTGTTGATATTTACGTCTCCTTGGCGAGGTAAACACGGTAAAAAATCATATTTTTATTTTAATATGCGAAAAACTGTATCTGGTTAAAAAAAATAAATAATCTTTATTTCTCGCATTAAAAAAGTCTTAGAATTACCACCTTGGTAGGTCAAGTTCAAAATGAAGTTAAAATAACATCTACTATTGCATCGGTCATTCACTGGAAATTGCAAACTTCGTTATTCAGTTATTTTACTTTCATAATAAAAATTCCATAACAAGATATTTTAGCTTTAAAAAAAAATTCTCAAAACCAATTAAATATGTGAAAGTTACATTTTGATTCCAGTGAAATTTATACAAAAAATTGAGAAATGTTTAAAGTGATTTTACTGAAATATACGCCTAAGTGTAAAATATTTTTTAAATTATAGGTATTTTCAAAATCATGCCATTCAATTTTTGTAGTTTGTTTCATAAATGAGTTCCATACTGTGGCGGCAATATAGCTCTATCTTCGTGCTTTAATTTATTTTTATATATGGAGTAAAACCCGGATAACAAGAATTCCAAGATACCGAGGGGTTTAGAACTTCTTAGATGGAAAAATGATACAAGGGTACGAAATATTAACTGCACAAATTAATTTTAAGGAATATTTCACAATTTATAAATATTTCACTCTGCTTAATGGAAAATATTGTAATCTGAGGATTTCTAATTGTTTAACATTCTGTTCATTAAACCCTTTATCAAATACTCATTGCTAAGTTTGAAGGATGAGCTGTTTTGGAGTTCCAACATCAGAAAGGATCCCCAAACTATGGCCCGTGGGTATTTCAATTAGATCGTAAAATTTTATGTTTATATTTTGTGAGGTAAGTACGTTCTTACCTGACTGCTTTTTAACTGATGTTACGTTTTGTTAGTAAAAAAAATTTCATTCCCTGTCGTGCGAAAACGATTTTCGAAAAAAATATTTTTTTTTGCAATAAACCATAACATTTAATTTTTGGTGACCAATTTTCTACTCTTTTGCCCTAATTCATGACCCTTGTCCTTCTCTTATTTGCAATTAAAATTAAGCCTTGTCGGCATTCAAGGAATATAATGTGAAATGTCACTTTGCCACGAAGCATGCCTCAAATTAGAATAAATGATAAGGAGCTTTGAGACAGAAGAAACTCCAAGAACTAACTCAAACATTTTAGTCCAGATCCGAAGATTAGAACATTTACTCATCAATACTTATCTGCAGTGCCGGATTTAGCACTTGAGAGGCCCCAGGCGCAATTCCATTTTGAGGCCCCACTCTAAATATTTTCGGTACCACTACAGTGTGCATTCTACGCGCACGTTTTTACTATAGCTCGAGCTCTAGATTTGGTGTTGCGGTTTTAATCATTTGGGTTGCACAATTCTTTCATACATATTTTATTAATAGGGAATTAAAAAACTAATTCCCAATTATCACTCGCTATAAATGTCACGCCTCATCAAGCAATTCAGTTTTGATAAAAACATAAACAAAAGATAAGATATTACAGATACTTGGTAACAAAACAAAAATACTCCTACACTAAAACACCAACCGCACCAAACTCTAGTAATTTCTAACAGATTCGTGAGTAAAATGTAATTTCCAAAATCTATTAAAAAAGACGATGTCCGTTACTTGTGAGCCAGAACAGTAGTGATTTCAGAGACTTTAAAAGACTACTGCGCTTGCTCATTGGTTCCCAATTACTCGCGATTAGTTTTGAACTGCCTCCGCGAACAAATCTAAATTCAGGGGTACATCCTCCAGACTGAATTCTGACTCTCACTGATTCCAAAGTGATTGACAGAGCGAGACTCCGCCCACTGTTTCTCCTCTCTTGGCATTGTACGTTCCAGGAAGAGTCACGTGATATACAGACTCTGCAAGCGCCATGTGATTCCTTGCGAACTTTGCTCTTAAGTACGTCACGTGGTGGAAATGTCCTGATTGGCCGCTTATTTGATTATTTTGGATGTCTAATTGCGTGCAGATGTCTCTTCCACTGGGTGATTTTTTCCAACCAATTTGGAGTGGAACAATGCGAAAACGTTGAGTCGTTTAGAATGTATAATTGCACTGATTGATGAGGTTAGTGGTTTTCTCCATCTTTTTAGCATTCTTGTTAACGTACATTGGCAATTTTCAGTGTTCGTATTTGCAAGTGGTCACAATTTTTGTTTCTCAGCTTTGTCCTTTGTCTGTAACGTGCAGTCGAGGAAAGGAGTGGGACTGAGCGAGTCACAACCCGTCATTTTTGGAGGCTGTTCCCCTAACCTAGAATAGCAGAATTAGTCTGAATTTGCCTCTTGAAACTCAAATCCATATTACTGTATTTTCGTTTGGAGTGTTGATTATTTGATGGTAACATTACACCCTATCATTAAGTAATATTACGTTCTCCCTTCCACCGAATTTATTATTCAACCAATGCTGTTTTCGACGAATCATTTTAGTGTAGTTAAATACCTGGGACTGAAAGAAGCAATTAAAATAGTCAACTGATATGCAGTGCGTGGAATAATTTTAGAATATTTCGTAAAATTAGATGGATCGATGAATTAATTGTGATAAAAAAAGTGGATGTTGTATTCTAACTTTCTGAATGGATTTAAGATTTTGGAAAGGAATCTGCCACAATTAGGTCTGCTATTTTTCAACTAATTAAACGTCAATTTATAATTTTTTCCTTACTAATCTTATTTCAGAGTTTGGGAGATCATTTGTGTTTAAGTCTTGCTTCATTATGGATTTCTGAAATTTTATCGTCAATATTTTGGTCACTTCCGGTCATTTTATGGATATAGTAATGTTTCATAGATATCTCGAAATTTAAAATATGTAAAATTTGTTTTCAGATTAGAGTAACCATCAAAAATGAACAGTATAATCATTTTATTTAATTATTATTTTAAAGTACTGCATAACATATTTGAAACTTTGAGGTGGAATCTATCTGTGATCACCTTAAATGTCATTGTATTGTATTTTTTTTTTTATATATTGTACTTAACTTATGTAGTACCCCGGCTATTGTCTATCTCCCCTAAGATATATAATCTGCATTCAATTTTGGTAGAAATTCTACACAGTAATCAAGTTACCTTGCCACCAGAGAGCAGTTGTCACTAGGGCATACGACCGTTCTCCTGCATGCGGAACCGAGCCCGGGTACAGCACTACTTATGTGCAATATACACTTGAGGGTTTTGCAATACTAGTGGGAGCCAACAATCATGCTTTCGGGCTGCCCTCAACTGAGGGCTTAAAGAAATTATGCTCATCTTTCCAACAGCACAGACAGGAAGGGAGCACAAAAACAAGTAATCAACTTAATATAAAAAAAATATGCTGTGACTAAATTCCGACTGTAAAAAAATAAATAAATACTGCAATAGCATTTCCCTCCTCCAGGTCCAACACGAGAGACGGAGGAGCAGAATTAAAATAAATTAAGTAATCATAATATAAAATAAAAGATAATAAATAAACAGTAATTGTCTATACCGTGCCAATTAAGTTGCCAAAAGTTTCCTCTTTGGAAAACTGACCCATAGAATGATCGGAAAAATAAAAAAAAAATTCCTTACTTCCAATAAATAATTTTTCATACCCTCTATCAAAGATATCATATTTTTTTCTCTCTCTCTCTATCTACATGTATATCTGTATTCTTCATAGATGGGAGAATTATAGAGTAATTTCGGTAATTTTCATTCCTGTGATCACTAAATGCGGTCGAAAACCGTTTTCAGCTTCAGAAAGGAAAGTCGTTTTGCAATTTTTTCGATAAAATTCTTTATATTGATTTTTAATTGTGTCCATTGTTTTATTGTTTTTCACTGTAATTTTATATTTTTCTCGTTCGAATTTCTGGAGACCATCATACGGCACTGTACTACAAATAATATTGAGTTAAACTTCTCTTATTATTTTACAAATATTGATATCAAGGTAGAATGTATTAAGTATTACAGCTCTGGTTTATATTATCAAATGTCATAATACTTACAAATATTGCTTTATAGTATACACTTGAAATTCTTTATCCCATTCCCCATTAAATCTTTATTAAATGTACAATGGATGCCTTAAATTCCCTTATTTCTCACGTTATCTAGATGAGGGGTAAACAACATCTTATCATCTATGATAATACCTAGGTATTTAACCTGAGGCACTAATGGTATTTGCCTATTATTGATGATTAATTTAGGAGGTCTATTTTAATACAACTTACCACTCAACAACATCATAACAGTCTGAGTTGACCATATAGTAAATTTATTATTATTTGTCCCGTCAATCAAACTATCAACCGTAATACAGTATTTATTTTGCTTTCTTCTGCCGACCTAGAGTTTCCTTCGACGCATATAAACAAATCAACTGCAAATGCCATTATATGTCAATTCAGAGATTTATCTTCCTACCACTGGCTTAGGAGAAAATTCCTAATCACTGGACCTAAGACTGACCCTTGGTTACACTCTCTAATTCTGAATCTTTGAAATTCTAAATGTTGAGATCTTACAACAAACTGTCTAACATTTAAATAATTTTTAATTGTATTATACACCGATGAGCCAAAATCATTATGACCAGCGGTTCGTTATGCAAATCGAAGCAACTGCAGCGTATCCGCCGGTTATTACACTATAAAATACACGGGACAGCTCCGTTAATCAGTGTTACTCTTGTTGTTCAGCGGGGAAAGGCAGCGGATTTATGGAGTTTGAGAAAGGCCAAATTGTAATGGCCGGACGACTGAGTCAGAGCATATCCGAAGCGGCACAGCTAATGGGGTGCTCATGGTCAGTTTTGGTTAGTAACTACTGAAAGGAGGGAAAACCCGCGAACTTATGGCGAGGTGTTGGAACCAATGCTTATAGATGCGGGAGTTGAGCGAAGGCTCTCCTAGATAATACCTGGCAATGTAGGGGTGACTGTGGCCCAACTCGCCAGTAATTTGAATGCGGGGGATGGGAATAATGCGTCACAACACAGAGTACACCCAACTCCGCTGAAAATGGGGCTAGGAAGATATAGGCAGGTCTGAATGCCCATGTTAGCCCCGGTTCACAGGCAACAGCGCCTACAATGAGCATGCGACCATCAAAACTGGAATTTGAGTGATTGGAAGAAGGTGGTTTGGTCCGATGAATCACGTTTCCTGTTGCTTCATGTGGACGGCCGGATATGTGTGGGATGATTAACTGGGGATATGATGCCACCTGGATGAAAACAAGCCGATGGCCGCAATATCATGCTTTGGGCAATGTAATGCTGGGATATCTTGGTCTAGTTGTCCATGTGCCAGGCACTCTCGCGTCTACCGATTAAACATCAGGCGGAGATGGGGAAAACCGTAGTGCTGTTCGATCCTGAAAACACTTGCCTAAACATCATTGCTTATCAGGTACATATTTTCGTGGAAACGGTTTCCCTTCTATTGGGGTGCCGTATTTCATCAGGATAATGCGACATGCCACAGCTCCCGGATTGTCCGACACTGGTTTGCAGAACATGAGGATGACTTCCAGATACTGCCCTGGCTTCCAAATTCTGCAGACATCAATCCTATCGAGCAAATGTGGTTTGTATTGAAACAGGAACTCCGATCTGTGGCATCTCAACCATGGATCTAACAGAAGTTAACGGATCTGCTGGTTACGTGTTGGTACCAGACAGCACAAGGCACATTTAGAAACCTTGTAGTGTCCATGCCTCGCCGAGTACGAGCTGTTTTCGCTGCACGTGGAGGACCAACATTCTGTTAGGTAGATGGTCATGATGTTTTGGCTCATTATCGTATAACAAATCTGCAAACTCAATGATATGTAATGATCTGAGAATGCTTTCATACCAAACAGTATCGAAAGCACCCTCAAAGTTCAAAAAAGAGGTTAACACATATTTACTTTCTTTTAACCTACGATAATCCATGAAATCAATAATAGCATCCTCTGCAAAGCATTTTCTTTAGAAATCATACTGGTATTTAAAAGTTAAATTAGTTATGATAAATGATTCTCCCAATCTCAATAGTATAAACTTTCAAAAACTTTACCCAGATATGCTAAAGGAGAAATAGATCTATAAGCTCGTGGATTTGAACTTTCTTTACCTGGCTTCAAAATCAATTTTAAAAGGGCAATCTTCCAAAAAAATGAGGAAAGATCCCTACTGCAAAATGCCTAGTGAACATATTCAGAACAGTCTCAGGGAAATACTCAATAATTTTCATTATACTGTTATTTTCAACAATATCCAGTCCGGGAGTCTTATTACCTTTAAGTTTAGAGAAAATTGATATTAATTAATTAATGTTAAAAATAGCTGGTTACTATTCCTCAAACAATATTGTTTATTTTCTATTCTAATTGTCTCTAGACCATATTATCACTTTCATAACCATCAGCTTTAAACAAATCATCAGTAATTGTTAAAACTGTAGATAACCAACTAGATGTTTCTTTATATCCTTAGTATTAACAGCAGAAATGATATTATTAGCATTTACTGTATTCCTTAACTTAAAAAAAAAAATTCCCCAAAGGTCATCATTACCAACAGAATATTCCAAACATTTCCAAGCTTTCATTATATGCTTATAAATCTCTTTATCATAAATCCTTTTTTTTTTAATTTGTATAACTCTTTATACTTTTGAACCATATTTTATCTCCCCCCCAAGTTCCTGTACCTTTGATATAGCCCCCTCAACCAAAAGACCTCTTTATATAATTTAGCCAATTCAAGATATTGAATTCTGCACAAAACATGTGTATTCCAATGCATTTAGATTATTAAGTTCAGCAATTGGTTAAGAAAAACTAACATTTAACAAACATTGAAATACTCCCAAATTATTTTCTTACAATGAAATTCCTGCATTCATCAAATGTCTTAAAATTATTAATATCACTTTTCAACGATAAATAAAATACAATAGCTCTGTGATCACTGATAGTATATTCAGTTAAGACATTCTAAAAAAAAGATCCTCCTGTCCATAGTCTGCCTTGCCAATGTTATAGGAATATTAGATGATTTGTGAACATTATCAAATGTTGAAGGCTTAACACTCAAATTTAACATATGCAGATCATAATATAATATAAACTCTACAAATGCCATAAATCTACTTTGCCACAAATTTGATTTGGCATTAGACTCAATTTTACATACAACATTACTACCTGAAATAAAATTCATTGCACTTTTCAAATATTGTATGGAAGAATCAATACTCATAGGAGGCAATATAACGATACCAGATAGAAAGAGAGAGCAGCAGTTGATACATGAATAGGACTTGCAGTATGACTGAACATTTTAAAAATAACAGTTACATTTAAATTCTTGTTAAACACTAGTTTAACAAGAATTTAAATGTAACTATTTAAATGTAATTTTAATTCTGGTTGCTGTTATTTGGTTTTTAGGATCATTAGCAACTCAACCCATATTGCTTAGGGGATATGCGGTGGTCATTCCCTGACCTTTTCGCACCCACCGTATTTGGTAGTCATGGGCTCGAATCCCCGTCTAATCAAGAAGCATGTGCTACACACTGCTGCTCCTGGCTACAGAGGCGCCGTCAAGTTTGCAATATACGACATGTATGACTTGTGAAGTAACAGGGAAACCTGTGAGTTTAAATACTTTTCCAAAAGTGCCAACATATGGCCCCTGTAAACATAGAATATAATAATCATTCTCAATCACAGCCACTTTAGCTCCATCATTCACAGCTGTCGCCCTTTGCCCATTCAATTGGATAATTTTAATAACCTCGTTGCTTAACAATATAGAATTAGTTATACGAAAACATTACCACTAGCAATACTATTCATTGTAGAACTGGCTAATTCTAGAGCCCTGATATATTCAGGGCACTTACTGTCTCCTACCGGATGTTCGCAATGTTTACCCTTTCTCTTGGAATTTATATACTTACTGGATAACTCTTTATTTGGGCATTCCACAAGGACATGCCCACATGATAACACTTTATTTATGAGTACAATTATTAGCAGTGTGACCAGAACCTAAGCACTTAAATCACTTACCTACTATAACTGAAAGGAACTTACCTGATGTAAATCCTATTAAGATTCTAAATTTTACAAAATCTATTTATACAGTTTTGGTGTCAATCCAATAATCCAGTTTGTCAAATCTGTCTTAGTCCCTGTATAAACCTAAACACTGTTCTTTTCTGAACCTCACTCTCAATGAATCCATACTCCTTAAAATTTGCATGATATAAGTTATTTAAGATATTATCCTTTGTGATTTTTTAGACATATACACGAGTACGGTTAGATAACTTCATCCTATCAGGTTTAATCCATTTACTAGTGAGTATATCATTTTAAATTCCGTTAAAAGTCCCTTAACACCCTCCTTCATTCCTTTACTCTACCTTCCCAACTAAATGATTTAACAATAACTACCATTCTTTTTTAAAAATTATTGCAGATTTATTCAAATTCGAGTACCGTTTTTTCAGCACTTGCTATTTCATATTTTAGTGAATAGATTTGATTCAAGTAGTTTTTTGCATATCATTATGATTTTCTGTCTCCAAAATAATTCCCTTATTTCTAATTATTCTCAAGTTCCTAATTCTTGCATCACTCAAGTCTTTCGGTTTCAAAAAAATTAGAACAATATCTTTAACTTCATGTGTAGAAGAGTAGTTAGTTTCTTTGTCTGCTGGTAATATCAGAGTAGTATTATATCTATCTTTAAAGTCATTCCTTTTTAAGCCACATCTGTTACATTACTCCCTATAACTTTATGTTTAACTTTATACTTATCAGCATTTCCCCCATGTTCTTCAATTACCTTAACCTTATTAGTATCCAACTGGTTGCTGGACCTCCACATTAAATATCACTTCAACAAAGTCAAGAAAGCCATGAATAAATGCCTATATAACTTTACAGACAATGAGGGAGAACAAAAACAAGTAATCAACGTAATATAAAAAAAATAATGCATAATGTAACTAAACTCAACAACATTAAAAAAATAAATAAATACTCTAATAGTATTTCCCCTCCCCCAGGTCCAACACACAAGAGACTGGGGAGCAGAATAAAAACAAATTAGGTAATCAAACGTAATACAAAATAATAAATTAATAAATAGTAATTATCTGTACCTTCACAATTAAAGTTGCCAAACGTTTCCTCTTTTGGAAAACTGACCCACAGAATTATTGGAAAAATAAAAAAAATTCCTCACTTCCAATAAATAATTTTTCATTCACTCTATCAAAGATATCATATTTTTCTGTCTATCTATAATCTTCATAGATGGCAGAATTATAGAGTAATTTCGGTAATTTTCATTCCTCTGATCACTGCATGCGGTCGAAAACCGTTGTCAGCTTAAGAAAGGAAACTCGTTTTGCAATTTTTTCGTTAAAATTCTTTAAATTAATTTTTAATTGTGTTCAAATGTTTTTTTTTAGTTTTTTACTGTAATGTAAGATTTTCGATTTTTTTTCGTTTTAATTTCTGGAGAGTATCATACGGAACTGTTCTACGTATAATATTGAGTTAAACTTCTCTTATTTTTACAAATATTGATATCAAGGTAGAATGTATTGAGCATTACAGCGCTGGTTCATACTATCAAATGTCATAATAGTTACAAATATTGTATTGCTTTAAAGTATAAACTTAAAACTCTTTTTCGAGTCCCCAGTCAGCCTTTGTTAAAAGAATTTATGTCAATGGATGCCACAAATTCTTTTATTTCTCATGTTATCAAGATGAAAGGTAAACAACTTCTTATCATCTATGATAATACCTAGATATTTAACCCAGGGCACTAATGGTATTTGCCTATCGTTGATGATTAATTTAGGAGGACTACTAAAATAGAATTTACCCCTCAACAACATCATAAGAATCTGAGTTGATGACATAGTAAGTTTATTATTATTTGTCCAGTCAATCAAGCTATCAACTGCAATATACGTTCGGTTTACTTTAGCCGACCTGGAGTTTCCTTTTACACATATAAACAAAACTGCAAATGCAACTTTATGGCAATCCAAAGATTCATCTTCCAACCACTGGTTTATGACAAATTTCAAACCACTGGACCTAAGATTGACCCTTGGGTACATTCTCTACTTCTGAAACTTTGAAATTCTAAATATTCAGATCTTACAACAAACTGTCTAAAACTGAAATAATTTTTAATTGTATTAGACACGGATGAACCAAAATCATCATGACCAGCGAGTCGTTATGCAAATCGAAGCAACTGCAGGTGAACTGCAGCGTGTCCGCTGGATGGGACACTATAAAAAACACGAGACAGCTCCGTTAATCAGTGTTACTCTTATTCTTCAGATGGGAAAGGCAACGGACTTAGGGAGTTTGACAAGGGCCAAATTGTAATGGTCAGTTCTGGTCAGTAACTACTGGAAGGAGGGAAAAGTCACGAACGTCTGCTGAGGTGTTGGAACCAAAGCTTATGGATGCTCAAGTTGAGCATAGGCTCTCCTGGATGGTACTTGGCAACGAAAGGGTAACTGTGGCCCAACTCACAATTAATTTTAACGCTGGTGATGGGAATAATGGGTCACAACAGAGAGTACACTGAACTCTGCTGAAAATGGGGCTGCGAAGCTACAGGCTGTTCTGAGTGCCCATGCTAACCGCGGTTCACCGGCAACAGCGTCTACAATGGGCATGCGACCATCGAAACTGGAATTTGAGTGATTGGAAGAAGGTTGTGCGGTCCGATGAATCATGTTTCCTGTTGCTCCATGTGGACGGCCGTGTAAGTGTGCGATGTTTAACTGGGGATGTGATGGCGCCTGGGTGCGCCATGAGACGTAAACAAGCCGATGGCGCAATGTCATGCTTTGGGAAATGTAATGCTGAGATACCTCACTCCAGTTGTCCATGTGCCAGGCACTCTGATGTCTACCATATAAACATCAGGCGGAGATGGGGGAAAACCGTGGTGCCGTTTGACCCTAAAAACACTTGCCTAAACATCAGTGCTGACCAGGTAATCCTTTCGTGGCAACGGTTTCCCTTCTAAGGGGTGCCGTATTTCATCAGGATAAGGCGCCATGCCACAGCTCCCGGATTGTCTAAGACTGGTTTGCAGAACATGAGGATGACTTCCAGGTTTCCTGGAAGTCATCCTCATGTTCTGCCTCCTCATGGACGCCCTGGCTTCCAAATTCTGCAGACATCAATCCCATTGAGCAACTGTGGTTCGTATTGGAACAGCAGTTCTGATCTGTGGCATCTCAACCATGAGCCTAAAAGAACTTAATGGATCTGCTAGTTACGTGTTGGTACCAGATAGCACAAGGCACATTTAGAAACCTTGTAGGGTCCATGCCTCGCTGGATACGAGCTGTTTTCGCTGCACTTGGAGGACCATCATCCTGTTAGGTAGATGGTCATGATGTTTTGTCTCATTGGTGTATAACAAATCTGCGAACTCAATATGTAATGACCTGAGAATGCTTTCATACCAATCAGTACCAAAAGCACCCTGAAAGACCACAAAAAAGGCTAACACATATTTACTATCTTTTAACAAAAACTAATCCATGAAATCAATTATATCATCCTCTGCAAAGCATTTTCTTTTGAAATAAAACTGGTATGGACAAGTTAAATTAGCTATGCTAAATGATTCTTCCAATCTCAATAGTAATAACCTTTCAAAAACTTTACCCAGATATGCGAAAAGAGAAATAGATCTGTAAGCTCGGATTTGACCTTTACTTACCTGGCTTCAAAATCAATTATTAAAGAGTAACCTACCATAAAGAAGGAAAGATCCCTACTGCAAAATGCGTAATGAACATATTCAAAACAATCTCAGGGAAATACTCAATAGTTTTCATTATATTGTTTTTTTCAAACATACCCAGTCTGGGAGTCTTATTAACATTAAATTTAGAGAAAATTGATATTAATTAATTAATGTCAAAAATAACTGGTTATTATTCTGCCAACAATATTGTTTATTTTCTATTCTAATTTTCTCTGGACCATATTATCACTCTCATAACCATCAGCTTTAATCAATTCATCAGTAATTGTTATAACTGAAGATAACCTACCAGATGTTTCTGTATCCACAGTATTAACAGTATAAATGATATTATTAGTAATTACTTTATTCCTTAACTTAAAAAAAATTCCCCAAGTGTCATCATTACCAACAGTAGATTCCAAATATTTCCACGCTTTCATTTTATGCTTATAAATTTGTGTATGATAAAATCATTTTTTTTTCTTTCAATTTGTATAACTCTTTATACCTTTGAACCTTATGTGACCCCTCAGTTCCCATATCTTTGATATAACCTCCTCAACCGAAAAACCTTTTTATGTAATTTAGCCAATTCATTAGACCAGCATGGAGTTTTCCTTAGCAATTCATTTTACTCTTTTTGCAGCATACTCTATAGCTAAAGATATTGAATTCTTCACAAAACATGTGTATTCCAAAGCATTTATTTAGTTTATTAAGTTCAGCAACTGGTTAAGAAAAGCTAACATTTAACAAACATTGAAATCCTCCCAAATTATTTTCTTACAATGAAATTTCTGCATTCATCAAATGTCTTAAATCTATTAATATCACTTTTCAACGATAAGTAAAATTCAATAGCACTGTGATCACTGATAGTATATTCAGTTATGATATTCGAAAAAAAGATCCTCCTGTCCATAGCCTGCATTGCCAATGTTATAGCAATATTAGATGACCCTGGACATTATGAAATGTTGAGGGCTTACCGCTCAAATTTAATACATGCAGACCATAACATAATATAAACTATACAAATGCCATAATTCTACTATACTACTATTTCACAAATTTCATTTGGCATTAGAATGAATTGTAAATAGAACTTTACTACCTGAAATAAAATTCATTGCACTTTCCAAATATTGTATGGAAGAATAAATACTCATAGTTGGGAGGCAATATAACGATAACAGATAGAAAGAGAGAGCAGCAGTTGATACATGAATAGGAGTAGCAGTCTGACTGCACATTTTAAAAATAACAGTTACGTTTAAATTCTTGTTAAACACTACTCTGGTTGTCAGGTTTACAATTTACCACATGTATGACTTGTGCAGTAACAGGAAAACCAATGACTTTAAATACTTTCCAAAAGTGCCAACATATGGCCTCTCTAAACAGAATATAATAATCGTTCTCAATCATAGCTATCCTAGCTGCATCATTGACAGCTTTTGCCCTTTGCCCATTCAATTGCATAATCTTAATAACCTCATGACTTAAGAATATAGAATTAGTTATACCTGAAACATTACCACTATCAATATTATTCATTACAGGTTCTAGAACTGGCTAATTCTAGAGCCCTGATATATGCAGGGCAGTTACTCTCTCTTACCCAATGTTCACAATCTTCACCCTTTCTCTTGCAATTTATACCCTTAGTGGATAACTCTTTATTTGGGCATTCCACAAGGATATGACCACATGATTACACTTTATGAGTACAATTATTGGCACTGTGACCAAAACCTCAGCACTTAAATAACTTACCAAATATAACTCTAACGAACTTACATGATGTAAATCCTATTAAGATTCTAAATTTTACAAAAATCCATTTATACAGTTTTGGTGTCAATCCAATAATCCAGTTTGTCAAATCTGTCTTAGACCCTGTATTAAATGTAAACACTGTTCCTTTCAGAACCTCCCTCTCAATGAATCCATACTCCTTAATAGTTTTGTGATATAAGTTATTTAAGATATAATCCTCTCTGATTTTTTAGTCACATACACGAGTATAGTAGGGTTAGTTAACTTAATCCTATCAGGTTTAATCCATTTACTAGTGAGTATATCATTTTAAATTCCATTAAAACACTCTTAACACCCTCATCAGTTCCTTTACTCTACCGCCTAACATACATGATTTAACTACCATTCTTTTTTAAAAATTATTGCAGATTTATGCAAAGGTGAGTACCCTTTTTGAAACACTTACTATTTCATATTTTAGTGAATACATTTGATTCAAGTAGTTTTTGCATATCATTCTAATTTTCTGTCTCCAAAATAATTTCCTGATTTTTAATTATTCTTAAGTTGCTAATTCTTGCATCATTAAAGTCGTCCGGTTTCAAAAAATTTACAACAATATCTTTAACTTCATGTCAAGAAGAGTAGTTAGTTTCTTTGTCTGCTGGTAATATAAGGGTTGTACATATTATATCTAACTTTAAAGTGATTACTTTTTAACCCACATCTGTCACATTACTCCCTATGACTATATGTTTAACTTTATACTTATCAGCATTTCCCCCATGTGCTGCAATCACCTTAACCTTATTAGTATCCACATGGTTGTTGGTCCACATTAACTGTCAAGTCAACAAAGTAAAGAAAGTCATGATTAAATGGCTAAATAAATTTAGAGTCCTCACAGCCGCTGCCGATCTCTGTCCGCCGTTTACTTATCGTCCTCCCCGATAGCAGCACCATCTCCCTGCCTGATATGTCTTTGGATTAAATCATAAAAAGTGTTATAAGCCAGTTATTTATTCCACAAATAAAGTCTACATAAAGCAGATACAATGAATAAACAACAAAAAAAAACAAAATACTTACTGACCTTTTGCTCACTTTCTTTCTTCATCATTGTTACCCAAGTCAGAGAATATGATCTAAACTAGAAATTGTTCTCATTATCAGAAATTGTCGTGCTTGAATTGTAGGATTGCAGATCAACTCAATTTGAGACAGACATTGAGGTGCAGAAGAAACTGTCTTTTCGGTCTTAAAATCTTTACAAATAATCATTAAAAGATTCATCTCCATTAATGATACAATTAGTTTCAAATATAAACGAAAAATTTGATTGTTTGTTAAAATAAAATTTGATAGATTTTCTGTAAAAAATGAAATTTAATGTTAATTTGTAAAAAAAGACCGACAGGGCTACATGAGACCATAGTTAATATTGACTCTTTTGTTATTAAGAAACAACTGGTCCGTTCAATCAGCTACACCTAAATTAAATGACATCACACTAAGCAAACTACCAAAAAGGGCATTCTCTCCAAAGAACCTTGTGCAAAGAAATGAATGGAGAATTGGAAATTCGAAAACTATCATATTAATATATGGTACCAATACGTTCCATTTTTCATGATCCCTCACAAAATAACAACAGCAGTAAAAAAAATAATAATAATTTGATAACAGAAGACTGAGTTCCAAAGTAGTGAAGATATCGCAGATAAAGCTATTCTGCTACATTATTTGAATCGATAAAAAGTTAACATAAATAATAAAAAGAAAGATGTTTATAATGCTATTACATTAATAAGGAAGAAGCATGAGACAAACTTATTCGTAAAACAGCTATAAGGATTAGCGGGTTAGAGATATCCAAAAATACACACATATACCCGAGCATTTATAAGGTGTATTAAAATAATTTTGTTATTAATTCACGAAGTTTTTATGATCGTTAGTAAAAGTTCAATGTGAGCAACTTTCGTAGCTCGACAGATATCAAAACGATACTCGAGCTCTTGCCAACTGTTTTGCAGCATCTAAGCCGTTATTAGAGCAACTGCTTCAACAATACGCTTTTACAAATACAAATCCCGGAATTTTCTCTGGTACAGATTGCCTTTAATAAAGACCCATGCAAAAAAAAAAAAAAAAAAACTAGTGGAGTCGTACTCGGAGATTTAGGTAGCTAGGCAGTTGGGCCTCCTCTACCGATTCAACATCCAGGAAGAGTGTTGTACAAAAAATTGGTAACCTCTCGGTGGAAGTGTGATGGAGCACCATCTTACTGAAACCTATGGAACAAGAAATACCTGCTGAATGTCAAGGTATGTTGTCCCGTCACTCTGGTATCTATAAAAAAAAAAAAAAAAAAAAAAGGACCAATGACACCGTTTTGTGCACTGCTAACCTGTAATAGCTGTTCTTATGCCGTTTTTGATGGAGCGCGAGTACTCATGCCTGCATAGTGAACTTCACAGCTCGATGAAAGAACACTTGGAGAGATTTCCCATCAACTGTATGGTCGTTGGAGATAATACGATGATTGGTTCTTGCATTATATGCCGTTATATTTGGATATCTCTAGCCGGAATACCCTGTATAAATATGCAATTTTTGTTTTTTTAATCAAAAAGTTCATTATTTTTTATTTATTTATTTTTAATTGCTCTACTATAACTGCTTAAATTAGACCATATTTTTGAAAAGGCAATGTATTATAATTATGAAAATTCCACACATTAAATAAAAACTGCCTGTGATTGCAGGCAGCCAGCTTCAGATTTCAGATCAGTTGTCTCACTGAAAAAATCTGGATACCAACGATTATTTACAGTCATTTTAATTTTGAGAATTTTAATCTCAGTCGACGAATGTAAAGACGAATATTTTGGGTTGCTTCTTTGAGAAATGCAATAGACTCCGTTTCCACCAGTCCTTGTAATCCCTAAATCGGTCCTACAAAGGAAATCAAAATGGTCAGTTGGGAGCGATAAATGAGGTATTTCGTATTGGCCAAAATTATTAGGTAAAACTCCAATAATTTGTTGGTATACATAAGTATTTAAATATTATTCAGGAATTTAATGCTGCATATTTTAATTTTCAGAAGCAATGATAGTGTTTTGTAGTATCCCACACGCATTAATCAGAACTCACTTTTAGAAACCGCATTTAAATTTGCTTTTCTCTTGAGACAAACATACCACTTAACATTTAACTTACCGATTTAACCAAAACATGGAACAAATTATTCACGAATATAATTGCAATTTTTCTTTTATTGTAAGTTTCTTCATTCAATATGGAATTTCATATTTTATATCTTTTCTTTTCCTCATTCCAGGATTGTTCAAAGAAAATGGAAGAATAGCTAGAAAATATAAACTTGAAAACATTTTACTGTAAGAAAAGAAGGCAAGAAAACCACATCAATATAAGAAACTTACAATGGCCCTGAAAATTCATTGATTCATAAAAGACAAGGAGCAGTGAAGAATGCATGTAGTATCACTAAGCTGTCTGGTCTGATTCAAGGATTTATATTTGCAAATCGAAATTTTTGTGTATCATTATTGAAACTAATTTCTGTACGAGAATTCACTGATTTAAAGAAAAAAACAAGCAGCAGCGAATAATGCATGTAGTTATCACCACATTGTCTGGTCTCTTTCATAGGTTGAAATTTTCATTGAAAATCATTATATGAATCACTATCGAAAGGAATGAATGTACGGTTAGTGTATAACGTAGATACAGTTATAGTGTCTATTAACATGTTCAAAGGATTCTCCAGGTAAAATAAAAAATAAAATAATTACGAACTATGCCAATTAATTGTCCGTAACATCAAATCTTATAACGCATATTAGTGTTCCTTCAGGAGAGAAACTTTTCACCTGTCCAACCTGTACGGAGAAGTTTTGATTTTCATATACAGTAATTCTTACACAACATGTGAGAGTTCATACAGGCATGAGAAGATTCAAATATCAGAAGTGCGAATAGCAGATTAACAGTTCAGGAGAAATGAAATCACATATCCGAGTAAACAAAGAAGAGAAACCTTTCAGCTGTGAGAAATGTGAGAAGCAGATTGAAACATCAGTAAAATACAAATTACAAACTGAAGTGCAAGCAATTGAGAAGCTTTTCAGCTGAGAAATATTTGGAAAGAAATTTTCCTATTCAGCGCATCTCAAAATGCCTCTTAGAATTCATACAAAGGCGAAACCGCACAGCTGTGAATTTTGTGGAAATAAGTTTCTCTACTCAGCATATCTCAAAAGGCATCTTAGAATTCATACAGGGGAGAAACCATTCAGCTGTGAAATTTGTGGACAGAAGTTATCCCACTCAACTGAAGTCAAAAGGCATCTTCGAATTCATACAGGGGAGAAACCATTCAGCTGTGAAATTTGTGGAATGAAGTGTTCCTACTCAGGGAATCTCAAAACGCATCTTAGAATTCATACTGGGGAGAAACCATTCAGCTGTGAAATTTGTGGAAAGAAGTTTTCCCAATCAGGGCATCTGAAAAGGCATCTTGGAATTCATACTGGGGAGAAACCTTTCAGCTGTGAAATTTGTGGAAAGAAGTTTTCCGACTCAGGGCATCTCAAAAGACATCTTAGAATTCATACAGGTGAGAAACCATTCAGCTGTGAAAATTGTGGAAAGAATTTTTCCGAAAGAGGAAGTCTCAAAATTCATCTTAGAATTCATACAGGTGAGAAACCATTCAGCTGTGAAATTTGTGGAAAGAAATGGTCCGACATAGGACATCTCAAAACGCATCTTACAATTCATAAAGGAGAGAAACCGTACAGCTGTACGAGATGCGAAAAGCAGTTTAAAACATCAGGACAACTGAAATTACATGGGCGAGTGCACACAAATGTGAAACCTTTCAGCTGTCCTATATGTCGAAGGAAGTTTTCCTTTTCAGGGAATCTCAAATGTCATATTAGAATTCATACAGGGGAGAAACCCTTCAGCTGTCACAAATGCGAAAAGCAGTTTAAAACATCACGAGATTTCAAAATCCATACCCGAGTCCACAATAAGGAGAACCCTTTCAACTGTGAAATTTGTGGAAAGAATTTTTCCCAAACAGCTAATCTAAAAACGCATCTTAGAATTCATTCAGGATAAAAACAATTCAACTGTGAAATTTGTCGAAAGAAATTTTCTGACTCATT
Organism: Mastigoproctus giganteus; assembly: GCF_048544385.1. Classification (NCBI taxonomy): domain Eukaryota; kingdom Metazoa; phylum Arthropoda; class Arachnida; order Uropygi; family Thelyphonidae; genus Mastigoproctus; species Mastigoproctus giganteus. The sequence goes on from NC_143584.1 coordinate 198,951,630, forward strand.
ACATATCAAACCGCATCTTTGAACTTTTAAAGGAGAAAACTTTTTAGCTATGAGAAATGTGGAAAAGTGTGTAGAAAAACAGATTTCAAATCACATGCGGATTGCACTCAACTGAGAAACCTTTCAGCTGCCAGAGGTTCGAGACGCAGGTTAAGAATTCGGGATAGTTGTAAGAAAAAGCGAGTGAACACACAAGAAACACTTTCAGCTGACAATTCTGTTAAAATAAGTTTGGAAATTCCGTAAATAAGAGAAATTATCTTCAAATTCATAGAGCTAAATAAATAATTGAGCAGTGAATTACATGGAATGAACTTTCCCCTCACGACCAATCTCAGAAATAGCCTTAGAATTCATAGAGGGGATAAACCTGTCAGACTTCTGGAAAAATATTTTCCCTTCCAGTGAATCTGGAAGGAAATATTTCACTTTTCAATTTGTTGAAAGAAGTTTTCCTTTTCATGGAATCTGAAAAGGCATCTTAAAATTCTCTCATCAAGAAATTATTGAGCTATACAACGAGGGAGAAGTAGTCTTCTGAACTCTGAGAACACCTGAGTATTCACATTGAGAAGCACTCGTGCGTAACACAATTGACAGAATCGGGGACCTCCTCATACCGTGTGAAAAGACGAAGTTCAGATATCCTTTCTGACATGATGTCAGAAAAATTTATGCACCTTTTCAAAAATGTCGTTGAATCAGTTGGAAATTGTAGCATAGTTTTTCACTGAAACATGGCTAGCAAATCAACTACAAGGCACGTGCAATTTACAAACAGTATATACACAATGCAATATGGCCCGAGTTTCTGATGCTCCTAAAACCTAAAACTAGAGCATATTGAAAAGGCTATTAAACTGTCTAATTTACCCTGTAGCCTGAAATTTTCATGTACTGTAATCTCTGTTCGTAGAGGAGAAACGATTTTCCGGTTTTAGGGAAGTAATTTATAGTTCCACGTAAATTGAAATTCCATTCAACGTTCACACAAAGCTGAAACCACACCTGTGTAAAATATGCATAAAAAGGTTATCCCATACAGGAAATCTCTTAAAAGCATTAAATATATGTAAGAAATGATTGATCCTAAAATAATAGTTTAAAGTTTGTCCAATTTGTGGAAAGTTTTCGTATTCAAAATATATTAGATTTCATTCAGCTATGAAACCTCTTGAAAGCAGTTTTTCAAATCTGAATCTCGAAGACGACATACGAAAATTCATACTAAGAAAGGCCACCGAGTTATCGAACTTGTTGTATCATAAAGTTTTCACTTTGTAGTAATTTAAAAACACGAAATATCAATCCGAAATGCGAAGCAAATGGTGTTCTGGAAACGTTTTTTTTTTTTTTGTGATTCCCTATTCAGCAATGAAAAAAAATACTTCATCGTGATAGGTGTTGTACTAAAAGCAAAGGTAGTAACATTGTCACAGATCACACAGGGAAAAACATTTTAGGGGAAGCTACCATACATTTAATTCTGCTTTTTCAGGAAAGTTCTAAAAGTATGAGGTGACAAAAATTACTTTGAAATATATGCTAAAGGGTACGAGAGCTACTTCGAAAATCTCAACGGTTCTCTGCAATCTATTATTATGCCTTTCTGATAGAATATTGTTTTTGTGTGTTTTTCACATTAAAAACTTCGCATCTGTTGCAAACTGATGTGAAAATCTTTTCTAAATTTCCCGATTCATATGAAAATATTTTTCTTCTGTATAAGCACAAGGGAAATTGAAATCCCATGCAATAGGAGAAACACAAAGGAGAAATCATCCAGGCATAAAATAGACAAGAAAACACATTACAATTAATAATATACATACATGTGGGGGAAAAAAAAAACTGCATTTGCTGGACAGAAGTTTGAACATTCCTCTTCTCAGAGGAAGAAATCTCTTTTCCAACTGGACCTGCAATTTGCTCACCAATCTATTTCTGGCTGCAATGATGTCGTCCATGGCCAGATGCTGCTAAAATGCAAAGGTGGTATTGTACGAAAGTTATTCCACAGGCTCGTGTTTCGAAACCCACTATTATTACAAAACCACTAATATGAACAGAATGATCTTAGAACACTTCTGATGTATTAACCTTTTTTGACAAATAAAAAATTTTTATGAAATTGGTGATATGTATTTTTGTGTATTGATTGTCTCTCGAATTAACCTATTTAAAATGGCGTTACTGGGTTTGCCCTAATAGCAAAAGCCCAATATCTCGCTTTCCCTAAAAGTACCAAGAGGTTATAAAATCAGTTTCCCTATTCAGGAGAACCGAGTGTCAAAACGGTTAGGGATAGAGCAGTGAAAACCGATAGGTATGTCATTTAAGGAATAAGGAAGCGATTTGTAGAAAAAAAAAAAAAAAAAAAAACTCAGTTTAAATTTCCGCCACCACTGTAGAAATTGGCACGGTAAATATGAGATGGGATACTTAACTTAGGATCAGATTTTAATACGAGAATATAAGAATCTACGGATATTTTTCTATGTGCTTTCCTTCACTTGAGATGACATTCTGAAAACAAAGGATTATGCAACAGTTTCGCGTAGCACCTCATTGATAATGTTGGCTATATGGCTATTAATGTTTGCAGCCATGGTAAACTCTGTCTTTCAGGTATCCCCATAGCTAGAAATCACAGGGATCGAGATCTGCTGATCAGGATGGCCAGAACTGTGTAAAGTCTCGAGACATAATGCGATTTTTTCTGAACGTTGAACGGAGGAGTTCCTTCATTTGTTGACCAAATTGGGGAGGGGCGCCATCTTGCATGAACACTACAGCATCGAAGCATTACCGTTCTTGAAGATCGGGAATTATGTGATCTCTTACAAGAGCACTGTACCACGCACTAATTACATTTTGGTGCCGTGGGGTGTAGATTCTTCAAAGAAAATGGAATCCACACCATACTGTAATGCAGCATTCCTCAAACTCTTTTAGTCACTGAACACTTTTCATCTCACAACATATTCATGGGACATTTGCGAAACAATTTTAGCAAGAGCGAAATAGCTTGCTAAAATTTTCTTACATATGACGCACTCTGCATCAGTATCTTATTTCCATCACTTCTGAAACCGAAAATCAAATAACTCATCATACTTTCATTTTGTTCTTTTACCAGTTTCATTTCTGATTTCTAGGGAACAAAAGGCTGTGATTGTTCACCCTCACTTGGAAGTGTGACAATAGTGTGTTCGTTTCAATCGACCACGGTTGCACTCCTAGAAGTACTTTGCTCTTTGTTTAAAATTCCTTTTTTCAACCACAAATATATGGTCGCATATTTTAATAATAATACTTGGAATTATTAATAAAAATCAAACATTATACAACGAAGTGAGTTTAGTTATGATTCGATTCGCTTCACCCTCTCTATCAACCTGTGTTCTCCAGGCTAAATCGTATACGAATGGCATAATAGATCACATTGCTCCTTTTTCGAAGGTGTCATTACTTTTTCACATACTTCCCTATAAAAAGTCCACCAAATTCAAGTTTTCCGTAGGCTATTTGATTATTATTCTGTGCCTATATATTACTAACTTAATAAAAACTTACGTTAAATATTATAATGATACAAAAGTTGTGTAAACGAGAAATATGCAAAATGTATTTATTACTTTTTCTTTATTATGATTTTTCGCAAAACACTTGTTTACATCTCACGGAACACAGTTTGACAAACGCTGCTGTGATATATGGACTCTGTAGTGGTCTTTCATGCACAGCAGATGGACGAGAATATTCGGAATTTTGTGTATTTACAGCAACATGAATAGCAAAATGTGCCTCATCAGTCCACAAGATAGTTCAATCCCATGTATCGTCAAGTTCCATAACAGCCAGTAATCGTAGAGCAGTCTATTCCTTGTTGCTGATCACAAGATTTTATTTGTTGCATTACGTGAATCTTGTTCTTCAATCAGCAGATAATTATTCAAAGCATTTTATGCACAGTGGATGAAGTGAGGTTCAAATCTCATGGCCCTAGTGACTGGTAGTGTTTTGCATTTTGCCACTTCATCCTTTACCTCCGTGCCAATACATGGTCATCCCGTAACGTGTTTCTTTATTAGTCACTTCAAGTTCCTTTATTAGCTTTCGAAGCCACACTAACGTCGAGGGGCCATTAAGTTTTTGATTTTCGCGTAGTGCATTAGCATTACTATTATTCTGGTTGAACAGATTTACTGATAGAGTACCTTCCTCTTTTGTATGAGCCATCATGGTTATTGATGGTGGGATTGGCCTTTCTGCTTTTATCTAAGAGGATGTCATTTGTATAAGCAGCATGTCTGAAGTAAATTACAAATTTTATATATGAGCAGCGCTGTTTTGCAGCTTGTGTCCCCCTTTCATATCCACTTCTAACATTTGTGGGGAGATGTGTACGAATTGGGTTTTAATAGTATTAACGATTATTCTGATTTGCGATACTGGCTGTAGCAGAAAAGGTATAGCACAGATTTGAAATCTATTACTTAAATCCCGACCACAGCAATGCTTTACATAAAACCCATCCATCGCCATATGACCCTGCAGTAATATGAACACAGATGCACTGCATGAGCTGGCTGGAACCCTTCCACTAGACCTGGAAGTTGCCGGAACAGGAATCCTACACTAATTATCTAAGGGAAAGCCTTTACTTTCATGGGCTTCCACGAAGATCCCAGTGATAACCAATCAACCAAGAAGAGACTCACTACCTACCCGCGTGATTCAAATATGGCAATCTCCGTGTGAAAACTCTCCCAAGAGAGAGATCACTAGGAAATTATTTCCAATTGTTGAGAAATTACATCTGTTAACCCTGCTGTGCTTCACGCACGGCCTCTATACAACATTTTTACTTCTCGGCCACAGAACATTCAAGGAAAAACTCACAGCTCTGGGCATTAGCGTTAGTAGAGGCATACGATGCAAGAAAGGGAGTTATGCACCATCAGCCAAAAAAAAAAAAATCCCTCCCATTTCACCCCTCCATTTGTTCCAAATGCCTGTCAAGCTCAGTATTCAATTTCTTTAGGCTGTAAGTTTACACAACAGAAGATGGAAGCCTGTTCCACCAATCAGCTACCCGCTGGCTAAAGGCAAATTTCCGCACATTTATTCTTCAACTCTCACAAATTTGAAACAGTGCCCCCTCAGGTTCTTAGTCTGAGCAAGAGGAAGAATCCAGTCAGCATTCAGCTTGTCAACCCATTCAAGGCCTTATATACCTCAATTATATCACCTCGCAGGTGCCTACAATCCAGGCAGTCCAATTTCCAGAACTTAACCTTTCTTGGTAACAGCACCCCTTTTTCCCCACACTAATTTTGTTGCCCTTATTTGGACTCGTTCTAACAATTCTACATCCTTCCTAAAATGAGGCCTCTTGACCTGTAAACAGTACTCTAGGCGTGGCCTGAACATTGCATTGCATAACGGGATAATAACCTTCCTGTTCCTGCTAGCAAAATTCCTAAATATCATTGAAAATGCTCGGTGACGTGCACTGTTCAGCAAACTCCATATTTGAATGTACAATTACCCTCGAGTTACTAACTTTCCACTTCCCTGAGTGTTGTACCACACAGTTGGTTCGTTTCTCTTAGGATATTGCCATCCATATTACTTTGCGTTTGTGAATATTAAAATTCAGTTGTCATTTATCAGCCCATTTGCACAACTTATCTAGATCCAGATAGGCTAGCATACCGTCATTAACAACCCTGCCATCCTTTGTATCATCTGCAAATTTGGACATTAAACATGATAAACGTTTTCATCAATATCATTTATAAATATAAAAAACAACAATGAGCCAAACAACGAACCCCTAGGAACTGCACTAATAATATTTGTCCACCAAGGGCAGTGTCCATTGATTACCACTCTGTCATCTCCCACTCTAATCTCCCTTTATCCATTGTAGCAAGGTGCCCTTAATGCTTCTTCAATATGTACAGCAGTCTTCCATGTGCAACAGTATCAAAAACTTTTCTGAAATCCAAGTATATGATATCAAAATTATTTTTCTGTTCCAGTTGCTTTGTGACCACATCATAATATCCAATCAAATGGGTCAGACAAGACCTCCCTTTAACAAACCCATGTTCTGTCTTAACGATTACTGTAGTCTTGTCAAGATGGTTCTGTAAGTCTTCTTTAACCAGTGATTCCACGATTCCCTGGCAAATAAGTTACACTAACAAGTCTGTAGTTACTTTGTCACCTTTTGAACACCCTTTGTGAATAAGTTATATATATGCGCAGCTCCAATTTATGAGGACCTCCTCTGAGTCCAAAGGAGCTCTCATAATTGTGGCTAAGTGTTTGCTTATTTCCTTTGCTGGCCCCTTTAATATAACTGGATGGATCCCGTCCAACCAACCTTCCTTATGTTTAAATACAACAATTTCTCCTCCACTTTGCACTCATTTATTATAAAATCACTTAGATCCCTGTTAAATTTTGAATAACTCATTGAATAACTGCTCGTGTGTGAATGTAGAAGCAACATACTCATTCAGTTTATCAGCTACCAGAGCATGACCATCAATAGTCACCCATCTATGTTAAGTGGTCAAATCTGATTCATCCATTTGTTTCTAGTTTTTAAGTAAGTAAAGAACTCTGCTGTTTTTCTTTGCATCCTTTGCAAAAGATTTCTCGTAATATGCTTTCGCCTGCCTAACCTCCTTTGCGATTTGATTACAGACTAGTTTATACATGCCATAGGCTTCTGTGTCACCTGATACTTTATATGCATCCCATACATTCTTCATCTCTCCCACGGGCCTCATTAATTCATCTGACATCCATTTAGGCCTAATCCTTGATCAATATTTCTTAGTTGTAAGAAAAAACCTAGTGGCCTCCAGAATTAAGTCCCTGAAGGCTTCCCATTTAGATCCAAAATGGTAAGATCAATAGTTGATCCTACTTTCCAGAAACTAGAAAGTGTCTGAGACCTCTGTAGTCACCTTTTCAAAAGCAAAATCCCTTCCCTTTAGCTTTGATGGTAGTTTCATCTCCCAGTGATTCCTTTATCTGCAAATTTTTAATGCATGAATAATCCCTGCTGATAATCACTTCAAGAGTCTTACTCCCTATGGTTGCCTCTCAAACATGTTGCCGTTGAAAACAGTCATACCATAAATCAACAAAAATCTTGCTAGTGTGCGAATGACCAATCCAAAATTATCAGTCAATATATACAAAGTTAATTCCCCTATTATAAGACAACATGGTTTACTGGCCCACTCTATTTCTCTTCAGAATTGCTCATTATATTCATCAAATTCATTTGGCCTATAACTCACACCTACTCTCATTTTTCCTTTCCCAGTGCCCAAACTATATTCCTAGCATTGGTGTACATGAAAGTATACATGCACCGGTTCCTACTCTTACTTACCCTAACACATCCCAGGTATGTACTCGTTCCACGATGACTGCCACCAGTCCTGTAAATCTCCATTACCTTGCTTTACGGGCTGTTGCTCATTCCAATAGAAGTGGTGCAATAATTACTTTTGCCTATGCCTGTGGCCACTGGTAACCTTTTACTCTGTGTATCACCAAACCTAGCAATTTTCCGAACCACCTAACACTGCCACGATAGCATCAGCAGATATTCTTTCACCCTTTCTATTTAAGTGTACACCCTCCCTGTAGAAGCAGTCTCTTGTGTCAACAAGCACAGACCAGGCTGAAAAAAATTCTACCCCTTGAGACTTGCACAATCTCTACAGGGCCGAATTGATCGAAAAGGCTCTCATCATGTACTCCCTGCTATCGTGTCTGGGCAGAATTGCAGACACTTTCACGTTCAAACCGAACTCATGAATTTTTTTCAACATTGACCTGTACTTGTTCAGTAAATCTGCAGATCTCTTACTCTTAAAGTCATTGGTTCCAAAGTGCACAACCACATCACCTTTTGTGCCCTTAAAAGATGACATCTGCTCTAAGACTACAACTTTTGCCTCTGGCAGAGATACATTTCTCCTGTTCCACCTATCCTTCTTGCATAGTATATTCCCCATCTCCCTGATATATACAGTCACCGACAATAACTAGTTCTTTGGTACCAGCACATTCTGCCTTGGAGTTTGCATCTGTTTTGCCTAATGCATATCAGATTTCGGACATTTTTTGAGATTGTGATGCCTTCGAGAATCTTCTTCGCATTTTCTCGCCCTAGTCACAGCACTTTCGCTAGTCTCCTGTCTTTGCTCCATACCTCTAGTCTGGGTCATGATTTTCGTTTAAATACAATTTAATTAAAAATGAATTTTAATAACATCAATATTATTTTTGATTAATTGATAATACTATAATAAGCAAACAGATTCCTAATGCAATGCTTCGTATTACATAGCCTTTCACAATCTCCAAAATTTAACCCTTTTCTCCCCCTGTCTTGAAAATGTAATACTTTTGTACGCTGCACCTCCCACTCGAATACAAGCAATCCATGTTGTGCAGACACATTTTCTCCGTTTATCACCTTGCTGTTTCTTGTTTCCTTTAGATGGCACCTACAGCAAATGATAAAGTCAAACATTACATCCTTTAACTCCTTATCAACTACAATACATACTTCATTTTCTTCGTCTCGAATATCAATCAAAAAATCCAGAAGAGCATGATATAATTTCACAGTTACGCATAACTCAATTCCAATTTCTAGAATTCCTTTATTCACTGTATGTTTCTCAGAAGATTTTCCCAAATGACAGTCATTAATGCTATTTCTAACATGTTCAGTTTATTTATCAAAGCTTTTGTTCAATGAACCACTGTCGGATTTTGTTCTTCGCAATCTGAGATATCGAGTGCAGCAGGAATTTTACCGTAATCTTTTTTTTTTCAATAAACTCCCAGCATTATAACGTGATGACCATCTTGTATCTGATAGATTTCTGACCGAGATTGTATTCTCCTTCGTACTTAGTTTAGACCATCTTTCTGGTGAGGTTGCAATGAATACGCAGAGTGACTGTAAAATGTTGAAAAAATTAACGGCAGTGAAACAGCTTTCTGCGGTTGTGGTTTCTACTAAATAAACACTGTGTGAAGCACAGGGAATCCGTACTGCTACATTATTGACTGAATCTGTCTTGGACTCCAAAATACATCCCACTCATATTAGCAACATTATCATATAACAGATCTCTAATTTGCTACATCTATTCCATGTTTATCAAGAACAAGGAATACATATAGCAAATTACAAGCTTCCGTGTCTAAAAGATATTTTGCATCATGCTTTTCAATGGGAACAAACATCAACAAACCCTCATGTACTTTGCCACCTTTTGATTCACGAGGAGCAATGACCGGCAACTCACCTGTGTGACTTATATCAGGAGTTGAATCTATGCTGATGCCATAATATTTGCCTTCTTTAATTTCAGATGTGATGTGTGCCAACACTTTTTACTGTAATAAATTGATAAATTCTTCATATGTTGTTAATACGGGTTCCAAACATTTCCACTTCCTGGATTTCCGTATTTTGTTATATGCTCTTTTAGAAAAGGATAAAAAAAAAAAAACTCAGATAGAAGATCCATACCCCCCGAGGCAGCTGCATTGTTACAATTATTATGTTGATCATTGTAGTAGTAGTAGTAGATGAAGGCGATGCAAGAAATCATGTTTTGAGCTTATGCAGCATTAGCCAAAGAGAAAAAAAAAAAAAAAATTACAAATCAATTCCCTCCAAATGTTTGTCCAGTTCATCCTTAAATTTATTTAACATATCAACTTCCGCAACGACAGATGGAAGTTTCTTCCAGCAATTGACCACCCGCTGGCTAAAGGCAAATTACCGCACACTGTCTTTCCTTAATTTCAATTTATGCCCCCTTAGATTGGGAATCTGAACAAGTGGAAGAATCACATCAGAATTCAGCGTGCTCAACCCATTCAAGGACTTATACACCTGAATGGGATCACCTCGCAGGTGCCTAATCTCCAGCCGCTGCAATTTGCAGAAATTAATTCTCTCTCTCTCTCTCTCTCTCTCTCTCTCTCTCTCTCTCTCTCTCTCTCTCTCTCTCTTGGAAAGAGAATCCCTTCATTCCGCTCACCAATCTTGTTGCCCTTCCCTGTACACGCTCAAGCAAATCTACATCCTTCCTATAATGAGGACGCTACACCTGTACGCAATACTGAAGGGGTGGCCTTACCATTGCCTTATACAGAGGGACAATCACCTCCTTTTCCCTGCTAGCAAAATTCCTGTATAACATTGACAAAACCCTATTACCTACTCTGAAAGCCTGTCTGCATTTCTCAGAAAACTTCATATCTGACTGCACAATTACTCCCAGGTCTTTTTCATTTTTTACCACCTTATGTGTTTTACCACACAGTTGGTACGTTTCTCTGGGGTTACTTTTACACATATGCAGTACTTTGCATTTGTCAATTTTAAACTTCAGTTGCCATTTCTCAGTCCATCTGCCCAAATTATCTAGATCCTGTTGCAGTAACACACTGCCATGACTGTCATTAATAACCCTGCCAACCTTTGTATCATTTGCAAACTTCGACCCTAAGCCTGATATACCTTCCTCAATATCATTGATAAATAAAGAAAACAACAGTGGGCCCAACACCGAACCCTGTGGGTCTCCACTAATAACATTAGTCAACGAAGAGCTGCGCACATTGATTACCATCCTGTGTCTTCTCCCACTCAACCATCCTTTTATCCAATGTAGCATCTTATCCTTAATACCATTCTGCTCCAATTTGTACAATAGTCTTCAATGCGGAACGGTGCCAAAATCTGTCCTGAAATACAAGTATATGATTTCAAAATTATTTTTTGCATCCAGTTCCTTTGAGACCACATCATAATAACCAATCAAATTTGTCAGACAAGACTTTCCCTTAATAAACCCATGCTGTGTCTGAATTATTGCTGCAGTCTTGTCTAGGTGATCCTGCTAGGCATCTTTAACCAACGACTCCATTATTTTACCCGGAACAGAAATTAAACTAACTGGTCAGTAATTACTCGTGTCATCCTTCGATCCCCCTTTGTGAATTGGGGATACATTTGCATTTCTCCAGTTTAGGGGGGGACTTCCCCTGAGTTCAATGATGCTCTCATAATTATGGTTAAGTGTTTGCTTAGTTCCTTTGCCGCCTCCTTTAATATAACTGGATAGATCCCATTCAACACAGGTGCCTTTCTTATGTATAACTTCAACAATTTCTTCTCGACTTTGCTATCAGTTATTAAAAAATCATTAAGCACTCTGCTATAATTTGATAACTTCTGGCATTTTCAAACGGTAATAATTCCTCATGTGTAAAAGTAGATGCAAAATACTCATTCAATTTGTTTGCTATCTGAGCAGGATCATCAACTGTCGAGCCATTCATATCAAGTGGACCAATCAGATTCAGCCCCTTCCTTTTAGAGTTTATATAAGTAAAGAAATCCTAGCCGTTTTTCCTAGCCTCCTTTTCCAATGATTTCTCGTAATCTACTTTCGCCTGCCTAACCGCCTTTCTGACTTCATTACAAACTAGCTGATATCTGCCATAGGCTTCTGTGTCGTTTGATAATTTATATGTATCCCATGCAATTTTCTTCTCTGCCACGAGTCTCGTTAGTTCATTTGACAACCATTTAGGCCTAAACCTTGAACAATATTTCTTAATAGGTATGAAACGTCTTGCAGCTTCCACGATTAATTCCTTGAATGCTTCCCATTTAGAACTTGCTGTTGTCAACAGGAAAACCTATACATCTTTCTTCCAAAATTTTTGCTACAGCAACTACTCTTCTTAAAACTTCAGTTCAGTATATAGTTGCTTTTTCCTTCTAGATTTCCAATTTTTTGTCAGTTAGGGTAGACTTTTGGAACAACAACAACAAAATATAAGATTTAGAAGTGAAATGCTGTTTTATTTTTCACCCTTTGTGATCCTTGGAAATGCATTTTCCCAGTCGTCGAAACCAGTTTGAAATTGATTACATATCTCATTAAATCCGTCTTTTAATAACACCCACACACACACACAGACCAATACGATTTTCCTCTCGAAACTGAGAATATTTGCCAGTCGTTTTTAACGAGCTCCCCATTTTCCTATAAAACATAAAACAATTATTTTCTTTCATATCTTATTTTTTCGCCAAATTCTTTATACGTTAATTACAAATTGCATTCTAAATTGTAGTGGATATTGTGGGCAACACGATTAATGATATCAGCGTTTATTTTCCATTTAGCTGGCTAACTACTGAAATCATTTGAAAAACTGAAAAACATCTCTTACAGATGTTTTTTTTTTTTTTTTTTGGTAATTATGTCATTCACAGGCACCGAGTCATCTTTATTTTCAATTACATTAGTTTTCTATGCCGACACTATGGAATTTACCTGGTCTAATTCTAATGCTATTCCAATTTGACCTTTATTTGTTCCTTTGTGAATAGTTCTAGAGGTTTCATTAAAAATAATATCACTGAAACCTTCAGAATTGAGAAAGAGTAGGCTTATTGCACGGGTTTGGAACATTTATATTTCAGCACTGAATTTTTTATTTTACCCAAAGCTTTTTCCTCTTTACCTAACCAGATTCGTGTTTTCATATATATCGTCAGACATTTTAAATCACTTCTAACACAGTTGACACTTAGGGTGCCGCAACAGCATTCCAGTGGTGCCTCGTAATTTAGGTTTAAGTTACTTAAACTTATTATTAGTTTTTTAATAGTTGAAAATAATCTTCGGTATGCAAATATATCCAGTGAGACAAGTGATCCCAAATCTAAACGTTGGCGCCGTGTACTGATATGGATTCATTTGTTTATATTTGGAATTTTCATAATAATGACGTAATACAGGGTAATGAAAAAATATGGCTTATATTTTAATCAGTAATAAAAGTGCAATCGCAAAAACACTTTAATAAACTTCCCTGGGATTAAAAAAAAAAAAAAACATTTGGCTCACAGATTTGAATTTAGACTGGGACCACAAATCCGTTGTTTCGTTAATTGTTTTGCACTTGTCCAACACGAGCACATTATGAACCGTTAGACACTGGAGTACATTGCTGTCAAATCGGTCTTCTTTTCATATTTTTAAAAATTTCTTATTAATTTCAATTACAATCTGAATGTAACTTTCAGATATTCCACAATAATCATTTAAAAATCTAAAACTATGTTCAGTCATTTAAATGAACCAATTACTATTATTAATGAAATTAAAATAAACATACTAACTAAGGTTGCAATTTCTGATGAATAAAGCAATAGGAGATTTTATAATAATGTACCATTTAAAGTCGCAAGGCAAAATGGGTATTTTACAATTTTTTTGTCTGCTAAATAAAGGGTATTTATTTTTTTTAACCAGTCACCGAATACTGATTTGCATAAATTAGAACAAAAATATAATTTTTTGCAATATCTACTTCCATAACGGGACGTAGATATCAAGAAAATTGGGAGAAACCAATCACTTTGCCTTCTGAGCACTCAGCAAAGAAATGCAATTCATTGAATGCTTTCCAGTTTAAAACACAAAGAAATAAAGAAATGAGTAAACAGACACGTCGAAAAAAACACGTTCTGCACGTAGAAAGGCTGCTCGTAGCCGTAGCTCAATGGTTTCAACCTTTTTTTTAATAACGCACCCCGAACTCATTTATTTTATTTTGCAGCACCCCTACTCAAATTTCTGCCTGTTAGATTCGATTCTCTCTCTCTCTCTCTCTCTCTCTCTCTCTTAATAAACATCAATTATAGATCACCACAAAACTGAACAGATATTGTACACCTTTTTATAATTAAAAAAAAAAAACAATAATAATAAATTTATGTAACTTAACCCAAATTACGTGGCACCCCAAGAATGTTGTTGAGGCAACCCTGTTGAAAACCACTGCCGTAGCTCAACTACTCTGGTACGGGGCGGTTGCAATGAGTAGGGGCTGATTTAGCCACATGAATTCTGTGTTCACACAGACAACGATGACGAAGGACATGAGCTATTTCAATGCTGCATTAGGAAGGGAGGACAATCTTCGTTGCCAGCAGCGATTTGGAATTCCCCTGAATGTGCATGTGTGGTGTGGGCATGTGTATATGTAAAGGGAGGCTCCTAGAACGTTTGTTCAACTCCGCTTCGTATTTCTGTGAAGAACGGTATCACTACAAATGGGCCAGATATGTGCGTTCTGTTGTTCTGTTTTGGCCGCTTTGCTACCAAGAGCATCAGTCACATGGACAGATGACTCATCCACACCACGGGAAGATGGGCCAGTCCATATAAAGCATGTACTGTCTCAAGAGAGAAATCTGACCCACCTGATGTTGCCAGAAGGGAGGCCTGGGTCCTCCCGTTACCCATTCCATAGGGAAGAGAAAGAAAAAAATAAATAAATAAAATAAATGTTAATAAAAAAATAATAATATAATTAATAAACATAAATAAACCAGATAATTAATAAAAATTAATAAATAAAAATAAAATATAATAATAATAATAATAATAATAAATAAAAATAAGTAAAAAGGAAGAATATAGTGGTGCTGCTAAAAAAAATATTTAATAAATAAACAAATGAACAAATGAAAGAAAGTAGTGTGCTCCTAAAAAAAAAAAGTAAAATTATAATAATAAATAAATACCTAAAAGAAAATAAGTGGTGCTAAAAAAAAAAAAAAAAAAACGAGAAAGAAATCATTTAATTTTATTTGCAGGCCAAGGAAAAATTTCACTTCTTGAGGATTTGAGTTTACATATTATTAAGGAAGTTTTAACCACCTATGCATCAGCGGGACCATTGTGCTGCATTCTGTTGAGATCTGTCGACACTGAACGCCTTTGAACAAATACGCCTTGAGCGAAAGCCTGAAGAATCTGATATAACTCAAAGCTTTCAAGGGGAGATGACTCCTGTCCTGCTTGAAAATTAGTAAGTTAATGAAGATGGAGTCTGAGATTCTCATACAGGGAGAAATGAAACAAGATCTGATCCCAACTCTCTGGTGATCCACACGAACAGCGGTTATTATGATAAATGGAACCTAAAAAGACTGGTTCATCGATCTATGTCCTGTCAACAGTTAGGACTTGAATATGTCCAGGGAGAACCACAGTCAAACACGTTTATCAAGGAGAAATGAAACTTTTGTTATAAATTTTCTCGTTGTTGCACCAACGGGAGCTGTATCCCATCGAGACTGCGAGATGGTAACTAACTCGTTCCACAGTCTGCTTTCTCTTTTAGTACCATCTTCATGGTTGATGGTCATTCCAAGAAAGTCGATCTCCATCTGGTTTTTGAGGTTGTATGAAAATCCTCTATATGTAACTTGCAAGTCTAAAGGTAATGTTCCAGCTAGTACTTGCAGAGCTGCTCTCGAGACTGCCCTTCATGACTTAACCAAAGACCGCAAGTTGGTTCTCTGCATGGATGTGTGTTTTTCTTTGAGGTTTTTGAGTCGTGCCTTGTGAAACCATGCACCGGCAGCATACGTGACCAGAGGAAGGAAAACTGCATTGTAATGGATCCTTAAACTTTTTCTGTACAGCCCCCATTCAACACAGGACACCCTAACGATTGCACCAGTAAATCTACATATTTTAGATCATAAGTTTGTCAAGTGAGGCTGTAAGAGACTGGGCTATTTGAGACTGGAATCAATTACCACTCTTAGAATCTTGTATTTAACTATGGGGACATGAATGTGGTTAATCTTGATTAACGGAAGACAAGACATATCCAACTTTCATCGAAGAATCGCCATGTTTGTGTTTGACAAGCTGATTTTAAGCTTATTGGGCACAGTCGAATCGTAGAGATCCCGGAGAATAAAATTTACGGGTGTTTCAAAATCAGCCCTAGAGTTACCATTTACCAAGATGGTGTGATCGCCTCCATATGCTATTATTTTGACGTTATCAAAAGATCGGGAGAGCCACTGCTGCAGCACCATGTTCCATGTAAAACGACCCAATATAGAGCCCTGTTGGCACCCTCTAGATACTGATCTTGATACTTGATTAATAGGGTTCTATTGGCAAAGTAATTACAGATTAAAACGTTAAAGGTGGTTGGAGCACCTAGCCGATCGCAGATCCTCCAGGATACTCTCCCACCAAAGGGGGTCAAAGGCGACTTCTAAGTCGATGAAAACGGCCAGGATATATTTATGTACCGAGTTTTGAACTGAAGAGACAAAGTACACGAAAGCATCCATCCTCGCAGGAACGTCCGGAACAGTACACATATTGACTCCTTCAAAGCAGATACTGTTCTACCAGTAGGTTATTCAATCTAATGGCCATTAGTCGCTCTAGCAATTTACCCAAATTAGCCAGCAGAGCGATCAGCCTGTACGAACTAGCCGCACCAGAAGGCTTATCCAGCTTTCCGATCAACTCAACCAGAGTGACCTTCCAAATATCCAGAAAAGTTTCTTTTGAATAAGTTTAGAAGAACATGAGGTTTTAATGTTAAGACTCTGATAATAAAAATGTTTTCTACACGATCTAGTTCTGGGCACTTCTGAATATTTACTTTATGCGAGACAACCTACAGTTCAATGAACGTAAAAGGTTCAATGATTGTTCAGGACATATAACATTCATTGTCTGATATGATTTTAGAATGAACAGCTAAGTGTGATTTAGGATCATCCAACAGAAAAAAGAGCATCTAAGATTGCATTTGCAGATTCATGCCAGTTCAGTGTTTCCACGGAGTCCGCCACAATTGAGCCAAATGTGTTAGAACACAGGTCTTTCCTCTTACAATCTTGTATAGAACACCACAAGCGTGTTCTATACAATTTCTGGAGGTGTGGATGAAAATCATCCACGTTTCACGCTTTGGAGAGGCAACGGCCTTCACGTAGCTTTTCCTCAATGAAGAATACTGCTGGTAAAAACGATGATCGTCGGCTTGGGGCCAGTCTCTGTGCCTTTAGTAATACCTATGGTCTCGATGAACTTTCCTTCTTAATTGGGATAACTCCTGTGTCCACCATCAATACGTCTTCTGATTAACCCTCTTTTTCTTAGAAGACTTATATGACACTTTTATTGTAGCATTTTGAATATAATTCATAGGTGAGATTTCAAAAGAAGCAAGTTTCTGTTCATCAAGGTCCACAAAAATGGAAGAGTCAAAAGCATTCCAATCAATATTTCTGATGAAAATCTTATTAATTCTGGGTGTGAGAAAGTGTGTGAAGATGGAACAGCAGAATCAGAGGAAAGCATATAATAGATGACGCTATGGTCACTGGTGCACCAGTCCCTATAGACAGTACAGTCAATAATCAGGAAATCAAAGTGGGAGTTTGTCATCGTTATATCTATATTAGATTCTCCTGCATAACTTGAAAAATATGAGGGTGATTAGGCTTATTGTGAATTGAAAAATAATGATTAATTGTGAACTCCTCCTAGAGCAGGCCACGTGCATCTGTAGAAGAGCTGTGCCAAAAGTTAGATTTTGCGTTGATGTCCAATGAGATCAATATGTTGCTATTCGGTCCCAAAGCATTTATCATAGTCTGAACGTAAGCTGGAAAGTGATTAAAGTCCTCCGATGGACGGCAGTAGAGAGAGAGAAATTAAGTAAAAATTCATTATGGAGGTACAATAACGCAGGTAGAGAACTGAGTGCAAAATCCACGAAGAACCGCGATGTCTAACGAGTAATTAAGAATTAATATACAAGATTTTGGATTCTAGTGAACATGTTGTATTATTCTCATTTTTAACGAGTAACCCGGGATTTTAGACGGTGGTCCAGACTGAGCAAAATAAGGCTCTTGTATAGCGACAATGTCAATACAATTTGTCTCGACAGAAAGCCTAATCTCACCAGCTACTGCCCGTTTGCCGAATGTCGTAAAGAAGCAAAGATGGGTTTCCCATGCGAGGGCGTCCAAGAGAGATTCCAGCTGAAGTAAGAGACTCAGAAGCAGATACATTTTCTGTCTATCTTGGTATCCGTTTCTATAATAACTCCTTTATTTCGTATCATGCATAGGGACTCAATTTTAACAGTCTTAAAATCAGATTTGAGGGTCTTATTAACCAGATTTTTAATTTTTCGCCACTTTTTTTACACCCACTGGTGTCTGAAGATCGAAGAATAATAATATTATCAGTTTTAACTTTGGGTTGCCCAGTCTTTTGTACCGAAATTCGAATATTGTCTGTATATGATCTAGGAAATGGAGAAGCAGGTATTAACCCATAATAATTAGGTTCTGAACATGACAGGTCTGGCTTCCTTATCAGTTAAAAATCGATAACTTCGGATCCCGTCATATCCTTTGATTTCTCTCGTCTGGCCGCATCTGAATTCATCACAAAGGCCGGACAGGTATTTATAATCCTATCAAGGAGATCTGTTCTATTTTGTATTTCCCGATTAAGTGCCTTTAATTTTTCGTTTTCAATAAGAAGTGACATTGCGATGGTTTCCAAATTATGCCACTTTTCTCTTAGGATATTACCAGTTGTTTTAGTAATCTTGTTTCCCTCTTGGGAGAGAAACCCAGAAAAATCATTATTCAGTTTAGATCTGGTTCCCAAAATGACAGGTTTTTCCAATTCATTTAGCTTTGTTTGTAAATTCAATTCACCATTGGAGCCTGTATCCAACTTGTCATTCGTTGGCTCACCTCTTGAGATATCACTGTCTAACTCTGACTGTATGTTTTTAGCGAGTGTTTTTTTCGTTGCAGAATCCTGCAATGAGCCATCCAATTCAATCTGTTCAGTGGAAAGAGATTTCTGACGAAACGTTTCATTATGCGAAGACTCAGAATTATCCGATCCCTCGAGACCAACTTGTGGATTTAATAACCCAGAACTTTCAGCTGTAGATACTGACAGAAGAAATTCTCAGTATTAGGAAATTTTTTGTCATCAATGTGTAGCTTTAAACGTTTTAAAGAAAACACACGAAATATATGCAGTTTAATTATGTCCTCTTCAGATTTCTTCCAGCTATAAAGTTTGTCCCTTAAAGACACACAAAAGGCCACATATTCCTAAAATAACTCTGAGCAAACAACTTCCTCCCTGTGAGAATAATAAAAGAAAAGTACAGCTGGGGTAAAGAGGGTTTAATCCCTAACTTTATCTGGACCTGACGTTGTACTTGACCTTGTAAGCACCGTATTGTCTGAAGCGATTATTGCTGTCTTCTGCTGGTGATCAACTATTGACTGACTGTTCATTACAACAAAAAACCAAAGCATGGGTGAAAATTAAATACACAGTCAGTCCTCGTATAACACGTGTTTACACTACACGAATTCGATCATACACGATTTATAAATAGGGGAAAGATATCTTATATAACACGAACCGAATTCGCTTATGCACGATTCGCCTTTGTGTTTACAAGAAATGGCAGTCGAACGCAGAATCACCCCAACCGAAGGCAACACGATAAGAATGAAGAGAAGATTCTGAAAATATATTTTTGTTTTTTATATCAGTGAAGGGGAAACACATTTCACCATAATAACGTAAAAACCAGCACAATTCCAGCTATCGGTACAATCGCAAATGCAATTAGATGGAGTTTACTACCAGTTTATAAGAGATTCCACTAGCAGAAACACAACTGGAAATTGTTTTTATTGTTTTATGGTAGTAACCCCTAGAAATGTTGTTTAGTAAAATATGAGATGTTAATTAATAGTGTATCTCTGTCTTTATGGTGTTGGTTATTCAGTTGCTACACGGGCACAGCTTTGTTTATGTGTATCAAGCTGTGCCTCCTGGTTTCGTAATTGTGCTTTGTTCCCTAAAAAGAGTAAAATTCTTAATTAAAAGGTGTGAAAAGGAAGCGTCCTGGTGAAGATACTGCAGTTTCAGAGAGAAAAAAAAAAGCAATATCGATAAACAGAAGCGGACTGGATCAAAAATTCTTATCAGTTAAAATTTATAGTGGCTTCATACTATGGTTTATGGCCAAAATCACACCGACCCCCGACCCAACGGGGTTTCCCCGGTAAGGCTTACGGCCAGTCCTCCTCTGTCGACAGAGAAAAAATATGAAATTGTGAAACGCTTTGAGGGAAATGAAAGACCATATGATATTACACATGCTACAGACCTAAATGAGGCAACGCAGAGAATTAAAAAGAACGCAGAGAAAATAAAAAGAACGCAGAGAAAATAAAATCAACTTTCATAGCAGGAACAACTCAAAGTGGAATTAAAATCCATTAGATTAAGACAAAGAATTGGAAGAGATGGAACGGCTGTCATCTGTTTGGATAGAAAATCAAACAAAAAACAAGTTTGCTTATGATAGAAGTAAAAACATTAGCAATATTTTATTACGTAATAGTGGTAATAAAATACTTACGTATTTTATTACGATTATTTATTGTGTTTGGTAATGTTTTGGTTACAAATGTGTGTTCAATCTTGGGTGGCCGGCACCTAACCCTATTTTTCACATAGGGACTCTGTTTATATTGCACGACTTTGCATTGCACGAGGGTTTCTAAGAACACAACTATCTTGCTATACGAGGATTGACTGTACTTTGTAATGAAATGGCATCCGCTTATGAAATGCTTCTTTTATATACGAAAGTGAGGTGATTGTCCAGGGGTAAAGTGTTGCGACTTCTTTTTGACCTCAAACATGAAGTTTTATTGTTTTTATCAGATACAAATCAGAACCTTGCACAATTGTTTCCAAATCAAAAATGGCTTGGAAAACTTAGTTACTTTGTTGATATATTTGAAAAACTTAATGAATTAAATTTAAGTCTTCAAGGAGAGGGAACAATTATATTAATACTCAATGATAAAATAGAAGCTTTCAGAAAGAAGCTTAATCTTTGGAAAACTGAATTTGAACGTAATAACATTGAAAGTTCCCATAGTTTTTGATTTTTTTAATTAATAGCAATAATATTGACGTTTACAATTTATAGATATCTTTGCCACCCACCTGACAATGTTAATTTAGAATTTTGCTAAACGATTTCATGTTTCTCAAGAAAAAAAGTTGTATTGGATTCGTGATCCCTTTGCTTTTGATATTTCTTCATGCTCCGAAACTACCATTGAGCAGAAGGAAAATGTTATCGGCCTGTCGTGTGGCGGAGCATTACGTGCCCGTTTCAACATTAAAATTTGTGAAAAATTTTGGCTTTCTCTTCGAGGCGAGTGTCCAGAATTATCAAAAATGGCGATACGATAGAAACATTGCTACCTTTCGGATCTACATATTTATGTGAGGTTGGTTTCTCAACATTAACATCCATCAAAACAAAACAGCGTTCCAGACTTGATCCAGAAGATGGCATCAGATGAGCAATTTCAAATATTGAGCCAAATATGGACCAAATATTATTGGTTATTCAGGCTCATCCTTCTCTTTAATTGTTTTGTAATTGTTATTTTTTATTGTTTTGCTATTGTTATTTTTTTATTGTTTTGCTATTAATATTTTTTTATTGTTTTGTTTTGTAATTGTTCATTTTTTATTGGTTTGTAATTTTAAATGAAGAATTAGAATTTGATTTGTTGTTTTTATTCTATTCAGTTAAAATTTATAAAACAATTATTTTAATGTGTAAATTAAAAAGAAAGAAATATTTTATTCCTTTCTCGGTACTCAAATAAAATTGCCCACTATATAATTTATAAAATGCTATTTTTTCTCTAAAAATCTGGTCATCCAACCTCTGTATTTACACTGGGGGTCGCGTCAATTTTATATTTAATAAAAAGGGCGGGAGCGAAATAAGTTTTCGCGCCACTGCTCTACACCAAAAGGTATTAACATCTCACTAAACTGTTCCCTACACATTCAGATCAAATCGAAATCGCTGCCTGCAACCAGGATTGGTTCCTTTCGTTACGCGTCACTGAAACAACTGGCTCCCTTTATCCTTGGGGTCAGTGTGAAAAGAGGTGTCATATGACTATATACAGTCGCTGCTACTTTAAACCGCCACAACTAGAGAAAGTTGTAACGTGAAGAACGTGTTTTCTCCCCGTGTCTGTTTACTTGTTTCTTTGTGTGTCTTAAACTTAACAGCATTCATTCTATTGCTTTTCTTGGCTGAGTTTTGAGTGAGGGATGGGTCCTCCGAGAAGTATTGTTCATATTTACATCTCCTTAGCGAAGTAAACATGGTAAGGTACTGTCTCTTGTTAAAAACAATAATAATCTTTATTTCTCTTATTAAAAAAGACTTACAAATTACTACAATTCGTTAGTAAGCTTATTTTACTTTCAATAATAATAAAAAAGTTTCATAAAAATAAAAAGATATTTTTAGCTTCAAAAAAAAAAAAACCTCTGGAAAGCAATTAAATACTTGAAAGTTACATTTAGATTGCAATGAAATTTATAAGAAAAATTGGTTTTACAGAAATACTCCGAAGTTTAAATATTTGTTAAATTAAAGGAATATTCTAAAACATGCCTTTCACTTTTTGCAGCCTGTTTTAGAAAAGAGTTCCATACTGTGACGGCAATATAGCTCTATTCTACGACTTTAATTTAATTTTATATATGGAGTAAAACCCAAATAACAAGATTTCCAAGCGACCGAGGGATTTGAACTTCTCAGGTTGGTTTTTTTGGTTTATTTTAGTTGTTGGCGCATCGGCTTCTGTGGCCATAATGCACCTCCCAAGGTTTTTACAGTACTGTGATCCAAGCCCGAGGCGGGATTCGAACCCGCGACCTTTGGGTTGCCAGACAGGCACTTTACCCACCCGGCTAGCCTGGTCGGCTAAAAAAACGTCTTAGAAGAGAAAATGACATAAGGGTAGCAAATATTAACTGCACAAATAAAAATCAAAAGATTCGCATATATAAGTTTTAAGAAATTTTTAAGTAATATTTCACTCTGCCTGTGGAAAGCATTTTAAATTGAGGATTTCTAATTGCTTAATATTCTGTTCATTAAATCCTCTACCAAATACTCATTACTAAGTTTGAAGGATGAGCTGTTTTGGAGTTCCAACGTCAGCAAAGATCCCCAAACTATGGCCCGTGGGTATTTCAATTAGATCGTAAAGTTTAATGTTTATATTTTGTGAGGTAAGTAGATGCTTACCTGACTACTTTTTAACTGATGTTACGTTTTGTTAGTAATAAAAATCTCATTCCCTATCGTGCGAAAACGATTTGCGAAAAAATATAATTTTTTGGTAAAAATTTAATTTTTGGTGGCCAATTTATTAATATAAATTCATGTTAAAATCTTTCATAAAATTAAAAGACACACCAGCGCTTGCTTACTTCAATATTTCCGAATATTATTTTTTATTTAGTAACCTATAAAATACATGTCAAAGTTGATGTTGAAAACAAAGGCATGCCTGATATTACAATAAATGATAAGGAGCTTTGAGGCAGAAAAAACTCCAAGAACTAACACAAACTTTTTATTCCAGAACAGGAGATTAGAACTTTTACTCGTGAATACTTATCTTTAGTTAGAGCTAGTTTTCGTGGAGCCCAAATCATTGCCGAAGAAAGGAGAGCCTTTACGAATGCGAATTTGTTTGGCAATTGCAGAAGTATGTCCTGAGAAAGTAAAGAATTTTACGGCTCTAAATTTACCTTCATCAACTGTAAAGAAAATTAAATATTTAGAGGCCTATGATCAAAATCAACTCGTTGAAAAATTTGGTGAATTCACAAATCTTAAGTACCAATTGATGAGAGTGATGACACAAGACATACAGCACAGTTCAACTACTAATTTATATCCGAGGTGTAAATCAAAGTTTTGCAGTAACTGAAGAGATAGTTGCAAAAGCTTAAAAGTTAACCCCAGGGGCTCACACCTGGTGAGTATGGGCTTGGCACACCCAGGGTCCTGAGTTGTATATCATCATTCTTCTCTTTCTTGGTGATTCCCTTCTCTTTCTCTTTCTCTTAGGGTAACTCGGGAATTTTGTTTTGGGCTGGTGCAGCATAAGCCTCAGGCTTCCTTGTACCATATGGCTAATAATAATAATAATAATAATACAGCTGAAAATACAGTTTTCAGTTTGTCAGAAACAATTAATAATAAGTGGTGATTTGTTGCAGCACACTATGAGTGAGTAGCGGTAACGTGTTCAAGAAATTTTTTAACTCAGAATCGAAATAGATCTATTTATGAACGGAAATTTGAATCCTGTTCCAGAACTGTCAGATCTCCATTTAAGTTTAAATTCAGGGGTACAGCCTCCAGACTGAATTCCTACTTTCGCTGATCGGACAGCGATTGACAGAGCGTGACTGTGCCCTCTGTTTCTCCTCTCTTGGCGTCGTGCGTTCCAGGGAAGAGTCACGTGATATACAGACTCTGTAGGTATCACATGGTTCGTTGTGAACTTCGCTCTTCATAATGTGGAGTGGGGTAAATGTCCTGACTGGCCGCTTACTTGATTATTTTGGATGTGTAATTGCATGCGGATGTCTCTTACACTGGGTGATTTCTTCCAACCTCTTTGGAGTGAATCAGTGAGAAAAGTTGGGTCATTTAGAATGTATAATTCCACTAATTGATGAGGTTAGTGGTTTTCTCTGTCTTTTTAGCATTTCTGTTAATGTGCATTGGCCATTTTCAGTGTTCAGTTGTTCAATTTGCACGTGGTCTTAATTTTTGTTTCTTGGGTTTGTTCTTTGTGTGTAACGTTCAGTCGAGGAAATGAGGGGAACGGAGCGAGCCAGAACCTGTCAAAACCTGCTTTCCGCTGTTCTGCTCACCACAATTTTTGGAGGCTGTGAACGTAACTGAATTCCTGCCCAGGATAGCAGAATTAATCTGAATTTGCCTCTTGAAACTCAAATTCATATTACAGTAATACCCCGAAGTTACGCGATAGGTGGGTCCGACGAAAATCGCGTAAGTCGAATTCGCGTAAGTCGGGGTACAACTTTGCATATAAATACATATAAATTTTGCTTAATTGGGACCAAGGACTAACAAAAACACTAGTTTAGAAGAAAAATATTAATAAAATTGCAGTTCTTTATACATATTAATACAAAATATGTATTAAAAAAACAAATGACTTACGTTAAAAAGTTATTTCGATGTCGATGGCTTCATAAAATCTAACAAATTCGTCTGACGACACAGCGCCTTCCTTTTTTTCACGCAGAATTTCTTCGTAGCAAGCTAATAATTTTTTTATTCCTTGCTTTGTAGCTATAACGCGTTCTTCGTTGGAGTCTATGTTTTCTAAAATTTTTAAGCCCTTTACAATTGAGCCCTTTTCAATTTTCAACCTCTCAAGTTTGCAATTGTCATGTGCTTTTCGCCGTTGCTTCATTTAGGCCTGTAGCACGTGCAATATCACATGGTCTTTCATTTCGCTCAAAGCGTTTCACAATTTCATATTTTTTCTCTATCGACAGAGGCGGACTGGCCATAAGCCTTACCAGGGAAACCTCAGTGGGCCAGTGTGATTTTGGCCATAAACCATAGTATGAGGCCACTATAAATTTTCCTGGGTAAGAATTTTTGATCCAGTCCGCCTCTGTTTATCGATAATTGCTTTTCTTTTTCTCTCTGAATCTGCAGTGTCTTCACCAGGACGCTTCCTTTTCACACCTTTTAAGTATTTTACTCATTTTTATGGAATAAAGCAATTACAAAACGAGGAGGCACGCTTGATACGCATAAACAAAGCTACCCGCATGTAGCAACTGAATAAACAACACCATAAAGGCAGAGATACACTATTAACACCTCACATTTCTAGGGGTTACTACCATAAAACAATAAAAATCCAGTTGCGTTTCTGCTAGTGAAATCTGTTATAAACTGGTAGTAAACTCGATCTAATTGCATTTGCGATTATACCGATAGCTGGAATTGTGTTGGTTTTTACGTTATTATGGTGAAATGTGTTTCCCCTTCACTGATATAAAAAACATAAAAGCAGCAAAGTTGAATTTTGTTCATCTTTCGCTCTCATTCTCCGCCGTCGCACCGTATATCGATAACATATGAAAAACGACCTTGAAGATAGTGGGGGGCAGCGTTGCCAAACGAAAAAATCAAGAACCGCGTAACTCCGAGTTCGCGTAAGTCGGGGTAGCGTAAGTCGGGGTATTACTGTACTGTATTTTCCTTTGGAGGGTTGATTATCTGATGGTAACAGTATACCCTATCAATAGTTATTTATTATGAATATCGGTTACTCGGTCTCACTGCTGTGTGGTGCAGTTTTCATTGTATAGTTTTCCTTTCCACCCAATTTAGTATTCAACCAATGCTGTTTGCGACGAATCATTTTAGAGTATTTAAATATTGGGGATTGAAAGAAGCAGATAAAATCGTCAATTGATATGCAATGGGTGGAATGACTTTAGAATATTTCGTAATATTAGATGGTTCGATGAAGTAATGTTGAATAAAAAAGTGGATAGTGTATTCCAACTTTCTCAATTGATTTAAGTCTTTGAAAAAATATCTGCCTCAATTATGTCTGATATTATTCCTGAAATAATTAACTTCTATTTATATTTTTTCCTTACTAATTTTATTTCAGAGTGTGGGAGATCATTTGGGTTTAAGTCATGCTTCGTTACGGATTTCTGCATTTTCATCCCTTCCGGTCGTTTTATTGATATGGTAATATTTAATAGGTTTACGGGAATAATTTGATATGCCTATTTCAAGGGTAGCACCCAAAAATCCGCATTTTCCGGTTTTTGATTGAAAACCCGCTGGGAATAAGAAAACTATCTCGAAATGAAAAATATGTTAGATTTGTTTTTAGATTAGAGTTTCTATCAAAAACTAACAGTATAATCAGTTTCAAGTACTGTATAGTGTATTTGAAACTTTGAGGTGGAATCTTTGTCTCTGATCACCTTCGAAAAGTCTTTGTATTGTATTGTTTATATACATTGTACTTAACTTAAGTGGAACCCCGACTTTTCCCTATCTGCATAATATGTAATCTGCATTCAATTTTGGTGGAACTTCTATTTTCATATTACCTTGTCACTAGGGCATCCAGCCCCTCCCTTGCTTGCGGAACCTAGCCCGGGTACAGCACTACTTGTGTGCAATATATACTTGAATTGCATTCCCACCAGGGATAGTGAAATACTGGTGGGGGCCTACAATCATGCTCTCAGGCTGCCCACACCTGAGGGCTTAAAAAAATATGCTCCCCTGTCCAAAACAACATACAGGTGATCCCCGCTTAACGCTGATAATTCGTTCCATAAAAACAGCGTTAAATGAATCCGCGCTGAGCGAGCGCGGTATTCCCATAAGGTAACATATGTATTTGTGAGTTCCGGTCTGTGCAATAGGATATTTCGTAATCAATAATAAACGGTAGTGAAAAGATGTACAAATGTCGGTCAAAATATTTAATATTCAAATATTTGTACATATAAAATTAATTCTTTATTTTTTTATAATTATTCTTACATTTAAACTTGCAAGTCCTAAATTATGGCACACATTCGCTTGTAGTTAACCGGAATCAATTCGCTTCAAAACGTCTAATTTAATTTCCAAATTCTGTCTTTTTCTTACATTTATAGTCTTCGTACTGCGTCCAGACGTTGTTTCTTTTTCATTCTTATCGGCAATTATTAACTCTTCCAAAATGTAACTGCATTGGTTGCATAAATTACGATACAATGTTCAACACCTTGATATCAATATTTTACAAATATATTTATCAAGGTAGAATGCATTGAGCATTACAGCTCTGGTTCATACTATGAAATGTCATAATAGTTACAAATATTGCTTTATAGTGTAAACTTAAAACACTTTTTCCGAGTCCCCATTCAGTCTTGGTTAAAGGTACAATGGATGCTATAAATTCCTTTATTTCTCACGTTCTCTAGATGAGGAGTAAGCAACATCTTATCACCTGTGATAATACCTAGGTAATTTACCAGAAGCACTAATGGTATTTGCCTGTCGTTGATGATTAATTTCGTTCTACTATAATAGAATTTACCCCTCAACAACATCATAACAGTCTGAGTTGTTGACATAGTAAGTTCATTATTATTTGTCCAATCAATCAAGCTATCAACTGTCATATACATCGGTTTTCTATTACCGACCTGGAGTTTCCTTTTACACATATAAACAAACCATCTGCAAATGCCACTTTACAGGAATCCAAAGATTTATCTTTCAACCACTGGTTTACGAAAAAATTCCAAATCATTGGAACTAAGACTGACCCTTGGGTACACCCTCTATTTCTGAATCTTTTAAATTTTAAATGTTGAGGTATTACAACAAACTGTCTAATATTTAAATAATTTTTAATTGTATTATACATCGATGAACCAAAAACATTATGACCAGCAAGTCTTAATGCAAATCGAAGCAACTGCAGCGTGTCGGGACACTATAAAAAACACCTGAGACTGAGCTCCGTTAAACAGTGTTACAGTACTCTTTGTTATTCAGATGCGAAGGGACGCGGACTTAGGGAGTTTGACAAAGGCCAAATTGTAATGGCCAGATAACTGGGTCAGGGCATACCTGAAGCGGCACAGCTAGTGGGGTGCTCACCGTCAGTTGTGGTTAGTAATTAAAAGCTGGGAAAACCCGCGAACGTTTGGCGAGGTGTTGGACGACCACGGCTCATAGATGCTCGAGTTGAGCGAAGGCTCGCCTGGATGGTACGTGGCAAGGGAAGGATGACTGCGGCCCAACTCGCAGGTAATCAGAATGCTGGTGATGGGAATAATGTGTCACAACACAGCGTACATTTTACTCTGCTGAAAATGGGGTTGCAAAGCTACAGGCTGCTCTTTGTACCCATGCTACCACGGTTCACCACAACAGCGCCTATAATGGGCATACGACCATCGAAACTGGAACTTGAGTGACTGGAAGAAGGTGGTCGGTCAGATTAATCACGTTTCCTGTTGCACCATGTGTAGGGCGGGTACGTGTGCGATGTTTAACTGGTGAGGTGATTTCACCTGCATGCACCGTGGGACGAAAACAATGTGTCCAGCAGAACATTGCCCAATGTTCTGCTGGGATACCCTGGTCCAGTCATCCATGTGCCAGGCACTCTGATGCTACCGTCTACTGTCTAAACATCAGGCGGTGATGGGGGAAATCATGGCCTGTGTGACCATAAACACATTTGCCTAACCATCATTGCTGACCAGGTATATACTGTATACCCTTTCATGGCAACGGTTTACCTTTTTGGGGGGTGCCGTATTTCAACAGGATCATGCGTCATGCCACACTGCCCCGGATTGTCCGAGACTGGTTCTCAGAACATGAGGATGATTACCAGGTATTGCCCTGGCCTCGAAAATTCGGCAGGCATCAATCCCATCGAGCAACTGTTTGTATTTGAACAGCAACTCTGATCTGTGGCATCTCAACCATGAAACTAACAGAAGTTAAAAGATCTGCTGGTTACCTGTGAATACCAGATAGCACATGGTACATTTACAAATATTGGAGTGTCCATGCCTCGCTGGGTACGAGCAGTTTTTGCTGCACATAGAGGACCACCATCTTATTTCGTAGATAGTCATGATGTTTTGGCTCATTGGTGTATAACAAATTTGAGAAATCTATGATATGTAATGACCTGAGAATGCTTTCATGCCAAACAGAGTCAAAAGTGCCATCAAAGTTCACAAAAAAGGCTAACACATATGTACTATTTCTTATCCAACAATAATCCATGAGATGAATTATAGCATCCTCTGCAGAGCAGTTTCTTTTCAAATCATACTGGTATGGAAAAGTTAAATTAGCTATGTTAAATGATTCTTCCAATCTCAATAGTAATAACCTTTCAAAAACTTTACCCAGATATGCTTAGATGTATAAGCTCTTGGGTTTGACCTTTCCTTCATGGCTTCAAAATCAATTTTAAAACAGCAATCATCTAAAAATTAGGAAAGATCCCTACAGCAAAATGTGTAGTGAACATATTCAAAACAATCTCATGGAAATACTCAATAGTTTTCATTATACTCTTATTTTCAACCATATCCAGTCTGTGAGTCTTATTAACATTAAGTTTAGAGAAAGTTGATATTAATTAATTAATTTTAAAAATAACTGGTTATTATTCGGCCAAGTATTGGATATTTTCTATTCTAATTCTTCCATGGACCATATTATTATTCTCATAACAATCTGCTTTAAACAATTCATCCGTAATTGTTATAACTGTAGATAACCTACCAGATGTTTCTGTATCCACAGTACTAAGAGTATAAATGACATTATTAGCACTAACTTTATTCATTAACTTAGAGAAAAAGTCCCCAAAGCTCATCATTACCAACAGAATATTCGAAACTTTTCCAAGATTTCATTTTAGGCTTATAAATCTCTGTATGATAAATCCTTTTTTTCAATTTGTATAACTCTTTATAACATTGAGCCTCATTTGACCCCCAAGTTCCTGTACCTTTTGATATAACGTCCTAAAACCAAAACCTCTTTATGTAATTTAGCCAATTCTTTAGACCTGCATGGAGTTTTCCTTCGCATTTATTTTTTTTTCTTTTTGCAGCATAGCCTATAGCTAAAGATATTGAATTCTGCACAAAACATGTGTATTCCAATGCATTTAGATTATTAAGTTCAGCAGCTGGTTAAGAAAAACTAGTATTTAACAAACATTGATAAACTCCCAAATTATTTTCTTATAATGAAATTCCTGCATTCATCAAATGTCTTAAAATTATTAATATCACTTTTCAACGATAACTAAAATACAGTAGCTCTGTGATCACTGTTAGTATATTCAGTTACCACATTCCAAAAAAAGATCCTCCTGTCCATAGCCTGCGTTGCCAATGTTATGTCAATACCAGATGATCCATGGACATTATGAAATGTTGATGGCTTACCACTCAAGTTTAACATATGCAGATCATAACATAATATGCACCCTACAAATGCCATAATTCTACAATACTAATATGCCATAAATTTAGTTTGGCATTAGAATCAATTATAAACACAGTATTACTGCCTGAAATAAAATTCATTGCACTTTTCAAATATTGTATGGAAGAATCAATACTCTTAGTTGGGAGGCAATATAACAATACCAGATAGAAAGAGATAGCAGCAGTTGATATATGAATAGGAGTAGCAGTCTGACTGCACATTTAAAAATAACAGTTACATTTAAATTCATATTAAACACTACTCTGGTTGTCAGGTTTGCAATATAACACATGTATGACTTGTGAAGTAACAGAAAAACCTCTGTGAATTTAAATACTTTTCCAAAAGTGCGAACATATGGTCCCTGTAAACATAGAATATAAAAACCATTCTCAATCATAGCCACCCTACCTCCATCCTTCAGAGTTCTCGCCCTTTGCCCACTCAATTGCACAATCTTAATAATCTCATGGCAATATAGAATTAGTAATACCTGAAACATTACCCCTATCAATATTATACATTAAATATCCTAGAACTGGCTGATTCTAGAGCCCTGATAAATTCAGGGCTCTAGAATTACCAGTTCTAGGATCTGTAATGTATCAGGGCTCTACAATTAGCAGTTTTAGGATCGGCACTTACTATCTCTTACCCAATGCTCCCAATCTTTACCCTTTCCCTTGCAATTTATACACTTAGTGGATAATTCTTTATTTGAGCAGTCCACATGCCAACATGATAACACTTTATGAGTACAATTATTAGCAGTGTGACCAAAACGTAAACGCATACGAACAATAACTCTAAGGAACTTACGTGATGTAAATCCTATAAAGATTCTATCTTTTACAAAAATCCATATATACAGTTTTGGTGTCAGTCCAATAATTCAATTTGTCAAGTTTGTCTTACTCCCTGTATTAAATCTAAACACTGTTCATTTCTGAATACTGTAAAAGGTTTATGATATAAATTGTTTCAGATATTATCCTTTGTGATTTTTTAGACACATCATACATACGTATATTATAGTTAGATCACTAAATCCTATCAAGGTTAACTTTACTAGTGAGTATATTTGATTCAAGTAGTTTTTGCATATCATTCTGATTTTTCTGTCTCCAAAATTATTCCCTTATTTTTAATTATCCTTAAGTTCCTAATTCTTGCATCACTCAAGTCGTCCGGTTTCAAAACATTTATAATATCTCTAACTTCGTGGCTAGAAGAGTATTTAGTTTCTTTGTGTGCTGATAATACAGTATAAGGGTATCACGTATTTATATGTATCTTTAGTCATTTTTTTTTTAACCCACATCTGTCACATTACTCCCTATAACTTTATGTTTAACTTTTTACTTATCAGCATTTCCCCCATTTGCTTCAATCAACTTAACCTTATTAGTATCCAACTGGTTATTAATCCTCCACATTAACTATCACTTCAACAAAGTCAAGAAATCCATGAATAAATGCCTGAATAACCTAAGAGTCCCTACAGCCGATGCTGATCCCTGACCACCGTAGTTATCACCCTCGGTGATCACAGGACCCTCTCCCTGCCTGCCTGATATGTCTCTCGATTAAATCATAAAAAGTGTAATCAGCCAGTCATTTGTTTCACAAATGAAGTCTACATAAAGCAGATACAATGAATAAACAACAAACATAAAAAAATACTTCGTGACGTTTTTCCCACTTTCTTTTTGATCGTTGTTACCCAAGCCAGAAAACATGATCTAAACTAGTTCTCATTATCAGAAATTGTTGTTCTTGAATTGTAGGATTTCAGATCAACTCAATTTGAGAAAGAATTTCGGGTGCA
This sequence comes from Mastigoproctus giganteus, assembly GCF_048544385.1. Classification (NCBI taxonomy): domain Eukaryota; kingdom Metazoa; phylum Arthropoda; class Arachnida; order Uropygi; family Thelyphonidae; genus Mastigoproctus; species Mastigoproctus giganteus. Next base: position 198,984,397 of record NC_143584.1, read on the forward strand.
GAAGAAACTGACTTTTCGGTCTTAAAAGCTTTACAAATAATCATTAAATGATTCATCTCAATTAATGATACAACTAGTTTCAAATATAAACGAAAAATTTGATAGTTTGTTAAAATAAAATTTGAGAGATTTTCTGTAAAAAAATTAAATTTAATGTTAATTTGGAA